>NC_073254.2:181582500-182182500 GCF_029289425.2 Pan paniscus
GTTTTACAGAGTCATAATCTACATGGAAAACAAAAAGTCATACCAAAATTATAACTGCTAAGAGATATGTTAATGGTAATTAATCATGAGTGAGTCATAAATATAGAAACGCACTGACTTGATAAATAAGAAACAATATTGCTTCTCATTTGGCAAAGCTGAAAAGGGAGGGGCTAGGGAAGGGGGCGGCTGCACTCGGTGGGAGGCTCTGCACACTGGCACAATTGTTTGCTGGGAGGTAATTTAACAGGACTGAAATGCCTCCATTCTAAGATGACATTAATGGTAAAAAGCACCTTCAATTTCATAGTGGGTTGACCAAAGAAAGAAAAGCTCCATCATACTACCATTGTAAACATCCACATCAATTTACAATATCCTGATTTCAGAAATGTTAAAATACACAAAAAAGTACTTCTTAGAGTTGAGGATAAGTGTTGGACGCAAAGCTGTCAGGCCTCTGAGTCGAAGCTCAGCCATTATAACCCCTGTGACCTGCACATATACGTCCAGATGGCCTGCAGGAGCCAAGAAGTCTGAAGCAGCCAAAGAAAAACCACAAAAGAAGTGAAACAGCCAGCTCCTACCATAACTGATTGACCAACCTTACGACATTCCATTATGACTTGTTCTGGCCCTGCCCCAACTGATCAGTTGACCTTGTGACATTCTTCTTTCGGACAATGAGTCTTATGATCTCCCCACCATGCACCTTGTAATCCCCTCCTCTGCTAACAATAGATAACCTCCTTTAACTATAACTTTCCACTGCCTACCCAAGTCCTATAAAGCTGCCCTTCTCCTATCTCCCTTCGCTGACTCTCTTTTTGGACTCAGCCCACTGGCACCCAAGTGAATAAACAGCTTTATTGCTCACACAAAGCCTGTTTGGTGGTCTCTTCACATGGACAGGCTTGACAAAAGCTTTAAAAACATGCACATGCTTTGACTCTCTAACTTCCTCTTCTAGGAATTTTTCTTTTTAGAGAAAAGTCAGGAACACAGGAAAAATTCGGCCATGGGAAAATTATCATCATTCCGCAAGATAAACATTTACATAAGTCATGGCACACCCTGACGAATGGTCATCATTAAACATGGCGTTAGAGAAATGCAAAGATGTTTGTGACACACAATTAAGGGTGAAAAACTGGTAAAAAAAAAAAAGCCCATCAGCATAAACTCGTCTCTGTTAAAATTGCGCACATGTGGGTTTGTGTATACACGTAAAACGTATCTAGAAAGCTCTACAGCAATGAGTCAAAAATCCCATGTCCAGCCACGTGGGATTATGTTTGTTTTCTAGGTTTTCCTTTTTTTGGTACAATTTACTGACATTGTCTAATGAGTATGTATTACTTTTGTAATAATAAAAACTCTTTCATTTTTCCACTTAACAATATTGAGGGCTGATGAGCCTGTGCCATTAGTCAGGGGGTCGGTGAGGCTGATACCAGGAGTGGACATGTGTGGAATGCAAGAAGGATCTGCAGGAAGAAAACAGTTGTGGGAATGCTGTTGGTGGCAAGATCTGTAGTGTATTTTTTGTCCCCATACAATGTCACTAGAAACCATTCATGGGCATTAAAAAAGAATCCACAATGACATCTCTTTTCATTATTTCATTAAAATAAAACATTAGGAAATAGCCAATGAAATCTTATCTAAAATGAGGTGGACTTTGCCCATTTATACGCTATCCCCCCAAGTAATTCACAAGCATGCAGCAAGACTTGCAGATGCTGTATTAAGGAGGCCACATTTTAATTTTAATTTTTATTTTTTGAGACAGAGTCTCGCTCTGTTGCCCAGGCTGGAGTGCAGTGGTGCAATCTCAGCTCACTGCAACCTCTGCCTCCTGGGTTCAAGCGATTCTCCTGCCTCAGCCTCCCAAGTAACTAGGACTACAGGCTCCCATCACCATGCCCAGCTAATTTTTGTACTTTTAGTAGAGATGGGGTTTCACCATATTGGCCAGGCTGGTCTCGAACTCCTGACCTTGTGATCCACCCGCACTGGACTCCCAAACTGCTGGGATTACAGGTGTGAGCCACCACCCCCGGCCAGGAGAACACATTTTTAAACTCTGTGGTAATGGTTGAGAATACTCTTCATTACTACAAGCATTTTGGACAGAAAATCTCTGAGACGATGACAGCATTGTGTGTTCTCTAAAGCGCCAGGTTATAACGGCCATATGTCTCCCTGAGTAGGATTTTCCAGAAGAAATTACCAAATGGCACACAAAAACGCAGTGTGCTGACACTAATACATAAAATGCGGAAGGACCCAGTCTTTCCAGAGTGCCCCTTTCTCAGGGCATAGACAAGTAGCTTTCCTACTGACAGCACCTCTCAGTTCAAAGGAAAGTGGTGTGCTTGCTGGATATTTTTAGATTGCCAGAATGTTCAGTGGAATCACATAAGGCCGTCACTATAAAAATGAAAGCAAGCCCAACCTTGGTGTGATGTTTTGCAATAAACAGCAATCCATGGAATAAGAATTTAAGACCCAATTTGAGGTCCCGTGCTGCAAACCCAGTGTTCTTTCAGAGTCAGGTCGCTGTTAGATGACAACCCCTTCAGCACCGGCCTGAAGAAAGCGCAGGCCCAGTGGCAGTCTGCCTTCTGTTAATTCCCAAGGTTCTCAGCGTTCCTCAGATCAATAGAACTGTGATGTATCTACATAAATCTGAATAGCAGATCCATTCTCATAAAGTTTACCCTGTCTTGCTTTTCAGGTGAGAAGCAGAATTGGAAAATATTTCAGGGAGTATTTGAAACAGGAAGATTAAATTCTGTCTCATGTGTATCATGAATAAAAGTGCTAAGCCAGGCACAGTGACCTTTCCTGTACCTGTGCTAGGATGAAAAAGATCATAGGTGTAGGCTCTGGGCAGCCCGTGCGTCTGCTGGGTCAGCGGTCTGGCACTTTTTTTGAGTGTCTGCTGCCCTTGAAGAAGGGGATGGGGAAGGATTGCATAAGTTGTGGCAGGGGGCCTGGGGCAGGTGGGTGGCCAGGAATCTGAATGAGAGTGAACATGAGTGAGAGTACGAGCATGTCTCAGCTGGTAGCCCTTGTCCCAGAGCTGGTGGCCTGCTGTGTCCTCCTCCAGTGTATCTGGGAGTGGTGGTTGATGTGAACGCCATGCTGAGCCCCGCTCATACCCACTGGGCCCAGCTCTTTTTCAGTCCTTTCCTGGCCTGGGGGAAGCACGTACAATCCCTGAGCTATGAACAGTGGCACCGGCTTTTAAGTAAGGATGAGGGCTTCCCAACCAACTGTAAGGGGGCTGCTGGTTTGAGCTTTTCAGGTTTCACAGCAAGCTCTTGGTCCTCTAAGGCCCTGCCCCTGGCAGATACTCTAAGGAGCCCGGGTCTGAGCTGGACACACACAGCAGCGAGAGGGGAAGGGCGAGCTATTTCCTCCACTCTGGTGCTCATCGTGGGCCATGCGTTGGTTACAAGGAAGCAGATGGAGTTGGGGAAACATGGAATGGAGGATGGGGAGGATGCAGGGAAGAGAATCGGGGTCACTGTGAGGGAGGGGCAACAGCGCCATGGGAAATGCATCATTGGTGCTCATGACAATGGCACGCCAAGGGGCTTGATGGCAGCAGCCTCAGGTATGGGCAGAACGTTGAATCCTCAGAATGATATGGGATTCCTTAAAACCAAGCAAAGCAACTCATCACCTACCCATAAGAATAACAGAAAGGGCCACTCGATGGTTTGATCATGTTTACAAAATCTGGCTAAACAGGAAGTTTCATCCTGAAACCGGTTTCCTCACGTGGAAGGAAGGCAGTTGACTCATCCTGCTTCCCCGTAGTAGATTTTATTTTTCAGATAAAAAACCTAGTATTATCAGCGGTGATATAAACCAGTGCAGGGCCTCTGGGATGCTGGCAAACTGTAGTTTCACTGTGAGGCAGGATTTAGGGCCTCCGTTTTTACTCATGAGACCCTGGAGGCTCTAGGTCAGTGACATGGCTTGGCTGTGTCCCCACCCAAATCTCACATTGAATTATAGTAATCTCCACACGTCAAGAGTGGGGCCAAGTGGAGATAATTGAATCATGGGGGTGGCTTTCCCCATACTGTCCTTGTGGTAGTGAATAAGTCTCACAAGATCTGATGGTTTTATAAAGGGGAGGTCCCCTGCACATGCTCTCTTGCCTGCCGCCATGTAAGACATGCCTTTGCTCCCTCATTGGCCTTCCGCCATGATTGTGAGGCCTCCCCAGCCATGTGGAACTGTGAGTCAGTTAAACCTCTCTCCTTGATAAGTTACTCAGTCTCAGGTATGTATTTATTAGCAGTGTGAGAACAGACTAATACAGTCAGATAGTCTGGGGGCCATGGCGACAGGGATGCCTAAGAGACCAACACAGTGTCTGTCTGTGAACTCACTCATTCCCTTCTCACTCACTCCTCCACTCATTCATTCCTTCCTTACTCATTCCTCCATTCACTCATTGCTTCCTTGCTCATTCCCCCACTTATGCATTCTTCCACTCATTCCTTCCTCACTCACTCATTCCTTCCTCACTCATTCCTTCCTCACTCATTCCTCCACTCACTCATTCCTCCATTCACTCATTCCTTCACTCACTCATTCCTTCACTCACTCATTCCTCCCTCACTCATTCCTCCACTCATTCATTCCTCCACTCACTCATTCCTCCCTCATTCCTTCCTCACCCATTCCTTCCTCATTCATTCCTCCACTCACTCATTCCTCCACTCATTCATTCCTCCCTCACTCATTCCTCCACTCATTCATTCCTCCACTCATTCATTCCTTCCTCACCCATTCCTTCCTGATTCATTCCTTCCTCACTCATTCCTCCCTCACTCATTCCTCCACTCACTCATTCATTCACTCATTCATTCCTCCACTCACTCATTCCTTCCTCATTCATTCCTCCACTCACTCATTCCTTCCTCACTCATTCCTCCACTCACTCATTCCTCCACTCACTCATTCCTTCACTCACTCATTCCTTCCTCACTATTCTTCCACTCACTCATTCCTTTCTCACTCATTCCTCCACTCACTCATTCCTTCCTCACTCATTCCTTCACTCACTCATTCCTCCACTCATTCCTCTGCTCACTCATTCGTCCACTCACTCATTCCTTCACTCACTCATTCTTTTGTCACTTATTCCTCCACTCACTCACTCCTTTCTCACGCATTCCTCCACCCACTCATTCCTTCCTCACTCATTCCTCCACTCACTCATTCCTTCCTCACTCATTCCTCCACTCACTCATTCCTTCCTCACTCATTCCTCCGCTCATTCATTCCTCCGCTCACTCAGTCCTTTCTAACTTATTCCTCCACTCACTCATTCCTCTGCTCACTCATTCCTCCACTCACTCATTCCTTCCTCACTCATTCCTCCGCTCACTCATTCCTTTACTCATTCCTTCCTCACTCATTCCTTCACTCATTCATTCCTTCACTCACTCATTCCTTCCTCACTCATTCCTTCACTCACTCATTCCTTCCTCACTCATTCCTTCACTCACTCATTCCTTCCTCACTCATTCCTCCACTCACTCATTCCTTCCTCACTCATTCCTTCCTCACTCATTCCTTCACTCACTCATTCCTTCCTCACTCATTCAGTCAGCAAGAGCTTATTAAGCAGCAGCTATGCATGTGTCCCTGTGGCCTGTGCTGGAGAACGAACAGTAATCAGAGACAGGCTCTGTCTGCTCTTGCCTGCCTTCCTGACTGCTGGACTAGAATCTCGCAGAGATTGAGCTTTATTCTGGCAGCAAATTCAGCAACTTTGGAAATTATATTACCTTTTCTGAACACCTAAATAACACCAGGAGGTCAAGTACGTGGAAGTCTGAGGGGCGGAGGAATGTGCATTTAGGGTCGTGGGACCCCTTCCCATTTATTTGTGGAAACCCACTGTCTCCCGGACACTGGCCTCCAGGGCATGGTCTGGAGGGTCTGTAAGACTCCCCGTGACATTCCTGTTCCTTGTTCCACTGCCAGGGTCCTGTCCTCCCTCCGCTTTCCCTTCACTTCCTGAGTCTCTTTCCATTAGAAGAAGAATTCATATACACATACTACAGCAAAGGGAATGACAGCTGTAGCAGGTCGCCAGTGCATCAACACAGAGTAACCGAATACATCAGAGAGGACATAGGGATCTGGCCAGCTGGGAATGGAAGCCAAGTGGGCATGCTGCAGTGAGAATTGGGGGAGAAGGCCGGAACCTGGCGGGCTCATGTGGGCACGCTGGCCATGGTGGGATGGCAGCGTGGGCCAGGAAAGCCTGGGAACTGGGGGTGTTGGCATGAGATGAAGCTCACAGAGGCATGGGCTGCACCGGGTCCCAGGGACACCTGAGCACGTCTCAGGGCGCCTTCTGTTCACAGCTTCCCACAGGAGTCCAGCTGAGAAGGAAGCCACATGGCCATTCCTGAGAACAAGGATAATGCCAGACAAATGAGATGTTCCAGCTCCCTAGCTCTGAGGAAGCTCATTCAAAAATGCAATTTTTAATTAAAAGGGAAACTTCCTGAGAGGACAGGGAGCATTTACAGCATGAAGTCAGGCAGGGTGAGCCTCACCCAGCTGCTGTTCCTTTCTCTTTCCTGCCTTCTGAAGAGGAGACTGTGGAAAGGGAAGCGAGGCAGAGGTGGGAGAAAGAGATAACTCCAGGAAGGAAGGGGTGCCTGAGAGAAGCAGCCAGGCAGAGCAGTGGGACGTGAAACTCCTCGACAGCCCTGTGTCCTGGGCCGAGGTGGGGAGGGTCAGTGAGGGCAGGGTACTGGTGTCATTTTAATTCAGACTTCTCTCTTTCTTTGCTGCAAATGGCTCTCTGGAGCACAAACTCTCAACAAGGTGGACACTCGACACTATGCTCTCAATCTCCATGCACAATTTTGCAGAAGAGATTCTTTCCAGCATTTTCTCCCCAGATGTCAGAGCCGTGCACCCTTCTCCGGAAGGCTGGAGGGTGTTCAGCGTTGTTTGTTACAGGCAGCGGCCAGTCTCTGTGTTCTCGGGCGCTCTGTGTCAGGTCCTGGTATTTATTCCCAGATTCTGTTTAGATGCACCCGAGGCCCCAGGCAAAGGTTTCTGCCTGAGACAGTCCTTGGCCGCCAGCCACGGCTTCCGTGCCATGTCCCAAATGCAAAGTGCCACTCTCAAATGTTCTCTGATCTCCTGTTTGAAGCAAATAACAGAGTGCTAAAATCTTAACTAGAGGAGTCGTGGTAGAATTACTTATTCACTTCTAGCCTTTTGGCTGAGACTGTTTTGAAAAATAGAAAATGGCAGGTAATTCAGGTGTCACCCTTCAATGGCATGTGTTCTTCTTGATGTTTCACAGCTACTGCACATCGGGTGAAGAGGATTTTTTTTAACTGAGTAAGGTCATCTTTTCCTGATGAAGCCCCAAAGTGCAAAAGGCATGAAAGGCACATTACGCTTCTCCACCAGAGGAGGGTCTCCGCAGGCAGGGCAGCCGCTGAACAGCACCGGGAGGGTCTGTAGTTGCCAGACTCTATTATTGTGGGCTATAAATTAAGAGGCTTCCGTTTCAAATACAAACTCTCTCATCAGTCACAGGAAATTAAATGCCTTTTGAAAGGGAGCTAGGCATAGGAGGAATTCACTTTCTTCCACCTACACACTGTTGGCAGCTCCTCAGAGGGAAGGACGGAGCCTGCCATTCTGCGGAGCGTCACCTGGTTCCTACCCACGACTTCACCGTGAGTGTGGAGTCAACGGGACTCCAGAGCTCTGTGGCCTGACTGCAGGGCAGTCTGCTCCCAAAGAGACTTGGAGAGAACATGGCTAACTCAACAGAATACAGAATAACACCAGAGAGGGGCACCAAGAGAGTGGTGATCACATAATTGAGACCTAGTCAGATCCAGTAACAACTTCACGTGTCCGCGAGGAAGCATTCATGCCGAGAGGCCTCCCCATTTTCTGCCTTAAACTCATTTTATATACTTGGGGAATTGAGACTCCAAGATTACGAACATTTTCAAGATCCTCTGGCTAGTAGGTGATTTAGCTTAGAGTCAAATCTAGATTTGAACAACTCCATAATCATCATAATAAACAATAACGACACTACCTACATTAACTGAGCAATGGCTAAGTGGTAAGCATGTGCCGAACCCTTTACGTGAGTCAACTTAGTTGATCCTCAGATAATCCTGCGGCAGAGTGATCGTTCCAGCCACAGATGAGGAAACGCAGAGCCTTCGAGGTGTTATAACTCTTTTCTCACGCCTCTCTTACAATCCTCAGGAAATGTCGCCCCCCCGACCCCCCGCCAGCCCCCGACCGCCCGGAACTAAGCCACAGCCACCTCCTGCCCTGGTTGCTGCAATAGTCTAATCTCTCCTGGAGTCTGCCCGGCCCCCTCCTGAGCTTCGTCCCAGACAGCAGTCAGAGCAGGACTTCAGATGTTGTCAGTTCTGCTCTCACTCCCCGCCACTGCCCATTTCACTGGGAATGAGAGCCAGGGGTCCTCACCAGGCCTCCCCACTGCGTCCCTCTCTCCCCACAGTGTCTCCTGGAGCTGCATTGCTCTCTGGATGTGCCAGAACATGCCGTGGGCTTTCATCCTGCGTCACTCGACTGGGAATGCCCTGGGATCCTGCAGGTGCCCACCCAGCTGGCTCCCTCCGGGTCCCGTCTTTACTCAAATCGCACCTTCTGATTTACTCTGAAGTTCAACCTGCTCTTCCCATCCTCCCACCCCAGGCGCAGCAGATCCGCCTTAACTGGACTCCCCCACTTCGCTTCCAGGGCGCCTATGGAAATGCTCTGACACAGAGCTCAGCGAACCACTTTACAATCACATTTTACTGGGACACAGCCACACCTTTTGGTTCGTGTATTGTCTGTGGCCACTTTCACAGAATGACCAGTGGCCCTCAGAGCTAACAGACGCACTGCCTGGCCCTTTACTGAAAAGTGCGGCCACCCCTGCTCTGACATACTGGAGAGCTTGATGACGGATTGGGCTTGTTTTTCTCGGTCTGTTTTCCCCCCGAGGAGAGCGCACACACTGGGGGTCAGGAACTTTGTTTCTTTTGAGCACTGACGCCTCCCAGTGCCTAGAACAGGACCTGGCTCGTAGATGATGCCAGTTCATATTTGTTGAATAAATGTGTGAATGAGGCATATATTTGCTAAACAACTCACCCAAAGTCACTCCAGTGATAGGCCCATCAGCTCTCGGCATCCAAATTCAAACCCAGGCAGATCAACAGAGAGTAACAGCAACAGAGACCCGTTCTTACCAGTGACCCCCGACCAGCCTCATCCGCTGCTGCCTCGCAGGAGACAGTGTCCTATATTTGCTCATAAAAACCAGGCAGGGAAAAAGGCAAGCTACCAGCTTTTAATCTTATCAATATGGGCCAGAAAGAATGGTTCATGGTTCTGACCATAAGACAAAGTGCTTCAAGGCAAGGCTTGTATCAACCGTGCTACGGAGTTGATACACACCGAACTGTCACCCGTCCTCCTGTCCAGGGGCCTTGGCGTTTTGAAGACTCCCCCATCTAGACGTCCAGCAGATGCTGGGCACACAGGAGAGAGGTCAGAATGCAGGATTTGCATTGAAAGCCACGTCTATTGGGGAAGCAGCTAAAGCTCTGGAATGAGGTACCAGAAAGAAGAAAGGAAGATGGAGGAAAGAACTCTGGGGGGAGATGGGGCCGAGGAAGGAGTAGGAGGTGTGGCTATGCTAGCTCATGCTCACCCCTCATTCAAGCTCCAGACCTGGGCCAAGAGCAAGGAGAGAGCTTGCTTGTGGGTCCAGAGTTTCTGATGGCAGCGGGTTTTTGATGGCCTGTAAAGTCATCTAATAGGCTTGGCGCAGTGGCTCACGCCTGTAATCCCAGCACTTTGGGAGGCCGAGGCTGCCAATTCACGAGGTCAAGAGATCAAGACCATTCTGGTCAACATGGTGAAACCCTGTCTCTACTAAAAATACAAAAATTAGCCGGGTGTGGTGGCGCGCGCCTGTAGTCGCAGCTACTCGGGAGGCTGAGGCAGCAGAATCACTTGAACCTGGGAGGCGGAGGTTGCAGTGAGCAGAGATGGCGCCACTGCACTCCAGCCTGGCAACAGAGCGAGACTCCGTTTCAAAAAAAAAAAAAAAAAAAGTCATCTAATGCCTCCAAGACCACGTGCTATTGATTTAATCTCTGAATTAAAGGTCTCTGAATTAAAGTGTATAAAGGTACCTTCTCCCATAACTCTGAGAATGGGGTTTGTGTCTTAGAAAAGAAAAAACTCACGGGGCTGGGGGTTACATCTATTGTTTCCTGTAATTGTCACAGCAGTACTCAATACACACATTTTCACAGGCAAGGAAACTCAGGTTAAATAACTTTCACAACACATTGGAAATTTAGGCTGCCAATTAGTCATCCCTCCGGCCCCCCTGGGTTTTAACCTCTAGACCTAGAGAACCAAATTAGATGAAAATACCAGCTTTTGTAAATCAACAGTGTCTAATAATCCCCCAAGGACAGGGCCCTAGGCAAAGCTGAGCTGGGGGAATGTAGACAGACCTCCTACTTTCCACTCCAAACCTAGACGCAGACTCAGTGGCCCACCCAGGGGCATGAGTAATGCTGGGAGCTGCAGGCTGGCTTCCCACGCTCCCTCCTGGGCCTGGCCCCCAGGCCTGGCTGACTCCATGGGGGGCCTGGCAGTATCGCAGCGCAGGGCTCTCACTCTGCCAGCAGAGCAGCTGTTGTGTTTTCAGCTGCTTATTCTCACTAAAACTTCTGATAAGGCCATCTGGAAAAGTATTACTGTATATTAATAAAAATATTTAAATAAAGTTACAGAATGGAGAGATTTACTTTGGAAGTATTAATATGTAATGAGTTAGACAGATAACGTGTTTGAAGCAGCCTCTGCCAATCTGTTTACTCCACGGAGAGAAGAAGAACAGGTGTGTCAAGCCAAACATCTTTCCTTGGCACTTGAACTGCCTTACTTGGAGCAGCTCTGACAAGCTTATTTTTGTGGTGGTTGGGGGAACCCAGCATTTTTAGAGAAGAAAAGAGCAATCTTCACTCCAGAAAGTGAATCTGTCTATATTCACGTATCGGCCTTGACGTGGTTTGATTTTTCTTTTTAACTCCAGTGTTGGTTCTTTGCTCTTTGAAATCAAAACATTCTGTATTATTTCTGGGATTATACCCAGCAAAGTGAGAACAGGAGCTTCTTTTAGTAAATAAACGTGATCATCTTCCACCAGTAGGTGTCACTGTTCATTTAGCACAAACCATACCTGAAAGCCAAGGCAATTACCTCGGCTAAAATAACAAGCATGTTTTCTGGAAATAAAATAACCAGTAAGTACTGGGAAAAAGATTATTTTCTTTCACAGGTGTCTCCAAATCAAAGCTGAAGTGTGAACAACAATTCACTCTTTCTATGGCCTCCCACATAGTATTTGCTTCTAGAACTTTAGCACCATTGTAAGAATTCCTTCTAAACCATGTTTGTACCTCAGATCTAACTGCCTGACCCTATAAACATTTTGCGGTTGACTTTGCTTATAAAATGCATTGGCATTTTCACATACAGGCGGTGGAGTTTTCTAGCGTTCCAGCCTAAATCGGAAAACAATGTCTGGTGTTGCCTACACAGAAACAATCGTATATCATAGAAAATTAGAAGTGAGGCAGTAAGGCGAGTCTCTGAAAATACGTTGGATGTAAACACATCGTTTACATGAAGGACATGGAATTATAAGTTCACACAGTGACACACAAATATGTAAGGTCATTAGTGTTCACTAAATGTGTAGCTATGCAATGAAAATGGTGAGAATCCTTTACGAGCTAACGTGCTACACAGAGTTTGATGCTTCTTGTGCGTGATCTCACCTGTTCCCCCTCTTATGTGACCATTTTACAATGAAGAAATGGATGTTTAAAGAGGACAGTGAGGTCCCTGTGCCACAGTGGTAGAAAGTGACCAACTAGCAGTCAACCAGGCGATTTTTGACCCTAGAACCTGAGGTCCTAACCACAACACAGAGGGCCTTTCCTTTTTTCTTTTTTCTTCTTTTTTTTTTTAAACGGAGTCTCGCTCTGTTGCCCAGGCTGGAGTGCAGTGGTGCCATCTTGGCTCACTGCAACCTCCACCTCCTGGGTTCAAGCAATTCCCCTGCCTCAGCCTCCTGAGTAGCTGGGATTACAGGTATGCGCCACTGCGCCTGGCTAATTTTTGTATTTTTTTTTAAAAACGGGGTTTCACCATGTTGACCAGGCTGGTCTCAAACTCCTGACCTCAAGTGATCTGCCCACCTCTGCCTCCCAAAGTGCTGGGATTACAGGCATGAACCACCACGCCCAGCCTCCTCTGACTTTCGTAAGGGAAATAATTAGATTCTGCTTGTGTTGAATAATTCTAGCCAGGCCGGAGTTCAGTTCTAGTCCTCCTACTTCCGACTGATAGTGGCTCTGAGTAGTTCACTTACCATCTCTGAATTTCCATTTATTTCACTGTGAAAGGGGGAAATTGGTACCTACTTGTGGGATTGCTGTAGAGATTCAAATACCGTGTTTAAGAAAGTTCCTAGCACTGCGCCTGGCACGTGAAAGGCACTTGTTTAAGAACGTGATAAGGCTGGGCGTGGTGGCTCACGCCTGTAATCCCAGCACTTTGGGAGGCTAAGGAGGGCGGATCACGAGGTCAAGAGATCGAGACCATCCTGGCTAACACGGTGAAACCCCGTCTCTACTAAAAATACAAAAAATTAGCTGGGTGTGGTAGCACGTGCCTGTAGTCCCAGCTACTTGAGAGGCTGAGACAGGAGAATTGCTTGAACCCAGGAGACAGAGGTTGCAGTGAGCCAAGATCATGTGCCGCTGTACTCCAGCCAGAGCGACAGAGCAAGACTATGTCTCAAAAAAAAAAAAAAAAGAACTTGATAAAGTAAAAAACCCTGATTTTTGAAATAAATTAAGAGTAATGAACATGCAATAAAGCATTCTTTTCTGAAATGCATTATGAGAGGTCAGGAGTTAGTCTTAAGCAGTTTTCAAAGGTGCAAGGGCTGGAGTGGCCTCAGTTTATCTGGATAAAATGACTATATATGAACAGAGATGCCAACTGTTGGTGCCAGGCATGGCTCCTGGGCTTTTGGCATGATGAACAGTTTCCTTTATTTTCTTTTTTTTCTTTCTTTATTTATTTTTGAGACAGGATTCTGCTCTGTCACCCAGGCGGGAGTGCAATGGTACAATAACATCTCACTGCAGCCTCCACTTTCTGGGCTCAGTGATCCTCCCACCTCAGCCTCCTGAGCTGGGACCACAGGCACACGCCACCATGCCTGGCTAATTTTTGTATTATTTGTAGAGAGAGGGTCTCCCTATGTTGCCCAGTCTGGTTTCAAACTCCTGGGCTCAAGTGATCCCCCCCACATCAGCCTCAGTTTTCTTTACTTTTTAAAAATTAAGATCCTGATTTTACAAATGAAGAAAGCTCAAAGATGAAGTTACATGTCCAAGGTCACATAGCTGAAGAGAGAATTTGCCGGGCTGCTGGATCTTGTTTTTTCCATTTGCCATACTAAATCATGTGCTACAATATTTGTGGTTTTCCTCAACTCCACAGAGTTTGCTTCTCTGAAATTCCTATTCTTTGCTAACCCCTAATTTTGTATGTGAACCATTGGAGACAGGGAGCACAAAAGGACAGCAAGAGGGAAAGCAATAAACTAAGTAGAGAAAGGAAGGATCCTCCTCGTCCTTATGCCTTTGAGTGATGATGTAAGAAAATCATGTGAAGTTCACCTGGGTGAGCCTTTACCCTCCAGGCACTCGAGGGCCCATACCCCACACCAGGAGAGTTGAGGCATTCCTCATCTTGATTTTGAATTGATGCTTGAGTGGGGGTACTTAAGTATTAATTGAAACATGCTGAATTCCCAACATAAATGGAAATTCTCAGGTGACTTTGAATGGCAAAAATCAGTCCTTTCTAGACAACTAATGAGTAGATATAGAATTTCCATCCAAAAGTTGTAGAAAAGTGGTTAGAAGGGAGTTGGGTATTTGGCAGTTAGGCCTGGAGTTTACTTTCTGGGTCAGAACCAATGTCCCGAGTCCATGCAGAAATCACATTTGATCTTCACTAAAAATTAAGCAGGACCAGCATGAGGGTGGATTGAGAGTATGTTGTATCTTCTGTAGTTACAGCATAACTTCCTTTCCCCATGTAGCATTAACGGGGGAATGGAAGGGACTCCCGAGATCACAGGAAGAGTTTGTTCAGATAGAGATGTTTACCCCTTGAACTGTTTCCAACCCTGGCTGTTGTATATTATTCTAAAGAGAGTACATTAGATATTTAGGGAAAAATTAAGGATAGTATAAAGTTAGCGTAAGAAGAACTTTTGTGCAGGGTCTACACAGAAGAAATCACATAAAGAGTTTAAAAAGTATTTTTAAAAAAGTTAAAATTTTGAAATATGTTCTTGAAATTCTGGATTCAGTATAGTCAGAGATTTACTATCAGTGGTGTTGAAGAAATTCTTGGTATATTCTTCAGCAACAGAGTGGCTATGATAATGGAAAAAGGTTAGAATTTAGTGAATTTCAGAAGTAAAGAATTTTGATAGAAAAGAACAACTGAAGTTCTTTGGATTTCTATGTAGCATTTCTGTTTAACGAGTTATCATTATAGAAACATAATCTAGTAAAGGAAAATATTTTTCAAGTTTTACTCCAAGAAATCATTTGAGATAACTGCGGCAGGATCCACATAAAACTTATTAGCCAAGGATTCTACTTAGTTCCAGTTGAAAGCAAAACAGTAATAACCCAAAATAACCAACTAAGGAAACACAAATAAAATCTTTTTTTTTTTTTTTTTTTTTGAGATGGAGTCTCACTCTGTTGCCCACGCTGGAGTGCAGTGGCATGATCTCGGCTCACTGCAACCTCTGCCTTCTGAGTTCAAGTGGTTCTCCTGCTTCAGCCTCCCAAGCAGCTGGGACTACAGGCACCCACCACCACACCCAGCTACTTTTCGTATTTTTAGCAGAGATGGGGATTCACCATGTTAGTCAGGCTGGTCTTGAACTCCTGACCTCAAGTGATCCACCTGCCTCGGCCTCCCAAAGTGCTGGGATTACAGGCATGAGCCACTGTGCCTGGCCGGACAACACAAATAAAATCTTGAGAAAATTAACTTTACACCTATCTCCTCTCTTTCTTTGACTAACGCCTATATTCTCATAGATGCTCTATTTATGCTTCATTTTCTTGTTTCTTTTTTATTCCCCCTTTCTCTGCTGAAAGAATTATGAAGAAGGAAGAAAATTTGAAAGATAGAGGAAAAAAGGAAGAAGGAAGGAAGAAAGGAAGGCAGGCAGGCAGGGAGCAAGGAAGGAAGAGAGAAAAAGGAAAAAATGCCCCAGAGGCAAATGACATATTTTCAAAGCTACTTCTTCTAGGCTGGTAATTTCCCAGTGCCCTGACCTTGCATTCCAGACTTCAATAAATAAACGGGGATGATGCCAATGATCGAGACGCCAACAGCAGCCCTTTTCTAGGGCTGACATCGACTGCCACATCACTCACAGCATGTGGACCAAAATATGAGACAAGCTGGGCATGCATTCAGACATTTTATTTGTGTCTTTTAGAAAGCATTTATATTTCCTATAAATCCATTTACATGTCAGTATCGTAGTGAGAAATGCATGCACTATGAGAAGGCCTTGAAACATCAGGAGCCGCAGCACTCTTAGAGCAGACTTGACAGCTGCATTGGGTGTGAGATATCAGCATCTTTAATGTATGCCAGCCTTGCATGGGTTTGGTTGGGACGTCCTCATCTGAGAAGACGTGGCCCCCAAATGAATAGGGAGGCACTCACGTTAATTTTTCTCAACTAGTATCTGAAGGGTTGTCATGCTCTCTCTGCTTTCTAATGTACATAGAGGTATCTACATGCAAACGGGTAGCAGCTGAGACATGCTGTGTAACTTGCAGCTTACGTGTAAATAATTCAGAGGTGAGTACTGAGATGCAGTTACACATCGTAACCACCTGAATTTTATGGGGGAAACCTTCTGCACGTATTCATGCATGAAGAACACACATTTGAACAGGGGCATAGGCAGTGTTTGTCAAGCTCTGGAATGTGGATGACAAAGGACATCTTAAAATTCCTTGATTTGGGGCCAATGACAAGCAAGACATTTACAGATTTACATGACTTGTCAATCCCAAGCTGGAATTCATAAAATTTGCTGGTCTGTTTAAAGCTGCCTCTTTCTGGAAGCTTCCTCTGCACACTCTAGCTACAGCAGAGCCTTACCATGGCTCATTGTCCCACCAGTCCCTTCCACTGCTCTTGTTCCTGGTCTCATAGGTTACACACAACCACTATCATCTTTCTCCACCATTTGTCTAGAAGAGGGAGGGGACTCTGCCTAGGTCTCATCATTGTGTATGAATTGACAGAACAGTGCCCAGTTTACAGGCAGTGCTGAACACAGATCAGTTAAATGAATGAATATGATCTTTACTATTAGGTTTCTGGTGATTTTCTAAAGTCTACAGACAAGAAAAGCATGGGCCAATGAAGGTCAATGTCAAAGCACAAGGCTGGTATTGAGACTGGAGTACAGCATGTAGTGTTGAAGATAAATTGAGGCATATTAATATTAAAGAGTTGATTTGAGGCCAGCTGTCGTGGCTCATGTCTGTAATCCCAGCACTTTCGGAGGCCAAGGTGGGTGGATCATTTGAGTCCAGGAGTTCAAGACCAGCCTGGCCAACAGGGCAAAACCCTGTCTCTACTAAAAATACAAAAATTAGCTAGGCATGATGGTGGGTGCCTGTAATCCCAGCTACTTGGGAGGCCATGGCAGGAGAATCGCTTGAACCCAGGAGACAGTGGTTGCAGTGAGCTGAGATCATACCACTGCACTCTGGTCTGGAAGACAGAGGGAGATTCTATCTCAAAAAAAAAAAAAAAAAAAAAAAAGAATTGATTTTGATTTGAGCAAACAGCAATCATGGGTGGGCCAGCTCTGGATCACAAGTGGTTCATGGCTCCACAGAAGGGGCAAAGAGGAAGGCTTTTATGGAGTGAACTCAGAAGCAAGGCAAAGAATTCATCCCAGTGGAAAGTCCCAAGTTAGGGCTTAGCTGGCTGTTTCAGATTGTCCTAGAACATGACCACTGAGTTGGGTTTCAGATTGCAGACTCAGGAACTCAGGGCATTGGGGCCACCTTGGTCTAGCAGGCTTCCATTTAATTACTTTAACAGCAGGAATCACAGGACACCTCTCACTGTCCTTAAGAGTGTAATTATAGCTCTTTGGCCACTCCCTGTAACTAAAAGGAGGAGTGGAGAATTTGGAGAGGACGTAGGCAAAACCACTGTGAGCAATCCAAGTATCAAAGGAATTAACTCATCTAGGAATGCATGTTCCTTATTCTGCAGTACCTGGAAGGGCTGTTGGTGTGTGACAGCAATGTGAAGCGTCTTTACATCTTAATTCTAAGAGACGGCAGCCACAATGTGGGAAGAACTTCCTAGTTAAATGTGCTCTGAAAAGTTGGACTGTACTGTTGGGGGAGACTATGGGAGTTTCTTTGTTCAGAAACACTTAAGAAAGTACTCATAGGCCCACATTAAGTAAGTGATGCCTACAGGTGTCTTCTGTTTCTGTGAATTGGTGTGGAGAACCCAATGTTTATTGAGTGCCTATGTGCTGAGTTAGGCATGACTCTCTCTTTCTCTGTCTCCTCTCTCTCACACACACTTACTTTAACATAGGAGGAAATTGCATCCTGAGAGGCTCATATAACTACTTTGACCCCACTAGTCTTGGAAGGCTGAAACTCCATCCTAGATTGAACTGTACAGCCCACCAGCTTTCTACTGACTCGTGTTAGAGAGCAGTGGGCCAAGAGTAGAAACTGCGTTGAGGTTCTCTACTCACAGCGTTGCCTTACAACACATCAAAAATGCACCTCCTGAAAGGTTATCACTGCACCCATTGCAATCCTGATCTGAAAGTTCACAGTACTTGTTTGTCCTGTCTACCAGCAACCCTTCAGAAAGAGTCTCCATTGACTTATTTCAGAGGCAACAAAATGAGCTTCAGGGAGAGATGGTGTAGGTCCGTGGTCCGATCGGTGTCCAACGCTGGTCCCAAATGTCTCAGTTGTCCTTGTCTTTTGAGATCAGAATCCACAGATTTTCGTTTCTGATGCACCAGATCAAGGACTAGTCCCCCTTGGCTACTCTCCGGTCAGACATGATAAAGGTGCCTCATCACCCACTGGAGAGGTGTCTCAGGGGGAAGTCAAGATTACAACTAAGTATCTTTTGGGTCAACATGTTTGTAAAGTATTATGAGGAGATGAATTTGTCCAAATACTCAAATTTTGTGCTTTGTAAAACACAGTAGGTTGTATAACATAGACGAGACGCCTTGCCACATCAGTAATTCCCCCATATTCACACGGTGCCCCTGTTCCTTGGAAGACACGGTATTTTTTTAATAGCTCATGTTGGGCCCACAGGATTCCTGAAAAGTGCAGTGGTCTGTCCTGTCCTCCTTTTAAAGACTGATACCCAGCCTCAGTTCCAACACTGAGCAGGAGTTGACAGTGGAGTGTCCCCACACTGGATGTTCAGGGGAATTAACAAAGATGAGTGATGGCCTCCCAAGTGGTTAAGGGGGTGCCTGTGTACAGAGTTGTAGGAGCAAAAATGTGATGGGGTGACAAATTTAAAGGAAAACAAAAAGAGGAAGAGAGAAAAATGGAGATTTGTAAAAAGCAAGAGAGAAAATGAGATGTCCCACTGCCCCTGAATACCCAAGGGGGTGTGCTGAAGTACCTCAGGGATATGATTCTATGCTATTGTGATGGTTAATACTGAGTGTCAACTTGATTGGACTGAAGGATGCAAAGTATTGATCATGGGTGTGTCTGTGAGGGTGTTGTCAAAGGAGATTAACATTTGAGTCAGTGGGCTGAGGAAGGCAGACCCACCCTTAATCTGAGTGGACACCATCTAATCAGCTGCCAGTGTAGCTAAAATATAAAGCAGGCAGAAAAACATGAAAAGACTAGACTGGCCTAGCCTCCCAGCCTACATCTTTCTCCTGTGCTGGATGCTTCTGGCCCTTGAACATTGAACTCCAAGTTCTTCAGTTTTGGGACTCAGACTGGCTCTCCTAGCTCCTCAGCTTGCAGATGGCCTATTGTGCGACCTTGTGATCATGTGAGTTAATACTACTTAATAAACTCCCCTTTACACACACACACACACACACACATCTCCTATTAGTTCTGTCCCTCTGGAGAACCCTAATACAGTTATTTATTTATTTATTTTTTGAGACAGAGTCTTGCTCTGTCACCCAGGCTGGAGTGCAGTGGCGCAATCTCGGCTCACTGCAAGCTCTGCCTCCCAGGTTCACGCCATTCTCCTGCCTCAGCCTCCCCAGTAGCTGGGACTACAGGCACCTGCCACCATGCCTGGCTAATTTTTTCGTATTTTTAGTAGAGACGGGGTTTCATCATGTTAGCCAGGATGGTCTCGATCTCCTGACCTTGTGATCTGCCCACCTCAGCCTCCCAAAGTGCTGGGATTACAGGCGTGAGCCACTACTCCTGGCCTACTTACTTATATTTTTGAGACAGGGTTTTACTCTGGTCCCCCATGTGGGAGTGCAGTGGCGTGATCATAGCTCACTGCAGCCTCCACCTCTCCAGTTCAAGCAATCCTCCCACCTCAGCCTCCCTGGTAGCTGGGACTACTGATATGCACCACAACACTCAGCTAATTGTTTGTATTTTTAGATGAGACAGGATTTTGCCATGTTGCTCAGGCTGGTCTTGAACTCTTGGACTCAAGCCTTGGCCTCCCAAAATGCTGGGATATTACATGTTATTATTGGGCCCTAAACTAGTGCTTTATGCGAATCATCTTTTTTAATTCTCACAGCCACCCTAACTGGTAGGTACTATTATCATCCACATTTTTCAGAGGAGGAAACTGAGGCACACAAAAGTTGAATAACTTACTCAAGCCCACCAGCTCGTAAAAGACACAGCTGGGATTAGAACTCAGGTAGAACTGACCCAAGGATTTTCTATTTCCTTCCAGTTGCTGAAAAATCACTAAACTCATGAGGCAATTTCATAAGTCTATATCTTGTCTGGGTTGCTAGTAATTAGCAACCATTACATGAAATCTGACATGTGAAAGTGAAACACAATTGGAAGATGTTTTGTGACATGGATGTAAAGTATATATTTCTTGAGGGTAGAGTTGTTTCACTGCCAGTGTGTTCTACATTTAGGCCTTTGCTGAGGTTGGAAGTATTCAAATAGACAAATAAAGTCATATCATAATCCCATGTATCAAGTGTCATGGAAGAGTACGCAATCAGGCTTTTGATGAATCCCACGTTTCACTTGCAGTCTGCAGATTTCCATATGCTGTGGCTCAGCGATTTGCACTGGCTTCTCAAGCAAATCAGTCATGACTCCAGGCGTGACTCCAGACTGAAATCACTCTTGTCGATATACCTGAAAACAGAGGTTTCCAGCACTGCAGAGAAGCTTTGGTGCGGGGATGGGCTCAGAGGGTCCCGACAGAGGGTGACACTTGCGTGGTTGCAGAAGGAAGCTCACTGCAGTCTGAGTGCGTCTCCGTGGAGCTCGGCATTTGGACACAGCTCACACGCATGAGTGATGCTCTTCCACCTGCATCTTCTGGCACTTGCACTGTGGGGGCCTTCCTCAAAGCCGTGCGCCTCCATCTCAGGGCAACATAGGGCAACTTCTTTCTTCTACTCACATTCTGAATGAAATACATTAATAACTGGCTTAAAAGAATCCAATCCTTTATCAAAAGACTCCAGCATTTTTCCTTCCATTGACTGCTACCTGATATTGAGGAAGGTATAAGGTGTCAGATTCCTTCTGGGACTGGCAGAGAGGGGCAGAGGGAGGCAGGATGGGCTGCTGGGGTGGAGAGTGCAGACAGAAGCCTGCCATCTGCTGGAGTCTGTGGGCTTCAGGGTCCACATGAGCCTCACGGAGAGACAGGCGGCTGCTCCGTCCATCTTCTAACCCGGCTGGCATCGCAGATGCCCGTGCCCAGGGCAACAGCCATAAAGGCCGTGGCACCTTCTTGCATCTCTAAGCGTGTGGCATTGTGGCTGCCTTTGATTGTTTGGCGGTTTGCTGTGTTCTCTGAGTGTTTTTCCACACATCTGAAGGGTAATTCTTTCTCAACTGCTACTGTCTTGCTAAAGAATCAGCAATTCACACATATAATAAAGCTCACAACCAAAAAAAGCACATTCACATTTTTTTCTTTCATTTTTCTGCCTGAGTACCTCTACCTTGGAAAACCTCCATCTTGTCATATATGGGCAAGCATTCATGTATTTCAAGTCATGTTTTTGCAGGCAGATGACTGTGTAAGTCCTACATGGCCACCCTGCCAGTGTTTCAAGCAGGCCTCTATCATGTGCTGACCTATGGCTAGGGGTCCCTGGTTTCTCCCACCTTCTTCCTGATGGCCAGGCATACATTCCTGCCCTAAGACTGGAAGGCTGGCAGACCTGCTCAGGTCAGCTGGTTCAAGAAGGGGGAAAGTTTTGCTCATGTCCAAGAGATCACGTAAGATGCTCCTGAAGCTAAACTTCTCTTAGACAGGACACCTGCAGATGGCACCTTTGCTAACCTTGATTGTGCCTTGAGATATTCACCTTTCCTTCAAAGTGAATGCTCCTATCACCTATATCACACTTCATATGATGTAAGATACAATTTATATATTCTTGCTCATTTACTCATTTATTCATTTATACATTTACCCAGCAAATACTGATCAAGTGCTGAGACATGCTAGGTGCTGGGCTAGGTGTGGAATGCAATGGTAAACAAGATTGAGAAAGTTCCTGCCCTCAGGGAGCTTATAGTCAGTCATGGGCAAGTAAACAGGTCATTATAACACAGCAGTGCCCTAAGTGCTATTGCTCTATGTGTGGGAAAACAGACAACCCGGGGAGCCATGGTTAAGAGGGACGGACAAATAACACGAATGTGGTGAGGCAGGGTGGTACCCCCAGAGCTGAGACCTTGCAATGTCTAGGATGTTGCTGGAAGAAGGAAATGGAAGCAAGTTCCAGAGCTCAGAAAACATTCTGAGATGGAACTAGAAGAACCTGGATGTGAAGTGGGAGGGCCAGGGAGGCCACGGAGATGGCTGCTGGTTTCAGGTTTGGGCTACAAGTAGATCAATGAAGAAAGAGGAATCCAGAAGTTCAAGTCTGAGGGTGTGTGGGAGGAGGGTGAGTTTCAGAGTCATTAATGGGCCTTTTCTTCAGTAATTCAGAATACTCCTAAGTGAGTATGGCCACTTGGATACCTGGAAATATTCATGGCTCCAGGTAGCTACCAAGAGAAGACTTCATTTTAATTCTTGTCAGGAATTGTGAAGGATCTAAGATTTTGCTTTCTTTGCAAGCTAACAAGTTAGTCTGCTCAGTTTTATGGAGGCCAGGAGAAGACCAGAGGTTCCTGGGTCAGAGACAAAGGACCATGCATTATTTACAGCAATATCTTTTTTCCTGTGCTGGTTTCTCAAATCCCAGTTCTCACAGGGTGGTTTGAAATGGACCAGATGGCAGCTGCACATGGCATGGGTTGCATTACAGGTGTGAGGACCCTGACTTTAGGGAATCTGAGTCTTTTATAATGGGCCATGAGCAGGCCTGCCATTGTCAACAGAGGGAGACATTGTCTTTGTTATAAGCAAACTTCCCCTCTGCTGCGGAAAGAGACAGTATCTCTATCTTCCAAGGCTGTTCACTGTACGATTATTATTGTAACTATGTTATGAAACACAGGGCATTAATCCATCCATGAGGGGAGAGTCCTTAGGACCTAATCACTGCCTAAAGGTCCCACCTCTTAATACTATTACACTGACAGTTGAAGTTCAACATGAGTTTTGGAGAGAACAGTGAAACCACAGCAGAATGATAGCAATTTTCACCAACTTCCATTTAATTGCTTAACCTGTTCTCTCTTGGTATTGTCAGTAAATGCACTGCTCTTGGGGAAAAATGTGGTGAGAGCAAACACAGAGAGAATGGATAAGAAATACTGAATGGGCTGGGCGTGGTGGCTCACGCCTGTAATCCCAGCACTTTGGGAGGCTGAGGCGGGTGGATCACGAGGTCAGGAGATCAAGACCATCCTGGCTAACACAGTGAAACCCTGTCTCTACTAAAAATACAAAAAATTAGCCCGGCATAGTGGCGGGTGCCTGTAGTCCCAGCTACTCGGGAGGCTGAGGCAGGAGAATGGCGTGAACCCGGGAGGCGGAGCTTGCAGTGAGCCAAGATTGTGCCACTGCACTCCAGCCTGGGCAACACAGCCAGACGCCGTCTCAAAAAAAAAAAAAAAAGAAAGAAATACTGAATGCTGGCCAGGTGCAGTGGCTCATGCCTGTAATCCCAGCACTTTGGGAGGCCAAGGCAGGTGGATCACCTGAGGTCAGAAGTTCGAGACCAGCCTGGCCAACGTGGTGAAACCCTGTCTCTACTAAAACTACAAAAAAAATTAGCAAGGCATAGTGGTGCGTGCCTGTAAGCCCAGCTACTCAGGAGGTTGAGACAGGAGAATTGCTTGAACCTGGGGGGCGGAGGTTGAAACGAGTCGAGATCACTCCACTGCACTTCAGCCTGGGCAACAGAGCGAGACTCTGTCTCAAAAAAAAAAAATATTGAATGCTAAAATCTATGTTTTCCCATGTATTTAATGTAAGCAATTATGATTAGCTGATCTCAATGCTTATTTGTAGAGTATATCATTAACTGGAAAGAAATAAACCTTGAGCCACTGAAGAAATGGCTTTTTCTATAAATTAAATAGTCTTTCAAACATAACAAATGTTTTTAGGAACTACGAAATTTTTAAATTTAATACTAGATCAAATCAGCAGATAAACATTTTATGTGGTTCCTTTTAGATGTGGTGCGCATTATTTAACAAGGTAGTTAAAACCTGTTTTATTAAATCATATCATAAAATTTTTATTCCCAGTGTAGTCAATACTCATATTTTATATTATAAAGTGTTTAATATTTTCTACCTCTTATTAACAACAAATTAAAATTGTTTGCTAGCTGCTGAGTCAGAATATTTTCTTTTCTTTCTTTCTTTCTTTCTTTTCTTTTCTTTTTCTTTTTTTTTTTTTTTGAGATGGAGTCTTGCTCCGTTGCCCAGGCTAGAGTGCAATGGCACAATCTTGGCTCACTGCAACCTCTGCCTCCCGGGTTCAAGCGATTCTCCCGGCTCAGCCTCCCGAGTAGCTGGGATTACAGGCACCTGCCACCACACCCCGCTAATTTTTGTATTTTTAGTAGAGACAGGGTTTCACCATATTGGCCAGGCTGGTCTCAAACTCCTGACCTCAGGCAATCCACACCCGCCTTAGCCTCCCAAAGTGATGGGATTACAGGCGTGAGCCACTGCACCCGGCAATAATATTTTCTATCTATAGCTGTATCTACGTTTAAGCTTTTCACTTTCTTGACAATGTTTGATCATGAATAAAGTTATTTCTCTTTATTACATGACTCTTACTTAATTCTTCACAGATGACAAACACTGGGGTGCATTTAATGCACGCACACATGTGTACCCACCAAAGGACTCCAGGCTATCCTTGCTTCATAAATAACTGTAATTTCAGCAACACATAATATTCCTTTATTACAAATCAAGTACAAGAACAGATAGATTTATTTTAGTTTGTTAAACTTTGTGAAATGGTTAAATGAATATTCTATGTCATTCTGATCCTGACCGTTTTTCATAACTCATCTTGCAAGACGAATATCTACTTTTTAGAGACCCCCAACAATATTCCTTGGAACACATGTTAGCATATTTTTACATTAACAATATTCACTTCCTCTGATTTTTTTTTTTTTGAGATGAAGTCTCACTCTTGTCATCCAGGCTGGAGTTTAATGGCGCCATCTTGGCTCACTGCAATCTCTGCCTCCCGGGTTCAAGCGATTCTCCTGCCTCAGCCTCCCAAGTAGCTGGGATTACAGGCACCCGCCATCACCATGCCCAGCTAATTTTTTTTTTTTTTTTTTGTATTTTTAGTAGAGATGGGGTTTCACCATGTTGGCCAGGCTGGTCTCTAACTCCTGACCTCCGGCAATCTGCCCACCTCGGCCTCCCAAAGTGCTGGGATTACAGGCATGAGCCACTGCACCTAGCCTCTGATTTTAGCTATTGGTGTGAAGATTGAGTTTGTTAAATATTTTACCTTTTCTATAAATTAAATGACTCAGCAACTTCCATTTGGGTAAGAATATATTTAAAGCACATGACAAAAATATTTTATCAAGAGATGCTTTACTGGCAAAGGCGTATTGAAAATAACAATATTTAACATTTTTTCAACTCTTTCTGAATGTATTAAATGAAGGGTTTCTAAATGCACAAAATAAAAGGTACAATTAATAGTTATTTGTAAGATCCTCATAAAACCTTTATGGCATACTTCTAAAAAACTGAAAAGGTAAATTAGCGTGCCAATAATTTCATGGCAAAGGGCAAAAAATACTTTTGCTTCTAATTCTTTGTTCCTGAAAATTTTGAAAAATAAAAGTACGTTTTGATGATAGACTATCATGTGATTTTGGCATATAACTGCAAATGACTTTTAAAAAATCGAATGATACTGCTAAAAGACTTCCTCCATTGTAATCTACCTATTTATATGAACAAAGTTATTTAGTGCTTACATTAATTAAAATGAAAAATGGAAGAAATTCATATTGAACCCTGTCTGATTCCAGCTGTAAGTAGTATGCATCCGCGGCATCTCAGCAAGTTGGATATTCCCATTACCATTTCACTTTTTGTTTAGCAAGTAGTCATCAAAACTTGTAATGTATTTTTGTTGTTTTGATTAACTGTTTACTACTAATAATTTTAATAACTCAAGTAGGAAAAAATGTTAACCTCAGAACCTCATTTTTAATTCTAGAAATTAAAAATTAAAGGCTTTGTACATATTTTCATTACAGAAATATATACTGGATGACCAATAAAATATTTTCATATATAAACACATGTTAGAGAATAAGAGAAGTGAAATGGACTACTAGGAGTATGAGGCCCGATATAAATCTCCCTTTGATAAGGAAGAGCCCATTCATGTGTTTACAAAATGAATGATGTGGACCCTCTGGTGTACAGATTCTATTTCTGTCATTTAAAAGATTGCTGTCTCTCTCCTTTTATAAAATATTTGTCAGTATTAGGCCGAGCACTGTGGCTGTCACCTGTAATCCCAGCACTTTGGGAGGCCGAGGCAAGCAGATCACCTGAGGTCAGGAGTTCAAGACCCGCCTGGCCAACATGATGAAACCCCATCTCTGCTAAAAATACAAAAATTAGCCAGGCATGGTGGCACACATCTGTAATCCCAGCTACTCGGGAGGCTGAGAGAGGAGAATTATCTGAACCCGGGAGGCAAAGGTTGCAGTGAGTTGAGATCACGCCATTGCACTCCAGCCTGGGTGACAAGAGTGAAACTCCATTAAAAAAAAATTGTCAGTTTTTATAACACTCCAGGAGTTTCACTTTTTGCTACTACTTAAACCTAGGTAAAATTTTATGATGGACTTAAACACTTGTGAGGAGGTACATTGTTTTCAAAATTTTGTACGAGGGGAATATATTATTAGGAAAACAGTTTGAAAACCACCACTCCATACCATTCCAATAGTAAGCATTCTATTCACTTGCTATTTTATTCAAGAGATTTTGCCAGTATGCTCTTCCATACTGAACTTCCAGTTCAACATTGCTATAGATCATAGGGAAAACAATTACTTATTTCTGTGTCTGCTTAAAGTTTTCTGTGTGCTTTTTTCCTCTGCCATTATCCCAGGCTAACGTCTACGGTGCAGGGTGAGGGAGGGTGGCATCTGCCTGCCGGCTGTTGGGGAATTTCCCTAAGTTTCTGCTTTGCACCCAGACTCCGTCTTCATGAAGCCAGAGCCGCCCAAGCTTCAGGAACTGGACTCCGATTCCTCAGAACAACATCCTCTCCAAGGCTGGGGTGTGCGCTGACTTGTGTAGACACAAGACTATAATGCAGACCGTTTGAGAATCAACACACAATGGGGTCTTTATTTTCCTACTTGTGTAATCGCTGAGCAAGTCATATCATCTCCCGGAGCCTTAATTTTCTCATTTGTAAAATGAGGATTTACAAAGCATCTTTCACCTGTCTCTTCAGGATTATAGCTGAAGTAGGGAAAGAAAGCTCTTTGAAAAGTTTAACGCAATTTGAAACATGAAAATCTTCAAGGTCCTAAAATTGGGGGGCATGCTGAAGGAAATTCAGTATCATTTCTTTCTGTAATATATTCATCTTTAAAAATAAAACAAAAAAAGACCACAAGTTTGGCGCGGAAAAACACCAAGGGTAACGTAGCATGCGTGTTTCTGGGAGGAAGGAGAGGGGAGGGTTAAAGAGTTCCTGGGAAGAAGCCCAACTTCTTGGCTGAAATTTACTGAAAGCCTTTGCCCGGCATGATCTTGCTCTCTTGTGCTCATGACAAAGAAATGTAACCTTCGGCCAATTGCATTTTTGTTCCACTGGTAACTAGGTTAATGTGAACAGACAGGTCTGGTGAGACAGCATGGGAAGAAATAACACATGGGCTTTTGTGCAGCTGGATATAATGAAGGTAAACTGGGTGGAATTCAAAGATTTGCCAGAAAAAAGAGAGATGATTTCACTCTAAAATCATTTTGCAAGATAATATTTTACAAGGAACCTTTTGGACATGCATTATAAGCGGTTACATTCCCATTGTCCTAAAAAACTCCCTGCATAGTTGTACTCTATTTTTATCAAGCCATGCTCTGACGCCTCCTGCCTGGTTGGCGATAATCCCTAATGCAAAGGGATCGTGTGAAGGTAAGTGAAGTCGTTTTGTTAATGTTGTTCATAAAGAAGCACTGAGCTCCTACTTTGTGCAGAGAGCTTTACAAATATTCATATGAGCTTTACGAATATTTACAAATATTGGTGCATTTAAAAAAGTGTTCATTTTAAACATAATAATGTAGGTGTTATTGCTATCCCCGTTTTAACATTGCAGAAATGGAATTTCAGAGGTGTCAGGGGCCGGCTCAAGGTCACTGATGAATCAGGACCCGCTTATCCAGCTCTCTCTGCCTTCAGAGCTCTCTTGACTTTTCTGCATCGCTTCCTTTACCAGGAATGATATTTAAATTATTCCAAAATGTAAAATATAGTTAGTTTTCCAGGCAGTTGTATTTATTTCTGGATTTTTTTTTCCCTAAATAAAACCTGTATCTACATGAAAACTCCTCCAGGATTTCCTTTCCTCATGAAGTGTGTGGTTTCCTCAAGAACTGCCTGGGAGGCCCTGAGGCCGACCCACTCCTCCCAGCAATGACTTGGGGAGGAGGGAGTGGGGGAAGACAGAGAGCAGGGGGATGGGATGGGAGGGCAGAGAGGAGGGGGATGGGATGGGAGGACAGAGAGGAGGGGGTGGGATGGGAGGGCAGAGAGGAGGGGGAGGGATGGGAGGGCAGAGAGGAGGGGGCGGGATGGGAGGGCAGAGAGGAGGGGGCGGGATGGGAGGTACAGAGAGGAGGGGGCGGGATGGGAGGACAGAGAGGAGGGGGCGGGATGGGAGGACAGAGAGGAGGGGGAGGGATGGGAGGACAGAGAGGAGGGGGCGGGATGGGAGGACAGAGAGGAGGGGTGGGATGGGAGGGCAGAGATGAAGAGGCAGAATGGGAGAGCAGAGAGCAAGGGAGCAGGATGGGAGAGACAGAGCAGAAGCTGGGATGGGAGGGCAGAGAGGAGGGGGCGAGATGGGAGGGCAGAGAGGAGGGGTTGGGATGGGAGGGCAGAGAAGAAGGGGCAAGATGTGAGGGCAGAGAGCAGGGGAGTGGAATGGGAGGGGCAGAGAGCAGGGGGCGGGATGGGAGGGCAGAGAGCAGGGGGCGGGATGGGAGGGCAGAGAGCAGGGGGTGGGATGGGAGGGCAGAGAGCAGGGGGCGGGATGGGAGGGCCTGCTGTGTGCCCTCATCAGGTGGATTTCATCTCTGGGATGGAAGAGGAGGCATGGCATAGACACATGAAGTTCTAGAATGTTTTTGGCCACTCTCTGCAAACTCAAGACTTTTTTGGGGGGGCGGGAGCGGAGAGTGCAAATAATGCCTTTTTGGAGTTGTAATTGCTCCCTGGGAGGGTTAAATTTTTGATGATTTGTAATGTCCTGGTAGGTTCCTGCATTCATGAACTGCTTGGGTGAATGGCTGTGATTTGGAAGTGAGGATGGGAAAGAGAGAAAGGCATGATGGGAACGTGGGTCAAATTGAAACTCCTGCTCTGACCTCATCCCTTCCGGGGGCTGACTCTTATTATCCTGGTTGGCTACTTGCAGGCATGTCTATACACAGGCCACCTGGATTAAGAGCCATTCCTCAGGGTCTCCTGGCTATTGAAATGTCTGTATCTGTAAGAGTAGCTTTCATTGTCTGAAATTGGCTTTTCCTCTCTCTCTATGTGTTAGGTTCCACCTGGTATTCACTTAGGGAGACCGGTCACTCTCTCCAGCTCTGTCTCACTACTGGGTACAGTGAAGAGGCTTACAAGCTTGGTAGCAGTGCCTATGAAAATAACAACTAGGATGCTTCTGTTACTATCACAGTCACCCCCATTATCCAAGGGGGATACGTTCCCAGACTCTCAGTGTATGCTGAAATCACGGGTAGTACCGACCCTAAATATGCTGTTTTTTCCTACACATACATGCCTATTACGAAGCTTAACTTATAAATTAAGCAAAGTAAGACATTCACAACAGTGCTACAGCAGAGCAGGTATAATGGTGCGAGGACCACGACACAAGCTACGTGAATGTGGACTCCCGCTCTCTCTAAATATCTCATTGTCCTGCGCTCATCCTTCTTCTTGTGATCTATAGCTCTGCTATCCCAGATGGCTACTAAGTGACTTCTGGGCGCGTGGTGTCTACAGCGTGGAGATGCCAGACAAAGGGAGGATCCACATCCAGGTGGGAGGGTGTGAGATTTCATCGCACAACTCAGAACAGTGAGCAATTTAAAACTTAGGAAGTGTTGAGCTGGTATTTTCCATTTAATATCTTTGGGCCTCCGTTGACTGTGAGTACCAGAGACTGCAGGAATCAAAACCATGGATAAGCGGAGACTCCTGTACGCGCTTTGGCAGTGACTGGTGGCATGGATGCCACAAGGCAGGGGAGCCTGGGCTGGGCTGGTTGCTGTCTGGAAAAAGGGCCCCCTTTGGCTTTTTACACAGGTATGGCCAAGGGATGTGACCTCACCTGAGCTGGGACAGGCTGTGTATAAAAACCAAGCATCATAATTCTGACATCGTATATTAATGTGTTCCTGAAAGGAATATTAAATAATGCCTTTCTCAAAGTAGTAACATTAGTGTATCTACTAAGCTCACCTAAGCAGGGCTAGTCTGTGACATGCAGAAAATAAGCATAACGTAGTCAAAGGCATATTTTGAAAGTGACCATTATGCAACTATTAAAATAAATAATACCTTTCCCCAAATAGGAACACTAGTATATCTACCAAAGGCAGGTTGCTGGTGACTACTTGATTGGTAAACATTTGTTTATTCTTCCCTTGTAATTGACACAGTTATTATATGAGCCCACATCTATCCTCATCTGTTTAAATACAGAGCTGGTGTGAGTCGTACTAAGTCAGGATGATGGTATGTGGGTCCGTGATGCTATATTCCATGGGTTAATATAATCTGCACATCATTTAACTAATCCACTGAGGGAGCTGGTCTGTCCCAGAAGTTTTGTTATTAAATGGAATAGTCAATGTTCTTGTTTTCTTACAAATTCACTTACAGGGAGAATTCTGTTAATTTTTTTTTTTTTAATTTTTTTGAGACAGAGTCTTGCTCTGTCTCAAGGCTGGATTGCAATGGCGTGATCTCGACTCACTGCAACTTCCGCCTCCTGGGTTCAAGCGATTCTCCTGCCTCAGCCTCCTGAGGAGCTAGAACTACAGGCACACAACACCACGCCCAGCTATTTTTTGTATTTTTAGTAGAGACGGGGTTTCACCATGTTGGCCAGGATGGTCTCAATCTCCTGACCTCGTAATCCGCCCACCTCAGCCTCCCAAAGTGCTGGATTACAGGCATCAGCCACTGCGCCCGGCTGAATTCTGTTAAATTTTACATACAGCATGTAGGGCAGAAGACATACTTTAAACTCATAGGTTTTCTTACTTTCACTCAGAAGGGAAGGGAAAACAGTACAATTCGGCGAAATAGGAAATCTAAATCTTTCAATGCATGGGTCATGTGGAAACTGAGAGAGAGAAGAAAATCGAAAAACAGATGATGGATATTGTTAAGGAATTAGTAAACCGTTAAGTGCTCTATCATTATTAGATATTCGGGTGATCATCCCGCATGTAGCTATTTGACCAATGCTGCTTGTAAATTGGCTTAGGAAAATTAACATACGTTTTATTAAACTGACGAGTATGCCTTTTACAGAAAGCAAGGAATAGACATAGCCATTTTGTTTAAGAAATATAAGCACATGAGAGGCTTAAAAAGGTAGGGGTTGTATGTTCTCAGCACTGCAGCTAAATTCTTAAATGGAAACTGTTCTTTTAGCAAATTCAGAGTAGGCTATCTCAAGCTGATTGCTACAGACTCAAATTTTAAGTCGCATTTCTTTCAGAAACAGAAGGAAGGTCAATCTCACTTTCGAAAAGAGAAAGTAAGGTGACCCTTGTCATAGTAACATAATGCAGCAGGTCCCAGGTGTAATCCGGAGGAAAAGGCAGACAAGGTCCTGCGATGCCGCAGCTGAAAGGAAGCTGACGCCAACGGGCTTCTCAGAAGAACAATGACTCATTAGGCCCGGGCTCATGGCAGGTGCGGTCTCCCAACAACTGGCCTCCCTCCAAAAACATGGAGGAAATCAAGAGGGCAGAGCCGGGAAGGAGGCTGCATCCCTCGCCTGATGGGGAGCACTCCTAGCAGGCACAGGGTAATCAGAAAAGTGCTTTGGAATCACAAAATTAAAAAACAAGTGTCAGCTGTGGGAGATGTAGAAATGCAAATAAGTACGAATGCAAATAGGCCGGATAAATGACAGTGTGCAATCACCCAAAGCTCTGTTTACAACCCGAAGGCAGCTCCGTCTGTAATTATCTGGGCGCCATTAACTGCGTGGGAGCAGCTCTCAACGGGTACAAGAGAGATACCACCAGAAGTGAAATGTCCTCTCTCCCATGATGAAGCCAGATCTCCGAGCGATTCCATCTACACTGAACTAAACCAGTTTGTGCCAAGGGGCTAGAAGTATACTTTTGGTGAAACAAGGAAGCTAGATTTATTTATTGCTTACTGCGCATCTGAACATAATTCTTGCCATTAATTAAGAAAACAGATGATAAGAGATTTGGCTTCAATAAACATGTACTGAAAGCTACCACATCATTGAGTTTAATTATGCAAGCAATCTCGTGGGGCAGGTACTGTGAGCGCAGATAGACTTGGTCAAGGTCGTCCCAGTAGAGCTGAGATTCGAGCATCAGTATTTTGGGCCTAGGTTTTTTTTTTTGTTTTTTTGTTTTTTGTTTTTTGTTTTTTTTTTGACGGAGTCTCACTCTGCCGCCCAAGCTGGAGTGCAGTGGCGCGATCTCGGCTCACTGCAAGCTCCACCTCCCGGGTTCATGCTACTCTCCTGCCTCAGCCTCCTGAGTAGCTGGGACTACAGGCGCCCACCACCACGCCCGGCTAATTTTTTTTGGTATTTTTAGTAGAGACGGGGTTTCACCGTGTTAGCCAGGATGGTCTCCATCTCCTGACCTCGTGATCCGCCCGTCTCAGCCTCCCAAAGTGCTGGGATTACAGGTGTGAGACACTGCGCCTGGCCTGGCCCTAAGTTTTTACCCTTCCCATTATGTCAGAAGTTCTCAGTTGACAATGTCTGGAGACATTTTTCACTGTCACACTACAGAGTGCCACTGGTGTCTAGCAGACAGAGGCCAGAGACTCTGCTAAACATCCTACAATGCAAAGAACGGTCCCCCTGACAAAGGATTATCCCACCCCAAATATCAAGAATGCTGACACGGAGGTTGAGAAGCCTGGCATTTCCCCATTGCTGCTGCTGGGAGGCTGCCTCTCGGGATAGATTGAATTGTTCTGCAAAGACATGGTCGGCAGACACAGAGGGTCCCCTCACCAGGGGTCTGGGAGTTGCTGGAAATGGATAAGAAAATCCTAGTTCTACCTCGCAGACAGGGAGGAAGTGAAGAGGTGAGGCAGTAAAAATTCATAACGTATCTATCACAAATGCATTCTGAGATTGCTTGGATCTAAATTGCCCTTTCCAAACCCAAGAGATATTTCCAATGCCACCTGAAGGTCCTGAGAGCTCCCTGACATCATTCAGGACTGAAGGTAGAAAGTAGAATGGCCCTGGGTTTTCTGAGGGTTCTTTATTTGTCTTCGAGAATATTAAAGACCAGCATCTCTCCAGAATACAAATAAGAGTCTAATGTGATAAGAGGCTGAACTGAAGGTGTCCCTAGAAAATTTAAGACTAAAATGTCAGCTGAAAGACAAAGAGAAAGATGGGATTGTTCTTGCAAAATCTCATTGGTAAAGAGAGAGAGGATTTTCCTAACAAAAATGTTCTGAACTAAAAGCATCTCAGAGGGATTTTTGAATTTTGGCCAGCTAAACACCATCAGGGGTTCTGGGGGGTTAGTCAAATAAAGTCAGAAAGGGCCTATCTGCAGCACAAAACACAGCACAGCCAAAGCTGCGGCCACCGCAGGAGGAGCAGGAGAGAACCTGGTGAAGAGCAAGAAAGAGCAGCTCAGCTCTGCAGAGAAGCGTGGTGCTCAGCCATCACTGCTCCAGCGTGAAGAGAAGCGCAGTCCATGGCAGTTTGGGATGTGGTTGGAAGCTCTGCATCACAGTTCACATATTTACTAATTTTGTTGATTTGTGAGCTACAGAAAGAGTCTGGGGTCCTGTCCAGGCGCGGTGGTTCATGCCTACAATCCCAGCACTTTGGGAGGCCGAGGCGGGCGTCTCACTTGAGGTCAGGAGTTTGAAACCAGCCTGGCCAACATGGTGAAACCCCGTCTCTACTAAAAATACAAAAATTTGCTGGGCATGGTGGCACGTGCCTGTAATCCCAGCTACTCGGGAGGCCAAGGCAGGAGAATCACTTGAACCTGGGAGGTGGAGGTTGCAGTGAGCTGAGATCATGCCACTGCACTCCAGCCTGGGCGACAGAGCAAGACTCTGTCTCTAAAAAAAAAAAAAAAAAATCTGAGGATCTGGGGTCCTGAGAGCTCCAGTTCTTCCCCGCAGTTCCCGGAGCTGCTCCTGCTGATACAGGTTCTGCTGCCAAGGAATCCCAGGGGCCTCAGGGTCCCAGGAAGGGCCAAGGCTGCAGCTGCCACCTGCCTGGGGGCTCCTCGGCCATCCGGCATCTTCCCTCCCTCCATCCCTGGCCTGCTGTTCTGAGTCTCTGAGAAGAGCGTCTGGCGGCTGGGAAAGGGGCTACCATGGAGGAATGGTCTTCAGGAAGTGAATAAAGCTGGCCCTGCCTCATGCCGATCAGCCCAGCAAGCAGGGAGGACATCGCCAATGAGTTTCTGGTTTTCACTTCCGAAGTTATGGAGACGATGTAAGACGAAATACTGTTCAGTGGGCTAATGCAGCCACACGAGTGAGTTTTATTTTCATCCCTACTTTAATAAACATACATGTGCCAAGCTGGCTCTGAATTATTTAAAATTACAGCAGTCAGAAGAGAGACCTTCTCAAAGTCTGTCAGAAAGATTTTTAATCATCTTTAAGTAAACTTCAATTTCTCTGAAATTGAAGGAGAATTATTTCTCCACTTCAAAAGTCAGTACAGAGCCATTGAAGGGGCTTTCCATCTCCTACGATAAGTAAAAACATAAAATGATTAGCACAAAAAGTACACCATGAAATGAGTTTAAAGTCCTTAATCTTGAAGGCTAGATTTAAGACACTATTCTTACTGTCCACAAACAGGTTTACTTGAGTGATCATAACAAATGGCTTTTATTCAGAACCATTACTCAGTATGATTTTAAAATCTTGGGCTTCATCTTTTGGATAATTCACATGACCTTCTCCTTAGTGGGCGAGTACAAGAAGGCACTGAATAGCGTGCTATTCCGCACCACCAAGCGGAAGGACGGCACTGCTTGTATCTAAGGTGGCGACCTGGACCAAGGGTGGCCTTCGCTGTCTTGGACTGGACGGGCTGGACTCCCAGCTGAAGGTGGCTTGGAATTTAGCTGTTCCTTCGGGGCCCCGCTTACACACCAACACCCATGAATGCTTTTCAACGAAGTTGCTAGAATGCAGCCGTGGAGACGAACAGCTTACCGAGAGCCTCTGCCAGGAAGCAAAAGAGAGGTTCTCTTCCCTTTCATTTTGGACATCATAACAACTAAACATAACATTTATATCATTATCTGTCAGCAGTTTAACATAAACCCTCTCATTTACTGCCAATGTGTCCACCCTGCTCCTTAGGCAAGCCATTCTCCCCAGTGCACAGATGAGGAAATCGGGGCTCTGAGAGGTTAACTGACCTGCTCGAGGTGAAGAAAATGAGTAGGGATTAGAATCAGGGAGCGAGGCCGGGCTCCCTTTGGAGCTCACCTTGGGAGGCTCACTTTGGGAGGCCAAGGCGGGTGGATCACCTGAGGTCGGGAGTTCGAGGCCAGCCTGACCAACATGGAAAAACCCCATCTCTACTAAAAATACAAAATTAGCTGGGCGTGGTGGTGGTGCATGCCTGTAATCCCAGCTACTTGGGAGGCTGAGGCAGGAGAATTGCTTGAACCTGGGAGGCAGAGGTTGCAGTGAGCCAAGATTACAACACTGCACTCCAGCCTGGGTGACAGAGCAAGACTCCGTCTCAAAAAAAAAAAAAGAGAATCAGGGAGTGAAGTTCCTCCAACACGCGTGGTCTTATACTATGTCACTGTGCCTTACCACATGCCCTGCATGGGGCGGGGGAGCTGGCGTGCATTGCCTAAATCAAGCGCAGGAGTTTGATGGTACCACGAAGCGCTGCAGGGTGTGGGAGCCTGAGAGGTACTCACGCAATGCCCGCTGGAAGATAAGTTCATTGTCGCACAGACTTTGTAACATTGTAAGGAAAGAGGCCTGACAGTAGTTTTACAAATCACACCATATAAATTATTAATGGTAAATAGATAACCCAGAGTGGACAGTACATACTGCAATTTATAAGAACAACCAGTTTTTTTAAATGGTCATAACCATTTTAAAAAAAAGAAAAAAAGAGAAAGAAATCCTCCGCAGTCATTAGTTCAGTCAGTTTTACCTTTGGTAGAAATAAATGTGCTTCAGCTGCTAATATTACTCCTGCCTAAACTGATGCCCCGGTAGGCAGAGCCAAGGGGTTAATGGAAAGAGTGGAGCACGCTGAGCATTTTGCCATCACAGATGCCTCTCTAAACGTCTCTAGCTCAAGTAATAATGGAGCTGCCTAATTGCAGTCATTAAGGAGCCTGTGACTTTAAATGACAAAGGTAGAGATGCTGGCATCGGCAGCCTGTTAGCATTTAATTTACATGAAATTCGATTCAGTGTGCACGAACTAACTAGGAGGCGCCAGGCTTAGGCCTTAGGCAGACAAAGAGCAAAAGTGTGGGAGGCTGGGTGGGGCCAGTGAGCTCTGGAGCGTCTGGCTCCTGGACTGGGGGACTGGGAATCGGCCAGGCCAGGCCCAGCGGGTGGGAGCTGCAGATACCACTTCTCCAGGATCCATCCCAGGGCAGCTTCATGGGAGGGGCCTGGCTGAGTGAGCTTCCTAAGGAAACCCTCTTGCCCGGAAGAGGCTCCCAATCATCTGTCAACTTGTCTTTCCTATTTAGCAAACGATTGAGATTCTCTTCCTTAAAGACACATTCTCTGATGAACAGAATGTGCTCTGTAATGGGTTTAGCCAAAGCATCCCCACCACCTTCCTCCAGGAACGTGTATGTCTGTGTGAAGTCCTCCAGGTCATTAGATCTCATGAATTTACTCCGGCATTTCCATTTCCATGCATGCTTTTTCCATTTAGACTAAACTGGCGCTTGGGGTGCTTGCCATGCTCCAAGAAGTCCCTGCAGCCCCTGGTTGGTGGGAGACGCAGAGCAGGCATTCAGTCAGCAAATATTAATTGACGTGGTGAGGTTGTGCTCTGAAAAGCTGAGTTCCTCCTGAGAGGCTAATTCACTGTGCTCAGCCTGTCTGCGGGTAGCGAGGGCTCCTGAGTAACAGCGAGCTTTGCACGAGCGCTACCGCGTGGCGGTGGAAACATTTGTTCCCCTTGATGAATGAAACGGCACTCTTGACATGCTGTATGGACAGAATCTTTACATGTCATTTATTTTGCATTTCAAATGCTTTGAAAAAAGCCTTCCTGTGGTTTTGGCCAGAGGTATTTGTTATCAGTTTAATAGATTTATTCCTGTTTTGCTAAGGTATGTAATAGTTATTTCTTTTTTTAAAAAGCCAGTACCTCTCCAGTCTTCATTTTCATTTATCCTTAGCATGGTCTTTTCTAAAAAGGGCGTTTGGCACAATATCTTTTTTTGTTTTTTTAATCTCTAGGTAACCCCTGCCTACATTTTACTCTGGATTCCAAGAGTAGACTGGGCTTCAGGGACCAGATGCCAGGGCTGACACATCTGCCTAAAACCCATAATTCTTGAACTTGACGTGCTCAGCCTCTCCAAAGCCGCGGCGCTGACACAGCTCCCCCTGCACGAGTGTACAGCAGTCAGACAGGAACGGGGTGAGGGGGCTCAACTTTCTGACGGCCACTCAGAGGCTGCCTGACCGCGAAGACAGGAACGTAAAACATATACCGCATGCGACCTGCTGGTGCTCGGCACTGACCCAGGGGAGGAGGGCCACTTGGGCTGGAATGCAGTTGCTGGGGGCTCATGAGGGGCTCAGTGGTGCCCCTGGCCACCGAGTCAAGCAGCGTAGATTGATCAGAGGAGCTGAGAGCTGAGGCCCACCCTCCCCTTTCTCCTACACATGGACACCTCTGAGTGGAATAAGGGAAGACTGTCCTTTCTCCAAGCTTGAAGGAAGATGTCTGTGACCCTTTTCCTGGACTTCAAGGCCTCGAAGTGTCAGCTGGCTGCCATCCCAGCGGCTGACAGGGCAGCAGGAGAAAGAGGCCACCTGTATCATCCGCCCGTGCTGCAGCTGAATGGGATCGGTGCAGCATGATAGAGGCCAGCTGCCCCGCACCAGGTCTGCGTGTCACAGGGCAGAGTGCATGGTCTCCCTTCACGTGCGGGGCCAGGTGACTGCACGGAGTGATGAGCTGGGCCCACTTTCCTGCTATTGGCCGCCAGCAAAGAATACAAGGGGTTTCCCTTCCCTCCCCCTCCCCCTCCCCCTCCCCTCCCCTCCCCTCCCCTCCCCTCCCCTCCCCTCCCCTCCCCTCCCCTCCCTTCCCTTCCCTTCCCTTCCCTATCGTCAGCCTTGCAGGGTGGTGGTTTCCTTTGCCCGGAGAGTTCAGAGGCCTTAGTTCTGGAAAGCCTCCTGTGGGGAGATGGAGTGGCGGGGATAGGGACCAGAGCAGAGAGGGCAGCAGCATAAACAAAGAGGACAGGCAAACTGTTTGAGCCCAGGAGTTTGAGACCAGCCTGGGCAACATGGTGAAACCCTGTCTCTATAAAAAATATAAAACTTAGCTGGGTGTGGTGGCACATGCCTATGGTCCCAGGTATCTGGAGCATGGGGTGGTGGTGGGGTGGTGGGAGGATCATCTGAGCCTGGGGAGGTCGAGGCCGCAGTAAGCTAGGATTGTATCACTGCACTCCAGCCTTGGCAACAGAGAGAGAGCTTAGAACAAAACAAAAAAATCGGAGAAGGGACTTCTCTGATTTCTCCCTTTGGGAAGGGAGGCTTGGAGGCTGCCTGGGGCTGAGCAGGGAGCACCATGCTTGTAGGCCTTTGGGGAGGTTTCGAGGTCCAAGTGTGACTTAGAGGAACTGGGAGATGCCAGCAGACACTGCGACCCAAAGGGGCCTGGCTTGGGACCTATGCAGCTGTGGGAGGGGAAAGGCCCTCCCCGCTACCAGATGCAGACTCTGGTGCCCTGAAGCCTGGCGTCTGAGCCAGATCTGACTTTGTGTAGAAGCATAAAAGGAATAGGATGTTTGTGATGGCTGAGCGTCATGGAGGAATTCATACCTGTTCCTGGAGCAATCTATTTTTAACCTTGTTAACCTGAACTGTACTTTAAGATTTAAACTAAATGCAGCCTCTTTTCTACCCATGATTTATTAGACCTCCCCTTTCTATCAAATTAAAGCTCTGCACAAATGAAACAATTTATCCTCATCTAATTTATAACCACCCTCCCACACTAGGAATATGGAGCCAGGAATGAGGGAGGTTCACGTGGGAGGCGGCAACTGCAGAACAGACAGCTCTTTGGATTTCTTTAAATTGCCATTTAATTCCATCCATCAACCCATTTTTCTGCTGTATACATAGAAAAGGACAATAGCCACTCCCTCAACCAAATATCCCTACATTCAGTTAAAAGCTACTCTGTACCCCAGGACATGGGAGCAGCTCCTATCCTTCCCAGGTGAAAAAGTGGGCTTTTTTCCCCCTTAAGGCTAAATAGGATTTCTTTTCTGTTAGCTATGGGTAGGTGACTTCTTAATGATCTTTAAGGAAAGAAGTCAATACAAGGAAAATATCCTTTTTTAATCCCATTTTCCTTCTCACCCCACACTGAGCGTTACTATAGCAACATCTTTCCTGCTACTAGGACAGTTAAGTCCCCCTGTGAAGTTAACCGAAAGCTGCTTTTTCACTCAGAAGGGGCTGCTGTTCATTGACCAGCTTTTCCCTGCGTGTCTAAATTCTCCGGTTCTCTCTGACATGCTCAATCTAGGGTTTCCCGCGGCTAAACCCTAAAATTCACTTCGAAACTCCTAACAGCAGAATTCCCCAAACCTTTTCAGAACTGAACTCATTAGAAATGAATTTACATTTTGATTTAGTTATAAATAACTTTTCTTCTGTGTATTGGTTTAAGTTTAGAAAAGGCCCCCTGTAAAGAAGACAAGTTGGAGAATAATCTCCCATATTCCTCTGCCATCCTTTCTTTCCTTCCTTTCCTTGAGATGGAGTCTCTCTCTGTCGCCCAGGCTGGAGTGCAGTGGAGTGATCTCAGCTCACTGCAACCTCCGCCTCCCGGGTTCAAGCGATGCTCCTGCCTCAGCCTGCCGAGTAGCTGGGACTACAGACATGCACCACCACGCCTGGCTAATTTTTTGTATTTTTAGTAGAGACAGCGTTTCACCATGTAAGCTAGGATGGTCTCGATCTCCTGACCTCATGATCGGCCCGCCTCGGCCTCCCAATGTGCTGGGATTACAGGTATGAGCCACCGTGGCTGGCCTCCTTTTTCTTTTAAAACATACATACATATATGTAAAAACAAAAGAAAATTTCAGGACCTTCCAAATTTCACAGGCCTAGAGGAAAGTTAAGCCCTGGAAATGGAGTTGTGAGAGCAGGCTGTTTTTCCTCTCTGGTGCGTGACCACTGCTTCCTGATTTTTGTGTTGAGATCTTAGACATTAACCAGACTTATAGCCTTCATTCAAACCAGACTGAATGATGTGAGAGGTAGGGACCTTGGTCATTGTTATCTCTTTATAATAAAATGCTAAGCAACCCCCTTAGAGTGAAATCAACAGTAGCCAATCAAATCTTACATCTGTGTGTTAGCCGTTATATGGAAAACGCTGTGATTCTGTTCAGCGCCTCCCTTTTGCCTCCATAAAAGATCTTCACTTTTCCCCACACCAGTAATATTTCACTGGATTCTTGGAATATCAGAAATTCATCATTCTTTGGTGTCTGCGTATCTCTGAATGGCCACTCTCACACAGCCCTTGAATGAATTACTTAACTGGATCCTAAGCATTTTGATTATTTTAGATGGACATATACACATGCATATACATGTATGTGTATATACACATATGTAATGAAATTGTTCCAAAACACAGAAAATACAAAGACTAATGTAATCAGGACTCACATATCCACACCTTAGATTTAATGCTGATTTCGGGGGGCATTTTTGCTTCAAATTTGTAAAAAGCAAAGGTTACAGACATAAAGATCTTGTGATTCTCTTATCCCAGTTTCTTCCCTCTTTCTTCTCTTCTTTCTCTTTCTCTGTCCCCCGAGGTAGCATCTATGCTGACGTTCCCGTATATCTTTTCCATCCAAATATTTGCATTTTTGCTTCACATTACGTGCAAGGCTTTTATCTGCTTCCTCCTAATTTGTGGGGGCAAGAGGCTAGACATCTCTGGCTGGAAAGGCACTCCCTGCAGATCTGGGAAGCCATGAGCCACAGGAGCATTAGCTGTTCCTCTACCCTTTCGTTTCTTTGCTGGACAATCCTTATAAGCTGGAGTCCAAGTTAACCTTCCCAAATGAGTGGCACTATTATTTTAAAGTAAAAGCGTTCAAGGTAGAGGATGACTTTGGGACTCTGGCAACACAGGAAGCCCAGTGTTTTCTCCCCAAGGTCACATTAGAAAGGTGGTGCAGCTGAGATGGTGACTGCTCAGAATAAAGTGATAAGGGGTCAAAAGGTGGATGGCTGACTTACAGGTGTTATGAATGAGACCATCAGGGCTCGGGTAAGAACATTGTCTGGGATAAATGGTTTGTGGTTATTGATCTGGACCAACCTGACAGAAAAGAAGCTGTGTGTATTATTATTACAATTACTTGGTTTATGCTTGCAATTTATAATTTGTATGCTCAGTCGACTCTGCCAATATAAAGTAGTAATGCCCCGGTTTCAAAATCTGACATTGGATTTTGTCCCACGATTTAGCATGTCCTCTAAGCAAAATAACTGTCCAACCAGGTCACTTGCCTTCAACAACTTAAAACACAAGTAACTAGGGAGGAAAACAAAGAAACATAAACTCAAAGAAGGTTTCAAGATTGACATAGAGAAAAATCTTTTCTCATCTATCCGTATGTACTCTCCCACTGCTTATCATGGGCCCCAGGGAAAGGCGATTTTATTCAAAGAAGGTAACTCTGAACGTACTCAGGGCCGTAATATGTGAAATGTCTCCCAGTGTTTGACAAAAAGACTCTCTTTTCATGTTCATATTCCATGGAAATCTAAGTCAAAGCAACAATAAAATAAGCTGACCCATAAGTGCACGTGGTGAAGAGGCTCAGCCAAGAAAAACTGTTTGGTAGTTGCTGAAAACTGGCATCTAGACCTCAAAGAGGAAATCAGAACCAAAGTGGAGACTTGTCCCACCAGAGATGGTGGGTGTTGGACTGAGTCAGCGACAGTGAGGCACTGACTAGAATTCCATAACCAGCCATACTTTCTAGTTTATAATGACATTCATGGTTATTGTTCTACACAGACAGGTGTAGGGAAGCAATGGGAAAGTGCAGGGAAACAGAAGCATTGGGAATGGAACATCTTTGGTTTCTCCATTTCAATGCACTGCCACGACCCCCACACCCACCCACGAGACTAGCTGTTCCAGAGCCAAGGGTTCCTGCCTCTTTGCTGATCCATTACTCATTCTCCCTACAGCTGCCTCATAGCTTTGGCTCCCAAGAGGTAAGGTACAGGTAGTCTGGCTGCCTGCATTATCCTCCAGCCTCAAAATACATGGGGAAATGAAAATAAACAAACTGTTGATTCCTTGAGCTTAAGAAGGCCTCGTGGTGTTACTTTATACCTTTTCGAGTCTCTCCTAAGATGAGAGAGAGGAGTGAAGAGGGGGAAGGTGTATGGCCAAAGGAGGACTTGCCCTGATTGCCATTGGCAAAGATGCTGAGCCTTAGGGACCATCCAGAGGCATGCAGGACCCCTGCTGCAGCATTCTTGAAAAATGATGTCTTCCTACACCTCCCTGACTCAACCAGAAGCTCACAGGTAAGAACACATCCATGTTGTGAAGCTCCATCTATTGTGAGAACTTCTGCCCTGCCGGCTGCTCTGACATGCCACATGCAAGTGATACCATTTACCCCACTTTGCAATACGTAACAATCTGCACTGGATTTCCAATGCCCAATTGTTTTCTGGACTTCTCCATAAGTTTCAGCATATCTATAAACCACTCATACCATGATTTACTTAATGTTTTCTTTTCCTTTCTTTTTTTTTTGAGACGGAGTCTCGCTCCGTTGCCCAGGCTGGAGTGCAGTGGTGCGATCTCAGCTCACTGCAACTTCTGCCTCCCAGGTTCAAGTGATTCTCCTGCCTCAGCCTCCCGAGCAGCTGGGACTACAGGTGCCCACCACCACACCCAGCTATTTTTGTATTTTTAGTAGAGACGGGGTTTCACTGTGTTAGCCAGGATGGTCTCGATCTCCTGACCTCGTGATCTGCCCACCCTGGCCTCCCAAAGTGCTGGGATTACAGGTGTGAGCCACCATGCCCGGCTTGTTTCCTTAATTTAATTAAAATTATTCCAAAATAAATATCATACCATTAATGTAAATAGAAAACACTGAATTGTGTTACTTGCCACACATAGAAGACAACTGCAAAAAATCAACAATATGAACGATATGAAAGTCAAACACTTTTGCCTGTGGAAGAGCCCAGGGCCTGCGTTCTTGTTTTTAAAGAGGCAGGTAAGCAGGTAATAGAGAAGCCTTGAGGACTAGAACAGAACCGATGGAAAGAGAACTGGCAAGGGGCTAACTTCTGCATGATGTGTTTCCATGTTATTTCTCTTAGGTCCCAGCACCGCAGAAAATCATCTTGAACACCTCCCAAGGCCAATCTCCCACTGCAACAAATGAACTATTAAAAACAGGGGTCTCTTTTATCCTACCGACATCTCATTTCCAGATAAAATAGCTCCAGTTTCTTCAATGACTTCCACGAGAAGACCTCTCTGGAGAGGTCTGAACATTGTCTTCTGTCAGCTCCCTCTTGATTTTGGGACCAAGCATTGAATATAAAGTTAGGATGTGGCCTGATTAGCATAGGCAGAGCACTGAGAAGCCTTCCTTGTGCCTGTCACTACACTTCCATCAACAGACTCCATCAACAGGAGGCAACGCAGCCTCAGGATACCACCTGCCCACGGCCCATCTGAGGGAACCTGCTGCCCACAGCCTCTGCTCCCAGAGGGACCTACCCAGTCCCAAAGCTGAGGCACCACCCATCCTTGAATGGCCAGAGTAACCTGTCTCAAGAATATGAGCAAGATGATTCCAAGAGAAAGTGGCAGTCAACAGTGGTTTTGTACAATGTGGATAAATATTAGAAAGGCCATCCAGGATGCGTCATTTGCAAGCTTGGGTGGACAGGCAGCTGCCAACAGTGTCAGCAGGTGGCCCATGAGCGAAACTTAGAGAATTAGGGGACTGCTTTGGTCTTGGCAGATTTCCCGGCCAGTCCATGGAACCCTCAAAATAGGTCCCTTAATTTTGTAGAAAAATGGTGTCACCTTTAAACGTTGTAAACTACATTTATAAATTTAAGACATTCTTTTTTTCTTTTTTCTTTTCTTCTCTTTTTTCTTTTCTTTTCTTTTCTTTTTTTTTTTTGAGATGGAGTCTCACTCTGTTGCCCAGATTGGAGTGCAGTGGCATGATCTTGGCTCACTGCACCCTCCCCCTCCCGGGTTCAAGCGATTCTCCTGCCTCAGCCTCCTGAGTAGCTGGGATTACAGGCACACCACCACACCCAGCTAATTTTTGTATTTTTAGTAGAGATGGTCTTTCACTGTATTGGCTAGGCTGGTGTCGAAGTCCTGATCTCAAGTGATCCACCCACCTCGGCCTCCCAAAATGCTGAGATTACAGGCATGAGCCACTGCGCCCGGGCTTAACACACTCTTAAGTACTTCCAAAGTCTGATTTAAAAAATAGTTTTGTTTTTCCTGGGGACTTAAATAACTTATGAATAAATCAAAGCAATAGATATAGTGCGCCTTAAGTTCTCCGAAAGGCTTTGATACTGTTTACAAACTTTGTCAGAGTTCAATTTAATATCCCTAGCCTCAATCAATTACTCAATTGTGTTTCAAGCTAAGTCACAAGGCTGAGCTGTTTCATTAATTAACCACATTCCTTTAGAAGTTCAAGTATGTATAAATTCCTTAATACAAAATATTGGTTCTGTGTTTTTTTATTCTTTAAAACATTTCTCTACTTAATTCTAAATCTTTTAGGGTGAAAGATGATTAGCTACTAAGGAAACTATTGCACCATCCCACACAACTATTTTAGGTTATGTTCCTGTATTATTTTTGGGATTGTCCTCTCAATTTGCTTGTAGTTGTGTTATAATCAAAACGTTTAGCTGGGGTGCTGACTAGATTCTTCATGGTGACCAAGTGGGTTCCACGGAGCCCTATTTATAGCTGCCATAGTGATGATTCCATAACCCACAGGCGAGGGGCAGGGAGCCCTTGACTTTAAATCCAAATTCTCTCTCTCTCTCTCTAATATTATATATATTTTATATATATATAAAATACCTCCATTCAAGTCACTTGGCAGAATTTTGCACTATTGTGCTCTTAAGATATAAATATATTTCCATCTCAAGATCACATCAGGCTTAATAAAATTCTGTATTGTCAAAGTCTATACAGGACCACACACATTCTTCGTGTATTCAATCGCATTTTTGATATCTCTCATAGCCATTTTTGATAGTTCCAAATTCTAAGGCCATTCATTCCCACAATCTATTTGATGAAAGTTTTTAAAAAATGGAATATTCAATCCTTTATAGCCAATGAGGGCCTGAGCCTTGAACCAGTGAACAGTACTGAGTAGCAGTTAGGAGGGCGGGGAGTCAGACTGCCTGGGCTTAACGTCTTGGCTCTGTCACTCATTTCATACTCTTAATCATCATGCTATAGAAACTCCCACAATCTGTGTGTGTGCATGTGTTATTAAATCCTTCAAACACTTCTCAGACTCCTGCTTGTGTAGATAAACAACATGTGTTTTGTATCACCTTGGCTTGTCTCTAGTACCCGGTTTTTTAACCAAACATTACTCTGGGTGTTGTGGTGAAGGTATTTTGTAGATGGGGTTAAAATCTACAATCAGTGGGATTGCCCTTGATAATCTTAATGGGCCTCATCCATTTAGTTGAAAGGCCTTAACAGGTTTCTCAGAGGAAGAAATTCTGTTTCAACATTACAACATCAGCTCCTGCTCTATTCCCAACCTTCTGGCCCGCCCTGTAGGATTCAGACTTGCTGGCCTCCACGGCTATGTAAGTCAATTCTTTGAAATAAAGAGAACTCCAACTAATGCACAACGGTCAGTCCATCCCTCCCTCCCTCCCTCCATCCCTCCCTCCCTCCCTTCCTTCCTCCCTCCCTTCCTTCCTCCCTCCCTTCCTCCCTCCCTTCCTTCCTTCCTCCCTTCCTTCCTTCCTTCCTTTCCTCCTCCCCTCCCCTCCCCTCTCCCCAAATTCAAAAAAAGTTAACTTTATGATTATCCTTTCTGGGAATACTAGTAGTTACTATACACATTATTCACATAGAAAAATCAGTAATGTACCAGTTGGTAGTTGAATTCTTCAGAGGGAAAGATTAGTATCTTATTTTTTATTTAGTGAGATGAGGAACTAAAAGAGCATTACTATTCTTTACTACAATATATAACAGAAGTGTTTTCTTGGTGTCTGCAATGCAAATTCTGATGTCAGTAAATACATTGAGAGACTAATTTGTCAAGCAAGCACAGACCACACATGGTTTCTTTTTATTTCTTTCTTTCTGAGATGGAAGGAAACCTAAAAGTAACTATGTACACAACTCGCTAGGGTTGCCAGCAGCATTTTGGCGATGTCCCCTTGGGTCACAGAACGGCAGCATGGGTTCTATAGGTCGGGGTGGCATTAGCACTGACGGCACATAGCCTGTGTCTTTTGAGCTCACTTTCCATGTTATTCTAGGTCCTGTGAAAGAAAGACCTCAGGCTCATGTTATTAGATCCTTGGGTAATTCTCCATACTCTGAAGTTCTTGAAGAAGGCACTGGCTGGGGTTAGGGTGGCTTTGGGAAACCCTTGACTGCTTGAGGAATCCTTTCCAATTCCTTCCTTAACCAGGCAGGAGGAACAGCAGTTCATTCGTGGTCTTGAGTCCAGGTTCCAGGTTCTAAGCTTGGTCTATGCTTTTGGTGTGCTCTCTAACTCAATGATAATGATAGTCATGGAAGTTTCTTAATATCTGGGGTTTTGAAACTGTTAGTTCCTGGAGCAAGCCCAAGTTTATTTTGGGGGAACTTTGCGCCAGCATTGTAGTTATACTGAAATTTAGAATATGTGAGTTGAAAAGCACCAAAGCCAGTGTGAGAAATCCAGCCCACCATTAGGGCTACTGAAGTCCCATTAGGTTGACTACTTTCTGGAGGCCAATTGCACTTAACTTGGATTCCTGAGTGACTTTCTCTGGTCCATAACTTCATCTAGGTCACTGCTGAGAAAACCATCTAGCCTGTCTAAAATCATCCTTCCACTCCCCCAGTTGTCTCAGTTTCTCTGTCTTTTCTTCCCCAGCTATATTTTTCTTCATAACACTGGTTTCTCTAGACATTATATTACATCTAGATTTGTCATATCCTGTCTCTCCTATTAGAACATAGACTTCTTGAGACCATGGACTGTCAGTTTGGTTTAATTTGAGACCATGGACTGTCAGTTTGGTTTAATTTGACACGTGTTTTTTTTTTTTTTTTGAGATGGAGTCTCACTCTGTCGCCCAGGCTGGAGTGCAGTGGTATGATCTCGGCTCACTGCAACCTCTGCCCCCCAGGTTCAGGCAATGCTCCTGCCTCAGCCTCCCGAGTAGCTGGAATTACAGATGCCTGCCACTGTGCCCGACTAAGTTTTGTATTTTTAGTAGAGACGGAGTTTCACCATCTTGGCCAGGCTGGTCTTGAACTCCTGACCTTGTGATCCACCTGCCTCGGCCTCCTAAAGTGCTGGGATTACAGGTGTGAGCCACCACGCCCGGCCTGACATGCTGTGTTCTAAACACCCAGCACAATGGCCAGCATGCAGAAAACACTGCAGAAATATTTGCTGCATGAATGACGTGCTATTTACATCAGCCTACTAAATGCTACCCAGTGAGTAGAAAAATTTCAAATGAAAGCATCCTAATCATTCCTTTTTTTATAGAGGCCTATCAGTGTAGGCTATTCTAGTGGAGGAAATCACATCCGGTCCCTGGTGCCATGAAGTTACAGAAATATTAGGTGCAGGCCAGGTGCAGGGGCTCACGCCTGTAATCCCAGCACTTTGGGAGGCTGACGCGGGCAGATCACAAGGTCAGGAGATCGAGACCATCTTGGCCAACATGGTGAAACCCCATCTCTACTAAATACAAAAAATTAGCCAGGTATGGTGGCACATGTCCGTAATCCCAGCTACTTGGGAGGCTGAGGCAAGGGAATCTCTTGAACCCGGGAGGCGGAGGTTGTGGTGAGCTGAGATCGCGCCACTGCACTCCAGCCTGGCGACAGAGCAAGACTCCGTCTCAAAAAAAAAAAAAAAAAAAAAAAAAAAAAAATTAGGTGCATACAAATAAATACATATACACATACTTTAACTCATATCAACATATTATAGAGAAACAAATATTGAAAAGAATTTCAAGGCTGGCCATGTGTGTTTATAGTTTCTTCCAGTTCAAAATCACTATGAAAAAATGTTTTTCTAAGGAGAACGTTGGCCTCTAGGGGAAGCGAAGGGCTCCTGCGTTGTGATGGTTAATATTGAGTGTCAACTTGATTGGATTGAAGGACGCAAAGTATTGTTCCTGGGCGTGTCTGTGAGGGTGTTGCCAAAGGAGATTAACATTTGAGTCAGTGGGCTAGGAGAGGCAGACCCACCCTCAGTCTGGATGGGCGAAATTGAATCGGCTGCCAGTGCAGCTAAGATAAAAGCAGGCAAAAGGGCGTGGAAGGCCTAGACTGGCTGAGTCTTCCGGCTTTCAAATTTCTCCCGCATTGAAAGCTTCCTGCCCTGGAACATCAGACTCCAAGTTCTTCAGCTTTTGGACTCTTGGACCTACACCAGTGGTTTGCCAGGGGCTCTCAGGCCTTTGGCCACAGACTGAAGGCTGCACTGTCGGCTTCCCTACTTTTGAGGTTTTGGGAGTCAGACTGGCTTCCTTGCTCCTCAGCTTGCAGACAGTCTATTGTGGGACTTCTCCTTGTGATCGTGTGAATCAGTTCTCCTTAATAAACGCCCCTTCATATATTCATCTATCCAATTAGTTCTGTCCCTCTAGAGAACCCTGACTAATACATCCATTCTCCCACATCACCAGCTTGAATCCTGCCCAAGAATAAAGAGGATCAAGGACAGGGCACTGAACTGTACCAAAAGAAAGCTGCTCTTTGGGTTTGCGAATGCTGACCTGGGTCTGCTTTGTATGGGTGGTCAGAGGGTGAAAGGGTCTGGGGTACATGCACATGACCCTTCCTCTTCCTCTTCCACCCACATGCCCAGAGAGCTCAGGGCTTCCTCAGGAGAAGAGATGGTCTCATTGCTCAGGGAACCTTTTCTCCTAGGCAAACAGAGGTAGTGTGGCAGCTGGAAGAGGCCTGGAGTGGTACTTGGACTTTGAAGCCAAACGCTTGCCCTCTCAGAGCCTTTGCCTCCACTGTGGTCCTACCAGAGAGCTGAGTTCAGGACCTGGGTTTGGGCGTGGAAGGGCGGTGTGAGAGCAAGGTTGAATAGTCCAACTTCCTCCTTTAACAAATATCCACTGAGCGTCTTCGCTATGCAAGGCTCTCTTCCAGACCGCTTGGTTCTTAGGAGTCCAGGAGTTCTCCACTCGGTACACCCAGTTTTACCAAAGTTAAACCCATGAGATTTTGTAATAAAGCCAAGGCTAATAATAATGCATTCCATTACTTTTCCTACACATGTGTCTCTGTTAAGCACTTTGCAAGGAGGATGGGCAGCTGGGCCAATGCAGGATCCAACTATTCAAGATTCCTCCACTTACACAATATATTGACACTAACTCTGAATGCATCCCCACTGAATATAGAACTCTAGTAATTTCTACTGAAAACATCAAATAAAAAAGCTACTAATTTAATAGAAATTACCTCTTCTAATTGCCCTACAATGATACAACTGTATTCTGAAAGGATACACGGATGTCATATAAATAATTCAAAATTAACGTTTATATTTATGTACAGTGCCTAGAACAATGATAAGACATGACTGCTGAATGTGTGGATAGATGGATGGGAGGATGAATGGATGCATGAATGAATTAATGAATGCTCTGTGATCTGAGGGCTGAAGATACATTACTGAAAACTCCAAGAAGGTCAGAAAGCAAAATCAAGGAATATGAAAATCTACTGTTAGGTACAAACGTGTCTCTAGAGAAGAGACTGGTTCTGAAAATAGGGAGAATGGGAACCACCAACTTCCTGTGTGTGTGTTACCACACTCTTAACATGAAAACATGTGTGATAAGAAGTCCAACATTTTGTAGATGACCGCACATGTAAGTTAAAGAAATAGTGGCCTTCTTTTGTCTTTCCTTTGTAGTTTTTTGGGAAAAGGACGCCAATAATCAAAAGACCTGCAGAAAAGGTGATTTGGTGTTTCAAGGGTTGTGGACTTTTATGGGACACAAGCTGAACTGTCATGCAGACAATGACCGCCTTCTGATTTACTTGGGCTGCTCAAAACTCTGGAAAGAAAAATAGAACATCCTAGCTGTTATGGGAATACTTATAAGAAGAAAAAGAGAAATACAGCTCTTTGTACATTCAGATTCCTTTAGCTAGAAAGAAAAAGGGTAGCCTCCTTTAAGAAAACCTTTGGGTTTGACAGAACATAAATAAATCTTAGTGTAGCTGCTTATCGAGCTAAAGAAGGCCTGGTGTCTCTGCTGCCACTTACAGATTTCAGAAACGTGTTGTGATTCTTTAATCATGATCATTATTGGAGAATATGATTGAAATTTTAATTATTAAGTAGGGGGAATTGTGAAGCACTTTCATCCAGCATCTCGGGTGCCTGGTGTGATCGACCATAAGTGCAGCTGATGCAAACCTGGAAGCCGTTATCACAGCTCCCTGGCCCTCGCCGCGGTGGAGGCAGCCATCTGTCTACCTCCTGCCGGCTGCCTGTCTCCTAAAATGTCTGCATGCTGTTTACTGCAGAGCCAGTGTTTGAACCAAATGCTCAGTAATGTGAAAACATCAATTATTTCCTTCCTACATTTAAATGAACTATGATTACCCTTGATTTAATAGCAAAGGAGCATTTCCAAGGTACAAAAACATTTCAGCCATTAAACTCAAAGGTTGTGTTTAAAATATATGTTTGTTTTCTTCTACAGAGCAATGGGCACTAAATTTATTAGCTTCGTGCTCACCATGACAGTAACTCCATGTCTGTGGAATTCTGCAGTCTGCATGTGTTAGGCTGTGGGTAGGCAAGCTTGTCAATGGAGAAATACTGACTTTGCCAGAAATTCGTAAATTTTTAGGAAAGTGAAGAGCATATGGTCACTGTGACTTGCTAGTATCCTTGGTCTAAACCTTATAATTACCAGAAGCCATTTTCATTTTTTTTTTTTTCTTTTTAAAGTGCATATCTTTATTTGGACAGCCTCAAATCCCTTCATCTTATCTGGAGGGAAGACAGGAATGAAAACCACGATAGTATCCAGGAGGGATTTTAAGGCAAGGCTGAGCTTTCTAAAGCTGCAAGCACTTCCTTCCTCAGAGAGTGTCTGCTGACAGCCAGGGCCCTGTTAGTGGCCCAGTAGCCAAAAGAAGCTACTTTCAGATGTGGTACTTAGCACCTGCCCTCAGTGATCACCATTTTTCAGGTAAGACTTGTTCTCCAGGTTAATTACAGTGGAAACCTGATCGAACTTGACAGTCGGTGTGTTTGTGGGCTTCTCTTCCTGCCACTCTGCAACCTAAAGGAAATGCTGTGTTCTCTCTCTTAAGAATGAGAACATTCTCAGAAATGCCCTTGAAGTGACTATTAATTCCAGAATATGGTGTGAATTAAGTAATTCATTTGGTTTTAGTTTACTTTTGAGAAAGTCCAAGCTGTGCACATGTTGAAATAAATCAGAGGCCTGTTTACAAATGGAGCCACCATTTCTTAGTGTGGAGTGCAGGGACCTGGTTCTGCGCAAAGTAGTGGGAAGGATGGAATTCCCTGAATCCCTGGATCTGTTCACAGGAATGCCTAGAGCTTCTGGCACGCAGGGTAGCAGGCCTTCCTGATGCCCCAGCTTCTCTGAGATCCACCCTGCTGTCAGCCCTAGAACTCCCTCACAAGCAAGCTATTTTCCCGATTTTCTCATTGCTGTTTAGAGGTTTCCACTTATATGTAGATTTGTCCAGGGTCCTAGGAAACTAGCTAACTGGTGCCACCATAACATTTGCTATAATTATAACAGTTCAGTTATTTGGTTTTCTCTTTGTCTCCTTCTTCATAATTTAGAGGCTTTCAATGACTTACCACTAATGGGAGATTTCTGGCCCAGAAATGGGTCAGCAGAAACTATTATATTGAAAGTTGGTTTCTTGGTGCTGCTTACATTATTTTATTTAGATAGGAAAATGGCTGTTGATATTTTGTAAAAACAAAATCTATTTATCCATCAAATCACATATGCTTCTTTCCTTTAATTCAACTATCCATCCATCAGTCCATCCATCCATCCATTCATCCAACCATTCAACTTTTAATGTGTCCCCACAGGGTGAAGCAGGCATGGTGCAGGAATAGTACGAACAAATATAAACAGCAATTGATCCTACCCTCAATAAGTCATCTGCTTAGAGGACAGATTTTGGTGGTAATACAACCAAAGTTTATAATAGGAATATAATCCGTGTTATTTTAGGATGTCACAGAGGTTGCAACAAAAGATTATTTTATTTAATTCTTGTTGATGGGCACCGTGTGTTTACAGAGGAGAGTGCCTTTGACCAAGATCTTGAAAAGTGGGTTAGATATTGCTTGGGAATAATGGTCAAAGGAGGTGCAATACTCCCTCTGGATAGTCTCAGGCCCAAATATCCATTTAGGATCTCTGGAATATAATGGGCTATACTTGGCATTGGAGTCATTTAGAAGGACACAGGACAAGAAGCAGCATATCAGCAGGGAGGGCCAGGGGACACTTCTCTGAACCCCCGTGAACACTTGGGTTTGGGGAAGGAGACATGCTGGTAGGTAAGGAGCAATGCTGGGGTAGAAGTCCCAGGTGCCACATGTGCTGGCAGGAGTTCCAGGGGCACAAGGCCAAGCTGAAGAAGACACAACTTCATCGCCGTGAGCATGACTTCCAGGGACGTCCACAGCTATGGCTTCTCCCAGGTATTTATAGTTCATTTACAGTCCTGCCTGTCAAGATCCCACACACCAACCAAGAGTTATCTTTTTTTTTTTTTTTTTCTTCAGATGGAGTCTCGTTCTGTCGCCAGGCTGGAGTGCAATGTCACAATCTCGGCCCACTGCAATCTCAGACTCCCTGGTTCAAGCAATTCTCCTGCCTCAGCCTCCCAAGTAGCTGGGATTACAGGTACGTGCCACCACGCCCAGCTAATTTTTCTTTCTTTCTTTTTTTTTTTTTTTTTTTTTTAGTAGAGACGGGGTTTCACCATGTTGGCCAGGATGATCTTGATCTCCTGACCTCATGATCTGCCTGCCTTGGCTTCCCAAAGTACTGGGATTACAGGTGTGAGCCACCACGCCCGGTCCAAGAGTCATCTTTATCATAAGTACTTACTGTCTATTAACCCCATAAACATTCCACCTGCATCAGTTTTTCAGAAAACAGAACTGAACGTCAAGTTTGTCCTCAGGGACAGAGAAAGAGTTTTGCTAGCCAGTGGCTCAGAGGAAGCAGCGGCCTGTGCAAAGGTCTGGAGGTCTGAAAAGTACTCAGTGAGTTCCGGACCTGGAAATGGTTCAACATGAGTTAAGTATAAGGTGTCACTGGAGATGAGGGGGATGGTGGAGAGGGAGGGTAGGTGGAAGATGAGGCCAGAGGGTCCAGAAAACAAACCAGATGGTGTTAAGGAGCTGAGGTTTTTAAGCTCTAGGGAATCACTTTATGGGGGGTGTTATGATCATATTTTATGGTATGGGGATAAAGGATGGATTACTAGGGGGAATACACTCAAGGCAGGAAGAGTGTAGGTTGTTCCAGTAGTTGAGGTAAAGAGTGGGGACCCTGAGTTAATAGGAAAGAGGAGGTGGACGCAGGAATCATTGGCCTTCTGGAATCAATCATTTATCAGTCAGCCACTGGAGATAAAAGGGTCTGGAATACATGCATGGAGGATTCTAAGTGCCACTCATTGCAAGGACCGAGGTAAGAAGAGACAGGACAGGGTTGCATGTGGGTGAGGGAAGAGGTGGAAAAATGAGCTCAAATATTGACATTTTACATTTGAAATGCTTATGAAAATTCCAAGTGGAGGTATCCAGTAGGCAATGTGAAGTATAATCCAGGAGCTCAAGAGAATGGTCTAGTTAGAGACACAGACTTGGGGTCTATCAACCATAGGCAGTCAGAACTGCAGAAATACACGAGAAGGTCTGAGGGAGGGCTTGGCTTGAAGAGAGGACCAAGGATGGTCACCTTGAAAATAACAGTGGTTAAAGGGCAGGTGGAAGACTAGCTTGTAATGTGGGCTGTGAAGGATGGCAATGGGTGGGGGAAGATGGCTGGAAAGGTGGGTGAGAAGGGCACCCACAAGCTAGCAGGGGAGGGAACAGTCAACAGTGCCAAATGCCGCCACCTGCAATGAGCGGGGACTCACTATGGTAGGGACCTACACATGCTTTGTCTCATCCTTTTCATCTTTGCACAATATTAGCCTCTACTGTCTTCCAATATGACCAAAGTCTAGTCCATCTAGAGAGATCAGATCAAAAGTGAGCCTGAATCATTTACATCTAACAATGTTATCCAGACAGCATGCTTTTATTCTGAATCACCTGAACTTCCAGCTATCTGTGGTTTATAAGCTGGCATAAGCTGGCATTTTTCAGTCGAAATACCACAGGGAGAGGTATTTTAGGAGCTGATTTGGTATTCAGTTAATACTGTAGAACGTGCTCTTCCATTACCTTGAAGCTAATGACTAGCTAAATTAGTTATATGGCCCAAAGCAAAGATAAGACGGTTAGTATGTTTGACCAGTCATTAAAATGTGTGTCTTTCTGGAAAAATATTCTCTGAAGTGAAATGACACCATGATGTCCGATCAGCAATATAGCTCACCCTTATTAAAAGGTCTACTTTGAATGTCTCCCCAGGGTGATCATATAAAAAAAATCAAAATTTAATATGTCATTAACAGAGGTTGACTTGCTGAAAAATAAGCTGAATTCGTTGGGAATTGCTGCTAAAACATTCTGTAGCTGGAAAATATCACCCTGTTTCTCTGGAGAATGGTAGCAATAAAAACACACAGAATACACTTTCATCCCAAAATTGGCATACTTTAAATAATCCATGATTTTTTTGTTCAAAACTGGCTTAATAGGTCTGAGGCCAATAATATTTTCTATTTCCTCAGGATTTCTTCGCTCAGTTTTTTTGTTTGGTAGAGCACTTAGTATTAACAAGGCACTACAGTAGGCTATAGGGGCATGAAGATGTCAGAAGTTCTATGTATAGTAGACTGCAATGTACTGGAAGCAACAGGAAAGTCAGAGAGATAAATACTTACATAAATACTTAAATAGAGAAAAAACTACCTAATGAGAATTATGGGTGACTGAGCACCAAGGGGTTCCAAGGTCAGTGTGAGCCCTTCTGGCTGGAGTGGTCAGTGAGATATTATTGAAGAAGGTGGCATGGGACACCAGTAGAATTCCTGAGGCATCCAGATTCAGCACGGCCTCTGGAAGGTGACTGCCAGGTCAGCTTCACTGTCAGCTGGTGCCTCTTCTGACCCCTCCTCCCTTGTTACCAAGGATGCCAAAACTTTCCCAGCTTTCAGAATGACGACTGTTTGGTTCTACCTGGCTTATCCTTCCTGATCCTGCCTAACTGGCTCTTGAATCATGTTTTCCAGAGGTCAACTGAGTCTAAGAAGACATTAAAAATCCTGAAATTGGCCATATCATCCTGCCCCTCCTTGATTTTGGACAGGATGCATTTGGGATCTGGCAGCACTTTTCTGAGGGCATCAACTACCAAGGTTGGAGGGATCTTTACATCAACCTACACTATACCTACCAGATGCTTTCTTTGACCATTTTGATATCCAGATATGGAGTATTCCAATTTCTTGGTTCCCATGGACTGAAACTTTACAGGTAAAGGCCAAAGTTTTGATTCAGCATGAATGAGAAATTCAATGTACTATAAGCTGGAAAGACTTGGCTGAAACTCAGCCCCAGCTAAAGCAACATCAGAACTGCATACACAGTGGTAAAGATCAAGTGTCCACTTTGGAAGTATAATCTTTATCTAGTGATCACTTTTCCAACATTTCCACCCAAACTTTGGGAGCACCTAAATCCAAGCCCTGCAACTATCCCACAATATTATAGTATTATTCACTTATATTTAAGATACTGTACTCCATAGAGCTAGGATGGTAGATATCAACATACAGAGACCTTTAGGTTTTTTTTTTTTTTTTTTTTTCTGGGTTTTTTTTTTTTTTGAGAAGGAGTTTCGCTCTTGTTGCCCAGGCTGAAGTGCAATGGTGTGATCTTGGCTCAGAGTTTTGCTCTTGTTGCCCAGGCTGGAGTGCAATGGCGCAATCTTGGCTTACCACAACATCCGCCTCCTGGGTTCAAGAGATTCTCCTGTCTCAGCCTCCTTAGTAGCTGGGATTACAGGCATGTACCACCACGTCCAGCTAATTTTGTATTTTTAGTAGAGATGGGGTTTCTCCATGTTGGTCAGGCTGGTCTTGAACTCCCGACCTCAGGTAATCTGCCTACCTCAGCCTCCCAAAGTGCTGGAATTACAGGCGTGGGCTACCACGCCCGGCCGGTACTTTCTCAAGCCAGGGATTGGATTGGGAAAACTGATGGAGTTGGCCAATTCCTATGGAAGTCACATTTCATTCCTGGAAACTTTGAATCTCAGATTTTTTTCTTTTAAAGAAACTTCATCTAGATATCATTTATATAATATGAAATATGCCAATTTTAATTGTATACTTTGATGAGTTTTGGCAATATATGCACCACTACAATCAGGATGTATTTTATAACCTTTCCATGTTCTGAAAAAGGTTTTCTCATGCCCTTCTGCAGTCAACACCATCCTATGCCCACCTAACCTAAGGAAATCATTGAACTTCTTTGTGTAACCACAGTCTTGGTATTGGTAATTTCTCAGAAAGTGTAAACTCATGTTCATTAGCAGACAAATAGAAAAATGAATTACCAAATAATTAAATAATGCCTTGAAGGGCTCCAAAGTAAGTCACACCTCAAATTCTGACATACAGGCCCCTAAGGTCTCTTATGAATCCCCAGTGAAACGAATTAGTCAAATGTCAGGTAAAACCATCAGGCAATACACAAGTTCCTCCACCTTGGCTTCCCCACCTGTTGCTTGCTGGGTCACTTGCTCCCCTTTGCTTAGCCAGTTCGACCCACAAAATATCTCCTTGGAAGCCTTAGCTCTTCAAGGAGGTGACAACTGCTTCTGCAGAGCTCAGGTCCTTGTGGTCAACGAAAGCGATAGGCTGCGATCCTCTCCAGGTGAGCTGCAGAGGTTAGAAAGCCCTTCAATCACTGACTCTTGCAGCTTGGAGTATGCAAAAAGTGGCAGCGACAGAGACAGCAGTCTAGACGGTGAGTCTTCTTTCATATGTCGAGACTGGCCCATGCAGGACCTGCTTTAGGCCTTTCTGCCTCAGTGTTTGCTTACTGCTCTAGTTCTTTTTGAAAGGTGACATGCTTTCTGGCTTGCTTCTTTTGGTAATAATGATGACTTCTTAACATTGGGATTTTAAAAAATCATCTTGGAGCTGGCCTACATTTTTATACGTTCTGATGTTCCTCATTCCTTCGTATACATCTGGGCTTCACTTCATATCCTTTCAACCTGCAGATGTGATTTTAGTATTTCATGCAGTGCAAGTCTGATGGATTCTGTCAGCTTTTGTCATCTGAAAATGTTTTTTTTGGGTGCCTTTCTTTTGGGGATTTTTTTTTTTTTTTACTAGATATGGAATTTTAGTATACTTTTTTCTTTCCATATCATTCTATTGTTTTCTGGCTTCCATTGTTTTTGATGGAGAAGTCAGCCCTCATTCTTATCACCATGCTCTCCACACAATGAGGTTCCCTCTGGCAGCTCTTAACATTATCTCCTTATCTTGTGTTTTCAGCATTTTGACTGCAATTTGTTTTAACACATTGTTTTCTTTGTACCGCTACTGCTTAAGATTCACTGTGCTTTTTGGGTATTTAATTTGATGTTTTCCATCAGTTTTGGAAAAGTTTTCACCATTATCTTTTCAAATATTTCTTCTGGCCCATTCTCTTTCTTTTTCTTCTTGGATTCCAATTACACAGTGTTTGATATTCACCAGATCTTGGATACTCTGGTCTATGTTTATTACTTTTTTTCACTTTGTGTTTCCTTTCTCTCCAGCTTTATTAGGTATAATTGATAAATAATAATCATATATTCAACACATACAAAATAATGACTTGATATCTGCATACACTATGTAATAATTACAATCAAATTAATCAACACATCTATCACCACACATAGTTATCTTTGTGTGTGTGTGTGTGTCTGTGTCGGGAGGACACTTAAGACCTAGTCTTAGCACATTTCAAGTACACAATACAACATTATTAACTCTAGTCACCATGCTGTACATTAGATCCCCCTGTGTTTCTATTTGAACAGTTTATATTGACCTCTCTTCAAGATCATTGATACTTACCTCTTCTGCTCAGTCTTCTGTTAACCTGTTGAATGATTTAGTCAATTCTGATAACATTCTCTTCCAGGAAAGTCTTATTACTTTTAGTAATTTTCTTCACTTAGGTTTTTTTTTATCTCAGCTCTCTGATGGGTTAAAAAATCTCTGAAACTATGTAAGCTGTTTGGCTTGTTCTTTTTGTTATGGTAGAAATCTAGAAAATAGTTTTATCATTTCTCCTTCAGTCAACTAGTTTCTATTTTTGCACTCATCTGCTCTGATCTGTTTAGGGAGAAGCTTAAACAATTCTGCTTGCTCAACTAACTCAGACACTGTGGATGTTAGGATGAAGGTACAGTTTGCATATTAAAAGATAAGCCAGTACATCTCTGAGATTTGCCATCCTCTCTGGTAAGGACTGCACTCAAAGTAACAGGAGGGCCTAACCTTAAATAAATATGCAGCCATACTGCTAGGGCAAACATCCACACACAGACACACAGACATACAAACAACCCAAGGACAGGCTTTCTGACAAGTGATTGATAGATTTATTTCAAAGCTGTCAAGTAGAGCCCAACAAGAGTGGAATCTCAGGGTTCTCTTGGCAAGACTATGGTTCTCAGATAGGCATACAAGCTTTTTCCTTTCTGGGACAGTCACACGAAGTTAGATAATGAGGGATTTTTATTCTTTTGTTTCTGGTGGCAGAAATAAAATATTCTTTTCAGGGCAAAGGAATGAAATCTCATCAAGAGGTTCCTGTCTAGATTCGCGTCCTTATATACAAGCCAACTTCTCTCTGCAGAATGTTCTACATCCCAGAAACCAGGATTGTTTGCCACTGATTTCATTTTCTTCTCACTGTTGCCTCTGGATTAAAAAGCCTCTCTCATTACTGCTCATCAGTGTCCTGCTGCTGGGGGAGCCATTTGTGCTGACGAATAGTTGTTTTTTTCAATGTACTGGGAAAGTGGCATTTTGAGAGAGACTTCTTCCATCTACACCCTTCTGTCTTAAGTATAATTCACTCATTCATTCATTCATTCACCCATTCATCAGTAAATATTATTCAGAGTGGACTGTGTGCCTGGCACTGTGCGGTGAATTTGATATAGACACATATAATACGAACACGATTCTAGCCCTATGGAGTATATACATTATTAACTGATAAGTTCAGTCCAGCACACACTTACCAAGTTCTTGTATGTGCTGGGCATTTAAGAGTGTAATGACGAGTAAGATGGGCATTTCTCTGTAAGCGTATGGTCCAATGGGGAAGACCTAGATACAATTTTAATACAATGCTTTACTGTTGTATAACAGAGAAACATGCAGATTGCTATGGGAATGCAGGTTGAGAGGTGCTGAGCCTAAAAGGAGGATACAGGGAAGGCTTCCTGGAGATGATGATGCTTGAGAGGAGTCTCAAAGGATGTGCAGGAGCGACAGAGGCTGCAAATGCCTGCCCAATATTCATGTTCCTCTTCTTCCTCAGTAACAGAACACCAACTATGTGCCCAGCAAAATTCTACTTTTCCAGCCTTGCTTGCATTAGGGCTGATCAGTGAGCTGTGAGTAGAGGGTTTCCTGGGGATTCCAGGGAGCTACATTCTCAGGAGGAAGGGCCATGGGTCCCTTGTGACCATGGAGGTCCCACACTGTCTGTCAGTTGCATACTTCCAGCTTTTTTTTTTTTTCATGTGAGAAAGAGTAAAATTCTATTCCTTCTCACTCCCTTAGCCTACACTTTATTTTTTATTTTTAGTTTTATTGAGACAGAGTTTCACTCTTTCGACCAGGCTGGAGTGAAGTGGTGTGATCTCAGCTCACTGCAACCTCTGCCTTCCGGGTTCAAGCAATTTTCCTGCCTCAGCCTCCTGAGTAGCTGGGATTATAGGCGCGCACCACCACACCTAGCTAATTTTTGTATTTTTAGTAGAGACGGGGTTTCGCCATGTTGGCCAGGCTGGTCTTGAACTCCTGACCTCAGGTGATCCGCCCGCCTCAACCTCCCAACGTGCTAGGATTACAGGCATGAGCCGCCATGCCCAGCCTCTTACCCTATACTTTAAAACAAAAACAAAAAAACAGCCAAACCTAATCTTCAATCTGAAATAGTGTACTACGCCAGGTGTAGACAGGAAGAGAGAAGAGGCAGTGGGTCTGGGAAAAGCAGTCTCTGAGGTTTCGGGAGGAGCCAGGCACAGAGCTGTGACAAGCAGGGTGGGCAGCACAGCACTGTGGTGTCCCCTGAGCATACTGTGGGAGCTGCAGCACGGTGGGAGATGAGGCTGGGAGGGTGGACACGAGGGCCTCCCACACCCCACTAAGGAGCCTGCGCTTTCTTCTGTAGGGCGACAGAGGTGGTGTCAAGATTGTGTTTCTTCACCTAAGAATATCCATCTGGGGCTGGGCGCGGTGGCTCACACCTGTAGTCCCAGCACTTTGGGAGGCTGAGGTGGCCAGATCACGAGGTCAGGAGTTCAAGACCAGCCTGGCCAACATGGTGAAACCCCATCTCTACTAAAAATACAAAAATTAGCTGGGGGTGGTGGCAGACACATGTACTCACAGCTGCTCGGGAGGCTGAGGCAGGAGAATCATTTGAGCCTGGGAGGCAGAGGTTGCAGTGAGCCAAGATGGTGCCACTGCCCTCCAGCCTGGGTAACAGAGCAAGACTCTGACTCAAAAAAAAAAAAAAAAAAAAAAGATATCCATCTGGGAGGAGTAGAGAAAATGCATTCAGGAGAGACTTGGGCGTTCACACGGTAACTACCACACACAATAAACAGACAAACCTATTCAAATACATGCAATGAGGTGGCTGGATTTCTCAGGCATTATGGTGAGTGAAAGAAGCCAGACAAAAAAGAGTAGGTACCACACGGCTCCATTTAGAAGAGGTTCAAAATCAGATACAACTCACTGACGGTGACAGAAGTCAGAATAGGGTTACTTCTGACTGGGAAGACACGTGACAGAGCCTTCTGGGATGCTGGCAATGCTCAATTTTTAGATATAAGAAGCTTAGATCATGCGTCAGAGCATAATATAGTTATGCTCCTGTGAGAGGGGATGGGTGGGAGAGACGCACACTGTCCGTCAAAAGGCATCTAGATTCACCTGCTCCTGTTCTGTGGGCTTGAACACATTACACATCCGTGTGCCCATGCCCTACCTATAACACCTGCAGGAAGTAATGAGATTATTGTAAAACTATTAGAATAAATACAAGGCCCCAGAGAAGACACCATCTTTAATCTATCCTCCCCCAACAATAACAAGAGGTGTGATGGAATTTTCCGGCTGGACAGTTAAAAAAATTTTCTTATTATAGTTTGGTCATAAAAGGGCAACTGAGACAGTCCATTCTGAATGGGAACCCAGGGATACACAGTGATTCTCAGGGGGTTGAGTAAAATGATACTGAGTGAAATTCATGAGCTAGAAGCTGAAGTCTACAGAATAAATACAGGGACAAGCCAGAATTGGCTCCAAGGTTGGCATCACATGTGCTTTATTTAAGTCACTCGATTACGGGGTTATGTGTTCTCTGTTGTCCTTGTTGGCTAAAATTAATTATGGCAGCCACCAGAGAAGGCTGGACTAGAATAAAACCACTGACTACTTACTCAGCCTTGAAAAGTCAACCATAATAAATGTCAAATCCTACAGAGTATCCTTTAAATGGCAAGGAGGTACTTCAGCCTGACTCCATTTTTGCCTCACTCCCCATTTATTGACCTGTGCTTATTAACATGTTTAGAAACTTAAAAACGCATTCATCCTTTACTGAAATCTGCCCAATGTCATCTGCTATTATTTCAAATACTCATATTTCAGGAAGGCTCAGATTTAAGTGAAGGTGTCACCACAGACTAAGTTACCATCTCCCGTCCTTGCATCCATGGCCGGGGAATTACTCTGCTATTTGCCACTAATGCAGCTGCCGGGAGGACCCAGCCTCAGAGGACTCGGGTATGTTCTTCTCAAGGACAGGAAAGTCATGCACAGTGTATGTTCATTCATTTGTGAAGTTGTCCTTGTGGCCACAGTTGAAGGCCCTCATGCTCACTGTCAGCCTATACACCTGTCAGTCCTTCCCATAAGACATACTGAACACCAACCTGGTTAACTGATAATGCTGACTACAACCAAGGCAACTTCCTCTTACTTTAAAACCCAGCAGTACACAAATGGGCGCTCCCTACAGGCCAAGTAAAATTCCTTCATGCATCTCCTAATGACTCCCCACCAAAATGCTGCCAAAGAGTCAATACTGCCACCTCCCCCATGTCTGTGTACTCATCCCTGGAACTTATGAATATGGTAGCATTCATGGTTTGGTTCTGTGTCCCCATCCAAATGCCACCTTGAATTGTAATAATCCACCATGTGAAGGATGGGACCAGGTGGAGATAACTGAATCATGGGGGTGGTATCCCCCAGGCTGTTCTTGTGATAGTGAGTGAGTTCTCAGAAGATCTGACTTTTTTTTATAAGAGGCTTCCCCATTCACTGGGCACCTATTCTCTCTCCTGCCACCCTGTGAAGAGGTGCCTTCCGCCATGATGTAAGTTTCCTGAGGCCTCCCCAGCCATACAGAACTGTGAGTCAATTAAACCTCTTTTCTTTATAAATTACTCAGTTTCAGGTATTTCTTCACAGCAGTGTGAGAACAGACTAATACATCGCAACGGGAGTTTGCAGAAATGAGTAGGTTAAGGGTCTTGAGGTGGAGAGATAATTCTGGACTATCCAGGTGGGTCCAGTGAACAAGAGAAAGAGAGAGAGAGATTGAGAGAGAGAGAAAGAGAGAGAGAAAGAGAAAGAGAGAGAGATTGAAACCTGAAGGTTACTTTGCTGGTTTTGAAGATGGAGGAAGGGACCTCAAGCCAAGGAATCCAGGCAGCCTCAAGAAGCCAGAAAAGGGAGAAAAGAGGATTCTCCCCCACAGCCTCCAGAAGGAATGCAGCCCTGCGACACCTTAACTTTAGGACTTCCAACCTACAGAGCTGTAAGAAAATAAATCTGTGTTGTTTTCAGCCATGACATTTGTGATAATTTTTTACAGCAACCACTGGAAACTAATACACATATTACTGAACTGTGAGAGGTAGAGGACCACTAGCCTGCATTTTCTCATAGAAGCTATAGCATAGCATTAATAATAGTGGTAATAATAATTGTTCCACTTAAAAATTAGCTAATGTTGCAAAGTGCTTACTATGAACCGGGCATTGCTAGGCTGAACATCCAACATACATAGTTTCCTTCAATTCACCAAGGTAGGCACTCTTAAAAAACACCCATTTAATAGAAGAGGAAAGTGAGCCACAGAGAAGTTAATTTGCTCAAAATTGCATAGCTAGGAAGTGAACTCTGGCTAGGGTCTAAACCTAGGCAGTCTGAGCCTTGTAACCTACACTAAAATAACGGTGTACAGTCTATGCCACATAATTTTTGTGTTTGATTATATGCTTTAGTTATATTACTACCTTTGCTGTCATAGGCCCATTAGGGTATTATTTAATGGAGTCACTCATCTAAATCTTCATTCCCCTCTTCAACAGCTCTACCCAGTGCTCATCACCCTTCTGCTGGAGCTGGGAGTGGTGGAAGACCTGAGGTTTTCCTCTAGGTAGAAGGAACTCCCATTATGAACACTCAAGAGTAATTCTCAACGGATCAGAACTTCCTGAGAGCAGGACACTCTGGATTACCTGAGAAGCACTCCCAGTCTAACCCTTTGACCCACTCAAGAGATGTCCTATGTCTTAGAGGGTTCTGCCCTGGCCCTCCTCTGGCCACACCCCTCTTCCTGGAGCAAAGAGTCTGTGGAGCTGAAAAGCTGCACCCACAACAGCACATGCTTGCCCTTCAGACTATGCCCCAGGCACCTGAGCCCCAGAATTCCCTGCCCAAATGGCCTGGGCTTGATTCAGGGCTTGTGTAGGCAGCTTCCTCCCATCTGTCCTTCTGAGAGTGGACTGCTCCAGCAATGTGCCTACCCTGAGCCCGAAGGCTGCCTGAAGGGCTGCCACATGTAGGGGATGTGGATGAATCTGAGATTTGTGGGCTGGGTGTCTGCCTATGTGTGTGCAGAGAACCTTCTAGGCAGGGCAGAGCTAGACAAGAGAAGGGGTCTGGGCTGACTCTCCCAGTTCCACTAAGTTCTGGTAAAGAATTCTGAGGGGTCAGAGAATTCTAAGTTAGAATCTGGCCTCTAAGGTCCTTATGAAGGTGTACTCCTTAAGGTAAGAGGATAGCATGTATTTTATTTAACAGCTTGCTAGTGTGATTTAGAATTTTTAAACATTGAGATGAGGGCCATGTGAACCCACACTTGTCTTCTTATCCCAGGTCCTGCAAACGTTAGGACTGGACTAACCACTCCCTCTCAATAGAGGGACAGACAGAGAAAGGCCAGGTAATGAATAGAGTGAAAAATGTACATTAGAAAAATGCTCTTTCAAAAAGCCTAGAAAGAAATATAGCCAAACATTAGCAGAGTCTGCAATGTCTGAGTTTTGGGGTTATGGAGATGTTGTTTTATTTCACTTACAGATATACACCTACATAAGCAGCTTTATAATAAGAAAATATTTGTTTATGAATTCAAACTTATGAATATTTAATAAGTTCCCAGTATAATGTCAGCATTAGACTAGGATGAAAAACCAAACTAAACCAAACCAAATCAAAACAACAAATCTTCAAGACATGAAAAAGAAAGAAATGGAGAAATATGGATTGGGTAATGAAGAATGTATCCTCTTAGGCACTTTCATTAACAACTTGAAAATAGACCTTGACAGAATGATGACCTAATTTCTATATGCTCTTGAATTGGATGGTCTATCGGAAACAGAATCAGGATTCAAAAACATCCCCCCACCGTCTGACATCACTGGGTAATCTAACAAGATTACAGAACTGACTTTTAGAGAAGAGTTTAAATCCCAGTACTAGAATATATGTAACAGCTATATTGGCTGTGGGAGTTATAGCTTAACAGAACATGTGTCATAAAGATAATTAATATACAATAAATGCATCTATGAAAGATTAAATTAATCTAAGGTAACACTAATAGAAAAATACAGCATAAACTGAAGGCGTGGATAGTTTTCTTTTGCTATGTGGTGGCAAGACCTCACCTGGAATCTGTTTAATTTCAATACCAACTTTGTGAGACATTAAAAAAAATACTGAAGCCTATGAAGAAGTAGTTCTCTCTCATTTGAAAAATTTTTGAAAAACCTAATCTGGTATTTTGACCATGTTAAGAAGGAAGGACACATGCATGTTTGGACCAGGGTGTTTTGTAGAGTTGGTAATCTTCTTCATGGCCTGCTTTAATGACTGAAGGATAAGCCCTTCACAGAAGGACTAAGGCTTCCAAGTACCCCAGGACAACAGAGGGAGGTTGATTTTAGCTAGATATAAAGAAAAACGTTGTAAAAATCAGAACTGTTTGAAAATAGAATGGATGCCTTTAGAAGAGAGCGAGTCTTACTTGCAGAACGTGTTGGGAGTTTAAGGAAACCCAATCCATGACACCTACTATCCCTGTCTCAGCTTGAAAAGAAAAATGGGTCAACTAATTTTTGACAAAGGCACCAAGAAGACACAATGGTATCTGGATAGGATAATATCTTCAATAAATGGTGTTGGAAAAACTGGATATCCACATGTAAAATAATGAATTGAACCCTTAGCTTGTATCATACACAAAAATCAACTCAACATAGATGAAAGAACTTAACATAGGACCTGAAATCATAACATTCCTAGTAGAAAACACAGGGAAACCTCATCGCCTCGGCAATAACTTTTTGGATACCACACCAAAGCTCAGGCAACAAAAGCGAAAATAAACAATTGGACTACACCAAACTAAAAAGCTTCTGCACAGCAAAGGAAGCAATGAACAGAATCAAAAGGCAGCTTACAGATTGGAAGAAAATATTTGAAAACCATGTATTTGATAAGTGGTTAATATCCAAAATGTAAAATAAATGCCTACAACTCAATAGCAAAAAACCCCAAATAACCTGATTAAAAAACGGACAAAGAGCCTGAATAGACATTTCTCCAAAAAAGATAAAAAAATGGCCAACAGGCATATGAAAAGGTAATCAACATCTCTGATCATCAGGGACAGGCAAATGAAAACCACAAGATAGCAATTTATACCTGTTAGGATGGCCATTATCAAAAAGACATGACAAGTGGTAGCAAGGGTTGGAGAAAAGGGAACCCTGACACGCTGTTGGTGGGAATGTAAATTGTTTCAGCCTTTATGGAAAACAGTACGAAGGTTCTTTAAAAAATAAAAAAATAGAACTATAGCACCATATGATCCAGCAATCCCTCTGCTGAGTATATACTCAAAAGAAGCAAAATTAGCACCTCACAGAGCTGCCTTCTTATGTTCACTGTGGCATTATTTACAATAGCAAGATATGCAAACAACCTAAGTAAGCATCAAAGGATGAATGGATAAAGAAATTGTGGAATATATTATATACATATATATTAGGGAGAGGGGAGCATTATATATATAGATACCTATATATCCATAAATTTATTTATATACATATATATATAATGGAATATTATCAAGCCTTAAAAAGGAGATCCTACTATTTTTGGCAACATGTATTAACCTGGAGGACATTATGCTAAGTGAACTGAGCCAGACACAGAAAAAAGTACTGCATGATCTTACTTACATGTGGAATCTTAAAAAGAAAATGTCAAATATATAGGGACAGAATAAAATGGTGGTTACCGGAAGTGGTGGGGGGAATTGTGGCAGAAAATGGGAAGATATGGGTCAAAGCATACAAAGTTACAGGTAGGACAAATATTCTAGAAATGTACTAGAGGACTATAATTATAATATTGTATAATGAAAATTTGCAAAAAGAGTAGATTTTAGGTGCTATTACTGTATACGTATGAAAAAAGTAACCATGAAGATGATAAGTATGTTAATTTGCTGGAGTATAGTAACCACTTCACTATGTATAAATATATCAAAATATGTTGTACACCTTAACTATATATAATAGAAAAATAAGTAAATAAGAAAGGAGAGCAGGTGGAGTGGCATTTTTATATACAAGATCGCTAGGATGGAGGGCGTGACTTGTGTATGTAGACTAGTGGGTTTTCTAATATCAAATTTTATGCTTGTGGAAATCTATCCACCCAAGCTTAGGCAGAGCCAGACTTCCTCGAAAAACAGAGCAGGATATAAGTTCTCTGCAGAGCATCTGCTACCAAGAAAAAAATGGGCGTGGAGCGTGATCAGTTTACTCTTTCCAAACTTACCAGTAAGTCACTCCACCTCTCCTGTGGTGGCATGGATTTGTATTACGGCGCCACTGTTTACTAGTACCATGTACAAGTAAATGGTGCAGTCATGTGAGGAATGAATTGGCTACTCCGCGGAAGTGCCCAGCACAGGGCCTGGTGTGTAATGGCTCTTCATAACCCTTACCTTGTTGGCTACCCCATAGTTATTCTCCTTCATCTTGTCTTTCCTGCTCCAACCATAGACCAAGCCTCTTGTTTCCTATAAGATTGAGACTGGTAACAGGAGTCCGTGGAGCTTGTGAACTTGGATGGGAATTAATTATATATTTAATATCACTAATCCCTACTTGAAGTTTGGTGTTTCCTTCAGTTATAAATATAGGTATGAATATCAGTAGTGTTAGTGGTATCTGTGACTTAGTCATAGATGAGAATCACAGATATTTTCGTATGATTTTAGAGCAGCTGTAGACACCTTGAAATACCAACTATGTTCACCATTACTTTTTTTTTTTTTCGGCAATGGAGTCTCGCTCTGTTGCCCAGGCTGGAGTGCAGTGGTGTGATCTCGGCTCACTGCAAGCTCCGCCTCGTGGGTTCACGCCATTCTCCTGCCTCAGCCTCCCGAGTAGCTGGGACTACAGGCACTTGCCACCATGCCTGGCTAACTTTTTTTTTGTTTTAATTTTTAGTAGATACTGGGTTTCACCATGTTGGCCAGGATGGTCTCGATCTCCTGACCTCGTAATCCACCTGCCTCAGCCTCCCAAAGTGCTGAGATTACAGGCGTGAGCCACCACGCCCGGCCCACTATTACTTATTTTTATTTTTTGAGATGAAGTCTCTCTGTCACCAGACTGGAGTGCAGTGGTGCAATCTCGGCTCACTGCAACCTCCGCCTCCTGGGTTCAAGTGATTCTCCTGCCTCAGCCTCCCAAGTAGCTGGGACTACAGGCATGCACCACCATGCCCAGCTAATTTTTAGTAGAGACAGGGTTTCACCATGTTGGCCAGGATGGTCTCGATCTCTTGACCTCATGATCTGCCTGCCTCTCAAAGCGCTGGGATTGCAGGCATAAGCCACCATGCCTGACCCACTATTACTTATACTTATAGTAGATTGCATGTGATCGCTGCTGTCCTATCAACTGGTGTGATGGAGCTGCCAACTTGGGGGAATGCAGTCACCTCTTCCCACACTGGTGACCCAGACATTCACGTTGCTTTCCAGTATTCCCATTTGCGATTTGTTTTTGGTCATCACGAGGAAGGAGGGTACTCATTCTCATGCATGGTTTATTGTTCCCAGGTAAACTCAGCAAAAATGTTCTTTGCACTGGTATTTCTTTAAACAATAAAGTTTTACTTTAACTTGCTATATTTTAAATGCACGGTATTGACTTGTTTTTTTTATTTACATATATTTTTGAGGCGAGGTCTCGCTCTGTGGCCCAGGCTGGAGTGCCGCGGTGCAATACAACTTGCCGCAGTCTTGACCTCCTGGGCTCAAGTGATCCTCCCACCTCAGCCTTTTGGGTAGCTGAGGCATTTTTGTATTTTTTGTAGAGACGGGGTTTTGCCATGTTGCCCAGGCTGGTCTTGAACTCCTGAGCTCAAGGAATCTGCTCGCCTCGGTCTCCCAAAGTGCTGGGATTACAGGCAAGGGCCACTGTTCCTGGCCTGACTTGTTATTTAATTCATTCATAAAGAAACACATATTAAAAACCATGAATTTCTTTTTATTACTCTGATAACTGCATTTTCCTTTCAATCTTATATATTTTATACATTTTAAAATATTATTCAAGATAGGCTGGTCGCGGTGGCTCACGCCTGTAATCCCAGCATTTTGGGAGGCCAAGGTGGGTGGATCACGAGGTCAGGAGATGGAGACCATCCTGGCTAACACGGTGAAAGCCCGTCTCTACTAAAAATACAAAAAAATTAGCCGGGCGTGGTGGTGGGCGCCTGTAGTCCCAGCTACTCAGGAGGCTGAGGCAGGAGAATGGTGTGGACCCGGGAGGTGGAGCTTGCAGTGAGCCGAGATCCCACCACTGCACTCCAGCCTGGGCGACAGAGCGAGACTCTGTCTCAGGAAAAAAAAAAAAAAAAATTATTCAAGATAGTGTCCAAACTGTTCATCAAACTGCCAAATGGATCTCTAGTACAAAATGGCTAAAACTCTTCCCCAGGAGTGTGAGAATGTATTTCAGGAAAATAATTACATCCTAAAAAAAGCTGCTGCTTCTGATGTGTGGGGAAATCAACATTTAGGGAATTCAACTGTTTTTAGTAACTGCCCCCCCAAGCTTTTGTTTGTGGGATTACTATTTACAACTGTAATTGGGATACATTTTCAAAGAAAACTTGGCTCAAATTTAGAACTCAGACACTTAAGACACTTTCCCTCGAGAAAATCTAAATATTTATGCGTCTCCAACTCACTTTCAAAAACATTTTAAAGCTTAAGATGTTATTGAGAGTTCCCCACTGTTGATGATGGTGATTAAAAAGGCCATTAAAAATGGCTCCCAGGAAAAGAACAGTTGTCAGGAAGTCAGGGCAGCCGGGAGGCAGAAGACCCACCGATTTGTTTCTTTGACACCGGCGGTTTAGTCACACAGTGATCGATTTCTGAGAACACTGGAGATGTGCTGGAATTAGTGTGGAATTTCTACACTCTTTGGCTCTGACTGGGACATTCCGTCATTACAATGAAATGAGACTGTGCTTTGCTGTCTCGCATCCTCTGTGAAGACGTTATCCAGCATGAAAAGGAAGGCAATGGAAACCGAGAGCCAGCATACAGGAGCTGCTAACAGAATAACTGGTGGGCGAGCTGAGGTGAAATGGCTTGGACACAAACCAGTGCATGCAGTTCTAATGAGGCAGTAAGGCAGGCACGGAAGTGCGCATGATGTCTGCTAATTAACTTGGATGATGTTGGAGAGTGAGGTATCCTGAGGAAAAGCCAACAGCACTTAACTCACCAGTGTGGTTAATTATCAGAGAATGCTGTTCCTGTGTAGTTTCCTACCCAGCATTTTGAAAAGATATTTGGCTTTAAAAGTATTAAAAACATGAAGTGACTCTTCTTGCAGGCGTTCAGCAGCTTGTATTGGTGATGGAAAAAAATAATGGGACTTGGCCAGGCGCGGTGGCTCATGCCTGTAATCCCAGCACTTTGGGAGGCCCAGGCGGGCGGATCACCTGAGGTCGGGAGTTCGAGACCAGCCTGACCAACACGGAGAAACCCCGTCTCTACTAAAAATACAAAATTAGCCGGGTGTGGTGGCACATGCCTGTAATCCCAGCTACTCGGAGGCTGAGGCAGGAGAAGCGCTTGAACTCAGGAGGCAGAGGTTGTGGTGAGCCGAGATCACACCATTGCACTCCAGCCTGGGCAACAAGAGTGAAACTCCATCTCAAAAAAAAAAAGAAAAAATACTGGTACTTTTCCTTAGGATAACGTTAATGAATCAAGGTGATGAAGATGGCCTTTCTTAATTCAGTTGCAGCACAGAAGAAAATTAACTTTGTTTGGTGGATAATCATTGGAAGTGTGAAAGGATAAGTTGTTTTCAGAATACTTTTTAGAAATAATTTTTAGTTTTCTGTATCACAAATGGGAAATTAGGAAAATTAAATAGATACATCATGTTATTAGAATGCATAAGCATTACAAATGTAACTATCCTGATAATGGTAGCAAATATATTGAAGATGGCTCATGCAGGCCTTCCTTGCTTCCCAGTATAATCTGGAGTGGAAGATAATCAGCCTGGCAGGATGGAAGAGAGAGGAACAAGACGGTGACCAGTCTCCGACCATAAAGAGCGGGATGAAAAGTGGCTTTAAATCAACAGATTTGTGTAAAGTGCAAATGAACTGTTGTACCTGAGCTGTATCACAGTGAACTAATTTAACAAGGAGCATTTGCAATGTGTTCCATTTTAGCTATTCTGAGGACGATAAAATGACAATATACACAGGCAGATTAAGGATGTCTCTTTCAAGATTTGGGGCCTGGTTGATTTACTCATAAATCAAATGACAATATGATTTATTGTTCAACTGAACAAATTTGAGAGTGAAAGGCAACATAGTAGCAGCTACTCCTGAACAATGGGCATAAAGCAGCTTGCCTTGGGCAAACTGAGTAGTGTGGCTCCCACCACTTCTCATGCTATAGTTCCACAATTATGTGTCTCTTTTTCACATGTATTATGCCTCTCTTTACAGTATGATTTCCAGGGAATGTGAGATTTACACATTGTAGATGCAGAATTATATTATTGCACTTATTAATAAAATAACACAAGTAGATAGGACATTTGGTCAAATAATTACTGTTTACCATCAGTATAGTTACACATGTGATGGTTGATCTACAAAATACTTTCCAAAGGATTATTTCATTTAACTCTCAAAATAGCTGTTATCTGGCTTCTTCAAAAAATTCTGAATGATGTGGCCAGCCAGGTGCGGTGGCTCACACCTGTAATCCCACCACTTTGGGAGGCCGAGGTGGGTGGATCATGTGAGTCCAGGGGTTTGAGGCCAGCCTGGGCAACATGGCAAAGCCTTGTCTTTAGAAAAAAATACAATAAATTAGCCTAGCCTGCTGGCGGGTGCTGTAGTCCCAGCTACTCAGGAGGCTGAGGTGGGAGGATCACGTGAGCCTTGGAGGTTGAGGCTTCAGTGAGCTCTGATTGCGCCACTGTACTCCCAGCCTGAGTGACAGAGTGAGACCTTGTGGCAAAAACAAAACAAAAATGATGTATCAAATAAACAAGTAAATAAGTTTTATGTGGATATACTAATGCAATGATACAGCTATAGTCATTATATGTAATTCATTAAACAAATAATGATATTTCATAAAATGAAATACTATAGAACAATGAAAACAATTTATACATAGAGTGTAACAATTTGGATGAAAGAAAAAAGATATATTTGCTTATAGATGTGCAGAAAATTTCTGGAATAACAACGCTAAGTGGCTGCCTCTAGAACCTGTAACTGAGGCCTGAGGACAGGGAATTAAATCGTTCTGTATGCCGTATGATTGTTGCGTGGTAGGTGATTACTTTGCACAATGATGACATTTGAAAAATAGCATCATTATCAATATATTTAGTATGTACATGCCCATAATAGAGCAGTTCATAAAACACTATGCATTCACATGTATAATAATACTAATAGTTTAAAAAGTTTCAAGTGTGGGTATGTATCCTAAAATGCCTAGAAAGATAAGTAATAATAAGTAGTGAGATTCCTGATCTTACTGGTTTTAGCTTTTTATGTTAACTTTCTACTTTTTCATTTTGATTGAATGTGTTATAATAATACATTTATATTTTATAATCAGAACGCAAGCAGCAATGCCATTTCCATCTTGAGGAAGTGTAATGAGGGAACCAGCAATGCTGGTTTCAGTGTCTCAGTTTGGCTGGAAAGGATTTAATCCTGATGCTGCAACATTAACTTTCTGAGCATATGCTCTGTCCCCGGGGAAGATGACAGTCAAGGGAATCTTGAACTTCTTGGAAAATGAGAAAAGTAAGGGCTTCTTTTAAAAGGTAAGTGATTTTACTTTTGAGCAATTTGGCTTGGCTTTGTTTTAGGAGAAAACTGGAATCTTACAATGTAGCCCTCTGAAGGGTGGCTTGCACAAAGCTGGGGTCACTGGGGCACCCCCTCCCTGTATTGTGACAGTGTGGGGCTGGTCTCCAACTTCCCTAGCCCCTGCTTTCCAGGTGCAAGGTGGAAATGCACTTCCCATCTCCTTTGAAGTTAGACCAGGCCACACGATTTGCTCTAGACAAAGAGTTGTGAGCACCAGTGACAAGTGTCATCCAGGTGAGAGCTTTAAGGGCCAGCACACAATTCCTTGCTCCCTTCCCTCTGGTGCGGGATCATGGAAGCCCAGGTGAAGGTGAGCCTCTGTCAGCCTCGGCCTTGATGAGGAGGGCAGCCTTCAGCCGTATGCAGGCCATAGCATGAGCGAGAAATGAACTTTTGTTGGGTGAAGCCGCTGAGATTTTGGAGTATTTATTATCACTGCAGCGTTTCCTATCTGATCATGACTATATAATTTGTGAAGCCCAGTGCAAAACAAAGACACAGAGCCCCTTCTTCAAAAATGATTTAGCATTTCAAGATGTTAGCAGTAGAGCCTCAAACTCTGGGGGGCCCTGTGAGTATGGGGCCCTGTGTGACTGTACAGGTCACACACTCCAAGCTGGCCCTATTTTCCTATTCCACCATCACAACAATCCTGGAAAAGAATCTTAATTCTCTTATTTCACATATGAGAAAATTGAGAGCTTAAACAGCTTGCTTAAAATAGCAGACTCACAAAATGCCAGAAGCGAGAGTTTGATTCCATTGGTATTAATAACACGGCGATGATGGGTCTTTTGTGCATTCCTGGTTCTGGGCTTTGGGGCACAAGGAGCCAAGTACACTATTACAGGAAGCAGACGAGACTCAGGAAATACCGTCTCCTTTGTAGGAAATCACCTAACCGGAACCTTCAATGGAAGGTAAGAAAGAGTTAACGTCTAACCCATTACATGCTAAGTGAATGTTTTCTCTTGCCAGAAAGTATAATTAGTAATTTCAGGCCTTATCTGAAATACCTGCCTCAGCACATGCTGAAAGTATCAATAAAGAAAAGCAGGCACCGCTTTTAATTTCATTGCTATAACTAATTAGCATTAGAGAAACCATTTTCATAAGGAGTGTGCTAACAACCCATTGGTAACTGGAAAGGAAAGCTGATGCTGCAGCTTTCTCCATGGTAACCGGGCAAGGAGAAAAGCGCTTCACAGCCACAAAGAGGGGGTTCCCGAGGGAAGCACGAGACGCGGGCTCCAGGCAGCAGCGCGTGGAAGTGGGCAGGCACTGCCCCCTGACTTCAGATGCCACAAAGAACATTGGCATATTCCAGTCAAGGGCAGTGTTTTGAACTGAAAATATTACATGCCACCATAGAACTGTTTTCTACATATTCCTTAAAAGCTATTCAAACCGTATCAAGATTTTTTTAGAAAGGGCTCTACCAATTAAAATCACATTGATTTTTCCTAAAGAATTCCTATCAACTCTCCCACCCAACATATCCTACCTCTGTACCCAGTACAGGGGGCAGAAGGCATCAGGAAAAGTAATAAAAAGAACCTTTGGCTGGGCGCGGTGGCTCACTCCTGTAATCCCAGCACTTTGGGAGGCAGAGGCAGGCGGATGATGAGGTCAAGAGATCGAGACCATCCTGGCCAACATGGTGAAACCCCATCTCTACTAAAAATACAAAAAATTAGCTGGGCGTGGTGGTGTGTGCCTGTAGTCCCAGCTACTCCGGAGGCTGAGGCAGGAGGATTGTTTGAACCTGGGAGGTGGAGGTTGCAGTGAGCTGAGGTCGCACCACTGCACTCCAACCTGGCGACAGAGCAAGACTCCATCTCAAAAAACAAAAAAACAAAACAAACAAACAAAAAAACAAGAACAAAAAAACAAGAAAAAAAAAGAACCTTTGCCGCACAAAGAGGGTAGGTAGTGAATCTGGTAATTTTAAAAGGCAGCTGTCATTAAATCCTGAGTTTCAAGATGAAATCCTATCACTCTGTTTGAGCACTTTATTATTGTTCTTACTGATTGTGCCCTAGAACACATTAGTGAATTGGCACAATTCCTCTGTCATTTTCTTCTCTTCATATAAACTTAATTTGGTCAATTTTTCAAAGAAGGAAGGAAGAAAGGAAGTAAAGAAGGAAGGAAGGGAGGGAGGGGGGAAGCCAAAAGAAACAAGGATTGAGTTTGTTGGAGTCACTTCAGAACATTAGTGCCACACTGGCCCATAAATATGTTCATTTTGCGGGGGGTGGGGGAGACTGCAACAACATCATACTGTATCAATGATGAATTCAGCAGTCACTTTGAAAAATGTAGGTGGCTTTCAAAGAAACAATCTCAAGTAAAATTGTTAACAAAACTTATCCATTTTTGAAAACTGTATATTCAAATAGATAACATAAAAACAAGAATAATTTAAAGCATATTACTCAACTAGATTTCACAACAAATGATACATTTAAAGTTTTATGGCTCCAATATCAATGCTTTAGGAACTGTGTGGCAAACATTTACTAACCAGGTTCTCATGACCTATTGACTGTGTGAAGAATATTTGTCAGCAGGCCAGCGTGCAGTGTTAGGTTCTGTTAGGATCAAAACAATCTCCCTCAGGAAGCTTATATAAAAAGTTGTCCTTGTCCCTACTCTTAGGTCAAGAAAACATTGTCATCAATATGAATACAAAGAGATGCATGAAATAACATGACTAAGTTCTTTAAGGGAGAAAGCCGCCATAGATTGGCTAGTTAGTTTGAGAATTGGCTTTTAAATACGCACTTTCTCTACATAATTTGGAATGTTTTAGAAAACAAAATGGGAACAAAGTACAATGCACATTAGCTGGGCAGGGAAGCATGAAGAATGCTTTCTATGTTACGGCTAATTCCCTGCAAGCTAGCCTGACTTTCAGAGCATTCAACTGAGTACGTGGCTGTTCTCCACCATGAGGCCAGCACGTGGTTAATGACCCCAATTCTGGCATTGTTTCTGGGTCTTGTTTTTTTCTGCACAAAGGTTAATTGAATTTTTACAAGGGTTTCCCAGAGGACTTGCACAACTTTTTGGTATTAAAACAAAAGGCCATCTTATAATAGACTTACAATATGACTTTCAAAAGCACTTTAAGTATTTTAGCTTAGACTTTAGTAACTGTGGCATATTTAACGTTTCATAGCTTTTTGAGAATTTCCACAGACATTCTCAGCATCTTCACTAAATTTAATCACAAAGTCTGGCAATACAGAATTCTTCCTTCTCCCTCGGCTTCTTTTTAAGTTTGAGAGTGAATTTGGTTTTGTAAAAGTATGCTAGGGAGAAGATGCAAGGGACTTCTCAGCAATTTCTCTCTATGTGTTCTGCGGATAAATGTTCTTTCCGGCTCGTGACAACTAACAATTGTGTTTCAAAAAAAAAAAAAACATGCATTGTTAATGAGACTTCGCCAGAGATGCTTAGAGTTAGGTGAAATAGAGATAACTATTTTCATAGCTATGCATTAATTGACTGAATTGGCTTTGTATTTCAGGCCAACTCCAAAGCACTGGTTAATAGTTATAAAAATGTTTCACAGTGCTCCATGTCGGCTTCCCCCTGAAAATCCATGATAAAGATTGAGCATGGTTGAAAGGCTTGTCATGCGTAAGTGCTAATTAGCCCCAGGATGCTTGCCTTCATGAACTTTCAGGCCTCAGCTATAAGGTCAGGAAAGGCGTCATAGCTCATAGAATATGGACTTGCATTAATTCCCGGCATATAAACTCATGGATCCTCCACAGAATTCACTAAACTTCAATAAGCTACAATTCAATCCTTACCTCACATGTCACATCCCTAAAGGTGACATCTACATTAATGCCCCTCATCCCCAATAGAGAGCACATTAGTAGCTCGAATAGGCTATTACTCACTGTGACCTCTTTTACTTATTTCTTAAGGCATGGGAGTGGCATAGTAAGATCCTGGCAGGAGCACTGTTCACAATAGCAAAGACTTGGAATCAACCCAGATGTCCATCAGTGATAGACTGGATAAAGAAAATGTGGTCCATATATACCATGGAATACTATGCAACCATAAAAAGGAACAAGACCATATCCTTTGCAGGGACATGGATGAAGCTGGAAACCGTTATCCTCAGCAAACTAATGCAGGAACAGAAAACCAAACACTGCCTGTTCTCACTTATAAGTGGGAGCTGAATGATGAGCACACATGGACACAGGGGGGAACAACACACACTGGGGCCTGTTGGGGGGTTGCGGGGAAGGAGAGCATCAGGAAGAATACCTGATGGATGCTGGGCTTAATACCTAGGTGATGGGTTGATCTGTGCAGCCAACCACCATGGCACACGTTTACCTATGTAACAAACCTGCACATCCTGCACATGTACCCCTGAACTTAAAATGAAAAGTTGAAGAAAATTTAAAAAAGACCCTGCCTGGCAGGGTTTCAGCTTAAAGAAAATTTCTGGGTTTTGCACATGGCCATTTTCTGAACGCCTATAACTGGCTTTTGAACCAAAGTCCTCTTGGAATGCTGAGACGCACTGGAAACCTCTAGATGGGCCATCCAGCCTGAAGAAAGCCTTTCTTGTTGCTGCTATTTGTATCATTATTTCCTTTACTAACAATAACTAAGATGCACTGGGTATGTTACGTGTTAGGGAGCGTCCCAAGTGCTTAGTAAGCATCGATTAGTTTCATTTTTACAACCATCTTTGCCCCATGAAATAGGACATGGGATTCACTCTTTTTAAAGATGAGACAGTTGACGCTTGGGAAGCTTAGGAAGGTTTCCCAAAGCAAGCTGTGGGTATGGACGGCATCAGAACTAAACACAGGGAGTCTGACTCAGGGTGTTCGATCTCAGCACTACTGACGTTTGAGACCAGGCCATTCTCATGGGCCCGTTGTGGGCACTGCATGGTGTTTGGCACCATCCCTGCCTCTACCCACTAGATGCTAGAAGCATCCCCCTGTTGTGACGACCAAAACTATCTCCAGACATGACCAAATATCCCCTGGGGACAAAATTGCTGGCAACTGAGCACCACTGCTCTGACTCAAAGGTGTCTGCTCCTAACCACCTGCCTCTCAAAGATGTCTGATCCTAACCACCTGCCTTTGCTGCCGCCGGCTTCCCCCTGCTTCTTTGAGGCAAAAATCAGGTCGGACTAGCATCAGTGGCAACGGAACCAGTCAGACCAGCTCATGTGACAGCTTTGACAGACCAAGCATTTTGGTCACATATTAGCTTTTGAGAATCAATATGCATAGGCTGGAATGACACTTTCAGTAAATCAACATTCAGGCTATAACAAACCTATTAATATTCTGGGGAATTCATTGTGTACCAAGCCAGTCATTCAGATGACTATATGCCTTAGGTCTTTTTATGAAATAAATTAGATTTAATTTGGTAGGCTAGGCAGAGTAGGCAGAGAGTGCCTTGCATTTCCTGGTTATACTAGTGTGTGGTGTGATAAAAAACTGAACAGGCATCTCCATCAAATGATTCCTGTAATGTCCCCATTGGCTCTTTTGAAATAAAACCCGTGTCCTGTTTCCCTCTTCCTAATTCACCTTGCTATTGCCTGTGTTCTATAATGGACAATGTGAACACTCAGACAGGGCTGATTTTCTAATCAATGGTAACAATTGGAGTTAGAAATGAAAATATTATCATAGTAAACTATATTTATTTTAAAGTCCATAGGCTAGTTTTCATCCCCTCCCAAACCACTCTAATTTATATAGGAGGGGGTCAAACTTTAGAGGAATACGAAGATGTTTCTAAAATTTAGATGCAATATGTATAAGAGAGAAGCTTCTACTTGTGATGAATTAGTTAGAAATCAACATTTTTTTGGACAGATTCACTTGAGAGAATGAAGAAAATTCAAGTAGAGAGAGGTATCCTGAGAAAAACAGAATATTTTAGACTGAACTGGAATAATCTGGAGATTTAGAACAATAATATATAAGGCTTTAGATATTATATATATTGCTTTATATTGAAATTTCACGGAATTATTTTAGCTCTTAAAGTATAGGAAAATCAGTTAAAGATGGAAACACTGATGAATCTAATGAGAATTTTAAACATATAAGTTTATTTATCTTAAACTGTAAGATTCTATTAGGCTTTAAGACTATAATTTTATGGACTGTGAGAGTTCTAAGGTCCCTTAAGATTATGTAGAAGAGATGTTTACTTTTTAGCAAAGAAAATATGATCCAGAAACCCATTTTTTAGAAATAAACTATTTATTTTTAATAAATTAAGCTTATTTTTAGTGAACACAAACTTTTGAAATTTAGTTTTGTGAAAGACACATGTAATCATGTATTATTTCGTTCTTTCTATATTTCATTACATTGCCTAGATCAAGCAAACACTGATATACCCAGATAAGTGTGGCAAACAGTTATGTGTTTTTTTTTAAACACCTCATTTTACAATTTTGTAATGCACTTTATTAAACAGAAACTTTAGCTCAAGGCTGCACAAAATAATGAATTTTCAGTTTCTGCTAAGAGTATGTATATGTTGTTTTTGTTTGTAAATAGTCTATGATATATTTAAAAATGAAATTTGAAGTCAGATTTCATGCATAGAACCATAAGGATTTTAGGAACGTGTTCTGACAAGCAGTGGTGTGAATACAGCTTCTCACATAAGAGGTGAGTTAACAGAGCCTCGGAGCAGATAAGTCACTGGTGCTGAGTCACAGGCTGGCAGAGCAAGGATCAGAACGCAGGTCCTCTGCCTTTTAAGCCTGTGCTCTTTTTGGTTCACACTGCCTCTATTATTAAATTACTTAATTTATCAGAGCAAAAAGCAAAACCTTAGGGATGCTATTAGCAATTTACTATTTCCAGTTCTTTTGGGAATCTGTTAATTGCCCTTTCATAAATGCTGCTCATTATGATTAAGACTTTGATTAAATGTGAAAGTCTAGGATTTATATGTTACAGACATATTTAATATTAATTTAAAGCACCAGAGCAGAATGAATTGTGCATTCCAATTTTTTAGCTCTAGCATACACTCTTTAATCAAGGATTTTTCAAGAACTTGCTTTGTGCTAGCAGGACCTGATTTTTCCCCTCAGGAAGCTCACAGTTTAATTAAGGAGAGCTCATATTAGTAACAATACACATCAGTGTCTGAGTAAGAGTTTAGGGGAGGTGTAGCTCGTCTTCATGGAGGTTAGGGGCAAGTGAGTTTAGTGAATAGGTGCCACGGAGTGAGACGGGGAAAGACGGGTGTCCTGGTTGAGAGGCGATGAGGTAAGAATGACTAATGCTTATGAACCATTGCCTGATAAACACTGTGCCCAGGACTGTATATGGATCATGTTTAATCCAAAAGCAATTCTGAGTGAAGTCCTATCCCTCAACCCTTTTTACAGGAGAAGACATTGAGGCATAGACCCATGAAGTGGGCTTGCTCAGTAACAACTGCTCAGTGAAGGGGCTGGGACTCCCAGCACTTGCCAGGTTCAGATCACACTACTGTCTCCTTCCTATACTGCCCCTTCGCCCACCTGTGTGAGCCAAGGCAAGGAAGACAGTCTGGGGCCTGTGGGATGGCAAAGGAATCTTCTAGAACTAAGAGTGTGTGTTGGGAAGGTAATGAGATGGGTTTGGAAAGGTTAGTTTGGGTAAGGCTTGAAAAGCCAGAAAAAGGATTTTAGCCTATGTTCTAAGCCTTCACCATTTTGTAGACCATCTTATTCACATTTTGATGGTCGCTTAGGTAAAATAAGATCTATTTTAGCCTTGCAAACAACTACAAGGAGAAATTAGTTGAATAATATTAAATATTGACTACTGATATGATAACATGTGTATTCATGTAGGAGGTAGGGGTTGTGCCTTCTTTTCCATTCATTCAGAAAAAGTGCCTATGGAGGCTCACAATAGAGAGGCACCATGCTCATTGCTTTGGGCATACCCTGCCTCCAGCATGAAGTCTGGCACTAGGAATTTCCCATTAATGTTCAGTGAATGAATGAATGGAATTTCCTGCCCTGCTCCTTGCCTCCCTCCCTTCCCACCTCCCTCTACCTTCCTTCCTCTTTTTCTTCCCTCCCGTCATTAAACACATATTTACTGAATACCTACAAAACTTCTATGACTAAAACCAATGAGATTCTCCCACGAAATGGGGTGGAGAGAGGGGAAAGGCAGAAAATAAGCAAGGCAATTGAATAATGTCATTCCAGTTAGTGATAAGTGATGAAGAAAGCAGGGCTGGCTTACAGGGTAAGATCGTGCAGTGGTTGGGGAAGGCATGGTCTAAGCAGGCCTCTCTTGGGAGGGGACACCTGTTCAGAGGGCTAAATGAATGGAGGCAGCCATGCAAAAAGCTGAAGGAAGGTCCTCCAGGAAGGGAGAGTCAAGGCCCTAGGAAGAGGACAAGTCTGGTTCATTTAGAGAACACCATGAAGGGCCAGGGTACTGGAGCATTGTCAACAAGGGGAAAGTGATGGGGCCGAGGACAGAAGGCCAGGTCACATAGGTCTTTGTAGTGTAAGAAGAACTCCAAATTTTATTCTCCGGAGTGGAGCTGCTTAAACTGTTAGTATAAATTATAATGGAATTTAAGTAATGTTCACAGAGGAGCAGAGAAGATAACAGAGACCGAGAAGGACATTTGAATTTATTATATTTTAATTAATTTTTTTAGAGATAGGGTCTTCCTCTGCCACGTAGGCTGAAGTGTGGTGGTGCCATCATAGCTCACTGCATGAATTCCTGGGCTCAAGTGATCTTCCTGCCTCAGCCTCCTGAGTAGGTGGGACTACAGGCATGCACCACCACACCTGGCTAATTTTAAAATTTTTTTGTAGAGGTGGGGTCTCACTATGTTGCCCAGGCTGGTCTTGAACTCGGCCTCAAGTGATCCTCCCACCTTGGCCTCCTGAAGTGTTGGGATTACAGGCATAAGCCACCACACCTGGCCTAACAAGGAATTTTTGACAGTGAATCTTGACTACTAAGAGACTAGGGGACCATGAAAGAAAACAGTACATTAACCAGGAAAAGGATGGCTGACACATTGAATGATGAAGAGGAATTAAGGCAATGGAAAATAGAACACAGACCCTTGGAGATGAAGAGGTCATGATTTACCATTGGCTGATAACCCACTGTGATGACATTTCTCAGGAACGAGGCGACTAGAAGAAAAACATGAAAGAAAAGGGGGCTAAGAGTTTTCAGAATTCTCACAACACTTTTTAAAAAGAGTCTCAAAAATCAAAACCAGTTTTGGCACACTGATTTCTAAGACATAATTCACTCTCCTTCTTCCTATCCCTCCCTTCCTTCCTTTTCTTAATAGAAATTGTTTTATTTATACGTTTTGTATTTTAGTTGCCTTGTCAGTTAAGTGATTACATTCATACTGGGAAAAAAAAAACATGGGCAATATAATCATAAAAATACAAATTTCTGGCCGGGCACAGTGGCTCATGCCTGCAACCCCAGCACTTTGGGAGGCCGAGGTGGGTGGATCACCTGAGTTCAGGAGTTCAAGACCAGTCTGGCCAACATGGTGAAACCCTGTCTCTACTAAAAATACAAAAATTAGCCAGGCATGGTAGCACACACCTGCAGTCCCAGCTACTCAGGAGGCGAGGCGGGAGAATCACTTGAACTCCGGAGGGCAGAGGTTGCAGTGAGCCAAGATGGCGCCACTTCACTCCAGCCTGGGCGAAAGAGCAAAACTCCATCTCAAAAACAACAACAACAAACCCAAAACAAAAACAAATTTCTATATTGAAAAGTGATGTATGTAATAATTTTTTTTTTTTGCTATACTTGGAACTTTTTTTTTTTAACCTACTAGGGATCTAATACATGAATTATTTATGCAGGAATTCCTAGATTGGCATTACTACTACATTTATGGTATATTTCTTCCTTGAATTGTTGAGACCTGATTTATTAGGTGAAGGATGACATTGTTTTCAAGGGAAAGGAATGCTGTTAAAAACCAAGCTGTTACACAAAGGCTTTCCTCCAGGCTCTGCAGGAACTCCCCAGTTCTTGGCTTGTTGCTGATTATGCTAACACCAACTTCTGGATTCATTTGAGTTCCGATGACTCCTGCCATACTGCTCCCAATTACTTTAAGCTGGGCATCCAATTCCCACAGTAACTCCTGGGTTCTCCTTGCCCATCTGTTCCTGCAGTGGCATCAAGCCCCATAAAGAAGGTAGCTGTTAGGATATTCCAACTTAATGTCTTACCAGGAGGACCTAGACCAACAATTACAATACAATGACGTAAGCATTTTCCTCCTCTAGTCAAGTTGAAGAAGAAAAGAGGAGCTGACAAACATAAGGCCAAGGAGTATCCCTGGTCTCAAAGGCTTTGAACTCTTACCCAGGTGTGGAGAGCCTTCTTTGGCATGCTCGCTCCCAGCACAAAAGTGCCATGTTGGTGGTCTGTCCCTCTAATCTACGTAAATCTCTCTACTTTTCTTGCTTGCTTGCTTGCTTGCTTTCTCTCTCTCTCTCTCTCCCTCCCTCTCTCTCTCTCTTTCTTTCTTTCCTTTTTTTTTTTTTTTGAGACAGAGTCTCACTCTGTTGCCCAGGCTGGAGTGCAGTGGCACGATCTCGATCTCAGCTCACTGCAACCTCTGCCTCCTGGGTTCAAGCGATTCTCCTGTCTCAGCCTCCCAAGTAGCTGAGCTTACAGGCAGGCACCACCACGCTCAGCTAATTTTTGTATTTTTAGTAGAGATGGGGTTTCTTAATCTTGGCCAGGCTGGTCTCCTGACCTCAGGTGATCCTCCCACCTTGGCATCCCAAAGTGCTGGGATTACAGGTGTGAGCCACTGTGCATGGCCAGATCTCTCTGCTTTTCATAGATACAGAGAGGGTTTGGCTGTGTGTCCCCACCAAATCTCATGTCAAATTGTAATCCCCAGTGTTGACTGGATCGTGGGGGTGGGGTTCTCATGCTTGTGTGAGCACCATCCCATCGGTGCTGTTCTCGTGATCATGAGTGAGTTATCGTGAGATCTGGTTGTTTAAAAGTGTGGTATCTCTCCTCCCTCTCTCTCTTCCCCCTGCTCCTGCCATATGAGATGCCTGCTCCCCTTTCGCCTTCTGCTGTGATTGAAAGTTTCCTGTGGCCTCTCCAGAAGCCAAGCAGGTGCCAGCATCATGCTTCCTATCGAGCCTGTGAAACCATGAGCCAATTAAACATCTTTTCTTTATAAATCACCCAGTCTCCGGTATTTCTTTATAGCAGTGCGAGGACGAACTATTACAGATACCATTGCCTGTGTTCAGATTTCTTTAGAGTCGAGCACTTTCAGTTATATATCAGATGACTTCAAGATCTTTTGAAATGATTTGGTTCTCTCAGAAAACTTTGTATGGACAGTTAGGTAGGTGGCTGGGCTGATGCGCAGGGTGATGCCTGAAGGAAGAAGGATCGTACTCATTCATTTCCCCAAGGCTTTCTCGATTGCTCTGTGAACCACACAGGGAGCGTGAGAGGGCGTTGATGGGGTTTGTTTCAGGATGCTCTACTGCACCTGGCTGAACATTGTTGGTTGGGTTGTTCTTGTTAGTCCAAAGGGAGAGGGAGTCTAAGAGTATAATGTGAGTTGGAATCTTGGAGAAATAACTTACAAAGCTTGTGATTTGGGCAAATCCACTCTCTGCACCTTTCAGTGCTGGCGTATTAGGTAAAGACACACATTTCAGAGTGGCGTGTAGAGAAGTTCAAACCCCAGCCATTTCATTTGCTCCTGGAACTTTGTACGGGAAAGTGACTTAACTTCCTTTTTTTTTTTTTTTTGAGATGAAGTCTTTCTCTGTCACCCGGGCTGGAGTGCAATGGCGCGATCTCGGCTCACTGGAACCTCTGCCTCCCAGGTTCAAGCAATTCTCCTGCCTCAGCCTCCTGAGTAGCTGGGATTACAGGTGCCTGCCACCATGCCCGACTAATTTTTGTATTTTTTAGTAGAGATGGGGTTTCACCATGTTGGCCAGGCTGGTCTCGAACTCCTGACCTCAGGTGATCCACCCATCTCAGCCTCCCAAAATGCTGGGATTACAGGCGTGAGCCACCGTGCCCAGCCTATGACTGAACTTCTTTAACCTTGTTTTTTATCCTTTCTAAGACAAGGGTCAAAACATTACCTTCCTCATAGGATTGTTGGGAGAATTAAGTAAGGTAAAACTCATAAGACATGTAAGAACTGCCATCAAGTAAATGCTCAGTACATGTTAGCTGTCATCCATCTCGTTGTTGAGAACCAAATTAAATATCACTCTATAAGTGAAAGCACGTTGTTAAGACCTAAATCAATGTTAATTATTATAATGATGAGGTTGATTATTGTATTGCTTCATCCTTGATGCTACTCTCCTCAGTAACTTTGCCAACGATTTAAAGATGTAGAAGCTATTCTTGTCAGAGGGATGGCACAGGCCCGGGGTGGGTCTCCTGGTAGGACAAGACCAAGATTATGGCCTTCCGGTGACAGTTGAAATTGATAAGGGGTAAAAGTAAAAGTTTCTTTTATGTTCAAAAATGAGGTGCATTAAGAACTCCTGGGAGGAGACCCAGCTTGGAAGCAGTCAACGTGGAAAGTTCCTGGGGGTTTTAGTTGATGGTCAGCTAATGCTGTTTTGGGCTGAAGACCAGAACTGCTAAATTCCGTCTCTAATCATAAGACAGTTGAAATTTTGTACTTTGTTCTAGACACCACATATTAGGAGGGCCTTATTATATTAGGTAGAAAGAACCTTGGCAAGTCAGTGTTTTGAAAATACGGTGGGTGAAGGACCTTTAAATGTTTGAAGTTGCCATCTAAAACAAGGATTATACATGCTTCTTGCTAGCATGGAAAGTGAAACTGTGACAGAGAAGTGGGTACTGGTGAGAGAAAGAATATAATTTCACAAAAGAAAAAACTCAGTAGTAATCTCTGCAGCCAAAATGGCATGCATTGATGAACGTGCTGTTCCCAGTGGATTTGAGTAGAGGCTGGTGATTGTGGGAAGATTCTCACACCGGGTGTCATGTTAGACCAGCTGACCTCTAAGGGCCCTATCATGTTTTATGATTTTATAATATAGCAGGCTGTACAGACCATTTTTAATATAGTCTTAATTTTTATAAAAATGTATTCATGCATATATACATAGTTATAAAACATAACCATTAAATTCTAGTTAAATGCCACCAAAGATAAAAATAATAAAGTAGCTTCAAATTGTACTTATTGCAAGGTGACCTATCTGAAATGTCTTCTTGGTCATATTATAAGAGGACTTAAGATGCCAAAGGGGAGGATCATAGCCTATTCATATTTCCATCTCCCACAGAGTGTCTGGCACACATGTAATAATTAAAGTAGACAATCTTTATTGAATGTTCTCTTGTTTAAAGAAGTATTTTAAGCCCATTATATTTAATAATTCACTTAACCATCAAAACTGCTCAATAATTTTGACACTATCATTATTCCATTTGACCCATGAGGACACTGGCACTCACTGGAGTTTAAATGACTTGGCCAACATCACACATCTAATAAGTGCCAGGGCTGAGATTTGAACTCAGAAAGTCTGGTTCCAGAGCTTGTGTTCTTTACCATCACACTCTACTGCCTCTCCTAATGGAAGGTACTCGGTCAGTGTTTATCCAGTTGATGAACTGATGGATAGATGGACGAACGGAAGGACTAACGGGGGCTGCAGCACAGAGTCGCCTGAATATGTGGCAATGAACAAAGAAGGGCACAGATTACACGAAGAGCAGATGCAGAAAGGGCCGACGAGGGAGGGACGCTGGTAACACCTCAGTCACTGCTCTTCTTTGAGTTGATTCCGCATAGAGCATCTTAGGGTGAAACAGAACGACGTGCATTAGCACAGAGAAGCAAAAGCTCCTTCTCTTGAGTTCCTCCTCTTCCTTTGCAGAGGAGATGTTTTCTGTCAGAATGATTAGTTAGAAGTGAACAGTGAAGTCCCTCAATTAGCATTCCTTCAAAATGCCATCTGTAAGTGACTAAAGAAGTGACAGCCAGAAGGCAGAACACAGGGCTATCTCCGCACAGACAAGACAAGAGCCGGGGAGGCAGGGCCGCTCGATCAGCCGTTTCCAGCAATGTTAACGGGTCCACCCACTAAACTAAACAAATGCTTTCTTCCTACCATGGAGACAGAAACTGAAAAATAATTTTTGACAGCACTGTATGATTTAGTGGGTGCTTGCAGACACAGCCTATACTTAGTTTTATACCATATTTAATAGAACATTTCAAACTTTCATAATCATTTGGCAGCTTTTAAAAAATAAAAATAAATAAATAAATAGCAAACGCCCCTCTGGGTTACTCAGTGCGATGAAAATACCATATCATCAGGACTTTGTGATGTCTTGGCAACTCTTACCCCAACTCTATCCAACACCTGCTCTCCAGGTAGGTCAAGGTCAATATACTTGACTACTTCAAAGCCTCAACAAAAATGTTCTCCATCACCATGTTATCAGGTGTCCACGTCAGCTGAGAAGCCTGACTGGTCCTTTTCATGCCTGTGGAACAAGGGACTGAATCTTAAGGAGAGTGGAGACCTTGTGTTACTTACATTCTGCATTCAAGAAACTATTTCTATGAAGTTTCATGATCAATGATGCTTTTTCCTTCAAAACTATCCAAAGATTTCAAATCTGTTTGTACGAGGAGGCACTGGATTGAACTGAATTTCTAGTTTCTTCATCGACTGGTTCCTTCATTCAGTAACAAAACTGGACATTTTAATGTGCTGACACTGTGTGAGAGCTTTACACACATTAACTGATTTAATCAGTATGAAAACGGTCTGCAATAAGCACATGTATTCCCATCTTATGGGCAAAGAAGTGGGCTGGAGAGGTTTCAGGAACATGCTGCAGCTGGCTGAGATGCATCTGATGAACTCTGTGCTTCCAGTGAACTTGTAAGATCCAAGTCTCCAGGCGAACATCAAGTTCTTCTAGGATTCGTCCCCAGCCTTTCCCCAGTCTTCTAGGACTCCTCCCCCTTGCTCCGCCTTGAACTCTGTTGTTGACACCTCTCTTGCCCTCTACACTGTTAAACGATTCTAGAGTGGTGCTATACATTGGAAATAAAATGCGAGCCACACATATAAATTGTATTTTAATATCCACTTTAGGAAAGCAAAAAGAAGCAGGTGAAAGTGATTTTGATAATATATTTTATTTACCACAATATATCAAAAAATTTATTTCATCCTGTAATCAGCATAAAAATTACTAAGATATCTTATATTCTTCTATGGTATTAAGTCTTTGAAATCTGGTTTGTATTTTACATTTGCAACACACCTCCCTTTGGACTACCCACATTTTGAGTGCTCCAAGGACGCTGGCTAGTGGCTACTGCATTGCCCGGCATATCCTAGGGGAGGGAAGGAATCCTTAGTTGTTAACGTGTCAGACAACATGCTATGGCTCATAGTTGTCCTCCTGATGTGTATCTTCTCCTCCCGTCTGCAGTATAAGAAGCCTTCACTGGGCACGTGTCTGCCAGGTACAGACTACATTTCCTGGCCTCTCCTGCACTCAGGGTCCCATGTGACTGGATCTGGCGCCTGAGATGTAAATGAAAGTGAAGCGTGCCATTTCTGGGTTACGCCCTTAAAGAAGGCATGTTCCCACCCCTTCTCCTTCTCTCTTTGTGCAAGCTGGAAGGCAGGTATGGTGCCAGTCACCTTCAACCACCTGAGCACGCTCAAGGGACAGCAGAGCCACAGACGGGAGCTTCTGTTTCCTCACCACAGAGCCAGCCATGGGGACCATGTCCTGAGAGAAAGAGGTTCCTGTTTTGTTCACACAACTATTGTTCATCTTTGACAAGCACGGTCATCTTCATTTACTTTCATCATTTCTAGAATCTAATTCCGTGCTCTCTTGGTGGGGTTAGACCCAACTCTTCCTTCAGGTCTCAGTGAAGCTTTATTTCAGCAGGGAGGCCTTTCTAATGTTCTGAAGACTCAGTTACAGCCCTCACTCCATACTACCATGGCACCCTGAGCTTCCCCTTTCTCAGCATCCGTGTACAGGGTTATTTAATGTTGGTGTTCGTTCTAGACCTCTGTGTCATGGGGGCAGGCTGTGACCATCTTCTGGGCACTTGGCACAGTGCTTAGCACATAGAAGTGCCAAATATTTGTTCAAAGAATAAATGTAATTAAGAGGCTTAACATGTAAGTGATGTGCTCTTGCCCTTCCCGGTTTGATGGGAATACAGAATCTCTTTAGATTTTCCTGGTTCCTGTTAGAGAGCATCAGAATGACAGTGCACACAGGCAAGGCTAGCTGGGAGGATCAAGTGGCCTGAGTGTCATGGGATGAGTTGTATCCCTTACAAAGATATGCTGATGTCCTAACACCCAGTACCTCGGAATGAGATCTTCTTTGGAAATAGTGTCATTGTGGATGTAATTAGTCAAGGTAAGGTGTATTAGTCTGTTCTCATGCTGCTAATAAAGACATACCCGACACTGGGTAATTTATAAAGGAAAGAGATTTAACTGACTCACAGTTCCACATGGCTGGGGAGGCCTCACAATCATGGCGGAAGGCCAATGAGGAGCAAAGGCACGTCTTACATGGTGGCAGGCAAGAGAGCATGTGCAGGGGACCTCCCCTTTATAAAACCATCAGATCTTGTGAGACTTATTCACTACCACAAGGACAGTATGGGGAAAGCCACCCCCATGATTCAATTATCTCCACCTGGCCCAGCCCTTGATATGTGGGGATTATTACAATTTAAGGGAGATTTGGGTGGGGACACAGCCAAACCATATCATAAGGTCATACAAAAGTAGGTTGGCTCTAACTGAAACATGGCTGGCATCCTCAGAAGAAGAGGAGGGAGACACAGCAAGAAGGTGGCCATGAGATGATGGGAGCAGAGACTGGAGTGACACAGCCACAAGCCAAGGATTGCTGGCAAACACCAGAAGCCAGAAGATGCAAGGAAGGATTCTTCCCCATGGGTTTCAGAGGAACATGACCTTGGAGGCACCTTGATTTCAGACTTCTGGCCTCCAGAACCATGAGACAACACATTTCTGCTGTTCTACGCCACCCGGCTTGTGGCACTTTATAATGGCAGCCCTAGGAGCAAATACATCAAGGCAGAAAACCCGTCACAACCTGCTGGCATGCCCGTTCCTCCTGGCTACGACTCCACAGCCTGTTCCCAGGGGTCAGCCCACAGGCCAGGGCCAGGCGGCATTGCTGGCTAGTGGCCTGCAGGAGGGGCACTTATCAGTACTTCCTCACTCCCAACATGAAAAGTCAGGTAAAGAAGTACAGGAAGCTCTGCCAAGGAGTGGAAGGGATTTGTACCTCCTTAGGACAACTTCCCAGGTAAGGGCGAGTGGAGGACAGGGTGTCCCCACTACAGGAAGAAAGAGAGACATCATCATTCAGCTCTCACAGACATTCCTCCTTCAAAACAGACCCTCTGGCAAAGGTTATCCCTTAAAGAAAAAAAAGTTCTTGCTCCTCTGTCTTGAACTGGGAATAAATTAGGAGAGATAAGAGACAGATATTACTCCTTTTTAAAACTCTGTATTCCCATTGAAAAGAGTCAAGGGTACAATTCTCAAGTCTGTGTGTGTGCACAGTGCTTACATGTCTCTCTCTCTCTCACACACACACACACACACACCATATCCCACTTACAGACTGAATACTTTGCACCACAAAGTATTTTCAGCTGCTTTTCTCGCTCCTTTCCCTTTCAATTCAGAAGGCTAACTCTAGCTCAATTATCTCTTCCTTTTGACAGAATTCACATCAAATGCAAACAAGATGAGACCAGGATTCTGCCTGGTTCTGTTGCCAAGGTGGGTGGGAAGTCGGCAGCAGGGATCAGTAGCTGTAGCTGCTTCCGCCTTTGTTGAGGCTAACTCTCCTCCCAAGGTGTCTCAAATAGAAAGGCTTGTTCCTGATGCTTTCCAATTATTTTCACTTCAAAGAAATACTTTAATACATTTAGTTCAAATTGCATGATGGTAATTATGCTTCTAAATCTGATCAAATGACGGGAGAGAGGAAACCTTTGCTTCCATGAGGGGATATTTGTTCTTCAATAGATGGGTCTAATTTTCCACAGTGGGAGGACTCACAAGCACTGAGACTGGCTTTTTTCATTAGTTATTTATAAAGCTCTTATTAGATTGGTTAAATTCACATGTGGGAAAAAAGATAAATTATTGTTAATCAATTTCTAACCTATTCTATTCATAATTTAGCTGATAGAAACCTCTGCTCACCAAGGGGATTTTTATTCAGGCTGCAAATCAATATCATGTTACAGAGTGTATTAATTAATAAATGGAATATTTAGCTTTTTATAATTAGTGTTTGTATTTATTATATTTGTTATGTTACTCCTCTCCTCAACGATCCCATTATAATTCCTATTCCTCAGTAAATAAAAGCTCACTCTCTGGTTTGGAATTCAAGCCTCCTCCCAACACACCACACAACCCCGCCGTGCCGGCCATTCACACTGCTCACAGGGTCTTCAGCTCCCTTCTCCCTGGGAGCTTGTGGGAAGGGTGTGCTGTCCCAACCCAGTTAGATGTCGTCAAATGCCTTGTTTGGCCAATGAAATGTGGGTGGCAATGACATGTGTAACTTGAGGCCAAAGCCTTTAATTTCTGGCACTCAACTCTCCATCCCTCCCACCATCCTGCTTCCTGAAGGAAGGGCTCCATCTGCCGACCCTGATGGAGAACGAGGTCACATCAGTCTCCCTGACAATCCTATTGGACAGGCCTTACGCGTGAGAAACAAACCTTTGTTGTTTCAAAGCACTGAAATGTTGAAGTTGTTTGTTACTGCAACAGACTTTAGTCTGTGCTGACTAATACATCCAGGATATTCTTTGGGAATTCTAGCGGCTAAATTCTATTTTTCAAGTGAAATCTGCTTTGGAACACCTATACATAATAAAAGCAGAGATGGTCATGTTGAAGAGTGAGATGGGGTGAGTGTGTGTGTATGGGGATGGGGGAGGATTGAGATTCTTCTTTATCTTCTACTGAAGACCCCGATGCTTTGCAACCTCTGCACATTTCTCAGAACTCAGGCTGAAACCCTGTGATCTAGTCCAAACCAACCTTCCCAGCTAGGGTTTCGTTCAAAGGTCACAACTGGTGGCTTGTGAGCAGGGTCTGGACACACATACACACACATTTTTTTTTTTTTTTTTGGCTCACAGAGTGCTTGAAAAGAATCTAAGACAACATTTACAGATTGGGAGATCAACGTAAAAGATGCATCCTAAACTTCCCTTGCTAAAGTGAAGAATGAGGACACCCTGGGCCTCCACTCCTTCCCTTCAGTTGCTATTTGTCATTACACTTAAATGTCTGTTGCATACAGGGAAATATTTCTGTCCCATGTCTCTATCAAAAGTGGGAAAGGGCTGTGTTTTTCTAAAAGTAAGAGAAAGAGTGTATTTCTTTGTGGAGTGCATAATTCTCCTAAGTATGAAAGTGAAAAGCTAAGGTCAGTGTTTCCCACCCCTCATTTCTCTCGTTCATGTCACCTGTTGCTTCTTATTGGCTTTAGAATGTGAGACCTCTCTTCTAGCCTCTTGCATCTACCTCTATGGTTTGACTTCTGAAAATGTGGTCCCTGGTCCACCTGGATCCAAGTTAGCTGAGTTGCTCGTGAAAAATGCAGATTGCAGGTTTCATTTCAGACCTACTGGATTTGAGGTGGTGGTGGTTTCTGCATTTTCCGTAAGTAAACCTTTCCCTTGACAATTCTTAGGCACAATTAATCCTGAGAATTACTGCTCTGTGGCTGAGGTCATCATATATTCAGAACCAAGTTCTACGAATGGGTAAAGAATTTTTATTCTCTTCTAGCTTTGAAAGACCCTTCAGAAGGTAGAATTTGGATGCCAAAATGCTATGATTTCTGAAATGGTGTCCGGGAATAATACAATGAATTATTTGAAACCGCAACTGTTCCCAAGATTACAGATAAACTGAACACCAAGTTGTCTTCTGAATGCTGCCCTCACTCTCCTCCTTCCCCACTTTCGTTCATGCAGTGTCTTTGCCAAAAGTCCTTCGGCCATGTTTCCTTACAAAATCTCACCCATCTTTAAGGTGCAGTTGAAATGTTAATGAAAATCAATGCATCCTTACTATTATCTAAAGTCAATTGTGTCAAAACTTTTAGAATTTTTCATTTTTCAATAGAGGTTATTTTTAAAGACAGTTTAATTTCACAGCAAAACTGAGCAGAGTACAGAGAGCTCCCCTCTCCCCTCTCCCCCATACATGCACAGCCTCCCCCACTATCAGTGTTCCCCACAAGAGTGGTACATTTGTTATAAATGCAAAATGTACATTGACACATCATCACCCAAAGTCCTCAGTTTACATGAGGTTCACTCCTGGTGCTGTACTTCCTATGGGTTTGGACAAATGTATAACATTTATCCACCTCTGCAGTATTATACAAAAGAGTTTCATGGTCCTAAAAACCCTCAGTGCTCCACATACTCATCCTTTCCTCCCCAAACCCCTGACAATCGTGGATCTTTTTACTGTGTCCGGAGTTTTGCCTTTTCTAGAATATCATATAGCTGAAACCACACAGTATGTAGTCTTTTCAGATTGGCATCTTTCAATTGGTAATATGCACTTAAGGTTCCTCTATGTCTTCCCATGGCTTGACAGTACGTTTCTTTTTAGCATGGAATAATATCTCATTGTCTGGAAGTACCAGTTTATTTATCCATTCATCGACTGAAGGACACCTTGGTTGCTTCCCAGATTTGTCAATTATGAATAAATCTGCTGTCAATATCTGTGTGAAGGTTTAGTTGTATACATAAGTTTTCAACTAATTCAAGTAAATACCAAGAAGCATGTTTGCTAGATCATATGGCAAGAGTATGTTTAGTTTAGTTTAGTTTTTTTCTTTTTCTTTTTTTTTTTTTGAGACCAAGTCTCCCTCTGTCACCCGGGCTGGAGTGCAATGGCGCAATCTCGGCTCACTGCAACCTCCGCCTCCTGGGTTCAAGCGATTCTCCTGCCTCAGACTCCCAAGTAGCTGGGACTACAGGTACTCACCACCATGCCTGGCTAATTTTTGTATTTTTAGTAGAGACGGGGTTTCACCATATTGCCAGGCTACTCTCGAACTCCTGACCTCGTGATCTGCCTGCCTCAACCTCCCAAGCGCTGGGATTACAGGCAAGAGCCATTGTGCCCGGCTGTGTTTAGTTTTCTAAGAAACTGCCAGACTGTCTTCCAAAGAGACTGTACCATTTTGCATTCCCATCAGCAATGAGTGAGAGTTCCTGGAGCTCCACATCCTCCCCAGCATCTGGTGGCATCCATGTTTTGGGTTTTGGCCATTTTATAGTAGGTGTGTAGAGGTATCTCATTGTTTTAATTTGCAAATGCCAAATGGCATATGATGTTGAACATCTTTTCATATGCTTTTTTGCATCTGTGTATCTTTTTTTGGTGAGGTTTCTGTTCAGATCTTTTGCCCATTTTTAATCTTGTTGATAGTTTTCTTACTGTCAATTTTGAAAAGTTCTTTGTATATTTGGCAATAGTCCCTTTATCCGATAGGTCTTTTGCAATATTTTCTCCCAGACTGTTGAATGCTTTTTTTTTTAATGGTTGGTCTGTTTCCAGGAATCAGAAATCAGGCTTCACACCCAGCCCAGATGTTCAAGTGGTTGTTTGACTTGTCTGCCATCTGCAACTGTCTCTCTTCTGTTTCGTACTCCACGCCTCTCAGATGCTGGAGAAACTGGTCATTTGTTCTCTATAGCATCTCACATTGTGAATTTGTACAAGGCTCAGTGGCTTCTTGAGCCATGGGTTGTGTGGGTCTATAAACCAAATGGACAGGCCTTGGACAGACAGGGGTTTCCTTCAGGCAGCATAGCCTCAGCCACAGCAGCATCCTGAGGCTGAGGATGTAACACCAAGATATGAAGATATAACACTACGTTTCTAAGATGCGCTGTCAGTGAGTGACATGAGAGAGAAAGTCTGCATGTCTTAGTTATCAGCCATGTGAGAAGGAATACCTGGATCACTGAATCATCTGGGCATAAAAGCTTTTTTATGAGTTGTGTTAAAAACTGCTTTTTGTGGATCACATGAAACAACTCTGAAATGCATTATCCTGATCATCATTGTTGCTAATCATGTCCATTTTGGGCCATGCACTGCACATGTTTATCATTAGTCAGTTGATTAAGTTTGCACTCTTTGGGAGAGGCACTACTCCTATCCCCATGTTATAGCTGAGGACGCTGAGACATAAAGAGATTAAGACGCTGTCAACCAAGCCAATAACAATATTTTCTCTAAGCTCATGAACAATGTTTGGCTGTGCAGAAAACCAATGACATCAAAAGGAGAGCTTCTAGAAGTAAACATAACTGATGGTAAAGGACCCTTCTACCCAACCCTGGGAAATTAGCAAGGTTTCCCAGCACCCCAAGCTACTTGCCTTCCCACCCCTTCTCTTCTGAAGCAACATCCTGACTCTAGAATCTATTCCCACATTTAAAAAATGGGATAATGTGAGCTGTCATTTATGCGCATTGACTGGTAGGGATGAGGGTAGTAAGAGTATCCTGAAGGAGGGGACCAGTAACAAGCAGGGAAGAGAGAAATGGGGGATTTGGGAGTAGCAACCTCTGGAGTACCAGTGCATTTATGGAAAGATAATAGTTAGAACACAGTGTTATCGGCTAGGACTAATGATGGTGGAGCAGTGTCGGTGAGGATATGAGGTGGCTCTGATCCATGCTCTACGGTGAATGCGCGGGAAGGACAGGTGTGGAATGGTCATGAGTACATGCTCTGGAGTAGAAGGCTCTGGATTAAAACCCTGACTCCACAGCTTAGTAGGTGCGTAACCCTGGGGATGTCGCTTAATTGCTTTAACCTTCACTTTCTTCATTTTAATTGTAGGAGGAGAACAGCACTTACTTCATGCATTTGTGGCAAGGATTGAGTTAGATGATACATATCCAATGTTAAGCACCATGTCTGATAGAAACTTCTTAATATGTTGGAAATCTTACTATTTTATGGTTGATGAACGAATGGTTCTAGTGACTTTCAGGGTATGTCTTCTGGCCCAAGGCTAACAGCAGGTGTGTATTATAAAGGCAAACTGATCTCCCATGTAGAGGGAGGAGATGGGATCTGGAAGGCCTGGGTGCTACTTGTAATACTAGATTGACTAAAAGGAGGGTAGAACGGGAGGGGGCTGCTGCTGTACCGTAGAGTCTTGATGAATTTACGGCTGTCATTCTGAAGATTTTAATCCTGTCTGAACAAGTCATAAAAAAGTCTTTTATACAATAGCCAAGACTCATGAACTTCTGTTTGCTGCACACTGTGCTCTTTCTGTGGGTTATTCAGGTCATTCTCACCACAAATACATGGGATAAGTACCATTTTCATCCTAAATAACCTCTGCCACTAAATAACCTTTGCCCCCACTGCACTAAGACTTTTACATGTTTTAACTCACTTAATGGCTGCAATGGCCCCAGGAGGTAGATACTTATTAATTACCCTCATTTAACAGAGGTTTATGGAGGTGAGGGACTGGACTGAGGGGGCTATGGGGGCGACCTAGTCTAGCTGGGTTCTAAGGCAGTTGCTCTGCCCCCAGAGCCCTGCTTCGAGAGCCTCTATGCTTCTATGAAGGTCACAACCAGAAGCAGTCCGGCCTGCAGTTGCTGTTTTAAAAAAGAGGTTGTAAACATCACTCACTGCACCACAGGGTGGCCGTGACACAAAGTCAAACGTGAGCATTCTTTTAGAATCCACTGTGAGGAAAAGCCTGCTTCCCCCAGGAATCCACAGGCTTCCATTCTGATAATGATGATTATATCACCGCCAGACTCCCCTTCAGCCTTGATCATTGAGACACCCTAGACAGGAGGAAAGCATTGAAGAACCTCTGTGGTCAACCTAATTCTTTGCTATATCCATGATCTGGATTTTCAGCCTTGACTTCTGGTTTATTATGATAGTGTTAGGTCTGTCCTTGTTACATGAGGAAAGGTATGAATATATTTAAAAAACTATACCAATGACATGGGTATAGAGACGGAAGATGTGACTGCTTATAGTTAGAGGTCAAAAAGCTATAAGATATTCAATAACTTAGAGGCTTGAAGAAAGATCCCAAAGGGTCTCCAAGGCTGGAAGGATGGGCTGAACCGAACCACAAGAAACCTAATGAGGGTGACGTAAAGGCACGAACACAGCGTTATCTGCGCCTCAGAGCTGGGCAAGGTCTGACTCCCTGAGGAAGAGACGGGGGGGATTGCCATGGGGACCACTCCCTGCCAGGCATAGCCTTTTCCCAACCCTGAGCGTCCGCGCAGGGTTTCAGGCAGGGCGGGTCGGAAACCTCAGGTGTGCGGGGATGGGAAAAGGGGGCGAACCCTGTGTTCCCCAGACCTGTACTGACTGAGTCATGTTACAAGTCAGGAGTTGTTGCAGGGATAAATGGGAACAGACCAAACACTGTGAAACTTTCTTTTTTTTTAATTATTATTATACTTTAAGTTTTAGGGTACATGTGCACAATGTGCAGGTTAGTTACATATGTATACATGTGCCATGCTGGTGCACTGCACCCACTAACTCATCATCTAGCATTAGGTATATCTCCCGATGCTATCCCTCCCCCCTCCCCCCACCCCACAACAGTCCCCAGAGTGTGATGTTCCCCCTCCTGTGTCCATGTGTTCCCATTGTTCAATTCCCACCTATGAGTGAGAATATGCGGTGTTTGGTTTTTTGTTCTTGCGATAGTTTACTGAGAATGATGATTTCCAATTTCATCCATGTCCCTACAAAGGAAATGAACTCATCATTTTTTATGGCTGCATAGTATTCCATGGTGTATATGTGCCACATTTTCTTAATCCAGTCTATCATTGTTGGACATTTGGGTTGGTTCCAAGTCTTTGCTATTGTGAATAATGCCGCAATAAACATACGTGTGCATGTGTCTTTATAGCAGCATGATTTATAGTCCTTTGGGTATATACCCAGTAATGGGATGGCTGGGTCAAATGGTATTTCTAGCTCTAGATCCCTGAGGAATCGCCACACTGACTTCCACAATGGTCGAACTAGTTTACAGTCCCACAACAGTGTAAAAGTGTTCCTATTTCTCCACATCCTCTCCAGCACCTGTTGTTTCCTGACTTTTTAATGACTGCCATTCTAACTGGTGTGAGATGATATCTCATTGTGGTTTTGATTTGCATTTCTCTGATGGCCAGTGATGGTGAGCATTTTTTCATGTGTTTTTTGGCTGCATAAATGTCTTCTTTTGAGAAGTGTCTGTTCATGTCCTTCGCCCACTTTTTGATGGGGTTGTTTGTCTTTTTCTTGTAAATTTGTTTGAGTTCATTGTAGATTCTGGATATTAGCCCTTTGTCAGATGAGTAGGTTGCAAAAATATTCTCCCATTTTGTGGGTTGCCTGTTCACTCTGATGGTAGTTTCTTTTGCTGTGCAGAAGCTGTTTAGTTTAATGAGATCCCATTTGTCAATTGTGGCTTTTGTTGCCATTGCTTTTGGTGTTTTAGACATGAAGTCCTTGCCCGTGCCTACGTCCTGAATGGTAATGCCTAGGTTTTGTTCTAGGGTTTTTATGGTTTTAGGTCTAACGTTTAAGTCTTTAATCCATCTTGAATTGATTTTTGTATAAGGTGTAAGGAAGGGATCCAGTTTCAGCTTGCTACATATGGCTAGCCAGTTTTCCCAGCACCATTTATTAAATAGGGAATCCTTTCCCCATTGCTTGTTTTTCTCAGGTTTGTCAAAGATCAGATAGTTGTAGATATGCGGCGTTATTTCTGAGGGCTCTGTTCTGTTCCATTGATCTATATCTCTGTTTTGGTACCAGTACCATGCTGTTTTGGTTACTGTAGCCTTGTAGTATAGTTTGAAGTCAGGCAGCGTGATGCCTCCAGCTTTGTTCTTTTGGCTTAGGATTGACTTGGCGATGCGGGTTCTTTTTTGGTTCCATATGAACTTTAAAGTAGTTTTTTCCAATTCTGTGAAGAAAGTCATTGGTAGCTTGATGGGGATGGCATTGAATCTATAAATTACCTTGGGCAGTATGGCCATTTTCACGATATTGATTCTTCCTACCCATGAGCATGGAATGTTCTTCCATTTGTTTGTATCCTCTTTAATTTCACTGAGCAGTGGTTTGTAGTTCTCCTTGAAGAGGTCCTTCACATCCCATGTAAGGTGGATTCCTAGGTATTTTATTCTCTTTGAAGCAATTGTGAATGGGAGTTCACTCATGATTTGGCTCTCTGTTTGTCTGCTATTGGTGCATAAGAATGCTTGTGATTTTTGTACATTGATTTTGTATCCTGAGACTTTGCTGAAGTTGCTTATCAGCTTAAGGAGATTTTGGGCTGAGACAATGGGGTTTTCTAGATATACAATCATGTCATCTGCAAACAGTGACAATTTGACTTCCAAACTTTCATTTACGTTACCTGCAAACTCAATAGAGGCTGAAAAGTTTGTTGCCTATTTAATGAATTCATCAACAAATGCTGATTGAATGACTGCTCTGGGCTGGTCAAAAAGGGTCACAGGCGAGTGAGACAAGTGCAGAAAGGAGGACGATGCAGGTGGGTGGGGCCCAGGAGTGGCAGGCGGCTGTGGGGACCTAACCGGGCTTATCGAGAGGCACACAGCCAGTGCTCAATAATGCTAACGGTAAAAGAGCAATATTGATTTATTATACATTTAATTCTTTACAGATAAGTGTGATATGGCTGCCCCAAAAAGCTTGCTCAGTTGTAAACTGGGCCATTGGTCTGCAGTAGCAAAAAGTCAATTTGGGGAACCACCTTCTGTGAGACATTAACAAACTGTAACCCATTCGGGCAAGGCTGCCATGGAGCCAGGAGCAGCCTCACAGGAGGCTGAGGAGGGGCATTAAGCCTCCAGAGAAGAGACCCACAAGAGGATGTCACAGGCCGCCTGTTCAGCTACACCAAGCAGCTCCCAGGAGTGGGTCTCAAGCCATGAGTGCATGTTTCAGGGAGGCAGTTTTAAGCCTCACGTAAGGAAGAACTTTTTTAAAATTCCTCTCTTCCTAAACAACCTTCCTGAAAGATCTGAACTTTTTGCCACTTAAGTTGGACACCTGCCAAGGAAGGAAGGTGTGCGGAACCCATGCCAGTAGTGGGAAAGAGGTTTGGTGACTAGGCTTTAAGTTCCTTTTCAGCCTAAGATTCTGTGGGGCTAAGAAGACGAGTGACTTTTTGTCAAAGTATCTTTTCAGTGTGGCATTTGTAACATTGCTCATCTCTATGAAATGGAATGATCCATTTCCTATCAAGTGAATTTGGGGCATCAGTTCTCAGTTTTGACACAATGACTTGGGCAGATTATTAAATCACATTATGTACTGGTCTGCCTGTACATGGCCCAATTTAATCCTCGAAGGTGGCTATGGGGTGGGGAACCGCCAATTATAATCTACAATCTCTTTTGCTAACTAGCATTCCACTGGTCAGGGAAGTTCCAGACAGCTGCTGGGGACAGCCAAGCTTTCCTCTCGGCCCAGCACGCAGCTGTTCAGGAAGGGATGCTCTCTTCCTTTGAGCCCTTCCCCCTACCCTCCGTTCTCTGCCTCCTCTATATCTTGACTCTTCTCTCTGCTCCTGATGGTACCATGCACAGTTGATATTTTCTGTCAATTTAATCCCATTTTAGGTGGTACTTCATATTTTCCTACCCTCACTGCAACCTCCTTAAACATTCAGTAAACTATATTTTCATAACAGGTTTTCACGTCCAGCCTGAATCACTCCCCGACCACCCAAGTAAGCTCCTTGACTTACTTTCCATCTTTGTATGCTCAGTGCAAAACATAGGTCCAGGTTTATAATAGGTGCTCAATACATAATAGTAGATGAAATAAATGACCTACCTTTTCTGACACATGGGAATGCCTTTCTATATTCTTATTTTTGGTAGTGAAGTTTCTGATAAAACGTATCCATGGAAACGCGTTGCTAATAGAAGTATTGCACACGTTAGGCATAAAAGCTGTACCCTTTTTTAAGTGCCACAGAGGACTAATAACTGTTAGTTTGCAATCACAGACTACAAAAGAAATGATTGCATGAATAGCTGAGATTCCAGGTGTTAATTCAATAGCAAAAAAATGTGTGTGTCCTTGTACTTTAGTTTCTGATGGTTAGGAGCTGATGTGTACTTGCTTTTGAATTCACTAAAATCAGATTCAAGACCTTCTATAAATCTGTAGACTCAAAGAAATGGAAAATGCCCCCAAAGGTCACCTGGCACAAACCCTGCCTTTAGGCAGAACAAGATATAAAACTCCTTGTTGACTGTCTATCCTTTAAAAACCTGTTTCAAGGAGAATATATTTGAGTATTTTCTTTTTCTTTAACCTTGGAAACGCTTTTCCTGAGGGTCAGTCCTTATGGCTCCATCACACATGATGAAAAATTCTCCCCTGCCATATTGTAAGATCATTTCCATTTGCTCTGTCCTCAGCAGAGCAGGAAAACATTGGTCAGCTTCCTCCGTATCATGTCCCTTAATACACTGAATAAATCCGCCCTGAGCTCCCTTTTCCTCAGACTTCATAAATCCAATTCCTCAAGCCGATCCTCACAGATCAGTTTTGCAACCCTTTAATCATTTTAATAATTTTTGTCACTCTCAGTTGAATCATTTCCAATTTATCTACAGCCTACTTTTTTTTTTTCCCCTCAATTAAACACCATGGTAATGCAAAACGGACCAGAGCTAAGAATAGGAAAGTTTCACAGTTCTTGCCGAGACTGGAGTGCAATGGTGCACTCTTGGCTCACCGCAACCTCTGCCTCCCAGGTTCAAGTGATTCTCCCGCCTCAGCCTCCCAAGTAGCTGGGATTACAGGCATGCGCCACCATGTCCAGCTAATTTTGTATTTTTAGTAGAGACAGGGTTTCTCCATGTTGGTCAGGCTAGTCTCAAACTCCCGACCTCAGGTGATCCGCCAGTCTTGGCCTCCCAAAGTGCTGGGATTACAGGCGTGAGCCACCATGCCTAGCCGGGTGTTATGATTCTATGACAACATCACAGAAACATTTTGGTATCTAAAGACTTTTCTTTTTTTTTTAAATTAGAAGAGCACCAGAAAACTTTTTCACCTCCTGTTCTTGGGCAACACTACCTTTCATATCTTTCTCAGCAGTGCTTGAGAAAAAGCACTTAGTCCTAGTGTTAGCTGTTTATTCATCCTCGCAGAGAGAAAATGATCCACTCTGAGATCAAAAAGAATGGCAGAGCCTCGAAAAAGAGAGGTAAGAAACTCAAGGCTTTTAGAGCCAGGGAGGAGCCTGGAGAATAGGGGGCAGCCAGGTGGGCATGGTGGCAGATTGGAAGCACCTGTGCTGATTAAAGGAGGGGATGGCCTTTCATGTTTAGCTGATTTTTTTCTTCACATGAGAATGCCCATCTAGTGCACCAAGAGCTTCCTTTGGGGGGAAAAAAAAAAAAAAAGGCTGGGCACGGTGGCTCACACCTGTAATCTCAACACTTTGGGAGGCCGAGGAGGGTGAATCACAAGTTTAGGAGTTCGAGACCAGCCTGACCAACATGGTGAAACCCCGTCTTTACTAAAAATACAAAAATTAGCTGTGTGTGGTGGTGCGCGCCTGTAATCCCAGCTACTCAGGAGGCTGAAGCAGGAGAATTGCTTGAACCCAGGAGGCAGAGGTTGCAGTGAGCCGAGATTGTGCCACTGTACTCCAGCCTGGGTGACAGAGTGAGACTCCATCTCAAAAAAAAAAAAAAAAAAAAAGTTAAGCCACAAATCGCTATTTTAAATTTAAATATAAAATGGCTTAATTAATCCATTGTGCAGCTCAACCCTGTGTGGGCTCAAAAAGGTGCAAGCAAGGTTTTGCCCGTGGGCTCCTGCATTCATGCCCTTGCCAAGATGCTAATCCTCTACCGTCCTTATGATTTCTATAAGAAATTTCTGAAGACATATGCATCGTTGAGAGGCATGTTCTTTACACATGAACACTTTTATAAAATTGTGTTTTAAGAGGAGATTTTAAAGGGCAGGAACCTAAGCTCTTTACTCTCTAATGATGAAATTCCAGATGCAGTGGCTACCAAAAATGACACAAGTCTGTGGAGATGAACCTTCTTGATGCTTTGTAATAACTCAACCATCACAGGATGTGCGGTATCATGAAGTGTGACTGTCCCTGAGATCGCCAGTGAGGCATCGTGAAGTGTGACTGTCCCTGAGGTCGCCAGTGAGGCATCATGAAGTGTGACTGTCCCTGAGGTCGCCAGTGAGGCATCGTGAAGTGTGACTGTCCCTGAGGTCGCCAGTGAGGCATCGTGAAGTGTGACTGTCCCTGAGGTCGCCAGTGAGGCATCGTGAAGTGTGACTGTCCCTGAGATCCCCACATCAAGTTGTTGTTTCCAGTTCATCTGAGACCAACGCGAAGCCCATTGAAGAAATGCACCCACTTGTGCTTAGTATTCTAATTTTCAAACCCAGCAGGTTCAATTCCCTTACAGAGGTTGGTCTAGGATAGAGTTCTGGGTATAGAAAGGCAATTTAACCAAAATGCTTTACCCTAATTACACAGCAAAGCTATTTGCATAAGTAACCAGTCTGGGTATTAAGAGACCCAAGAGAGTCAATGTTATTCCAGCAGAAGTTATGTTTTTGCTAACCTTCAAGAAAATAATAGCAAGTCAAGACTTCCAATGCTCTATTTGTAAAAGCAAATGATAGAGGATATAATCCTTTATCATTTGAATGAAATATGTTGGAAAGAGATTGGTCTCCATTGGAAGTGGGCTGAAAATGGCCCTCCTTTCCCCTGTGGCCATTTTTGCAGGAGAGGGTGTTGACTGTATTGAGCATGGATAAGGGAAATAGTTTTTGTTGGATCAAAAGAAGCCAGTCCAGACATGATTTTCTTCTTCCAATATGGAAAATGCTATTTTTAAAGAGGCCACTGATCTTTTGTTTGCTGTAGAAAATGAAGTAATCTCTTAGGGTAATGGACTCAAACTATAACAAAGGACAGGTTATCTTAAAATTTGATAAGACATTTCTAACAGGTAAACAATGACATCGTTTACTAGGAAGGAAAATAAATGTTCTTTGTGGAGATTTTTAAAAATAGACAAAACAATCACCCGAAGAGATTGGCCTATGAGGCTTAAATCACGGCACTGCAGGAGCAGTTCAATTTGTCAGATTGGAAATATGATGTAAGTTTAAAAAATAAAGGAAAATAAACACAATCTAGATTGCTTCTACATATATAGTTCAGATGATTTAAACTTTTGCAACAAAATGATGCTTGGTATTTATCAGTTTTCCCTTCCAATAGAATATAAACCACACGAGGCCTAAGACTGTGATGTCAACTGGAAACAAATCCCTTCATTTCTAGACTCCTGGGGAATTGGCAATAAGGATAAAGAAAATAAGTATTATGAAGGATGAGCAAAATAATAATGCATCTTTCATGGACTCCACAGCCATATCTGACACCGTTATTTCTGTGAAAGGTTTTAGCCCATGACAATTGACTGGACACATTAGGAATTATGGTCATACTGTCCCCATCTATTCAAGAACACCAAGCCCTCATGACATGAGCAAATAACAGCACTGACCTGCCCAAGTGACCAGACAATCCTTTAAAGGAGTATCACTAAATTGCAGCATTCCCAGGCCAGGGGTCAAGATGAAAAAGAACGATCCGGACTGCAAGTTGCCAGGTTACTGCAGAATGAAAGTGGCAGATGGGTTGATCTTAGGGAAAAAAAAAAAATCTGCTAACTGGTGCAGAAAACATTAGTCTGGGAGAAGAATATCTCACTTTAGCGAAGACAGCTCCCGCAGTTCCATTCATTACGATCTGCGGGAAGGCTAGACTTGCTGTGAGGGTTCAGCCAAGGCTCAGGCCCACGTTTCCCCCTAACACAGACACACATGTGCACACACACCTACATCGTTGTCACTGTATGCAGAATCTCCTGCCAAGAGCCAAAGTGACAAAAATTATACAGTAGCTTGATGGGAATAAGAACACAAGTGTACCTAATCTATTCAATGTAAGTCTGAAAATGGAAAGAGGTCTACAAAGAACAGTATTACTAAAACAGTAACAGAGATGGTTTCATTTTTATTAGTAAAAAATGCTCTAAAGCCTCTGACTGCTGCAAATATGATAAAACAGCACATCCCAAGCCCAGAAAAATGGTTTAAAACAACTCTAAGGAAATGACCCCCCTGAAAATCAAATGGAAGTGGAAACGCACTTGGCCAAAAAGGGAGGCTCTGGTGCATAACAGACAACATAATAAAATTATAGGGAAACAATATGATAGAAATGAATCTGATGAAGTGTATTGCTATTGTAAGTAAATTCATGCTGGAGAAGTATTGAACAAACCACAAGAAGGGACACCTCGTTGGTAGGGATGACACCTTTGACGTGCTAACAACTGCTCATTTCTCACGGTCAACAGAGTGGGCTTCCTTTCAGGTCACCATATTGAGCACACCTGACTTGGACTGAAATTCCTGGTGAATTGGTATACAAGGTTTGTCATTAACTCTGCACCCAAAATAACCACACAACCAAGAGGAAGCTCTTTCTACCTTTTAATGTTGTGAGATGATTGTTCTACACGAGGAGAAAACAATCACGTGTGACTATGTAGAGCAAACGCGGAGAGGCAAGTGCCCCTGACTCTTACTTGCCATCCTCCTGGCCTCCCTGGCGCACACAGCTATGGGGGTTGGAAGTTAGCATAATTCCAAAGCATAACTTCCAATTAAATTAAGGTGGCACAGCTTTTTCCCCTTTCTCTTGGAATAGCTGTAGGCTTAAGAAACAATATCCATGCTGATGATATTCCATAACATTAGATATGGTTTCATCAATACTGCTAGGTGTAAGAACTTTGGGAGTCATACATTAACCTGCCTTCCTCTTGCCTCTCAGAGAAATGCCCATCTGGCCTCCACAGAACCACTCTTGCCACCGTTTCGATTTCTCAGGTCAGGACCAGGACAAGTTCCACTCACTTAGGAAAGCAGATGTTTAGGAGTTTCCTATTTGGCGACTCATGAAAATGATAGACTGGTTTCTAGAAATAAAAATTTGGCTGCCTCTTAAGCTATTACATTCTCAAACTGTGATGGGATATTCCCATTTGAGCTTAAGATACATGTTTTGTTTGTTTGCTTGCTTTGTTTTTTGAGATGGGGTCTCGCTCTGTCACCCAGGCTGGAGTGCAGTGGCGCGATCTCAGCACACTGCAACCTCCGCCCCCCGGGGTTCAAGTGATTCTCCTGCCTCAGCCTCCTGAGTAGCTGGGACTACAGGTGCATGCCACCACGCCTGGCTAATTTTTTTTATTTTTAGTAGAGACGGGATTTCACCATGTTAGCCAGGATGGTCTCGATCTCCTGACCTCGTGATCTGCCCGCCTCAGCCTCCCAGAGTGCTGGGATTACAGCACATTTTCTTTTTTTTGAAAGAGCCCTTTCTGCTTTTTTTATTTGTTTACAAGATAAATTTTTGAAGGTAAATGTGGGCAAGGAGGTAAACAAACTGAGCCACTACATGAAGGAATCCGAAGTTGGACTCCTTCTAGGAAGCGATTTTCTACCTGAGCATGCTGTACGGGCCTTGCTGCTGTTGTTGTTTTTAACTTAAGAATGACTTTCCCCTGTAAGACATCTCATGAGAAGGCAGGGAAAGCACTACTTTACAATGAGCATGGGAGGTGGGCTTATCTCCCAGATCCATCACTGAAAGCTGGGCTATCTTGGGGGAAATTATTTAACTTTCCTGACCTTTTGTTCCCTCCTCTATAAAATGGTGACAGAATACCTTCCTGACAGGGTTGTAGAGAGGACTAATTGAGACAACCAATGTGCCAGCATTTTGGGAATCATTAAGGTCTATGAAAAGTTGGTGGTTGTGTAACTGTAACAGCTGTATTTTAGGACCCCAGGAATTACGATCTTCTCAAAGCAGAAATGTATTTCTTTGTAACCTTATTATCTAGTATATTTCCTGGTGCAACTAGGATCTCAGGAACTGTAAATAAACAATAGATTTAAAGAACAAATGACTGAATGAATGAGAGAACCAAAGAAAAAGGAGTAGAGAGAGTGGAAAAAAACAAAACAAAACCCCAGAGTCCTTGCTTTCTCAAGATTTCTGCAAATGAAAGATATTTATTTATCCAACTGGGCAAGGACTCTTTAGGCAGGTTGCACAGTCAGGAGTTGGATGGTGAATGTGGTCATGATCTTGAGAAGCAAACCGGGTCTGAGCTGCAGGACAGGGTCAGACCATATAAGGCTGAGACTGGGACTCTGAACAGTTTTTTGGGGGTAAAGTTTTATTTTGAGGAGTGATAGGGGTTATGGGGAAAAAGGGTGAAGAAGGCAAGGTTTTAAAACAGAATAAAACCAAGACCAGCTATTTTGAGGATGAGCTTGAACAGATCTGAACGCGAGGGACAAGGTGACAAAAAGTGAGAGAGGGTTAAGGATCTGCGTCTGTGACTCACGCTGGCTTAGGAGGGAGGTGATGGGTGGGGAGGAAACTGCAGTTGCGGGATGGCCGTTTGTCCTGATGATTAGAGGCTGGTATCTGGGACCTCACTGTAAACAGACTAGGTCCAGGGAAAGGGGACCCAGTGACTAGGGGCTGAAAGAAAACTTTGTTGCTGTGGGAACCAGGAGACCAGAAGGGCTCTGGTTCCAGGAGGACTGCGGGGAGGCCAGGAACCCACCCCTTGAAAACTGCACTAGGAAGTCCAGAGCGGCAAGCTCCTTAGTGCTGCCGTCATGGTGCCTACTACGGAGTCCTCCGGGTTCCTCTCCCCTGAAGCCAAGGGTGTCCCCTGGTCTCAAGCAGCACTGAACTTTGAGGTGGCAGTTGAGAGGCCCAATTGTTGGTTAAAGATGGGCCAGGGGGAATATCTTCATCACAAGATGCATAAAAGCGACTCTATACATGTCTTATTTCCTTTAAAAAGCATGAGGCCAACGTGCAGTGTCTTCCAGGCTGTTTTCTAAATCGTGCCATGAAAGGGCACATTCACACTACTGACATGTCCTGCTTTTATTGTTACACCTTCCTCCAACTGCACCTACTGAACATCTATTATATGCATGGTACCAACGAGAAATCAGCATCCAACTGTTTTCCCCCTCCCTCTTATCTGAAAACACAGAACAGCGTTAGATAATTTAAAATGAAAACAGCAAAAGTGACCAATAATAACACCGTATTAACCTGGTTAAGTTTTCTGGATTCTGGATTTCTTGTGAGTTTTTATCCATGTACATATATTTTTGTAATATTGCACTCATAGTAAATGTAATTTTGTGGAGCTTATTCTTATATGACTACACTGCCTTTAGAGATGAATCTTAATTTTCTGGCATTTGGTTGTGGGATGCTTAGGCTATGAGAAGCTGGATCTCAACATTTAAAGCAGGATCATTTAAAATGAGGAGTCAATTGTGTTATTTCACATGTGTTTCATTTGAAACAGTATATCATTCTGCTACTATGATAACTATAGCAAATCCTCCTTAGGACTGATTTAAGCATTGAATAAATAAAGTTAAAATTGAGTACACTGCCATTTTCAGTGCTTCTTGACTTCTACACACTTATCAACCACTACAAATCTGATGGCATCCACTTTCCAGTTGGTTAGCTTTCACCTCGACAGGCCTCAAGGTTCTTCTGATGGGATTTTAGTCCATGGCAATCACCACCATTTGAGCACAGTCACCTAGTATAGCTGGATATTTAAAGAAAAGAAAAAAAAGAGAAGCTAATGGCTTTTCACACATGCACTGAAAAAAATTAATAACCTGATAATTTCTGGCAAAGGAGAAAATTTTTTTTCCTTATAAGACTGCAAAGTTCAACATTATGTGATTTATCTCAGCGACCTGTAAGTAGTGCCTATAATTATTAAAAATAACCATCAAGCTGGCTTTTAAGAAGCTTCATTATGGTACTGCTAATACAATGCCCAACTCCATTACTTTTTTCTATATAACCTTAAAACAGAGCCAGTTCATTCCTAGTGTTTCCAAAGTGTTACTTTAAGAAGAAAAGTGGGTCAGGCGCAGTGGCTCACGCCTGTAATCCCACCACTTTGGGAGGCTGAGGTGGGTGGATCACCTGAGGCCAGGAGTTTGAGACCAGCCTGTCCGACATGGTGAAACCCTGTCTCTACTTAAAAAACAAAAACAAAAAAACCCCGCAAAAATTAGCTGGGCGTGATGGCGGGTGCCTGTAATTCCAGCTACTCGGGAGGCTAAGGTAGGAGAATTGATTGAACCCAGGAGACAGAGGTTGCAGTGAGCCAAAACTGCACCACTGTGCACTCCAGCCTGGGTAGCAGAGTGAGGCTCCTTCTAAGAAAAAAAAAAAAAAAAGAAGAAGAAGAAAGAAGAAGAAGAAGAAAAAGAAGAAGAAGAAGAAAAGTAGGCTAGGTGTGGTGGCTCACGCCTGCAATCTCAACACTTTGGGAGGCCGAGACAGGTGGATCACCTGAGATTAGGAGTTCGAGACCAGCCTGGCCAACATGGTAAAACTCCGTCTCCACTAAAAAACAAAAACTAGCCAGGCATGGTGTCGCATGCTTATAATCCTAGCTATTCAGGAGGCTGAGGCAGGAGAATTGCTGAAACCCGGGAGGTGCGGGTTGCAGTGAGCCGAGATCGTACCACTGCACTCCAGCCTGGGTGACAGGGCAAGACTCCATCTCAAAAAAAAAAAAAAAAAGAAAGAAAGAAAAAAGAAAAGTACAGGAACATGACTCTTAAATAAGCCACCATTTCAGTGGATGCATTTATTGAATTGATGCTTTCAGTAAGTTGTTTCTCATTGTATGCATCATTTTAAAAGTTGTATTTAATCCACAGGTTTAATGATTTTTTCCAATTAAGGTAAAAATATAGTATTATAGAGTTCATAGTAATAGTGTTGATTTCAACTTACAATGGAGTAAACAGGTTTTGTAATTGCCTTGGGAAAGCCAGAACAGAAAAAGTAATTCTATCAGCAACATGGAAGCAAAATGAGTAGATGCCTTCTTTTATCTGGGAAGCACATTTTCAATCATGAGTTCATGATTGACAAGTGTGAGTTTGTTTGGCTGGGGCAGGGTTCCGTGTGACTGACCTATCTTTTTAGGTTCATTCGTGTTGACCAATCTTTATGGATCTGGGAGCAGCAAGTCAACCTAGAATCACCAAATTTGGTTACTTATATGGTGACATCACAGCACACCAAAACGTGCATCAAAACCACTGAATCTGTTGGTTTCATGGGGTTCTGCTTGGGTAAGGACCCAGCCACACAGTTATAAGATGAAATCAAGAGTTGAGGTGCTAGGCCAGGCGTGGTGGCTCACGCCTGTAATCCCAGCACTTTGGGAGGCCAAGGCGGGCGGATCACGAGGTCAGGAGATCAAGACCATCCTGGCTAACATGGTGAAACCCTGTCTCTACTAAAAATACAAAAAATTTGCCAGGCATGGTGGCAGTCGCCTGTAGTCCCAGCTACTCAGGAGGCTGAGGCAGGAGAATGGTGTGAACCTGGAAGGCGGAGCTTGCAGTGAGCCGATATCGCATCACTGCACTCCAGCCTGGGTGACAGAGTGAGACTCTATCTCAAAAAAAAAAAAAAAGAGTTGAGGTGGTAGTTGCACAAACCTACCTGTGATAAGTAGAGCTATACGCATACACTGTAGCAAAGTCAGTTTCCTGGTTTTGGTACCGTACTCTAGCTATGCAAGAGGTAGCCATTTGGAAAAAGCTGGTGAAGGGTACCTGGGACCTTTCTGTGCTATGTTTACAACTTCCTGTGTATCCATAACTATTTCAAAATAAAAAGTAAAGCAGACATGAAATCAAGAGGACTCTTATTTCCTCGGGGAGACTGGCAGAAGTTGGCAGCACAGTGGCTTCAAGCTGGAGGGAGATTTGGCTTCTATGAGGGCATGTGCGAGTCTAGCTCTCCAGACACCTTAGATGAAGGCCACTGGCCTGGGGATGGGGCCGGGGGCACTCACTGCCTCCCTCCCTGGCAGCTGGACAGTGACTCCACACCATGGGGCCGGGGAGGTGGCAACATAGGTGCATGAGAGGGGGACTGGCCCCCACCCTGCATATCTGCTGGCACTGAAATTCTCTCAGGACAGCTCAGCCCTGCTTTCCAGAGGATGAGAGGACTTCACAAAGCTGCTCACTGCCACTGAGCAAACAGAATGTCCTGTGCAGGGAAAGCAGCAGAAGGGCCCAGAAACAGCCAGTAGCCAGGTGCGGTGGTGGGCGCCTGTAGTCCCAGCTACTTGGGAGGCTGGGCAGCAGCCTGGGCAGCAAGGCCAAGTGCAGGCTGCCGTGGCACTGGGCGCTGCCCCTGGCTGTGCAATCCCAGGGCTCTGGGTGAGAGGTGAACCGAGACTCACATCTGCCCTTGCTGGCTTCCACCACCTTCTGGCAAAGAGCATTATTGGTTCAATGTTAATGCCACGGCCTCCCCCTAGCAGCACAAGCCCAGCCTCTGCTCACCCAGCCCCCTAGTGAGGCGAACCATGGCTCCTGTCCAGGGGCCCATTGCAAGTTTCCACACATCCTCCCGCCTGCTGCAGAGGGCCGGCGGTGTGCCTTGATACTTGGCTATGCATCCCATCCACCTGTAGCAGCCCCTGGCAGCTGCCTTGCACAGAAGAGTCACCTGGTGAACATTGACTGAATTGAGTCAAATAGAAAGCAGCTCTCACTCAGAGAGCAGCCCTCCACACCAATGTCAGGGAGAGGAAGGCTGAGCACAAGAGAATCTCCCTCTGTCCACAGAAATGCCTGAGCATGGAACTCTGGGAAAACTGCACTCGTGTCCAGATGCAAGTAAATGATAAACTCCTCTTGAGACTTCAGACAGAGAGCACAGACATTTATAGTGCAATGTACTTGTAACACCCAGAGACAATAAGCCCTCTTGCCAAGTCTTTGGGAGTATAGGCTAATTGAGGGAGATTGCACTGTTAGTGAAAAAAGTGTAATGTTTAATACCAAGTAGGGAGGGGGTCTGCCTTTCCAAGCTGGGGAGGTAGGGAGGAGAGAGGAGGTTTGTGTGGATGGTGCTGTTCAAGGTTCCCCTCTGAATCCTGCTCACCTTTAAATACCTCTGGCAGGCCTGCATAAAGGGCCCATTTCCCTTCCTCATCTAGTAGAAAATACCAGCAGGATTGCTCTGAATGAGGAGACAGGAGCCTCCATTAAAATGCAGACGCCAATTACTCTGCAGGACGGGCACTAAGCTTATCCTCCAGACTTCTACTGGTCTAGCAATGTTGATTAGTATCAGGGTAGTAACATATCTCCCTCCAAAGCGTGGAGAGCTCAGAGGGAAGGGACATAGTGAAAGACAGGTGGATTCAGCATGATCAGATCTGGATGGGCTGAGCCCAAGGAGAATGTGGGCTGGAGATCAGGAATAGGCAGGTGTGATGGAGAACTTACAAGGGTACCATGAAAGGGAAGACATATAAACAAGCAAAAAGATATGAGCTTATCTGTTATGTATTTCTTTACAATTTTACATAAGGTTAGTCCTTATGGTGTACTAGAATAATTTCCATTTATGTGCAAGGTAAGATCATTTTTACATTTAGCCATCATCTTCATTGACGATGCAATTCTTAGAGTACCTTAGAGAATCTAGAGGAAATAGGGTGGTGGCCTTCAGCGCATTCCTCCATCTTATTCTCCTGCCCACACCCAGGACCAGAAGAAGAACACATTGTCATTCAGTCTGAAACCACCTCAAAGAAGCAGGGTTTGGTAACAATTAGAAGGTGAAAGAGAAAAATCACCTAAGCTGATCTAATTTCTTTCTAAAGGGAGGAAGTGTATTAATTGAGGGTGGGGAGGAGGAATAGCTTGAGGAAACTTGTGTTTCCAAGAAACAGCCTCACCAGTAGAGATTGTCTGTGGTTTGCATGTTCTTGCTGTAGGCAGGTGCACAGTTGATGGAAGGCCATGCTTATGAGTCTTCGATGACAAATGATGGGTACATGATGGGTTGAAACTTTCCTGAGCTTTCTTCAGTTTCTTGGCTTCTCTCTATGCTCAAATCTCTCTATGCATTTTTTTTTTTTTTTTTGAGAAAGAGTCTTGCTCTGTCGTCCAGGCTGGAGTACAATGGCGTGATCTCAGCTCACTGCAACCTCTGCCTCCTGAGTTCAAGTAATTCTCCTGCCTCAGTCTCCTAAGTAGCTGGGATTACAGGTGGCCACCACCAGGCCCGGCTAATTTTTTTTTGTATTTTTAGTAGAGATGGGGTTTCGCCATGTTGGCCAGGCTCATCTCAAACTCTTGACCTCAGGTGATCCACCCACTTCGGCCTTTCAAAGTGCTGGGATTACAGGAGTGAACCCCTGTGCTCAGCCAATAGTTAATTCTTTATTTTGAAATATTCTAGGAGGAGGAAAAAAAAATCTGACCATATCCAGAGGTTAGTAGTTAATAGCTAAATATCAACAAAGAAGATACGGCTAAAGATTCCCTAAAGTTTGAGTCCTGGGTCTTATTTAATTGGTGACTTGAATAACATATTTGAAAGTAGGCTCATGAATCTACAGATGAATCTTCAAAATACCTTTATTATGATAAAAAAGAAATCCAATGCTGATGAGTAGGCTTGACTTATGATGAGAAAGCTGTTCTTCCAAATCAAAATGTAGTGAAGACATTTTACATAAAGACACAAGAAACTCCTCATAGTCATCTTTGTATCACAGATGCTTACCTAGTATCTGACATGGGGTCAATACCCATAAATGCTTCTTGAAATCAGGGTTCAGTTAGACACAAAGCTACAGAGCTTAATTAAACATATAACAAGATCATTGGGCATTATTACGAACAAACTCATGTTTACTGGCCTCTTCTCCCGTATGTGAAGAGGGATTTCTTATTAATCCTAGGACTTAAATGAGTTTGTCCTCAGCAGGATCTCAAAGTCATAAGAGAGCTACAAAGATTGACAATTATTAGACAGTGTCAGAGTTGGGGGTGAGTCTTAGGTTGGGTTGATGAAGCAGGAGACTTCTAGTTCTCGAGAAAATGAAGAATAAGAGAGTGACAAACAGTGACCATATATGAGCAACGTATTACCCATTTGCCTACATATGTTCATTTTGCACTCTATGGAATTACATATTTTTCATTTCCAAGAATTTGTTGCTCATCCATTGTTGCAGGTCTGACAAATTACCGAAAGCAAAGCATAAAATTAGGATAGAAATCCCATTGTGTTAAAGTTCCATGGAAATTATGCAGAAACTCAACTGCACAGAAGAGTGCATTAAAGATACAGTGGTTGCCCTGGGGAAGCTTGCTTTCTTCGTAAGTATTAAACATGTCATTTTCATATTTGAGCAAAAACCTGAATAAACTCTGCCCTCAAAGAAATGAAAGATAACCACTGACTGTGCACTTCATATAAGCTTCACTGCTACATTTTAAAGTATCCTGAATAGTCCCATGATGTTAAGATAGCAACACTTTATTACACACATTACTAATGTGGCAAGCTCTGAAGGTCAGGGAGTGGCTGGCTGGTCTTCAGCTTGACCCATTTGGGAGGTCCATTTTCATCTTTGGATTATCTGGCCTCTCAGTTTGATTACAGGGGCCATAAACAGCTTTCCCGTGAGAGCTGAGGTGAACATTTCTTGCTCATTAGGCCTCTTCCAGACAAGCCTCCCTTGCATGCAATGAATATGCACTTGATGCCCAGTGAACATGCACTTGATACTCATTGTTCTTGACTTGACATTCTGGTTGATTATCAGACATGTACTCCATCAGAACAGAGATGCAAACTGAGGATCTTGAATTTTGTGAGTTTCATTCCAGAGAAAGCTCTGTTGGGGCTGGGAGGGGTGGCAGAAGGGATGTGGACGGCGAATATTGATGCGGTGTGTGTGTATATAATGCTCTCCTGGGAGAGGTGTTTCTTAAAAAGCCGAGTTGGTTTTCAACGTGATATTTAACCGAATGCTGCCAAATTGTGCTGCCTCCCCAGCACATTAAAAAAATCCATTAATAAAGTGTTTGTTGTCAGAATGCCTATTCCAAAGCTTGGGCTGTGTGAAGGGCTGACTCCCCACAAGAGACCGATGACAGGTGAGGGAGGTAGAGGAGAGGGCTGAAGATGGATATGTGCTGCCTTGCTGACAAGTGGTGAGGACAAGCGAGGCGATGGATCAGTAGAATTTTCCATTAAATCAAGAAAAACACAACTTGCCCCCAACATCACCTCTGATGGTTTCTTAGACCAGCTGCTTCTCTGACTCCCTACTGAGGAACAAATTGCTTTCCTGGCAGGACATTTGGACACTCCTGCATTAATAGATATGGATCCCAGCATGCCAAGCCAAGCAAGAAGGCAATTTAATATGAGCAACACTGTCATCTCAATTTAGGACAACAGCTAGAATGCCCTACAGGGCACTGCAACAGCTTCGAGAAGTACACGACAGAAGACATTCTCACTGTCTTGAGGCTAGAGAAAGCTGGTGTTTCTAGTAAACAGTCAGACCAAGGATAATAGAAAATGTAATGCAAAGATGACAGCAGCATTGTCCTATCTGTGAACATCAGTTTCAATTCATGTGTCTTTCCCTTCCGTAGTGAACGGAGGTCCTGTGTAGGGTACTTCCCTTCTACCTCAATCCCATCACAAAGACACAAACAAAAAGCCCAGTGACATCGTATCAATAAAGAAATAGGTAACATTAGATGACAGATGTTGTATACCTATGTTTGAGGAAGGTCAAAGTAAGAGGTAACTTCATGTTTGCATGTTCAAACTTACTTATCTATCTTTGATGCTATGCAAGACAAAATAAATGGAAGCCCTTTAAATTTCCACCTCCTAACACTAGCCTGTATGCAAGAAAAATATATTCTTGCTTTTTAAAAAAAAACTCTAAATGCATTATGTTTTGGTACATACTTTAATATTAGTTTCTATTTTATTTTTCCATAATAAAGACATGGTTGAATCCAGTGTATCTATTATGCTAAGATAATTTATGCTAGGATAATATTTTTGATAGGAATTCTCATAACAAATGAGCTTCATGTACCAATTACAAAATTGGGAGATAACTAAATTTTTATAAAACGTTTTGGCAATATCCACTGATACATCAGTTTATTTTAAGTCAGTGTGGTTTCTTATCAATCATATTGCGAGGGATTCATATATAAATTGAGAATAAAATATGTTCACATGTAACAAAAATACAAATGTATCTCCTGTTAGAGTCTCTCTAGATAGAGACAGAAAAAGTGACACAGTAGATTCACACTTGAGTTTGCTCACAGACAATGGCGATTCATATCAATTGCAATGCTTTTCATGGTGTCATTTTGCATTAGACACAAAATCGCAAAATAACTCAACTGGTCATTACCATGAACACTTCACCATGGAACTAGCTATGTGACAGCTCATAAGGCCATCATTATTATGTTGTCAAAGTCCCTATTGCTAACATTTACTGTATGGTGAAAAAGGTCTTTCCCCTGTCTCATGTGTGTTCAATGAGGTGACATTGTTTTATAAATCAATTTCATGGAGAGTAAATATTTATCTTAAAATGTTATCCTTTTATCTTTCTCTGTGCCTCCTCTTCTCCCTCCTGTTACTGTTTTTCTTCTTCTTTTGCAAAACATTTGAACACAGAAGCAAACCAATTTTCAAAATACCATTGGAGAAACCCATCAAGCATGGATAGCACCTGTGACCAGAGGAGAGCCTCTCAGCAAGAGAGAGACTGGGAATAACATTTCCCGTATCACTTGGGAAGTAAGAGGAAAAAAATGAACACAATTCAATCCATGAATTAAAAAAAATTTTTTTCCTATCCAGATAGTTCTCATTATTTTTTCATTAAATATTTTTTAACATAAAAATCCCTTGTTTCCACTATTTTCTATTTGTGAAAAGGCAAGAAAATAATACCAGCTTTCTGTGCATAGATCTATCACAGCACTTCCAAAAGGATGTTGGAATTATTTTAGATCGTGGACTCCCTGAGCAGCAAGGGTGGTCTAGTCTTGTATTTCCAGCACCCATGAAAAATGACTCCATATAATATTGGGCAGAAGTGCTCTGAATGAAATGCTCCCAAATAGAAAAAAATTGTTTTGTGTATCTATAGGAAGATATTTCAGAATTATATTTTATTTTTTTATTTTTCCAGAGACAGGGTCTCACTCTGTTGCCCAGGCTGGAGTGCAATGGCATGAACATAGCTCACTGTAGTCTCGAACTCCTGGGCTCAAGTGATCCTCTTGCCTCAGTCTCCCAAGTAGCTAGAACTACGGGTGCTCAGCTAATTTTTTTTAGTATATTTGGTAGAAACGGGGCCTCACTATGCTGCCCAGGCTCAAAACTATCTTTAGACTCAACAATAGTTAAAACCAAAAATAGTTTAAATTGAAGGTTTTGAATTCCAGAGGGATTATGCTTTTCGGAGCTGAATTTCCTCAAACAACCGTAACCTCATCTGCTTGCATAGCGTATAATATTTATCAAATACTAAACAAAAAATGGTGAATCTGGAGGTGAAGAGATATTTCTGCAAAGGAGTCTTGATGATTAAAAGTTTTCAAAATTATGCCTTCACCTCTTATCAGTGCACAACATTGTAAGAGTTTGGAGGGAGACACTCATCTGCTTTCCTTCCCAATGAGTAGGTGTACGCAGGACGGAGCCTGTCAGAAGAGCAGGGCTGGCTGCTGTCCTTGCATCCGTTTGATGTAGGAGATCACAGGAAACAATGTGAAATTCTGCAGCCTGGTTTTAAAATTTCTTACATCTTTTACACATTTCAAAACATCAAATATGTTTGTTGTAGCTTGTTCTTACCTCTATTCTGCCTAAGCAAATGATATTTCATCTCTTAATGTGAAAATAAGATTTTTGAGTTGACACATTCATTTATTTTCTAAAAGGTGTGTGTGTGTGTGTGTGTGTGTGTGTATATGTGTGTGAGTAGGGTTCTGTGTGAGATGGATGGGTGAAGCCATAAGGATATATAGCATAAAGCCATCCCTTATAAAACAGGACAACAAACCTTACACTAAAAATTTGCTCTGTAGAGTTGCAAGCCTCAGAAAGTTTAGGAGTGTCACCTGTCCTGTTCCTGGGCCTGGAGATGAGGGTCCACCTCTCCCAGGTCCTGAGGACTTTCTTCCTGGAGCCTAGCCTGCCAGTGAGTAGGCTGCTCTGATCTCTTCTCCCTGCACTCCAACATCTTGCTTTCAGCTTTGCCCTCTAAATACTGGAATAAAAGGGCTGACAGGTCAGGGATATCAGGAGCAGGAGAACTGTGGTGCTGCATGAGTTTAAGGGATGTTTTTATTATAAGACCAGAGAAGGAAAAATGTTCAGAAAGCAAAGAGAGGAAAAGTTTAGTTTATGAGAAGGCTGTAGGAGGCAGGTTCCCAGAGCCTAAGTATTAAAATATGAACAGAGACAAGAGAACCTACCTGCACTTAGTATCCCTATACTTGGGATCTTTGAAGGCTATACTATTTAAAAAAATTATTCTATTCAACGCATTGCATCAGAAATGCTTCTATGTTAATCTGGAAATAGGTGTTCTAATTATAGATGCTAAAAATGTTCTGTATACTACTTGGCTATAGAATAGCCTACATATATAATAAAAAATAATTATTTAAAGTAATTTTTGGAAAACAACCCAATAACTTAGATAATGTTATTAATATGGGTATCAAATATTTTAAATCTAATTATACCAATGTCTGAAATATATAACAAATATAACAGAAAAGATTAACTGAAAGATAGGTTTAAGTTGCCTGTAACCCAAATCTGTGTATATAAACAGTTTAGTATTGTGTATCTTCTAAAGACCACTGCTTGAATACAATTAAATGATCACTCACATATAGTAGTGGGCTGATAAACCAGCTCTTTTCCAACCTTCCTAAAAAAAAAGGTCAGTCCCATAAATACTCTCATCACAGTCAGTTTCAAGCTGCCAACATGAAGTTGCTGAACATGGAGCTGGAAAAAGATGTGCATAACTGGCTCTTGTGAACCTGATACAGCTGGCTCCAGCCTCCAGTAGACACTCATGTGTTCAGACACATGCATGTGCGTGCACACAAACACACCTGTTCAACAGATTACAGTTGCTTATTGTATTGTACTTGAGTATTGAATAATTGTTTCTTGCTTACTTTGAAAAGTACCTAAGCTACAACAATGGGCAAAAAGTTTCTCGAATGCACACAAACTAAAATATTAAGTGATATTTTCCTATTGTCTTCTTTTTTGTTGTCCTGTCTTGCTAATTCTTTCTTGTTTACATGCTATAACCATTAGAAGCTCTGCTAACATCTTAAATAAAATAGAAATATTAAAATATATATATAAATATAAGTAATATAAATAAATATAATGAAATAAAATCTCAATGCATCAGTAATTGCTACTTGAGGAGCAAACCCTCTGATATAATTTTACATTTACTCATCCATTCATTTGCAAATATTTGCTAAGCACTGTAGGGGACAGAAAAGACTTTCTTTATCTTCCGAAGGTTCGATAATGTAGTCTACAAAATAAACTGACAGTAGACAGATCAACACGATAAAATACATACAAATTTATTACACACATATGCATGAGAGTCCCTCAAAATATAAGGTTCAAAGAAGGGGTAGGTAATTGGAGTTTATACAGAATCCCTGGGCTACAGAAAGGAATAGAGGTTTGGGGTCTCTGGCTGGGAGGTGGTGACAGGTTATGGAAAAGTGAGGGGAGGAAATGTATGATGAACAAAGGCTATCTTGTTATGCCGATAGAAAGCCTCATGAGTAGTAAAAGTTGTTTCAGTGCATCTCTCAGAAGAATCTGTGATCACCTGTGACAGAGTCTGTCTGGGTAAGGTATCACCTCCAATCTTACCTCCTGTGATAAGATCTTCTCTGGTTCATGAGATTCCTATGACAATTATTTTCCTTTATAGATATAGATTTCTTTTAAAAAAGAACAGCTATTCAGAGGCACTTCTGTGTCTGCAACTTCTCAGAATAACCAGCTCAAAATATGCCAAAGAAGTACATTCTGGGGTGGCATGTTCTGGTCTCCTACCATCATATTTCGGGGTGAAGTGTCTTGAGCCCCAACAGCATCAAGTATGAACTTGGAGCCAGGGCTTTGGTGTACATTTCTGCAATTTGTGCTTCGCACAAACAATTCCACCTATAAGACCAGATGGGCTGGGAAACAGGGCATTTCCCTCCCTGAACCTTATAACCTGCTGGATGCTATGCCCACATGAGGGAGGGGTGCCTTCTAATTCACAGCAAGATGCCTTCTGCTACCAAGTGCTGTGGCCTCTCTCTGCCTGAGGGGTGGAGTGAGGAACATCTGCCCATGGGTAGCACCTTGTAAAATCTAAAAGGTGGGGAGGCAAAGAGGACACGCACTGCATCTTCTTCCCTTGCACTGCCTTTTACTACTAGAATGAGAGTTTCCTCTTTCCTTGATGCTCTAATATTCCTAGTCAGGCCAAGCTATTGCTAATCAGAACATTCTCCGGCTCTCCAGTCTTCTTTATGAGACTGGCCTCTACAGGGCTGGAGTCTCTTTTCTGACAGTGCCACTGAATCAGCTGTCTGAAGAACCCTTGCGGGAGACTGATGGACCTTCACAGACACCGTTTCTCTAGGTCAGCTCAGTTTACCCCAAGGCCACAGGCATTACTGCCTCCTTTAACACAGCACTGCTTTTAAACATTTCTTTCCCCCCACTTAGTCCCCAGAGACTTAGAGTTAACTTGAATAAATTCCCCTAATCTGAGATTGAAAAGATAGAAAAGATAGAGATCTTTTCATCCTTCAAAATACTTAACATATATTTGTGGGACAGAAGAATTTCCATAGATATAATACATGCATAAAATGTCACTGTTAAAGTAATCCTCAGGGGAAAGATTTTTCATTTGTGACTTTACTTAGCCATGTCATATTGAGACAGGATTTTATTCTGATTGGTAGTTTTTGGTTTTCTCTTTCTGTTTAGTAATGAATACTGGTAAACCTCCCAGCTACAAATATCTCCTGATATGTTAAAGAAACAGTCTTCCATAGCTGTAGTGGGTGCACAGCTTTGGGAACGCAATGTGGCCTCTCATACACTCCAGGAGCTGTTCCTCCACCCCTTCCATGAAGGAAAGGTGATGCCTTAACCCTTTTGGAGAGGTGAGCAGTCTTGAAGCCCTCAATAATATCTACCAGCACCCCAGCGAAAATGGGAAATAAGACAGAAACTTGGAGAACTCCCATTGAGAAAAGATCCTAGAAATCACAGCAGAGTGGCAGGGTCTTTCTCAACTGTGTCGAAGTGGAAATGGGGTTGTGTACAAATAGGGCCCCCTCATATAACACACAACTGACTCCAGGGCACACCCATACTTTTAACGTCTGATTGTTTTCAAGAATGCTGTGAAAAGTTGTTGTGAGATACATGGGATTGAGACTTCTGCAGTAAAGGGTTGAGGTTAGACACTGAGTAACTTCTTGTCAGTAAAAGGAATTAAACACTGCCTCAGGAGATGGTATAATTATCTCCTGGGGAGATGACTTTTTGTCTTGAATGATTAGGTGAAGTCCAGTGAGAATCTAAGAGGCTGGATGAAAATTCTTGGAAATTAAGCCACAACTGAAAAAAGGAGCCAAATAAATAAGGCCTTCTCTGGGGCCTCATACCGTGTACCAAGGGCCGAAGAAGTAAAGTTTGCCTGCCTCATGATTCTAGCTTAGAAGGCAGGAATCCTGCTTTGTTTTATTTGAATTATTGCATTGATATTCACAAGAACAGTCTTATTTGAATATCTTAATTTAGGAGTCTGCTACTTAAAACAGCTGTCTTATGTCTATGAGATATACGAGCCACAACCACAGACCCTACGCTGCGTTCCTCTCCCTAGTCAGTGCATGCCTTCCTGTTCCAGTGAAATTTAGGGTATTGAAAGGCAAGACTCTCATCTTCGAATATCTGATTTGGTGAGTGATTGCTGGAAGTGGATGCCTTAGGGAAGGTGAGAAGGCAACGATGGGGATGATGTTGACACCTGGTTGTGGCTGACGGCTGTGTCCCTCCAGCTGCCTCACCTGGGGCCACAGTAAGCACCAAGTTCACAGGCTTAGTGAGGCGAGTCACACATTAGCCCATCTGCTCTGGTAATGTCAATACCAGCATGCAAGAAAGCTCCGAGTCTTAGAGATGGAAGAGACCTCCTTTTGTAGAGGAACGGGAAACAGTGGCACAGGAAAGGTGAAATGGCTTACTTATGATCTCACAGCAATGGGACAGAGAAATGGCTGGTTTCTCTTCAAACTCACACAGTTTCAGTTCCAGTAATAAAACATCTAAACCTCCATATTTGGACGAAGTATAGTCTACTCATAGGATTACGGCAACTCAGTTTAAGTGAGGCTGTGTTGGAAGAAGCTGTCCTACATATAAGTTGTCTTCTGCAAAATAAGATACAAAAATAGTCTTGAAATCAAAAAAGATTTATAATCATTATTGGTACAACTGATTTTTGTCTCTGGCTGGAAAATTTTTCATGGGTTAAACATTCTTTCATATATTTCTCACATTTGAGAAGTGGAGATTTATTTGCTTACATTTTGATGATGAAGAAAAATATCACTTGACACAAATTAATGTCAATCCTTGTGGGACCAGTTCCTTTTCCACGGCATATATAATAAAATAACACAGGAACATTAATCTACTTTGTAGAGTAGTGAAACTTATTGAGCATGTTATAAAAACAACAAAGCAGCAAAAGCATTTTACTTAAGAAGCATTTTAAAAAAAACCCTTATTCATTTCACACCACTCTGATGTTTTAGCCAACTGTTTTTTCACTGGGCGGTGACTGTGCACACGGGCTTCTTGCCATCACTTAAATGGACACTTCTCAAACTCTCCCTCACAGGTGTTCCTGGACAGCACAGGAAAGAGAACAAAGAGAACAAAAACTACTTGGATTGTCTGGAGGTCATAGTCCAGAGGAAGGGTTGTAAATTTAGACATTTTTTGAAGATTCACGTGTTTGGTTCAATATAAAAGTATCATTCCCCACCCAGACCTGTCCCAGTGTCTAGGGAAATGCACCTTCTCCTGTGACGTTGCATATCATCTTCCATATCAGGTATCCTGGTTTGAAAAATCATACTTTTAGAAGAAATTGCCCTTTCCATTTTCTTAACTGCTCTGGAGACCAGCAGGAATTGGAGCAGCCTCATTCCATGTCGAAGAAGACCTATACGGCTTGCTTCTTTTTTCTTTTTTTCTTTTTTTTTTTGAGATGGAGTTTCACTCTTGTTGCCCAGGTTGGAGTGCAATGGCATGATCTCAGCTCACCGCAACCTCCACCACCCAGGTTCAAGCGCTTCTCCTGCTTAGCCTCCCAAGTAGCTGGGATTACAGGCATTTACCACCACGCCTGGCTAATTTTTTTCTATTTTTAGTAGAGATGGGGTTTCTCTATGTTGGTCAGGCTGGTCTCGAATTCCTGACCTCAGGTGATCCGCCCGTCTTGGCCTCCCAAAGTGCTGGGATTACAGGCGTGAGCCACCACACCTGGCCCAAGGCTTGCTTCTTTTAAGAGAAAAAGGCTGTCATGCTGCTCTACTTCAGAGAACAGACCAATTTTTAGAGAGCTTCAACAATTTCTTTCTAATGATAATTCAAATCTTTACCAAAATCCTAACACATCAAATTTCAGTTTCATATTTTCAACTACCTACGGGATATTTTATTGCTTCAAACAGAACATAGCACTCCACCATCTGATAATAATGTTTATTTTACCTGAATGCAAGTTCCAGAAGTTCCATCATTTGCCCAGCCTTAACAATAATTGTGCAAGGCCGGGCGCGGTGGCTCACGCCTGTAATCCCAGCATTTTGGGAGGCCGAGGCGGGCAGATCACGAGGTCAGGAGATCAAGACCATCCTGGCTAACACGGTGAAACCCCGTCTCTACTAAAAATACAAAAAATTAGCCGGGCGTGGTGGTGGGCGCCTGTAGTCCCAGCTACTCGGGAGGCTGAGGCAGGAGAATGGTGTGAACCCGGGAGGCGGAGCTTGCAGTGAGCCGAGATCACACCATTGCACTCCAGCCTGGATGACAGAGCGAGATTCCGTCTCAAAAAAAAAAAAATTAATTGTGCGAACGCCACCCACTACCCTCGCCCAGCAACACAGCAACATTGATGAGGAAACCGATGCACTCCCACATTTTAATGACCCAGTGTTGGAAGAAGTCAACTAAATGAGTTAAAAGTGTCCCAAGGTAGGTGGCCCAGTAAGACCATCCCAAAGAAAGGAACCTGGGCAGAATCCAAAATAGGCTCAAAGGAGAAGATTTTCTCTTTAGGGGGCTTGTACGTGTGAGTGGACATAGATATATACGCTGCAAACGTGTAGGGGATATTTAGGAGCACTGTCCCTGCTGCTCTAGGGCACCTATTCCTTGGAAAGAGTCAGGGTGCTCTGAAAAAAATCATCTCAGTCTTACCAGCAAGGAAATTGTAAACCTGAATATCAGACATGCGGGTGGATTACCTGCGTCTATTATCCAGGCTTGGGAAATGGAGGTGCTCAGGGATGAGAAGGATGAGATTATAAAAGAACAGCTTTGAGGAATGTTTTGGAACTGTTACAATGGATCCCACTTTTAGGGATACATAGAAAAAGTCTTTGCAAACACCAGAGATACAGGCACTACAAGGAAATTAGATAGATGCCAAAAGCATTTAATAAAGAAGGAGTTTGGGGTAAAAATTTGCAAATCTTCACCATCCTACCCTTCCCTGAAACAAAAAACTAATTTCAATTTAAATTTTTCACTATGATTAGTTCTATTAAAAATCAATCAATCTATCCATCCTATCTCTGTCTTGCACTCTCTCTCTCTCTCTCTCTATGTATATATATATATAACCTATCTATGTATCTATCAGTACAAGATGCTTCTTGCAGAAAAATTTGCCTAGAGACTGGGATTTGTGTAAAACTAACTGGATTAAAATTAAAATTCGCAAGTTTTAGGGTTCACTTAAGTAAAAAAATAACTTTTTCATTGGTAAAATGGTAAATTTATTTCTGGATCTAGTTTGTGAAGCAGGAGTGTGTATATGGCTGTGTGTGTATGAGTGTGGGTGTATGTATGTAGTGTGTGTGTGTGAGTGTGTGTGTCTGAGTCTGGACCCAGCTCCCTACTCAGGAGTTTACTCCATACTCTATCTGTTCCAGAGTAGGCTGTGATTCCCAGTGTACTAATGTTAAATGTTCTAGAGACATTGAAAATATCTAGGGTTGTTATAAATTAGCTTTGTGGGTTTTTTTACTTGCTTTTGTTTGTATTTTTGAATAAATGAGTTGAGGAAAAAACATCCTTGCTAAATAGAAACCATGGGTTACGAGACAGGAGAGACGCCCACGTGGTAATATGGCCGGAATGTCATGGTCAGAAGGTCTTTCCTGTCTTTCACTTTTTCATGTTCACTGGTGCGTGCAACGTGGATGCTGGGATATCTGAGTCAAGAAGGGTGGCTGTCACCGTCCACCCCTTATACCTGCCACCACTTCTCAAATACTGGTAGAAAGCCTCTTATAAATCTACAAATCTTGTCACTTGCGGGACTTTTCAATATGAAACCCTCTTATACAATTATATGTATGTTGGATACCATGGTGGATGCTGAGGAAACAGTAAGGAAAATTTGCTATTTCAGACTTGTAAATATTAAACTTATATTTTTAGATTTAAAAAAGGCAGCAAATTATGCAGCATAATAAAGATGGGTGAGTATAAATATTCTATAGTGTACCATATTAGCTATTAAACATTATACAGAGAGTGGTTATGAATTCAATTTCTAAATAATCTCTAAAATAAAAGAATGATCTAAATCTTCCACATCCCTGAGGTATTAGTCTTAAATGCATATGATATTACAAAACTAAAATTCTTAAAATAATTTCTGAAAAACTAGTGATACAGGAGTTGTAAAGAAATTACTTGGGCAGTGAGGGTATGGAAGTCCTCAGTAAGGTTTTCTTCTTAATGAAAAGCAGCCCCCAAATCATTTTCTTTTCCAACAAAGAGCAGCCTGTAAAATCGAGCTGCAGGCACAAACAAGCATGCTGGAAGCTTGCACGGGTACATGCTGGCAGTTGTGCCCATAGGAATATACTACCTGGGACTAGCCATGTTCAAAATGGCAGCTCCATCTTCTCTTTTTGCCAGCCACGTGTCCAGTAAGGAGCAGACAAGATAGCCCCACCAAGTGGAAAGCCCATTTGCATAATAAGATTAGGGTGGGGTGACCAGCCTTCTTCGTGTGCTAAGTAAACGTCACACCTGGTCAAACCAATCTGTGAGCCCTACGTAAATCAGACACTGCCTCCTCAAGCCTGCCTATAAAATCTGCTGGGATCCGCCACCTTAACCCTTTTTTTCAGACATCTCTCTCTCTTGCAAGGAGCTGCCCTCCTCTCTCCTTTCTTCCGCCTGTTAAACTTTCCACTCCTTAACACACCCACGTGTCTGTGTACTTAATTTTCTTGGCGTGAGATAAGGAACCCTGGGGATTTACCCTAGACTATGATGCTGCTTCACTAGTAGGAAGAGAAAAGATAAACAGCGATTCCTGTTTTATAAGGTAGGAAGGCTGTATATTCACACGACACTCGCCGTCACAGTGGTCTCTGTGACTTCAGTGAACCCCCTTTCCACCTGTCCTCCTCGCCCTCACACTAGATTACTTTTTCCAAAAGATCTGATCATGTCACTTCCCCTGGAAGCCCTTGCCTGGCCTCCATTGTCTGCAGGATGAAGTACTGAATCCTTAACCCGCAGGGCCAGACTCCCTTTCCCTCTCCTGCTCTTGATCAGGCACCATGAGCCCACGACTCCTCTCCATCGGCTACTCATTCCTCCCTGGCCGTGTTCTCTGCAGCTGCCTAGCTTTCTGTCCCTTCACTCTGTTCCAGAATCTTCTGCCTGAAATATTTCAGTCACCACTTCCAGGCCAAATTTCTCCATCCCTCAGTGCGCTTAATGAAGCTCCCCATTCTTGATTCCAAACCTTTTCCTTTCTCACTGCATCATTCATGATTGATACAACGATGAGTCTGCTGAATGCAGGGGTCGTTGCTGAGGATACAAAAATGAACAGAAGGCAGCTCCTGCTCATCCCACCAGCGGCCCCACAGCAGCTCCACGCGTGGGCAAGTGGTATGCACACGAGCAATGTGATACACGTGACTATGAGATGTGTTCAAGGTGATGCGGCAACTGGGTACGAAAGCCCTTAAGTATCCTGGATTTCTGTGGGACATTCCCCTGCACAATTACGTGTTGCCATGCGGCTATGCTGTTTTGCATAGACATGTCTTGTCTTCCCATTAGATGACGTGTTTCTTCAGCACAGTGGCTGTAACATCACCTCTGTGTGCCTGTAGCATCTAGCAGAGAGCCACATACATGCTGGATAACCAATTCATGCATGAAGAATAAACAATTTTCCCTTACAAGTATTACTGATTTATTTTAAATATAAGAAGGAATATACTGAATTTTCCCCCTTGGTGCATGTTTCTTATGAGTACAGCTTAGTTGCTAAAAACAGCATGATTTCTAGTGATTGCGGTAGAAGAATAAAAGCTAAAACTCCTAGGACTTCTGTTAGAAATGTAAATCAGAAGCTGATATTACTTCAAGTGCTACGTGAAATATCACATTCAATTTGTAACTCCAAAAGCTTTAGTCTGTGGTACATGTGGTTCTACATGGTTTAGTAGTGCCTTTGTATGTGACATGAGAACAAAATAATCAGCAGGTGTAAATGTCAATCGAACTAGAGAATTTTCTAGAATTGTACCTCTGCTTTCAGTTTATGGCACTACTGAATGCAAACTCTATTTATCTGCACAACTTCAGAAGGTTATTGTGGCAACACCTTTTAACAGAAGGGGCGAATACAATTTTATGGGTATTATTGAGAGTTAGAGGTCTAATTTCTCATGCCTGGGAATACAGAAAGTGAAAAATATAAATTGTTAAAAAAAAAGATAACCAAGGAAATACTCAATTCTGTTAGAAATAAAAAAGAAGTAGGTTCTTGCCAGAAGACTTTTTTTCTTTTCCTGCATGAAAATATGAAACTCTGAGACTGCAGACAAGTGAATGGTATTTGAGTAATGATAAAAGGAGACAGAAAAGACACCAGATGAGGCAGAGGCTGACATTTGTCCGCTCATCATCCATTCGCCCTTTTCTTCATAGGAACAGTTTCTAGCTGGGCACATCGCACCCCGAATACAGATATTTCCCAACTGCTTTGGGGGCTGGCCACGTAGCCTCACAAGTAACTTTTCTCTGTCGGAATACGAGTACGATGTTGTGTGCTACTTCCAGATTTGACCTTTAAAGAGACTGGGAATGTCCTCTTCTCTTTCCCCTTTGTTTCTGGTTGAAAAGTGGACCTGGGGCTGAGCCAGCTTGCACCATGTAGATGAGGGCAACTAAAGGCTTGGTGGAGTGGAGCATCCCAGTTCCAGACATAATTTTATGAGAGAGAGAAATAAACTCCCATCCCCTTAAGCCACTGCAGTCTTAGGAACTGGCCACACACCACGGAACTAACGTCAGAATAATATAATGGAGCCTACTACAATCCATTTAGCCAGAGAGAAACAAAAAGATTTTTTTTTTTTTTTTATTGCTGATTACAGTTACAGTGGACACAACCATAGTATGGAATATAATAATCTGGAGGTGATTTTGTTTGCTACTAAAACGCTCTCATCAAATACTTCTTTTTTTTTCCAATATCTGCCCAAAGTCCTTAGTAAATGAATTCCTTTGGTCATTATTAAGAGAAATAAATGCCTGTGTGCCCATTAAGAGATTTTGATTGGAGAAACAGAAAGCCCCAATTTAACTGGCTTAAATAGAAAGGAAATGTATCATATCCCATGACAGGCAGTCCAACCATGGAGTGGCTTCAGAGCTGATGAACTCAGTAGGGCAATGCACTCTAGAAGGGCCTGCGTCTTCTCAAACCTGATCACTAGTAAGGGTCACGGGATTAGCAAGACTGGTTTAGACTACTCAGAACTCACTACTGACCCGGAAAATGAGGTCATTTCCCAAACTGGTCCACACTTGAAAAAAAAAAAAAATCTGTTCTGTTAGCAAGAGAAAGGGGGAGATGGCCGTCAGGAAGGAAACCGACATTTTAGTGTACAGTCTGTCTGCTGTGCACACAGAGATTCTAACCATGACCTGATAGAAACTTACCCCTGCCAGCTGCCAGCCAGGTGCTGGGGGTCATGCTCTATCAGCAAGCAGTTCTGTTTGTACAGGGAAGGTGCATAGCCTATAGAGTCGGTTTCGTGCTGGCTATTTTATTCACATTCTGAGGTAGTTTGTGTCCCTGCAGATTTCTGATTATACATCAGTGATGTTTAATGTGATGCTCAGAATATTAAAAGCATACCCAGTAAGTGTTTTATCTAAATCATGTTTACAAGGGAAGTTCTGTGCTTTTCTGAGGTCTTGCAAAAACAATCTTTGGTTTCTTTAGACCAAGAAACTAAAAATAGACACAGTGACATAGCCTCCAAACAGCAATTTTGAGATCGAAAACCTCTGTTATATTAACAATGTGAAGCAGTTCCCATCCATCCCATTACAGGAAGTTCTGGGTCAATAGATTTAGTCTAACAAAGATCTTATCTCTTTAATCCTATCTTTCTACTTCAACTTTTCTTATTGATTAAGCATTTTCTGAACTTTACAACAATACGATACTGCTTATACAAAGCCCAGCCACGTCTTCACAGAAAAGAGTTTTTGAGAAGCCTACTTTGATTTAGATTTCTTTCTTTCCAAATAGCAGCTATCTTCTGAACACATAGCTTTTCTACGTACTTCCTATTTACATGTAAAACCATTTAAATGAATGGTCTAAACAAGGTTGATTAATCACTGGGAAATTTCTCTTTCAGGACACATCCATTCCAAGCTCTACATTCTTTAAAAATCCAGCAAATAAAATTTCATCTTATTTCTGATGCAAATGACTAACATAAGTTGACTGGACTATCTCTTCTATTTCCTTCAGATAATCAGGGCATGTCAAAATGCAGGCTTGTACAAATAAAGAACAATGCTTCAAGTTCTTTTTTTTTTTTCTTTTCTTTTTTCTTTTTTTTTTGAGATGGATTCTTGCTCTGTCGCCCAGGCTGGAGTTTAGTGGCGTGATCTCGGCTCACTGCAAGCTCTGCCTCCCAGGTTCACACCATTCTCCTGCCTCAGCCTCCGGAGTAGCTGGGACTACAGGCACCCGCCACCACGCTCGGCTAATTTTTTGTGTTTTTAGTAGAGACGGGGTTTCACCATGTTAGCCTGGATGGTCTTGATCTCCTGACCTCGTGATCCGCCCGCCTTAGCCTCCCAAAGTGCTGGGATTACAGGCGTGAGCCACTGCGCCCGGCCTCAAATTCTTAGAAGGACACATTCAAAAGCTTGCATTTGATAATGTGTGTAAGAATTCTTTAGGCATACATCACATTCTGCAAGTGGACTGGGTTTGTCTACATGGGGAGGCGGCCACAGGAAGAGTGAACACAGACTTCCTCCAAATTCCAGCCCTGCCAGTTTAGCACTAATACCTTGAGAGGAATTGGGAAAAAATCACTTGGCATCAAATTCCCAGACTGTCCCTGAACTCTGGTCAATAACCAACATGGCTTTGTAAAGAAAAATGTGATGTGTGTCGGGAACAATATTATTTCTGTCTGAAGGAGAGTAACAGGCAACTTTGATTGGAGAAAGAAACAGGCATTCTTGGCCTTCTTCTACAGAAAGGAGGAAGAAAATTGCTTTTTGGAAGTGCAGCAATAGGCCCGCTTGACAAATTACCTCCTAGAGTGCAAGAGTGAGGCTTATCTCCTTCTGACTGGGTTCCTTCTCACTTGTACACTTCTTCTGATCCTGGTTCAAGAATGGGCAAACAGACAGGCAAGGGTTATACATTTGACCTGGGCCTTACCCATGGCCTTGTAGTTACTTGATATTTTTATTCTCCTTGAAAAAAATTCTTAAATAAATTGGACTTTAAGAAATCTCCTTCTTAGTCTCTATCCACAACCTCAACTTCTTAATGGACAGTGGGGACAAAGGCCTGTATGGTAGGCTTGGATAGCTCTGCCAGGTGTACCTCCTAAGGACCTCCAAATCTTAGGGGAGGTGGGACTAAAGGTCAAGCCAGGCCAGATCAGATTTGCCTAGGGGACACTTCAAGTTTCCACTTCTTGGTGCAAAAAGAGGCAAAAGTGAGTCTTTGAGGACCTCAACTGGTAGAACCCTGGGGCCCACTGAGATGCCAAGCGGAGAAGGAGGAAAAATACCTGCATTTCTTGGAATCCTAGGAAATGTGATTTCTACATCTGTTGCAGATCCTTGGAGACCCGTGCCCATGGGACTGGCTGGTCTTTACCCAAGAAAAGCCCTATTACCTCCCAGGAGCTTGTAGAGAGAGCTGATTGAATAACTGATCGACTTAGCCTTTCCCAGTGGAATGTTGGACAAGTGAGAGAAATGCCTGTCACTCTAGTCCTGAGTGCTCATTCTGTGTGGGCTCCCTTGAACTCTGCCTAAATGTCATGAACAACAGGAATAACAGCAGGTACTTAGCGCTGACCTTGGTGTTCCTGTTTCGTGTGAAGAGTGAGGGTGTGCTGCTTCTTCATCATGCCATGAGGCTAACATGTGATGTTCTTGGCATATGCTAGACAATCTCTGCCCTTACCCCCAAGGGGCACTAGCTGAACAAAAACAACACTAAAATCCCCTGTAGGAAGATGATTGCTAGAATACAGATATGTGCAAAGTTGCATTGGGATATGTTTTCCTATAACGTAAGAACTATTTAAACTATTTAAACATTTTGTGTAATTTAATTAAAACATCACTGATTTGCATTGGCTGCTCAATACATTTGGTGACATGTTTCAGAGACCCTATTTTGCGAAGGTAAATTAAATTTCCCAGTGGACTTCATTCTCATTAAAAAATGACATTCAGCTACATGGGTATGACAGGAGAGTTGCTCCTGACGCATTCCAGGTTTAAGAACGGCCAGCCGGACCACCACCTGCATGCCTGGCTCTTTCTGGAACAGCAGCGAGCCTTCACGGAGTTGGTTTCTGTGCCCTTGGTCTCTGCCAGTGAAAAGCATATTTCCTTCTCCCTAAGTTTAACCTCAAAGAAACACTTTGCCTACAAAGGTGTAAAATTCTACCTAATTTAATTATTGGTCATATTGCTTTTATTTTTAACATGTAACATTACTAAGTTTAATTAAGAAAAAAAGTAATTCATAAACTCAGTCCCTAAGTAACCATCAACTACATGTTCAGAAACCTCAAACATTCTAGAAGGTTATAAACTCAAAAGTAAAAGCTTCCTCCCTCACACCATCACTTCCTCTACCCAAAGGCAGCCACTGTTCCCGGGGTGTCTTTGATTCTTTCCAGAAAGTATCTTATACGCTCATGTGCATGGATCCCCTTTTCATGCTGTCTTTACTTCATTCTGTGTATTAAAAGTGGTTCCGTATCAGGACACGGATTGACCTTACTCTTCATAACAGAGTATTGTATTCCACTGTATAATTATGTCAAGAACATACTCAACTGCTATAATACTATGGAAAAGTGGATCATTTCCATATTTTTATCTATTACAAAATAGTGCTGGAAAGGGGAAGATCACCATTCAGAATGCTGGGGGTTGGGGAGATGCAAGCTGCCTGTCTGGTGGGGGGCCGCCAGGTCTGCCCCAGCTGGACTGGACCCAAGCACTACATCCTTAGGATTGTTCTCACTGTTTGCAGAAGCACTTCTTCTGACATGGAAAACAAAAACACAATCTACATGTCATTTTTGTTGTTATTATCATAATGCCCCATGCAGTTAATGTTTTTGAGATTGACACATGGTGACACTCGCCCTATGAAAATATTTTATTTATCATTATATAAGTTATTCTATGAAAATTTAAAATCTCTCATATTCATTTAATTAACCCTTGGAAGGAGAGTTACTAAGCATACATGATCACAAAATTTCATCCCATCTTCTCTAATTGATCTTAAACCCATAAAAATATATATCAATGGCAGTGTTAGAAAGAAAAAGATTTTACTGTAAAAATAAATTGTAGTCTCAAAAATACATTTGAGGCAAATAAACCATATAATTTTAAAAGTCATACTTTCATTACTTCTCTACAGAAATGAGCTATTGTGGGCCTAATGGCTCTGATTTTTGGGTGTCACTTGCTTATTTTGACTAGCAGTATGCAACTCAGCACTATGGATTAAAAAAATAAAGCAAGCCATCTGAATCCCAAGTTGCTTCATAAAACACCTGTCTTACAAAATGTACCACACAAAAGGTAGTTCTTGCTCTACAGAGTTTAGGAAATGCTGAGTGTGCTGTTCTGCTTGTTCAAGCAATACGTCTGTGCATAGTGAAAGTTTTAAGTCCTATAGGAAAGAAATTGGTTTAATCTGGCTTACCTGGTGCCTCCAACTCTTGGATTGCAGCTCTCTGCTCCACCTCTCTGTACCCCAACTCCTGCCCTGCTCCTGGCAGCATCTGTTGGAACCTGGATTGCATGACCCCTACTCTGAAAAATGCTGCTCTATATTTTTGTAGTCAAGAAATTGCTTTATTTCTGGAAAGTTTTTTTCTTTTTTTCCCTCAACTACAGCTGAATAGCTCAAAGTGCTTGTGTTGAAAACACAGGAAACCTGAGTTTGCAAATGTTACTCCTTGGACAGACGTCCCTGTCTTTTTCCAGACTGGAACTGTCCAATAGAACTTTCTGCAGTGATGAAAATGGGCTATATCTGCACTGTTCAATACAGTAGCCACTTGCCATGTATGGCCACTGAGCGCTTGGAATGTGGTTACTGTGATTAAGGAACTGACTTTTTAATTATATTTACTTTTAAATAGCCATATGTGGCTAAAGGCTGCCATGTCAGACACACAGCCCCAGACAGAGGTCAGAGCACGACCAAAATAAATGCACAGAAACAATGCTCTCCGCACAGAAACAATGCAATCTTCACAAGAAGTCTGTTTTCAGGACTGTTCTGAGCTCTCTGCAGCTTATAAAGCTAAAGAAGTTTCTCCAATCGATTTGCTGTAAAACTGATTTTCTAACACGTTATTCAAAAAGATGGATCTTACGATTTTGAAAGAGTATAATTATTGGTCAGGTGCGGTGGCTAACGCCTATAATTCTAGTACTTTGGGAGGCTGAGGAGGGTGGATCGCCTGAGACCAGGAGTTTGAGACCAGCCTGACCAACATGGTGCAACCCCGTCTCTACTAAATTTACAAAAATTAGCTGGGCGTAGTGGCACGTGCCTGTAATCCCAGCTACTCGGGAGGCTGAGGCAGGAGAATCGTTTGAACCTTGAAGGCGGAGGTGGCAGTGAGCCGAGATCATGCCACTGCACTCCAGCCTGGGTGACAGAGCGAGACTCCGTCTCAAAAAGAAAAAAAAAACAGTATAGTTATTTCATATTTACCTTTATTTCAACAAAAACTGGCAAAAGACAATAATAATAGCTAGTGGTCTGTGTTGGGTTAAAAAATATACTTTTCTATGTGCAGCTGACCCTTGAACAACATGTATTAGAACGTAAGTCCACTTGTGTGTAGATTTTCTTCCTCCTCTGCCACCTCTGTAACAGCAAGACCAACGCCTCCTCTTCCTCCTCAGCCTACTCAACATGAAGATGATGAGGGTGAAGGCCTTTATGGTGATCTACTTCCATTTAGTGAACAGAAAATACATTTTCTCTTCCTTATGATTTTCTTAATAATGTTTTCTTTTCTCTAGCTTACTTTATCATAAGAATATAGTATATAATACATGTGACATACGAAATACCTGCTCATTAGCCATTTGTATTATTGATAAGGCTTCTCGTCAACAGTGGATCGTTGTAGTTAAGTTTAAGCTATCTGCTGACTTTCAGTTGCAGGAGGGGTTGGCACCCCTCAACTCCCAGTAGCTCATCAAAGATCAGCTGTACCTCAAAATCACAGAACACTTTCTAGGAATGTCTGCCAACTGATAGATGCTTTCCAGATGAATGGTATGCAGAACTTGTTTGTACATTTGTGAACAGTTTCTTTAACTAAAATAAATACTCTCCAAAGCTTTCCATCTTTGCACTTCAAGCTGTCTCACAGGCAGAAAGTCTAGCGAGACTTATTTCCAATCTGCAAATGAGCTGATCTTAGAGTTTAAATTAGATTTTTGGACACATGTCAAATAAACATGGACTGCATATTTTTGACATTTCATAACACCAACTTTCTTTTTTAAAATGCTCTTTGATGAAGAACATCTTGTATATCAAAGCCTAAAGTACCAACAAGATTTGATTCCAGTCTCTATGTGCTGGAGTGTCCAGGCGGTTGAGGCAAACTTACATGGGGACAGCTGGAGTGAAGGCTCATGAACCCACAGTTAGTCATCCTGAGAAACACCTGTTCTTTCTGATGTCTCCCTGAAAACATCATATATTTGGAGACTAGATTTTAATCTCTAGTCTTAAAAAAACTCAATATGGTTTAAAAAATATCTAAGCATAATTTAATGAAATTACATATTTTTACAAAAATAAATTAAAATTGGCTTGAATAAGAAAAGTAACCATTTTCTTTTTTCCTTTTATTATTAAATATTGATCATCTACATGTTTTCTCTTTCCAAGGTCCACCTATTGAAAAAAGAGCTTCACATCTATTTGTTAATTTGGATTTTAAACTCAATGATTAGTTAAATCTTTGAGTAAAAGGGTAGGTATCACCACAATTTATCTTCATCGACTCCTTTCCTACGTTAAAGGCTGAAAATGAGGTTCAGACTCTCATTTCACTAAAACCTCCAACAGTATTTTAATGCTCTTGTTATAAGTCGTTCAAAATAACCATTTTCACCAAAAACATATACACGTTTCTTTGCACGAAGTAGGTCATATCCTGTATTTGCACAGGTCTAAAACCACATTTGAGGGAGGCTTTACAACTTCATTTTTATAATTTTTGAAACCCTTTTTAAGAAAACCAATGCAAGAAGATGAACATGGTTAAGAGGATTTGGAAAGGGTCCATGCAAGTGAGGAGCCCAAGGTGAATGCCTCATTAGTTCCCTGACAAACCTGCCTCCGAGCGACACAGCATGGTGTTTGTTTAAGGACAGAGTGACTGTTAGATGCCTTAAGAAATTCTATCGCATTTCCTTAACTTATGGTCACTAATATGATTTTTGAAATTCTATTTTCATTTAAATGTGTATTTTTCTGCAGTTGCCACATTTTGTTTCTGGATTTCTAATTAAAAACAGAAAATTCCTTATCCAACTTCAAATCATTATTTTAATAAATTATCACCCAGACATGTAATACCCCAAGATAACATCAAATAAGATAAAGATGTTTTATTTATAGAGAACTCAGAAGGTTTGATTGCCATAGCTTTCTGCATTCCCAGGTCAGTGAGTATAATGTATTCCATATTTTGTTGCTGTTTTCCAGCACTAAACACGTCAGCATTTTGCATCGGAGCCATTAAAGTTTGTGAGATAGTTCTGATGAATAGCAATAAGGCCAGAAAAAAAGAATAATGCATAACATGAATTCTTCAGGAAATCAATTAATTTTTTTATGAGCAGTAGTAAAAATAGGATCTAGGGTTAGCAGAGTGAGGCTAGACTAGTATTTGATACCAAAATACATTCTCTGCTGTGTTCTATCTATGTAAAAATATTCTGTGCTGAGTCAAAACTGAAATCTCAGTTCTCCCAAGAGTAAGACATTTTACATATCAGAATGTACTCTTTACTTGGCCGTGTATGTAGCCTTTGATAGAGCACACCAATTCTGTAAATTCTGCAGTACTTTCAGGTTTCTAATGGACTTTTTGTGGATCCCTGAACATAGTGTTATTTTGGTTTTCTGAATTATATACTATGTGTGCTATTGAAACACTGTATATTGTATAAGTATATAAAGGTGCTTACGTATTTTTCAAAGAGCTCTTTGTTGGGGCAAGGTAAGCAGTTCTAATACTGGGATAAATGATGATTAATATTGGAAAATAAAAGTAATAGTTTATTGATATTACTCCTAGATTATTAAGATTCACTCAACCATTTATTTTATTCATTCATTCATTCATTCATTCATTCATACATTTGATGAATGTTAAACACCAAATACATGATTCACCAAGAAGAATGAAAAGGCTTAGGACAGGAATATAAAGACAGGAAACCAGTGTAACACTGCAGCTTGAATTCTGGGAGGTAGTACTTTAAATAATTCTTTATAATGGTAATAAATTTACTGGATCCACCCCACATTTATCAGGCCTTTCCTAGGTGAACTGACATCATCACTAAATGGAAATCCCTGTCTTCATTTATTAGTTAAGGTACATTGCTCCTCGGGGAACAGATAAGCCTGTGACACAGTGGAGCAAAGTGTCTGGAATCTGATTTTCCAATGGACATTCCCATATGTTTGAACAAAAGAGTCATAAATACTAACTATAGCACCTATTTTACAGAAGCTGAACTAAAGACACAGAAGCCCAACTAAAGACACAGAAGCCCAACTAAAGACACAGAAGCCCAACTAAAGACACAGAAGCCTTCAGATGGAAAGGATATACAACAGAAACCACAGCTGTGCGGAAGACCACCCAGGCACATGGTCGTGGGTGAAATGACTAGAAGATTAGAATCCTCTGGAGCCCAGAGCTCAACACATGGGTGTCTGGCTCTGAACAATTTTAAATCCCACAAACGACAGAGAATTTGGTTTTCAACTTTTTTATACGCGATTTTTTTGGTAACAGCTAACATTTCTTGCATACCCACATGGTAAGAGTTGTACTTTTTCTATCTTGATAATTGAGGGAAAAAAAATTAAGCACGGGTGAATTCACAGGCATCTTACAATAAATCTGTGAACCACATCCTGATAATCACTGGAGTTAATGACGTCTAGGGCTTTTTCCACATCTGGAACTCTGTAATTCTTCTATAGCTTTGCTACCAATGACTTTTCCTTGAATGATGTATTGAATGAGGCACTCACTTCTCCCTGAGGCAGCTTATTTTGTTCTTCGTTGTCCATACTGTTAGAGCAAAGAGTAAAAAGAGATTCACCTTCTTCTAACTTTTATGTATTTGGCCATGTTCTACTTCTGAAATGACATAATCTAACCACAATTTCTTCCAGACAATGGCTTTCCATTACACTCCTTAAACCCAGAAAAGATGGGCAGCTTACAAGGTTATACAAACCACAGCAAAACAACATGTATCAGGAAGAGGGGAAGAGAAAGAAGGAAACAAGTAAAGCCAGGAAACCAGTTTCCAAATCCACTGTGTTTATGACCTCTATATATGCTATAGGGAGCCCACAGATGTAGCTTTAGATTTTCTAGCAGTCAACTTTCAGAGGAAAATCTTATCAGCTGGTTTAACATCCTTAAAGGCAACTTTCCTCAGGACAAGCATAAATGTGCCTGGTACTCAGATCAGACTTGAATAGTCACCATGGTTCCTTGTGGAAGAGTCTGTTGGGATGTCCTGAACCACAGGCATCACATTTCCTGTGTAACGATCACAATATAAACAAATGGCATCGTGGCAAAGTAGTATTTAGGAAAAGCAATTATTTGAAAGGCTACAAATAGTAAGGTCTAGGTGCCCAGTTTCCTGCCGTAGATCTGACTACATCCTGGATTCTAGACTATTTGGAAGAGCATATCCAATGAATGCCATGTAAGCAATCTTCCTTGAATGTTGGGTTTTGGGTGAGCTTTGGATAAATATTCATTAAGCTTTTGATTAAATATTAAATAAATCTGCACTTAACTCTATGCCAGGAACTATTCTAAGTATTTTACACTTATTATCTCATTTAGTATGCACAATAGTTTTATACAGAGTTGCTCATACATACCCTATTTTAGAGATAAGGAAACCGAGAAAGATGAAAACCACAAGTAGTTTGTGAAGCCAGGGTTTGAACTTCACATTCAACGCCACCCTTTTTTAATCACTGTGGAATTCCTTTAGCATTCAAGTTAGGTGAATATCCTTCTGTGAAAGTTTGGGATTTGAAGACAAAGGGCAATGATGAAGTCAATTTATCTCTGCTGAGAAGCCAAAGCAATGGGAATGGACATAAGCTTGCAAAAGTGTATGGAGACTGGGGCAAAAAGACAGGGAGGGAAAGGAAGGCATACAGTTCAGTGCATCCTTTAGAAAATCACTTCTCTGTTCTTTTTTCAGCTTCTTCAAATTGCAAACTGTGGTGGTTTAAAATATGTTCATAAATTCGTTGACACTCTTTAAGATGGAGCCCAACTCCCTTCCCTTTGAGAGTGAGCTGGATCTAGTATCTCACTTCTAATGAATAAAGTGAGAGTGACAGGTGCGGCTTTGGGGATTTGGTCCTACAAGGCACTGTAGCTTCTCTCTGTTCTCTCTTTTGGACAACTTGCTCTGGGGAAAGCCAGCTGCCATCATGGGGACAAACAGCCTAAGACAAGGGCCATGTGGTGAGGAACTGTGGCCTTCTGACAACAGCCAGTGAGGAACTGAGGACTTTTTTTTGCCAACAGTCATGTGAATGAGCTACCTTGGAAGTAGATCTTCCAGCCCCAGTTAAGCCTCCAGATAACTGTGACCCTGCTAAACTGCAAACTCAGGAGGAACCCTGAGCCAGAACTACCCAGCAAAGCCACTCACGGGTGATTCCTGACTCTCAGAAACTGTGAGATGATACATTTCTATCATGTTAAATTGTTAGAATTTGGAGTTGCTATGCAGTCATAGATAACTAATACACAAACCAACAAACACACCTCCAAAACCAACAAATCAAAACAAATTAAGATAAATTAAGAATACGCTACCTACAATTGCCAAAGGACAAAGAAACCTTGAGAATGTAACTATCCTCTTTTAAGTAAAGTTGCCTGCAAACTCTTCTAATCCAAAGACATTACAGCATTTTGATTCACTTCTAAAATAATTTGTCATGATTTGCAGCTTAAGTATGTATGTTATTTACTTATAATTTACTTGTATAAAAAAGGGAAGATAAAGATATTCAAGATTTCACATTACATAAACCCTTCAACATTCTTAAAGCAAGGTCAACAACCAAATGCAAAAGATGGGCCAGCAAAATTCTCTACCTCCTAAGAAAAGTTAAAATCTTAAAATCCAGCTTTAGAGGATGGAACCACAGTAGGCAATTGGCAGGCAGAAGCACACAATTTAGCCAGTAGTTAAAAATAATTCGTTAAAAGCTCATTTTAAAAGATAACATTTGCTAGCATTCTGATCCCAGAGGTTGGCAACCTGCTGAGGCCACACACAATCATTGCAGATAATTCAGCACATGATGATGACTAAGGCTGGAGAGTGTGTCCTGATTTCCATCGTCTCCAGGGAGAGTAAACACTTGAGTTTTCATTCTAATGCAATCACGATTATGAATCCAGAGGTATTTCTTTCCACTTAGGCACCATGGTATCTCATTATTTTTCAACTTCCACTTCCTCTACTCCATTGCTCAACCCAGGGTTTTATGAGCCCCACTGCATGACATACAGGAAGCTTTACTAAGGGGAACCAATGCTAATTTATTTCTAGATGACTTACAGCGCTCAGCCCCAAATCAAGACTGGCTAATACAACTCTGCTATCTGTGCTCCTTCTTGCACAAAACTCCTCATGAAGTTGCAATTTTAAAAGAAATGTTTCTCATCAAAATTCAATAGACTTTTATATGCACATACACTTTCTCACTTTTCCAGGCTGCATGAAATTTAATATCAGGATTATTATCCATTTGTCATTTTAACCTATAATTTAGTAAGCCTTTTTGTGTTTGAGTTATGCTTCTTCCCCCCTTGAGCCATCAGCTTGCAGCCATAGATTCATTTGAAAAGCCGGCCAGGTCACATGGTTTGACCTCTTAGAACAAACATTTTCCACATTTCTTATTCTGCTTCCATAAGAGACACCATTAGTTTTGTTCATCTCTATTTAAAATGATTTTTATGACACAATAACATTTCAAGTTTTCCACATTAACCTTCATTTTATTTCTTAAAATACTCAGGCAAACAATGTCACTAAGACGTCACTGATGGAGAATTCTTTCTCCTTCACTCCTGTCTACTTAAAGGCAACTCTGAAGAAAGAATAAATTTTTGCTCTGGATCAGCTGAGTGCTGGGAGAAAAGTTTAAAAGTCTGGCCTAGTGGCTCACAGCACCTTAAAGTAAATACTTCCATAAGCAACCAAAGCAGAAAATCTTCATATAACCGTTTTCACCAAAATAAATACATAAATTTTCAAATCTGGAGTCCTATAAAGGAATTTAAAATCTATTTTCTTATACGTAAGTTCAAAGATGTCTAAGTCCAAAGGGAAAATGAAAATAAAATAAAAATATAATCCCAGCCCATGTGCAAAAGCAAACAAGGACAGGAACACACCGCCCCAGGGGTGTGGGCAGTACTCACCCCACAGCCCAGGCCATTGCCCCCTTCGCAGGTGACTTTCCTCTGGTCAGGCTCCGGCAGCAGCCCCGCTCCACAGCCAGGGCGGGGGCATAACACGCCCCCCATCTGCAGGACACACTCCTCTGCACCATACTGCTGGTACCGGTTGTACTGCAAAACCCAAAAAGCAGATTGAGCTTTCAAACTGACTGCATATTTCAGCCAAAGGGTTAGGAGCTACAGTGCATGGGATTTCTTGCTTAACCAGTTTCAGTAAAATAATGCATGTGTGTGTGTATGTGTGTGTGTGTGTGTGTGTGTGTAGGGGGAGGGAGAGGGCCACGGGGATGATAGGGGAGGATGAATATGGTTCAGTGCAGAAAAAGTCTACCAAATTCAACTGGCAAGACATATAAGTGCATTTGCTTTTTGCTTCTTTGTCTTCAGAAAATAGATTTTCCAAAGTTTTGTATTTTATAAGATCGCTTCTACCAACTGTATTTTAACAATCTTATTTCATATACATTTTGGGGAACATATTTAGGTATTAAATGATGAACACTTTTAATACATCGCTATCAATCTTATAAAGCAATATATTTTCATGCCTCTATTTAAAATTCAACAAGGTTTTATACTTATTTTGAAAATCGGCCCAGCATTCCACCTCATAATATTGGCAGCCCACACAATATCAATGAGCTAGAAGAAGGCTAATGTTAAACAATCACATTTTCCCTTTATCATTATTCTTATTCTTAAAGCATGATTTCTTGTGTCTCTGACGTCATTTCTTCCTGTTACCGTTTTGCTCAATTTCCTTTAATGGTTTCCCCAGCCTGCAAATAAATTCCAAACTCCATCAGACCATTTTTAAGGTCTTCTTTGTGGCAGCCCTACATTTTTGATCTTACATTATTTGTAATATAAACTCAGATCAAGTCAAACAGGTTTGCTCAATTATTAATTAAATAATGCAACATTTATTGAGAGCCTACTACATTCCAGACTCTATCGAGGCGCTGGGGATACAGCAGTGAATGAACAAACTTCTCCGCCTTCATCCACAGCACTGTAACAGTCAATACCAAGAGGTTAGAATGTCTAGGATTTCCAATGGTGCTAAGTGAGGAAGAAAATAATCAACAGGGAAGAGGGAGAGTCCAAAGAAGGTGGAGATTTCAATTTTAAAGAGGTGATTACAGAATGCCTTACAAAGCAGGTGCCTTTAAGCAAATGTCTGAAGGAGATTAGAAATGCAAGTCATATGGATCCCTGGGGGAATAAGCATTCCAGACAAGCAGAGAATACTATAAGGGGCCAGAGCCCCAGTGTGCTGATGTGGTTGGCTGTTCAGGGTACAACAAGGGGGGCAGTGGGGCGGAGGCAGAGTGAACAAGGAGGGAAAAAAACAGAAGGTGAAGCTGGAGAGTTTGTGAGGATCTAGAATATGTAGTTCCCTGACAGCTGCTTTCAGAACCCTGGGTGTTATTCTGGAAGATACCAGAACCACTGCAGAACTCTGAGGCTGAGGCATGACATAATTTGACTAATATTTTAAAGACATCCACCTGGCTGCTATGTTCGGAATACCCTCTGGAGGGCCAGGGTGTAGGCAGGAAGCAGAGAAGCTTATGTCAACCTCTATGACATAAGCAAGGAGCTTATGTCAACATCTATGCAAAAGATGGCACTGGCTTGAACCGGGAAGGTAGTGCTGGAGGTAGGATCAGTGTGTGAATTGTGGGTATAAATTAAAGGGAGAAACTGCAGAATTTTCAGTCAGGTTGGATGCCTGGTGTGAGAGGAAAAGAGGAGTCAACTGTGAGTGGAGTGTGGTTCCCCGTTTCCTGAGAAGACAGGAGGCGGGTAGGGGGTGGGGACAACTGTGGTAGAAGAAAGGGTATGTGTGTGTGCACGTGTGTGTGTGTGTGTGTGTGTGTGTGTGTGTGTAGGGAGTTGAGGCATGAAATAATTATTTCTATTGTGCTCATGTTCAGTTTGATAAGCTATTACACAGCGATGTCAAAATTTCCAGTATCTAATTGAATAAATAAGTGTAGTTTAGGAGAAAGGCATGGGTCCTAGATACAAATTTTGAAGTCATTAGCCTGAGCCTCTAATCCATTTTCTCATTCTTCTGTCCCCAGGAAAGAAAGAAAAAGATGACCTGGCCTCCTTGTAAACGTGTGAATGGCATACACATACAGCACCTTTACCAGAAAAGAGGTCTAAGAGTTCGGATGGCAAACAAACTAGCATCTCTGAATTTATGGGGTAAGGTTCTCTGGACAGTGTCATAAGCTGTGCAATTACCAGAGGATACAATGAAGATATTTCATCAAGTAATGAATGATGAGACAGTTTATGTAACTGACAGATTGCCTGTGAGTGATTACTGCATAGATTTCTCAGAGGCTTCATACATAACCCTTGCCCACAGCACAGCCCCAAATGCCCAGGAAGGACCTGGGGAGGCGCGCTGGCGACCTGAACGTCTCCAGGTCCTGCCTGAGTCTCAGGATTACCTGCATCCTTGAAATTATTCGTAAAGCTCGACACTAGGTTAGATCTATGACACTCTGACCATGTTATGAGGTCAGATGTGATTATCCAACCTCTGCAGGGAAGGTGAGAAAACACCAGCAAAGGAGAATGAGGAGCAGCAGCCTATGAGGCAGGTGAAAACTGAGGAGGACTCAGGTGTCCCGAAAGCCAAGGGAACACATCTCAAGGAGGCTGCCATGATGAGCTGTGGTTGGAGCTGGGTGTGTGGCTGCCATTGCAGTCTTGAAAAGTCATTTCAGTGGAGTCATGGAGCCAAAAGCCTTTGGAGTGGAGTCCAGAAAGACTCGGAGGAGAGAAATTCAAAGAAGTGAGAATAGACACTTTTTTAAAGGAGTTTGCCGGAAAAAGGGAGCAGAGATGGGGGTGGCCATTGGATAGGACTCTGGGGTTGTAAAGGATTTTCGAAAATGGAGAAATAACGATATGATACTATGCTGAAGGCAGGACTGAGACGAGAAGCGCAGATGGACAGTGTAAGCCAGAGAAAGAGCTCTGTCCTTGAGTAGGTTGGAGGGGAGGATCTAAAGGATGTGTGGAGGGTTGGCCTTCAGAGAGCAGGCAGCCATCCTTAGGAAGAGGAGGCCCGGCTGAGTGCTTAGGCCCAGGTGCAGACAGGCAGAGGGGGTACTGGGATTTGAGGAAGAAGAAACGTATGAGTGATGAAGGAAGGGGAGGGCGGAGGAAGTCGGTATCACTGCTGGGCGGCACCCAGGCCCTCCTGAGGTCAGAGATGATGAATTTAAAGGAAAACTCGTGAGCAGAGTCTTCTGTTTCTCTGCACCAACACTGAGCTGCAAAGGCAAAGTAGAAAGAATGGTGGATTTAAGTTTGGTTGGAGTTTTGCCGGAACTGTAAAAGGAAGCGGGACATCTCTCGATCACCTCCCGCTTATGACTGTGAATGATCTCACGGTGATCCTCCAAGCCCCTCTCCCTCAGCTCTGTTCACCTCCGCCTATGACTGTGAATGATCTCACGGTGATCCTCCAAGCCCCTCTCCCTCAGCTCTGTTCACCTCCCGCATACCCGCATATGACTGAATGATCTCAGTTTCCCCCAAGCCCCTCTCCCTCAGCTCTGCACCACCAAACTGCTCAACCTACTTTTTTGTCTTGACCTGTCCAAATCCTTCCACATTGAAAAACAAAAAACAAAAAACAAAAAACAAAAAACTTTTTATTGTAAATATCACATAGAATAAGCTTAATACATTATAAAGTGACCAACTTTTTAAACACTACCCAGGCCAAGACACAGAACTTTACCAGGTCCGCCTGAAGCCCTCCATGTATCTATTCTCATCACAACACCTTCACCCCTTCCTAAAAGACACCATGGTTTTTTTTTTTTTTTAGACGGAGTCTCATTGTTACGCGGCTGGCGTACAGTGGCGCAATCTCGGCTCACTGCAACCTCCATCTCTTGGGTTCAAGTGATTCTCCTGCCTCAGCCTCCCGATTAGCTGGGACTACAGGTGTGTACCACCACACCCAGCTAGTTTTTGTATTTTTAGTAGAGATGGGGTTTCACCATGTTGGCCAGGATGATCTCGATCTCCTGACCTTGTGATCTGCCTGCCTCAGCCTCCCAAAGTTGTAATCACTTTCTTGTTTTTCTTTATCACTCAAGGTTCATTTCTAAACACTACAGTTCATTTTGTCTGTTTTGAAGATGTGTTGTTTAGTCCATCACCCTCCATTGTCTTTTTTTCCTTGCAATTTATCTGTTGAAGAAAGCAGGACATGTGACCTACAGAGTTTCCCAGTCTTCATTTTGCTGATTGTATCCAATGTTGCAGTTTATAATGCACCTTGATAATTTTTTTCCTATAAATTGATAATTGGTCTATAGGCTTCATTTAATTCAGCTTCTTTCCTTCCTTCTTTCCTCTCTCCCTACCCCCTCTCTTTTCCTCTTTTTTTCCTTCCTCCTTCATTCTCTTCCCTTCCTCCTTTTTTGGTCCCTCCCTCTATCCCTCTGTCCTCCTTTCTCCTCTTCCTTCTTTTTGTCTCTCTATAATACTACTTCATAGATGGTGTTTTGTACTTCTATCAGGAAGATCATAATGTCTTTCTCTCTTCTTGAAAGCTTAGCAGTCATTAATATTCAGTAACTAGATTAATTTACTGGGATTGAAAAATGATATTTTAATTCAAACATTCCTTCATTTATTAGTTAGAATACTTCTATTTTTTGGTTATCCAGTGGTATTGTTTGAATAGGAAAGGCAGGATAAAATATTTGAATCTTTTTTTTCAATGAACATTTATAAACTCATAAACTTAAACATATTATGTGTTAAGTGTGTTTTAGCTCAATGCAGTGATTTCCTTCTTGACGCACAACTATCTCATCTCTGGCCAATGGCAATCCTATCAAGATGAGTTTCCATAACATGATCCTGACACCATTCAATAGCTTCCTCGCTATCTGCTATGGAAAGTTACTCAGGTTCATCTTACACATTTCCTGCTCCAGGCCAGGAATTGCCTACTTTTAAAAGAAGCACTGCTTCTTAAAAATTTCAAGACCATAAATTGGGTGCTAGGCATGTTCAGTGGTCCTAAGTTAGTCATTGTTTCTAAGTCCTCTCAGTTCTTACTTTGAAGGACAGGTATCTCAGAACTACAAGGTTTTTACTTAACATTTTCTGTTTTACCTCTGTTGCTCCTTTCTTCCACACTGGTTCTCAAGAACACAGAAGATGACATAATTACAATATTCCATAATTGCTCATTTGCTTTTTCTCACATTACACAATTTCAGAATAACAATACCATCACTGTGCCTATGATTTCTGAAAACTTCAAATATGTTTTCATATGCTCTACTCATTCTCCCACAAAATTTTTAAAATAATTATACTGTATCCACACTGTTAACACATGTGGCCATTTCAAACTATGCTGTCTTTCTCTTAACCTTCATGTTATCTTACTTCTATACACACACACACACACACACATGCATGCAGGCACAACCATCAGTACTTATGTTGATGGTTGATGTTTTCCCAGTAATTTTGATTGCTTGAATCTTGTTCTCCAGTAAATTCCTCAGGAAGAGTTCCTGGGAAATACAGTCACTGAGTTCTTCCATAGTAACAGTTTATTTAGGGCTTTTATTCTTGATAATGAGTTTGGCTGCATAAAAAATCTTTATATTATACATAAAAAGAATATATGGAATTATAGTTTCTTACAGTATACATATAAGGAATATACAATCCTGATATACATACAGGGATTGTGTGTGTGTATATATATGTATATATATACACACACACACATACACACTTATATTTATACATACTTCCCCCTTGAGTATCTGAAATCTCTTACTTCATGTTCTTCTGGTATAAAATATTATGGATAAGCCTGAAAATAATGTTTTTTTCCTTTGTAAATTAATTGCCCTCTTTTGCCTAGATGCCCAAGGAATTTTTTTCCATTTCTTTAGAATCCAGGAATTTTGTTAGAGTATATCTTGGTGCTGGTCATTTTTGGATCAATTTTCACAAGCATACTGTGTCGGGAAAGTTGTACTGAATTTAGTTTTTAGGGTTCACTTTGTTCAGTTGCTTTGATGTTTTTCTTATGTCATTTCTAGTATACATATATTGGATCTTCTTTACCTCACTTCTAATTCCAACAGCTTATCTCAAATCCCTTTTTAATTTTCTTATTTGTGTTTTTTAGAATTTTCTTCACTTTTCATTTTCTATTTCTTTTAAGACAATGTCTATTATATGTATTTGTGTAATTTCCTAATAATTTCCTAATAACTTGGTTCACCTTGAAAAGGTTATTTTGGCTTTCCTTTGATTTGAGGCATTCTTCCATTGTCCATAAGGATGCTATTTTGTTCTACATTCACTGCATCATTTTAATAGCCCTGTACGGGACTGAACCTTGCTTCTTTTCTGTTAGAGTTTTACCTTGTTCCTTTGCTGTTGCTCAGTTTTACATGAAATTAGTTCTCCTGAAATTTTACAAAGAGGTAGGATTCAGAAAAGCTGTAGACTTTTCTCTTCTGGTGTTTTAGGCAGTGTTCAAAAATATGGGGGCTTCCTTTCTGCAATCTCACAACTCTGTTACCCCATTTTTAACCGGACTACCTCCTTCCTTTTTTTCTCTTCTATTTTGAGCAAATTTCTGCTCCGTGTGGGGCTTTGTCCTGAGGGGGGCCTTTGCCTGGGTAAATCTGGTGAGTGCATGAGACCTAAAGTGCTCCAAGCCCTTTAAACCTTATTACAGACTATTGCACTCATTCCTCTATCCTTTTGTGCATCCACATGCCCTGAGTTTGGCATAGTATCTTGTCAATAGTTTGTAGACAGTAAATAATTATGAATTAATAAAATCTAACTCCATTAAGTGACAATTAATTAAATAATTCTAATAAGATAATCAATAGCAATGGAAATTAATAACAGTAACTCAGGATTATTTTACCTACATAAATAATTTTTTAAAATAAGTTGCTCTTAAGTAATTGACTATTTTCTCATTTGACAACACATCACCTAGTCTATTTAATTTAGTTAGGTAATTTTATTACTATGACAATAGCTTTTATCTAGGAAGAAGTTAATGTATGGACAAAGTCCAATAACAATTTAGAAATTCTTGTTGACTGCATTCATAGTGGTCTCAAATATTGATGGAATTTTAAAAATTATGTCCCCCTTTCCATTCATTAGCTAGGGAATTTATTAAAAATTATTGTTATTTATTTTGTTTATGATAAACTCAAGAGCATTTGAGCATACAATTCCTTTTTCAAAGGAAGACAAATATTTTAACATATGCGCCTGGGAATTTCTGATGATTAAAAAGTACACACAATACCTGAAATATGCCTATTGAAAGTATTACTTTTCAAAATTAACATTGTGACATTTATAAGAAAAACACTGACCTGGAACAAAGAATGTACTAGTATTTGTAGAAAGCTTAATATACTAAGGAAATAATTTAGTCATGTAATTACATATCATTAGCAAAGATCCTTACTTAGTTACCTTCGAGATATAATCCACAGTTTTCATAGATCCTTTTAACCATTTACTGGCACAAAGTTGAAAGTGCATTAATGGAGATTTGTGACAAACTAGCACTAATACAGAATACTGTATGTATCTCAGTATAAAATATGTGTGATAATGGTAAAGTAACTAATAAATCTACCCCAGTTGGTGGAAGGGAACAAACACTTCCCTTGATATCCTTGTATTGGTTCCAAGGGCTTTTTTACTTATCAATATTGAATAGCATTTTATAAACAGACTAACTTGGAGGAATGTGATTAATTTATAATGTGAGCTGGGTTTATATAGAGTCCACCCTCAACTGAGCTCAAAAGTGGAAAAATCACTCATGCATGTTTTGTCTATGGAATGCACAATGAGCATCTGTGTGTGTGTAGATATGCTAATATTTACATGTCAAACTATATTGACAGTTTTAAGCTATTAAAAATAGTTTGCAAATTTCTAGATATGCTTTCATAAAGTGAATAATCCACAGACAACTAAAATAATTTTGAATTGATTGTACAATATTTGCAAAAATATTTGAAAATAAATGTAAATATTCACAAAGAATACTGCTCTGAACCTAAGGAAAACAATAACTGTTTTTCTCCTGTATTTTATCAGATTATAGCAAAAAATACATTTCATTAGTATGCGTTATGCAGGTAGAATCCTGACTCACTGCTATACTTTCTATTTTATTTCTTTGGGGAGTAAATTATTCAGTCTTTATGTGAATGCTCATGGATTCTCTTAAGAACAAAAAGTATTCATTTTAAAGCATAAAATTCATAGATGTTTCAATAAACTCGTATTTTAAGAATTTAAATAATGGGTCATGGGAGAGTATAATGAAATAGATATTGTATTTTGTTAGTCTGCAGGCAGTTAGGAGACCTGTATTTGGGTAGAAAAGTGTTCTATAATGAAGGAATGGTTGCACGTTCAAGCCACAGAAGGACCAGTGAACTTCCCCTTTCTTGCTGGCTGTTGACTGCATGTTAAGTACATTAAAGGAACATGGGTAGTCACCTGAGAAGTGTGGCTATGGGGAAATCAAGCGTAAACATCCCCCACCACTGAAACACCATCCAAAAGGCCTCTCCTCTGTAGGAGAGGACAGGCTGCTTCACTCTGATGCTTAATTTGCATGCTTTCATAGAAAAAGAAGAAAAGAATCTAATTTTTAAAACTACAAGAAATGTGAAGTACAGGGATCCCAGGTAAAACTCAAGTCTGAGAAAAATGGCACATGTTCTGTCAAAATGAGTCAATGCTTGCCAGCCATCCAGGAGCTATGTGGCCCCCTTTCAGGTCCTCCAAGCTAAGGAGGTTGATTTTGTGCTGTCATAGTGTTTCCCAGAGTATCCTTTTGGGGGCACTCAGGTACAGCTCTGGGGTCTCCTTTGCTTCCCCACACCACTCCATAAATTACAGCTTTTGTTACATCTCAGCCAAAAGCAGTTCGGGGACTCCCTCCCTGGGCTTCTCCCTCAATCCCTCCTAGAACAGAGGGGTCCTGATCAGGCTTCTGTTCACTGAGCTACTGCAGTGAACCAAACCACGGCACCGACACTTTGCTGCTCGGTTAATTCTCTGTCCACTCTGTGAAGTGATGGATGTGGCCTCGGAGCCACAAAGAAGTGCCATCTTTTGCTGACATCCACACAGGCAGAGAACCCACAGTGCTGCATTAGAACTAAGGCTGAAACTTTCAAGACCATGCTTTCCACAATACCCAGCTGCCTCTTTCTCTTATTCCCGTCTATTAAAAAAAATTCAGTCAGGTATAGTGACTCATGCCTGTAATCCAAGCACTTTGGGAGGCTGACGTGGGAGGATCGTTTGAGACCAGGAGTTTGAGGCCAGCCTAGGCAACACGGCAAGACCCCATTTCTACAAAAAATTTTAAAAAAATTACCTGGGCATGGTGGCATGTACCTGTAGTCCCAGCTACTCAGGAGGCTGAGGTGAGAGGATCATTTGAGCCTAGAAGTTCAAGGCTTCAGTGAGCTGTGATCACACCACTGCACTCTAGCTTGGGCAACAGAATGAGACTTTCTCAAAAAAAAAAAAAAAAGAAAATTCAGCTCACCATTCCTCTGTCATCTTTTAGAAACTAATGAAAAATAGTTTATTATAGAACTTCCTCTTTGGATTAAAAAAACTATAATAACATCAGAGAGGAACATCAGCTTATGATTTAGCCATTTCTCATTGCTATGCAGATAATGTCCCATTTTCTATACGCATTAGAAATTTTTTTCAAAAAAGAAGCACTCCTTAGATTGTCAGTAATCTTCATCTTCCTTTTTTTTTCATTTGCAGGTAGTTAGCCTGAGAGCATCTGTGACAGCCTAAGTGGTGGCCCCCATGACCCTGCTGTTTTTCTTCTCTATTCTGTTGCTAATAATGTTTTCTTCATCCCTGAACATCTGTCAGCTACTGATGAAGTGAATTGGCTAGAGAAAGGGCTGGACCTTGTTAATTGCATAGAAAAAACTATCAAGATGGCTGAAATCAAATGCAAAGAGGCAACATCAAACAAGACCTAAAAAAAAAAAAAACCAAGAAACAAAAAAAAAACAAGCAACAGATCATATCCGGAAGCACAGTTTAAGAAGTTTTTTTTTTTTTTTTTTTTCCAGATATTTCAGGTGACCCAATGCCAAAAAGCATCTCATCTTCTAGTAGTTGTGGAATCTTCTGGAAAAGAGATCCAAATCAACTGGCTTCCTTGTCCCCTCTCCATGTGTGACACGGAGCAGCACCCACTGGAAGGGGAGGGCTACAAAGGCTGTTTTCCTCACAAGAGTTCCTACAGCTGACGTGACTTCAGAGACTCCTGTAGACTATGGAAACAGGGTGGTGAAGTGTCTCCTGATGGAGCGCGCTGCAGAAAGCAGGGTTGTCTGTGGCTGTAAATTATTTCACTCTTTGCTCTCGTCCCAGAGAAACAGCGTTAGGGTAGCACCTAAATCTGCAAATCCAAGAGCCTTGCCCCTCAGATAAATGAGCGTTGCCTCTGCCTTCCTTGAAAGGAGCTGGGGCACAGGTCACTGCCACCATCCTCCTTCCTGGCTCCCTACGCTTTTTCTTTCCCTGAATTCAGTATTTTCACCTCTCTTCCTTCTGCTTATTCTCTAGAAGCTCTTTGTCCAGTCCTGAAGCAACTGCGATGGTTTCTAGGTGATTCTGAGGGAAGGGTGACATGTCATTGTCTGGAAGTTTTGTGTAAGGCTACGGGTGGGGCAGTGAAATGGGTTAGCTCCACTGAGCATTTAATGATCTAATTAGAACTTGGATGAACCAAAATATTTTTTAAAATCATCTGGATTGTATTAGATGGCTTCATATTTATAACTATCTGAAATGGACAAGCCTCTAACACTGAGGAAGCCTTTTGGGGTGAAAGCCGAGAAGCTGCCTTAATGCCAAGGCACACCTGAGCACAGGTAACAACAGCCAGGTGCTCTGGATGTCCACCTACGTCCCTCCAAAGATCATCACAATGCATCCCTCATGCCCCACATCATTGCTTCAGAGGCTCAAGCTGCCTGTCATTCTTATCACCCAAACTCTCAGTCCCATATGGGTCCATACGTTTCCTAATATCAGCCAATTTCCATGCTTCCCTCTCTCCTAAGCCCTTTTTCTGTGTCCCCTGAAATTCCTGTTCATGATAAACTAACTGCCCTGTATAATCAGCCTTTTGAAAGGTTTCCCTGTCCACACTGACTTAACTGAAACTGATCCATCTCCCTTGCAACCTTTTCAAGTGAAGGCTGCTTTTCATTTCATATTCACATCTTTCAAGGCCAGAGGTGAAGATGGTTGTCCCTTGGCTCCTTAACGACGCCCCCAAATGCTTGGGTTCCTCTCCCTTGTAAAACCCACCACTCCTTTGAGACCCATGCTTCACCCTCACCTCCTCACTGCTGCCCCCTGATCTCCTGGACGCAGCCCCTAATTCTTGAAGACTGTAGCTTCAGGCTGTTCTCACCTTTTCTCCGATTCTTGTCATCATTCTGGGGACTTGAACTCCTGTATGAATAAGCCACCATCAATCTATTCTTTCTGTTTTACCTTCTCATCCTGCTGACCTTTTTCTCATCCTTCTATTCACACGGTCCATCCCCAGGCTCTGTCATCCTGAGAAACTGTACCACCTCTGAAATCCCAATTCCAAATATGTCTCTTTCTGATGATCACCTCTTATCTTTCCAAATCTCTTGCTAAAGTATGAACATTGCTTAAATTCTTCAACTTCATCAAGACGTCTAATTAATTGGCCCCATATTTCCTCTCCAGCCATGGGCCTCTCCAGGCCCACCTTCCTTCCTGGTCTGACAGCTTCTGTCATCTACCACCAGAAGCATTGCCTGGAAAACACAGATTTCCATGGTCTTCTTTATCTGATGGCAAAATTCCAGGCCTGGAAAACATCACCTCCGCCTTCCCTGGGCGTGTAGCCCTGCAGCTGAACACAATGGCATGATGGCTTTCTCTTAAATAATGGACCACAAACTTCAAATGGGCACTTACAACTTCCTCAAGATTGTATTGTGTTTCTCTAGTGACATGTTCTCTCTACTTTCTTCCCCTCAACCCGCCGAAAAAAGGGGTGAAATAAAAAAGATGAAATGAGGATAGTTACAACAGCATAGGAGATAGAAGTTTTTACACAGCAAGGGTAAGAAATATTTTTATAAACATTGGTAATAGTTATGATAATTAGTAGAATTAGGATAATAGTGAAGTAGTTATAGAAGAAAATGAATTTATTACTTTTATTTGGAGTTGCACCAATTTTTTGGTTCCTAAGACCAATGTAGGTAGGACCTGCCTCTCTCCAGCCATCCATACTTTATATTTCACTGAGGAGAGAGGAATCATGGCTGATGTCCTGATGTGCTCAACAGATGTTTCCTAAGCACACTCTAAGTGTCAAGTACTCTTCTATGTGGAAGACGCAGGAGTGAAAAATGACATCTGCCTTCGTGGAGCCATCATACTGCATCTCTCCTCTTCACATCCCTGCAACTATGAACACACCTGCACCTGCACTCACCCTCTCCAACCCCTCTCACAACACAAAAAGTGGCCTTCCTCCTGTTAGGGGCCGATTCCTCCCTCTCTGCTGGATCTGAGCCCTTCTTGCCTTCCAAAGTACTTCCCTTCTTCAGTTCTCAGATCTCTCTCTCAAATTACCAGGTAATTCATCTCTATGGAATCCTTCCTGTGAGTGTAAAACAAGTTCTGGCCCTTCAATCTTTAAAGAACTGTCTTGTGGTTGCTGCATTTCTCTTTCTCTTCATAGCAAACCCTCTAGAAGGAATTATCCTCCCCTTCTGTTCACTCTTCATCCCATAAAACTCTGGCTCCTGTCTTTACGCATCCCCCAAAACTGCTCATTATGGTCATTCGTGACTTTTGCCACAGGCGAAGGACGCTCCCTGACCTCATCTTCTGCAAACTCTCAGTAGCATTCAACATAAATCACCATTCCTCCTCTGGAAGGCCCGCCTTCTCAGCTTCCCCAACACCATAAATCAGCATTCCTCCTCTGGAAGCCCCGCCTTCTCGGCTTCCCCAACACCATAAATCAGCATTTCTCCTCTGGAAGCCCCGCCTTCTCGGCTTCCTCAACACCATAAATCGCCATTCTCCTCTGGAGGACCCGCCTTCTTGGCTTCCTCAACACCACAAATTGCCATTCCTCCTCCGGAAGGCCTGCCTTCTTGCCTTCTCAGCTTCCTCAACACCATATGGCCCTGGATTGTCTTCTACTTTCCTTGAGGTTCCTTCTTGGTCTCCTTTGTTGGTTGCTGCTCTTTACCCAATTTCCAAACACTGGTGTTCCTTACGGTTCATCCAATCACGGTCTCTCCTTTCTTGGCTTCTTCTGAGAATCCCCATGGGTTTAAAATTTCCTCTACATGCTGGTAATTCCAAAGTTATCTCTCCATCTCGGACCTCAGGTCTCACTGTCCTCCAAGCTCTCACTCACACATCCAAGTCCCGACTTATCTCCTTCTCCATGCTTCAGGCATAGCAAATGTGTTCAGAATTGAAGCTCAGATCCCATGCCTCTGATCTCACCTGCCCCATTTTGCTCATCTCAGTCAAATAGAACTTTCAAACTCCTTCCTTTCCCTGACCCACAGCCAGTCAGTCACCAAGTCCTTGAATTCTGCCTCTCAAGATTCACTTCTTTTTGTCTCCGCTGCCAACTGTCTTAATCCAGAGCCTCTCCATATTGCAACAAGATTGACATACTCAAAATGTAATTTGGATAATGCTAACCCCTTGCTTAAACCTTCAAGGATTTCCCACTAAACTCAGAACAAAACCCATATGCTTAACCCTGGCATCCTTGGTCCAGGTGGCCTTCATCTTTTGGCACTGTCCTTCCTGCTCAGTATTTTCCAGCCACCTTGGTTTAATTTAGTGTCTTGAATAAAGCAAGCTCTTCACCTCCTTGGGGGCACTGGATGTGTGCTTTCCTCTGCTTGGGATGCTCTTCTGCCCACTCCCGTAATGCTAGCTCCTTCAATAGCTGGTGTCCCCTCAACGCTTAGTCTCAGGGCTCAACTACCCCTCATCTAAAGTAGGTGACATCCCTATTTGTTTTCATCCTAGCATCAATTATGATCAGTAACTGTGACGTCCTCATTTACTATTTTATCCAACACTAGCACAATAATAGTACAAGAAGGTATTCAATACATTTTTTGTTGAATGGATAAAGGTTATTTCCATAAAATTTTGGTGATTAAACCTAAGGTGGAGGAAGCTGGTATAAATGGAGGTACTTCTGAAATGCAATTGGTTCAAAGGCCCTACAAACCTATTGACTCCAGACATCACACCTGATTTCTGAAGGGCTCACCTGGAACTGCAGAGTGACTTTAGTTTCCTACAATGTGATAATGTCTTTGCCAAAGAATTTGGACTAGGGGGAAGGAGTGTTGAAAGGTGCTATATGAATATGAATTGTGAACACAAATCAGAGAAGGGGCTAAGAAGCTAATATAAATGTATTATTTTAAGGAGTTTATTTTTATTTTGGGAAGGCAATGATACATAGTGTTTAATTTTTAATCCAAATCTAAAAAATCAAGATACCTACTAAAGATCAACGAAAACAGAAAGGAACCACATACAAAGAAATTAGAGGTCTGCTGTGGGTCTCTGCCATACAGTAATGAATTAGTAATTAACCAGCATTTTTGTAGGTTTTATCAACTCACTTTCTAAGTGAGTATTACGCTTACTTTACTGTCTATTTTGTTGCTACTATGTAAAGCTGGAATATAAACAGCATTTAAAATCAGAGGAATTTTAGTATAGCACAATATTTGCAACTTACTTGGCAACCTATTTATTTACAAATATTCTAAGAGATGATTGAGCTTCACTCTCCCTTGTCTACAAAAAGCTAAGTTAGAGAAACAAAAATGATTTGTCCAAGGATGCTTGTAACAGACATTAATATAAACATTTTATTTTATCAAGTGATAACAGTTGCCTCAAGCATCCAGTGAGATCCCAAGAGTTTCACCAGCTCCTGGAGCAGTTGCCCCCACCGCTGGCAGGAATGCTGGGACAAGAGCTCTCTGCTTCCTCTCGGGAGCCTCATTGCCACCATCTGCCTAGAGGCCAGTAGGTCTTGTCATGAGTAATCAGGATATAAACGTCCCTGACTGATATGCCCTGTTCATGACAGTCACCAAAGAATGCCTGACTCCTGCTCCAACTCTCCAGGCTGAGCCCCAAGCTCCACATCCACTCTGTGTATCCTTTTCCTACCACATATTCCAGCTGCCCCAAACCCTGAGACCCTTCCCCCATGCTTGGGGAACTCATGGGCAATCAGCAGTAACTGCCCTATGACTGCAATCTGCTTTCTCAATGTTTTTCTTACATTCTTCCCTAACTGAAACAGGCGTGTACCCGAGGACAGTACTTCACCTGCAGCACCCTGAAATGTTTTTGTGTCTGCAATCCCAGTACCATAAAGCATTGCTCTACAGTGTTGTAAGTAAAACATTTTCCATTTCTCCTTCTAAAGCCCTCCAACTTTCCATTTCAACCCATCAGCCTACACCATGCACTATTTCCCCTTCTGCTGTCAGCTGACATCCATTTCTCTCTCTCTCTCTCATTTCTCAAATCTTCAGTTTGCAATTCTGGAAGATCTCAGCGTGCACAGGGGTGGTACTCCCAACTCTCCGACTTCCCAATTCTATGACCTCAACTTCTCTCATCACCTTGTCCTCCATCTGAAATCAGACACACAGCCTCCCTAGGCCTCCTCCGACCTCATCGGTGCTGACCATGCAGCTCCTCCACAAGCTCGATGTGAAGTCTTTCATTCTTTGGCCAATGCCTGTTTGTCCAGTTCAACCCTTCTAGTACTCAAATCCTGAAAATTCTTTGAGCCACTGGCATCTGTAACCAGCTTTCCCTGTCCTCTCTCTCATCTGGGTTCTCTGCTTGCCCAGCTGAAATTTCATGATCAGTCATAATCACTCCCTTAGATTCACCCTCAGCTTACACTGTTGTTGTAACACTGTAAGATGAGATCCACCCTCAGCTTCTTAGCCTCCCTCTTGTTTTTGTTACATTTTGACCGCAAAACTTCAATGCCAGTGCCTTTCCTGCATCTGTGCCTACACAGATGAGTGTGTCAGAAAAACACCCAGTGGATTGACCTCACTCCAAATTCAACCATTTCCCAAGTTTATTCCCTCCTCACCCTCCTAAATGACAATTTCATTATCCTCTCCTGACATGGTTTGGCTGTGTCCCCACCCAAATTCTCATCTTGAATTGTAATCCCCATAATCCCCATGTGTCAAGGGCGGGACCAAGGGTGGAAGTGATTGGATCATGGGGATGATTCCCCCCATGGTGTTCTCGTGATGGTGAATGAGTCCTCACGAGATCTGATGGTTGTAAAATTGGCTGGCATTTCCCCTACTTGCACTTTTCCCTCCTGCCGCCTTTTGAAGAAGGTACCTTGCTTCCCCTTCGCCTTCCGCCATGATTGTAAGTTTCCTGAGGCCTCCCCAGTCATGTGGAACTGTGAGTCAATTAAACCTCTTCCCTTTATAAGTTACCCAGTCTCAGGCATTTACTTATAGCAATGTGAGACCAGACTAATACATCTCCTTTCCCTCTAAAACTCTTCCCCCATCTGTACTCTCAGCTGATGACCTAGCTTCCTCTTTCACCAAGAAAAGAGAAACAACCAGCAGAGACCCTACGGAAGGTTTACCATCAAATCCAATGCTCATACGTCTGTGCCTGCATATTCTGTCTCCCCCACTGTTACCAGGCGGAACTGGCCACTCTCTTGTCCAAGCCCATGCCTACATCCAAGGACACTGCTCCTGAATTCTCCCTTCCCCCTTCTGCATCATCAATCTCCCAATTCCTCTACTGAATCATTACCATCAGTACATAGACATGCTGCAATTTTTCCCATTAAGAAGGTCATTTTCTTATCTCCATCCCTCAGCTACCTCATTTCTTTGCTTTCCTCTTCAGCTAAGTTCCCAGTTGCCAAAATTAAAATGTCTGTATTTGCAGTCTCCCACTCTTTGGTTCACCTCTCACATGAATCCATTCGAGGCAGGCTTTCCCCTCACTGTCCACGGTCAAGGTTACCAAGGACCTCCACATTGTGGAGTCCAGTGCTCATTTCTCATCCTTGTCCTTCTTGCTGAGCATAGGACACAGATCATGATTCCTCCTCCTAAAGATGCCTTCTTCCTTTGGCTCCCAGGTCATGATACCTGCCTGGATTTTTTCCCACCTTATTATCATTATTATTTTTCTGAGACAGACTCTCACTCTGTCACCCAGGCTGGAGTGCATTGGCACGATATTGGCTCACTGCAACCTCCGCCTCCCAGGCTCAAGCAGTTCTCCTGCCTCAGCCTCCCAAGTAGCTGAGATTACAGGCACCTGCCACCACACCCAGCTAACTTCTGTATTTTTAGTAGAGACAGGGTTTCGCCATGTTGGTCAGGCTGGTCTCAAACTCCTGACCTCAGGTGATCCATTCGCCTTAGCCTCCCAAAGATCTGGGATTACAGGTGTGAGCCACCCACGCCTGGCCTCCTCCCACTTTATTGCAACCCTATCTTATGCAATGTGGCTCCTCCCTCTTTGTTTTGCTCAGTCCTCCTCCCCTCCCCTCCAACAGTCACACTTGTTTCTGGACTATTATGAATGTTAAAGCCAGGCACATGATCACATTGGAGCCTCTGCTGTTGCTTCATCCACTCTGTGGAAATCTCCTTTCCCAGATGTCACCATGAGGCTTCTCTGGATACCTTTCAGTCTTTATTCACCTGTCACCTGCTCAGTGAAACTTTCCCTGACCACCTTATATAAAATTTCACCTCTTCCTCCAGTATTCACTGTCCTTGTTTTTGTGTGTGTGTGTGTGTGTGACAGAGGCTCGCTCTGTAACAAAGACTAGAGTGCAGTGGCACAATCTTGGCTCACTGCAACCTCCACCTCCTGGGTTCAAATGCTTCCCATGCCTCAGCCTCTAGAGTAGCTGGGATTACAGGCATGCACCACCATGCCTGGCTACTATTTTGTATTTTTAGTAGAGATGTGGTTTCACTATTTCACTATGTTGGCCAGGCTGGTCTCGAACTTCTGGCCTCAAATGATCTGCCTGCCTTGGCCTCCCAAAGTGTTATCATTACAGGTGTGAGCCACCACACCTGAGCGCTGTCCTTTTTCTCCATAGCAATGATAGCCATCTAACATAATACACACTAAATGTGTTTATGTGTATATAATATGGTTTTCTCTAAGTAGAATATGGAGATTTTTCACTCCTCTATCCCTATAACCTAGGATGGTATATAGCACATAGTAGGTACTCAGTAAGTATCAGCTGAAAGAAAGAAGGAAGTGTGTGTATGTCTGCATGTGTGTGTGTGTGTGTGTGTGTGCGTGCGTGTGTTTGTGTTTTAGGAAATAGAGATCAATATTGCTGTGATGCACTGTATTACCAAAACTAATCGTAGTGATATTAATTTTGATTATGGCTCAATTAAATTTCTAGGAGAATGCAAAGTGACCTGACCTTTACAAAGCAGATCTGAGGAGATGATTACTGTTGGCTTCTTTCCTTACTAATTACCCATGGACTCTAAAACAAAAATGGAATCACTGCAAATATTGGTACAAGTTTGAAGAGAAGACTCCATTATCTGAGCAGAACTGTCAGGGTAACAACCAGTGATTCTTGCTTTAAGAAGTCTTTAGGCTTTCACTGGAAAATGGCTGTGAGATCCAGGTGTCTTCACAAGGAGTTATGTTTGGGAGAGTCAGTTGTCAACTTTTACCTGCAATACGGGATAACTGATTTCACTTGTATTTGAATATACATTTATGCCTGCTATTCTGGAAACTCACAATATAGAAAAATGAAGGGGATGTACTGTAATTCTCTAACTCCAGGACGTGGAAGTGATTCCAGTTTCTTATCCTCTCCTTACTAATCCTTTTGTTTTTATTCTCATATTGGAAATGGGCAGTTTTACTTTGCCACATACATACACCAAACAAAAACACACAAACCAAAAACTCATTGATGAAAGTGAGCTGCCACATCTCCATTTGCATATTTCCTGGTCAAAGTTGGCAGAGACAATCTTTAGGAGTAAAAATAAATAACACTGGGCTGGGCGTGATGGCTCACGCCTGTAATCCCAGCACTTTGGGAGGCAGAGGCAGGCGGATCATGACGTCAGGAAATCGAAACCATCCTGGCTAACACGGTGAAACTCCGTCTCTACCAAAAATATAAAATATTAGCTGGGTGTGGTGGTGGGCGCCTGTAGTCCCAGCTGCTCAGGAGGCTGAGGCAGGAGAATGGCGTGAACCTGGGAGGCGGAGCTTGCAGTGAGCTGAGATCATGCCACTGAATTCCAGCCTGGGTGACAGAGCAAGACTCCGTCTCAAAAAATAAATAAAATAAAATAAATAACACTGGAAGTTAGGTCAATCAGCCTTTTGCCAACTCTTTAGTGTATTTTAAGGATAACTTGACACCTAGATTTAACATACTAATACAGAGTTTGTAGTTCCATATAGGGATCAAGAAACGTATTTTTAAGCATTCCATACTATGTATGTGTGTACATATATATAATATTTAGCACCCTGAATTATTTACTTAGCATATCTATTTAAATTATGACATGCCTCACTGAGCACAACACAGCATTTAAATAATCCACTTCGAATGGTCACCCTTTGTATAGACGTCACATGTTCATACCCGTGTACAAAAGGCTGCCATGAAATACAGATAACAAACACCCGATACAAAAACCTGGTAAAAAAAAAAAAAAAAAAAAAAAAAAAAAAAAAAAAGCTCACACATCCACCCACAGACAGCAACTTAGGAATGTCTAAGACCATCGATCCCTCAATCCCTCAGGCATAATTCATCTCTGCATTTATTTGTTTGCTCATCTGCCACTATGCAGTGCTTGCTTCCTGCTTGAGTCTTGAGATGAAATGCACTGGCAGATAGCAGATGTAGCAATTAATAACCTGTCAGGTCTGATGGATAGAAGAGGAAAAAAGTGTCCTCACACATATCTCCAGCATGGTTTTCTTCCCCATTTCAGGGCGCCCAGGGTCAGGAGACATACTCAGCCTCCCTGGGGAGCCCAAACTGTCTCATTAGCGTCTATCTTTCATGACAGTCTGATGCAGCCTTTGAGATGCTCACTCACCTGCTCTTCTCCCAGAATCCTGAAGTGATGGAGCTCTTTAATCAAGGAGTTGGGACAGCCAGCTGTTGGAAAGAAGAATTAATCACAAAAACGTCATTTTCACTCTGTGTGGTTATATGTTCTTACACACAGTTATGACTATCAACTGCCAGTGTTGCCTTTTGGGAGGACACAGACGTGTACCTGAAAAACACACATCTAACCAACCACAAAAAAAGCCAAACCTTCAAAAGAGCTATGGCCGCTGCCTGGCCTCCAACCGCACCTCTTTAGAAAACAGTTGCATGTGACTCTGGCCAGGCTTTCTCTCCCCTCTGATTATGATCTGGCCTTAGGATGTCATGCCACTCTGGTTCTTAGAAACATGTCCAGCATGTCACTGGTTCCTCATATATAGCCAGGATTCCGCAGGGCCAGAGTAGGGGAGTTGGTGACCACAGGCTCTGACTTATTCATCATGTCCTGTTTGCTCACCATCAAGGCCAGGGGCCTGCTCATTGAGAGGTAAGAGCAAAGGTCGGGTAGCTAGACATCCATTCTTTGGGGGGCTCAGCTGGCGGTTAGTACCTTGCCTGGTTTTGTCAAGAGGCTTTGTGAAGACCTATTAGATCTTGCGTTTGAGTTTGGAAAGGCATCTTACGGAAGGACCAAGAGAGAAGGCCCAGCAGTTCTGGTGCCTATCACTTTCTCGTTCCACCCAATCAATCCAAGCTCCTTCAGACTTTCACCTTTTCCTTCTTCAGTTGTAAAACAAAGTAAGTAAATAGGTAAAAAAAAAATATATATATATATATATATGCACACATACACACACACTTAATTAAAATACATATGTATAAAATATTATATAATTATATTTAATGTATAGATATGAGTTATATATTTTTTAATATAACTCACACATATAAATTATATATGTAAATATATAATTTTATAGAATTATATAATTAATATAAATATTGGCCCAAATATATATATTTATATATAATAATATAACATATATAATAAATATTCTATGTAAAATAAAATACAGTTGACCCTGGAACAACATGGGCTTGAACTTTGTGGGTCCACTTATACACAGATTTTTCTTCTGCCTCAGCTACCCCTGAGACAGCAGGACCAACCCTTCCCCCTCCTCCTCCTCCTCAGCCACTAGCTGTGAAGAGAATGAAGATGAAAACCTTTATGACGATCTGCTTTTACTTAATGGATAGTTAATACATTTTCTCTTCCTGATGATTTTCTTAATAACATTTTCCTTTCTCTATCTTACTTTAAGAATATAGTATATAATACATATGACCTATAAAATATGTGTTCATAGACTATTGATGTTATGGGAAGGGCCTCTAGTCAACAGTAGGTTATTAGTAGTTAAGTTTTGGGTGAATCAAAAGTTCCACATAGTTTTTTGACTTCAGGGATGTTGGTGTTCCTAAGCCTCACATTGTTCAAGGCCCAAATGTATAGATATGTAAAATTTAGGCCAGTATATGCTTAATATCATTTAAAATGTGTTGCATCCCTGTCTTTTCAATAGAACTATTCCTCGATATTAGGTTGTAGTCATTTATACTATTATTTTTTTGAGTCAGGGTCTAACTCCAGGCTGGGGTGCAGTGTGTAATCATGGCTCATTGCAGCCTTGACCTCCTGGCTGAAGGTACCCTCTTGCTTCAGCTTCCTGAGTAGCTGGGACTACAGGTGTGTGTACCACCAAGCCTGGCTAAGTTTTTTTTTTCCCTAATTTTTTGTAGAGATGGGGTCTCACTATGCTGTCCTGGCTGGTCTCAAGCTCCTGGGCTCAATTGACGCTCCCATTTCAGCCTCACAAAGTACTGGAATTATAGGCGTGAGCCACTGTAACTGGCTTATTTATATTATTCTCTCTGGAAACCAAATTGATATAAAAACCTGTTTCTTTGAGATAAGACCTATGGATTATATAATCTGTTGAACTTCCTAGTAAGGAAACTGGATTGTATGCAGGACATATCAACTAAATTATGGAGCCATTTCTCATATTCCTCAGCATTGTGATGTGAGAGTGGTCAGAAGCCCTGAGAGTGTTTGTCTTGGGGAGGGCAAGCTGAGGAATGAGAAAACCTGTATTCACACAGGTGAAGGTGCTCATTGCAATACAGATTAGATCTGTGCATTGTTTCAGAGAGTAGGATTTAAACCAACAGAAGAAAATGGAATAAATTGCCTTATAAGACAGTAACTGCAGGTTTTTCAACACATGCTAAATGAATACTTATGTAGGATATTTTAGAGAGGAATTTTACTGGGTATGATGATGAATTTATGTGTCTACTTGATTGGGCTAAGGGGTGCCCAGATAGCTGATAACATGTTATTTCTGGGTGGGTGTGTGAGAGTGTTTCTGGGAGAGACTGGCATCTGAGTCTGTGGACCAAGAAGATCCACTCTCAGCAATGTAGGCAGGCATCGTCCCATCCACTGAGGGCACTGAGGGCCTGCACAGATCAAGAAGGCAGAGAACGGTGAATGCTCTTTCTCTTCTAGAGCCTTAAAGATCAGATTTCCTGGTTCTCAGGCCTTCTGACTGCAAGACATACACAACTCCCAAACCTGCCACCCCTAGTTGTCAGGCCTTCAGACACAGACTGAATTAGATCAAAGGCTTTCCTGGTTTTCCAGCTTGCAGATGGCGGATTGCGGGACTGCTTGGCCGCCATAATTGTGTGAGCCCTTCCCCCAGTAAATGTCCTCTTGTCTCTTTCTCTTTATAGATCCTATAGACAGAAAGGTCCTGTTTCTTGGGAGAAGCCTGACTAATACACTGAGTTATTTCCAATTCCAAAACTCTATGGTCATGTAAAATGCTGGAACATAGCTTTAGCCTATATTATACAACATTTCATACGTTGAGAAAGTGCTTCATAAATGTTTACTGAGTAGTACAAAAGATTACAAAAATGTGAACAAAATTTAAACACATGTGTAAACAGGTGATGCCACCAAGAAAATAAATAAAAATCCTGGCCAGGCATGGTGGCTCACACCTGTAATCCCAGGACTTTGGGAGGCTGAGGCAGGAGGATCACAAGGTCAGGAGTTTGAGACCAGCCTGGCCAACATGATGAAACACTGTTTCTACTAAAAATACAAAAATTAGTCAGACATGGTGGTGGGCATCTGTAATCCCAGCTACTTGGGAGGCTGAGGCAGGAGAATCGCTTGAACCTGGGAGGCAGAGGTTGTGGTGGGCTGAAATTGTACCAATGCACTCCAGCCTGGGCAACAACAGCAAGACTCTGTCTCAATAAATAAATAAATAAATAAATAACCCAAGTGAATATTTTACTGGAAAACATAATACATTAGCTTTCACAGGCATGTCTGGTACTGTAGAGAAGGAAAACTAGATCCTTCAAGTGAGAAACAGATGCTTGAGCTGAGTGCTTCTCCAACTAGAGGCCACGGAGACTTGCAGGCTGAAGATTCTTTTTGAGAAGTTGTTGATTTTGGGGTTGCTATTCTGATGATTACCTAAACAATAGTAAAAATATATTCTGGATCATTTGACTGGCTTCAGTTCAAACAAAAACTGCTGTGAAATTCAGCCTCAAGTCAGTTCCTGTGCTTTGGATCTCTTTGGGAGCAAGTCATCATAGTTTAGTTTCCTGAAACGAGTGAGAAAAGAGTGGATAGAAGGCAAGGGAGGCTTCCCCTGCCAGTGACGTCCCATGGTCTGGGGCTGAGTGTCCGAAGGGTAGAGTCACAGGAGAAGTTGTGGGGGAAGGGAGGCAGCCCACAGCTCAGGGTCCCGGGCCTGCTGAGATGGAACATTTGAATCTGGGCCAACTCGTCAGGGCCCTGTTCGGATCCCAAGCACTGCTTTAGTGTCAGTAAAATGACAGCCTCTGGCATATTGAATTGATAGAGTCCATCAGAATATTTTGGTCTTGTACTTTCAGTTATATTTAATTGATATGTTTTTACTTGGGCCTTCTAGTTGTATAAGCATAAAGTATTTATAGCTCAGTTTATATCTAGACACATTGAAGACATATTGTCTTAAAAATAATTTCATTCAGCCAGGCGCGGTGGCTCACGCCTGTAATCCCAGCACTTTGGGAGGCAGAGGCAGGCAGATCACGAGGTCAGGAGATTGAGACCGTCGTGGCTAATACAGTGAAACCCCGTCTCTACTAAAAATACAAAAAATTAGCCTGGCGTGGTGGCGGGTGCCTGTAGTCCCAGCTACTCGGGAGGCTGAGGCAGGAGAATGGCGTGAACCCGGCAGGCGGAGCTTGCAGTGAGCCGAGATTGCGCCACTGTGTTCCAGCCTGGGCGACAGAGCGAGATTCCGTCTCAAAAAAAAAAAAAAAAAAAAAAAAAAAAATATATATATATATATATATATATATAACTTCATTCAACCTTGGGTGTTTTGGAGAATTTTTTGTTTCTTTACAAGTGGTCTTTTATGTCACTCAAACTTGAGAAAAATGGCTTTATTTTAATCCTGCATAAAATAAGTAACACAATTTTAAATTAGCTTATCTTCAGAATTTGTATTCTGGCCGTCTCCTAAGATACAAGTGAAAGGACTGATGTTGATGATAGCTCGTATATAAACATCTTTAACAGAAGACTAGATAGTTACTTGAAACACCTGGTAGGTTCAAAAAAACAACAAACAAGACTAGACACAGCATAGACTTCGATGAGAAGAGCTGGAAGGCGTCAAGATATTTAAGAAGACCGTGGACGGCTATCTGCAAACTGTGCTCATCACAGGGACACTAGTGTGGGAAATGGCCAGATATAAACTCAGTGTGAAGATGAGGCTTAAAAATAACAAAACTGGAACTGCAAGACGGGCCCACAGAATGCATTCGCGTAGGGAGACAGGAAAACGTTAGTGGAGGGGGCGGAGGTGGCAGAGAGGAAAAAATGGGCCTGACGAATAAAAACCACAGTACTACTTCTGGATTTGGAGCAATAGAGACCATGTCCGATCCTTCCATGCCCTTTAAGCATCACCTCCCTCACATATGGGTTCTTCTGCATTGATTTTTGGTAAATCTGCGTTGACTCTTAATGACTGCATATTCCTTTATGTAATGAGTATTCCTGATGAAATTCGTGAGTAAGCGCTCACATGATTTTTTTCTTTGGGTGTTTGATGGGTGAAACTGGTATCAAACTCACTGCTTTTCAACTTTTGAGATTCAATTTTTCCTCATTCTGAAAAGTTAAAAAATCATCTCCGGAACTCTGAACTCTTTATTGTATCTCAAAGATTCCCGGCAGCATCTCTGAGACTATAATAGAAGTGTTTGGACATCTATTGGCATTTAAAATATTTGTATATGCCATATTATGTCATCATTTTTCTTAAGCACAAGGTTCTCCTTAAATTGTTATTCTGTCCTTTCTAACATGGGACATATTCTCTTTGCTCAAGAAAACAGGAATCGAGTAGTGTTTTTACCTACTGACACTGTGTTAGCTTTCTTGACAAGAGCCTATTCTTCTCTATCTTTTCCCTCTTTTCTTGTCCTGGACTCCACTTTTAAAGCCCGTCCTGCTGTCCTTGGCAATTTAAAAGAGAATGTCACCTCTTTCCGTGCCATCCTCATGCCGTGCTCACAAGTTTGTGCTCTTCTGTCGTGTTTTTCCTCTAGTTATTAAACCCCTCACTCATCTGTTGCCTGTGTTTTCTAAAAATCTGAGCTCATTGGTGTTCAATGAATACCAGCTTTTTGGTGTTAAAAATGAATAAGACAATTTGTTAAAAAGCATATAAACACAGGATTGAATCTTATTTTAAAGGACAACTGCGAAACTGGGCTCTATATTTCAATTAGTATCTGTAATCAACATTTACTTTCATTCTGTTGCTATACCATAAAGGTCATTTTATCATCTAACCGGGAAGCTCCTCAATGAAAATGCGTCACAAAGTTGTGTAGCATTTCCACAAAGTCACAGACAGCTACTGAGAAAAAGCAACCCCAAACAAAACAAAACAAAACAAATACCTTTGAGAGATTAATGAGCCATAATGTTTTCAGAAAGCTTTTGGTGAATTTCCTCAACAATCATGCTGTAAAGTAGGGAAAACTCATTTGGAAAATATATTCCATTGAGAGGCACTAAAAACCACATGAGTCTTCTATCACTATTTTTCCTTTTAATTTCTTTGCAAATCATCACAGGAGCAATTGTGATATCCCTTGGGTTCCATGGAAAATCGTGAGCACCCAGGCTTGGGATAGAAATGGAAATGGATTTCAGCTCTCTGATGTGCTCCTGGCACTGGCCACATGACACAAATAATCTGCAATTTGCAGATTGCTGCTGTTTGGTGCGAAACGCTTTGAGGATTAATTTCTCTCTCGGCTATAGCTTAGAATCCCTAATGTGGGCTTGACAATTACAGTAACCTTCTATTTCCCCCCTAAGTACAACTTAGAAAAGGAAACCGACTAACGACAAAATGGCATCAAAAATAAATGATGATTCAATGTGATCAAAGACAATGCAGCGAGGCTGAACACTGACCTCTGAGCACAAGCCAGAGAGCATGGGCCACATGTGCAGGCTGGGCTGCAGCAGTGAAGGAATCCAGTGGGCGGCTTGCTACTCCAGCTAAGCCAGGTTGATTAGGGTTGCCATACACTGTGCTGAAGTAGCCATTTCTGAATTAGTCTGAGAGCCAGGCGTTAATAGGATCCACGGAAAACTCACTAAGCTGTCTTGGCAGAGCAATTGCATTCAGTCAGCAGCAGGACTTTATAGAATCAAGTTTAAAGCACTATCGTTTTCATAAATAAAGCCAAGCTTATTTTAATCCTTTCTCTCTGCTGATGGGTTTTTATTTATAAAGGATTATTCATGCATTCTTTCTCCGTAGCCAATACTTGCTGTCTCAAGATATTCCAAGCCATTTAAGGAGAATCTTGAAGATACTCACCTTCCACCTAATAATGTACTTATAGGTATACACATGGGAGAGTAACTTACATGGTTACACAAGGAGATATGGAATAGAATATTTACTGCAACATTTTTGTAATAACAGCAACAACAAAAGGACACATCTAAAAGGACCATCAACAGGAGAAGAGATAAAATCATTCAACAAATAGCCATTGTGCACCCACTTTGTGCCAGCCACTTGGGTCGCAGCCGTGAAAAATTAAAACAGACAAAAATCCCTCATTGGAGCTTGCATTCTAAAGGGGCGAGAGACAATAAAAATAAACTAATAAGTAGGTAAATGATGTAACATTTTGGATGGTCATTAGCACTGTGTGGAAAAGAGAAAATACAACAGTATAAAGGGCAGGGTTGGCTAATGTAAAATTAAGTGTTCATTTCTTATTGAGACCATGACACTGAAGCACAGATTTTTAGGAATTGAGTTAATATGAGTTAGCTAGAGTGAAATGTATCAAAACAGGTAAATCTCAAAATCATAAAGTTGAGAAAAAAGTTGTAATCGTTTACGCACAATGCAATGTCATTTACAGAAAGTTTAGAGAATCTATTAAACAATGTCGATGCACGCAAATATACTAAGAATATAAAATAATGCCTGCAAATGATAAATGACCCTGAAGTATGTATCAAATTCAAGGGAAGAGGAAAGAGGAACAGGACCATAGAAGGGCACTGCTATTCAAATCTGTCTTAAAGTGTATTACAATAATTGTTAAAAAGAAAAGCTAATACTTCTATGATGCTTAGTAGGAACAAAACACTCTTCACAGTGTTATGCGCGTAATTCATTTAATACTCATGACAACCCTATAAGGCAGGTACTATTTTTATCCCCATTTTAAAGATGGCAAAATCAAGGCAGAAAAAGAACTAAACTAATGAAGTCATCAAAGCCAGGTAGTGTGTACATGGACATTGATTATGCTACTTTAAATATGTAACTGGATGTCTGGAACTTTTCATAATAAAAAACTCTAGATGAAAACTTTAAAGTACATCTAAAAATAACCTTGGAAAAGACTGAATAAAAATTCAATAACGTATAGACCTGAGTTTGTGAACATATATGAGCATGAATGTAGTCTGGAGAAGGAAAACCTTCCAATACAACCACTAATTAGTAGACATAACTTATCTGAGTAGTATAGCATGAAACTTTGTAAATTTTGATGCTTTCAGAATGAGGTGAAAGAAGCCATGAAATATTATCTATTCAATTTCTTACTTGTAGATGAGGCAGTTACCAGTCCAGAAGATGCGAAGTATCTTTTAGGAGCTCAGCATAGTGTGTATGAAGCTCAGATAGCTGTGATTTCATAATTTATATTAAAATTGATGCAGATTGGCATTTTCTGGTTTTTTGCAGCTGCTGTATTAATCCAAACATCCTTGCTGGGTCAACTTCTAGTGGCTATGAGACTATCCATCTTCCAATGAGGTGCCAGGGAAGAATCAGTCTCATTGATAATGAGACACAATCAGAAATTTTCATTTCACAAATAATATTATCCTTATTGGCCGGAGGTGAATTCCAAGCAAATATTCATTGATTCTTCATCAAACAACTCTTGAGTGTACACTTACTATGCGTAATGCCAGGGGCCATAGAGAAATCATAAATGAATCAGACAGGGATTCTGCCTTCCTGGAGCTTGCAGAAGAAATAAGACGCACACTAACAAACCAAGTAGATGTAGAAACAGCCAAGTGAGCAGAGAGCAACCAAAGAGGTATAAAAAAAGAAAAAGAGGAGGTGGCTTAGAATCAAAGAGGCCAAAGCCTGGAGTGTTTGAGGAATCCAAGCAGCTGCTTGGCTGCAGATGAGAATTGAAAGCACCTGCATACACACAGCCTACCTACTGGGGCTGAGAACTGAGACCACTGAGACCTAATTATTTGTTCCAGAAAAATTCTGCCCTGGAAGATAAGCTTGTAAAGCAATAAATAACTTCACTGTTTGCTTCAAGAAACTCCTGCAAATAATTTAACCAGACAGTTTGCTCATCTGAGTAGCCATCTCTCTTAACAGGAAATCAGACGGTTCACCTGGGCAATAATAGCTCTTGTATAAGACAACAGTTTGCTTATGAAGGCTTCCTTAGGACTTTGTCTCACTGTGTCCACTGACCCCAAACTACTACGTCATTAATCTGCTCAACTCCAATCAGTTTCCCACCTTGAAAGATCTGCAATAATCGCTTAAGCCCAGATCCCTAGGCTCTATGAACACCCTCCTCTGACCTCTCTTTCCTGTGACACCTCCATGACTGTCCACACGATGGTGTCACTTCCTGCACTAGATCTAATCAGCGCTGCTCTGCAATAGATTTTCTGTGGTCATTTGGGAGATTTGAGACAGAGGACAAGGTAGAACATGCAGTAACAAAAGATGAAAAACACTTCTCATTTTTCTTATTTGTATGTCATTACAATGTCAAAACAACTTAAATATTTTGAATTCTGTGTATATTCTTGGCGCTTTGCCTTCACCTTTGAATTTCATAAAGTTCTTCCTTTGTTATTGACCTATATTTTGAGTGATTGTGATGATACATTTTAGAGGGCAAGTGTTTTCAACATCCAGCATCCCTCAGATCACAAATTTAATTTGGCTGGTCAACACATGAGTGGCCACTGGGAATGGGAGGCTCTCAGAGTGAAAAGGGATCCTTATCCATTATTTTCTTTCTCCTGCTGCTCTCAAAACTTTGTCCTTGGTTGACATCAGAGAAAGGAAAGGGAGGAAGTGAAGGAGATGGAATTTTGTGCTCTCTTTAATGTGTTTTTCCACAGATTATGGTGGTTGGTTGGTTACCTGAGTGAACATGTCAATGTCTAGTTAACGTTGGGGGAAAGAGAATCTGTGGGACTGTCATCCCCCAAGTGGGTGTAACCAAAAAGGGCACTTAGGTTAGGCACATCCCTGTCAGATAAGGCCTAGTTAAATAGGGTCTAGAGGGTCAGCGGGGCACCTAATTATCATGGTTAATGAGGTTTCTTTAGGAGAAAAGAATTCTGAGTTCCAAACAATGTATAGACATGAACATTTATGGAACACTCCCCTGTTTATAAACTGGAAATTTGTGTAATTTATATTTGTACCCTATACTTCGCCATAGAGTGTGCTCTGTAAACTGGCCTTCCTTGTAGGGCATGTTCCTGAATAGGGCATATTCAGGCACTATTAAGTTTGGGAAAATAAATCATATCCAAAACCAGTATTAAATAAATATAAGTCATTGAACTTTAGGAATTCCTTAACGGAGGAATTTCTTAAATGGACACAATTCCTTAAAAATGAGGTAAAGAGAGGGGCTGCGGGTAAAGCGGAGTGGGGCAGGGGAACAGAAAAGAGTTTATAGTTTTACAAGTACTTAATGGTATTTTTTGTTTTTGAATTTTGTATTTTAAATTCATTTCAGTAATTTCCCTTGTCACTTTAGTTCTGTGCATTTGGTTTCTTTTATTCATTTTAGCGTAGGCATAATTGCATTCATTACTGAAAGGCATCTTTCAAATTCTTATAAAAAACAAAACCCATGTAAGCACTCTAAATATTGCCACTTAAGTTCATCACTGCTTTTATATAGCATCCCTGCTTTTATATATTTAGAGTGTATATGCTGGGGTGAGATACATTTGAAAGAGATGATGAAAATAAAACAAAAATCCAATTTAAAAGACAACTAATAGCTTCTATGATGCGGGAAAACCCACACAGCTTTGAGTATATTGTTAATTACACTACGGTTTGATTGCCCAGATCTTTGCATTTTATCACGAGAATTAGTAATTATTCTTTATTTTAATTAGCCAAAATGATGAATCTGAGCACGTCTCATCTGTCAGAGAGTTTTACCAATGAGCTCAAATTTGCTATCCATGTTTTGCAGTGCAGCATCACAAGTGTTCAACCAGGTGCCTCTAAAACACGAGACCTTGAGCCTCGGTATGCGGCTCAGGTGATTGCACCATGGCCCTGGTATAAGCAACTCCAGACAGTTAAATCCAGCCCTTCATCCTGCACACTTACATAAGAAATTCATTTATAGACAATTTTTTTTGTTGTTGTTTGTTTGTTTTTTGACACGGAGTCTCGCTCTGTCACCAGGCTGGAGTGCAGTGGTGCAATCTCGGCTCACTGCAACCTCTGCCTCCCAGGTTCAAGTGATTCTCCTGTCTCAGCCTCCCCAGTAGCTAGGACTACAGGTGCCCTCCACCATGCCAGGCTAATTTTTTTGTATTTTTAGTAAAGACGGGATTTCACCGTGTTAGGACAGGATGGTCTAAATCTCTTGATCTCATGATCCACCCGCCTCGGCCCCTCAAAGTGCTGCGATTACAGGTGTGAGCCACCGCGCCCAGCCCAAAAATTTGTTTTAAGCAAGCACTTATCAACTAGAAAATGAAGCTCAATAGACACGGATATCGTTGGTGTGTCAAAGCTGAAGATTATCCTAGGAAAAACTTTCATCTATCTGTGTTTGTGTATTTACAACTTCCTCTATCATCCAGACACGGTGGCTCACACCTGTAATCCCAGCACTTTGGGAGGCCAAGGCAGATGGATCACCTTAGGTCAGGAGTTTGAGACCAGCCTGGCCAACACAGTGAAATCCTGTCTCTACTAAACACACACACACACACACACACACACACACACACACACAAAATAGCCAGGCGTGGTGGCATGCCCTTGTAATCCCAGCTACTGGGGAGGTTTGAACCTGGGAGGCAGAGGTTGCAGTGAGCCGAGATTGTGCCACTGCACCAGCCTGGGCAACAGAGTGAGACTCTGTCTCAAAAAAAAAAAAAAAAAAGTTTCTCTATGTACCAATTTTTATTTTAAGAACTTTCATAGGCATGAGTAAAGCTACTGCAGTGAAAGAACCTGTCAAAGGTCATTTCACTACTTCTGTGCTGTCCTTTTGGTCTAAGTTCACAAAGTGTTTGTCTCCATTGTATTTGCTGTTTTTGTGTTTGGTTATTTAGTGACTTTAAAAATGTCAATTAACTACCATGCCCAATAAGTACATAAGCAAAAGGAGTTTTTTTGAGAAGTGTTGAGAGAGAAGAGGCCTGGAATCTAAAAACACAGATAATGTGCTGAACGGAAGAAGGTCACGGAAGAGAATATGCTGAAGTCTGAGGTTTGAGTCACTGGACAATCAGAAGCAAAGACTTACTTATGGACAAGGTGAAGGGCGTTGGGCCTATGTCATCAACAGTGAGCAAGAGACAGGAAATAGAATGGAAGAAATGAAGGAAAAATGGAATCGCTGGCCTGAGAATGAACATCAGCAATTGGTGTTGACTCAGAAGGCTGAGATTCTGTTTGAGGACTTAAAGGTGAGGGATGAGAAAGTGGTCCTGCCGAGCTGCTAGTGCAGAGGGTGTGGAAGCCATGCTAAGCTAGTGAGTTCTGACAAGGGCTCCTTTCCTGCTTCAGGTTTTATCACCGACTCAATATTTACTGCGCAGAGAGCTGAGGACACACATTAATGAAACAGTCCACTCTTCACAGTGCTTAGGGCATCCTTCGCTCATACTTCTTTGAACATATCCACTCTCTTGTCTATTTTACATTATAACACCTCCAGATGAGAGGAGGAGTTTTTGACTTAACTTGTTACTCCCCAGCTCACCGTGCCCAGAGCTCCACACATGACTGAATGGTGAATTTGGAATCATTGCTTTCATCTACTGGTTTTTACCAAAGTGTAAAGTGCATTTTCTAAGTGGCTCTCTGGCTCACAGAAAGTAACAGTTTTAAAGGAGATATTTTAAAAGGTAGAATTTCCAATGACAACCCAATTCTTTGGATAATTCGTCTTATTTTATAATAGCAGAAACATTCCTATATGAGAACACCAACTCTTGTTAAAACATTGAGATTACCTTGAAACAATTTAGAGTCTCTAAAGTTGAAAGTTCTTCTTTGAAGATCTATACATTACAATGTTGGGTGCAGCAGATATAATCTGAACTAGGAAAGACTGCATCTGCAGACTGTTATTATTATTATTATTATTATTTTTGAGACAGAGTCTCGCTCTGTTGCCTAGGCTGGAGTGCAGTGGCGCGATCTAGGCTCACTGCAAGCTCCGCCTCCCAGGTTCACGTCATTCTCCTGCCTCAGCCTCCCAAGCAGCTGGGACTACAGGCGCCCGCCACCTCGCCTGGCTAATTGTTTTGTAGTTTTAGTAGAGATGGGGTTTCACCGTGTTAGCCAGGATGGTCTCGATCTGCTGACCTCGTGATCTGCCCGCCTCGGCCTCCCAAAGTTCTGGGATTACAGGTGTGAGCCACCGCGCCTGGCCTGCAGACTATTATTAATTTTATAATAAGGATAAATGAAACCAGACGTTAAGTGTCATAAATGCATGAATTGAGTTCAGAGCTGTCGTCTTATGACTCAGATCCACGTTCACCCAGGTTGGGAAGCTCAATGCTACATCCATGTAGCTGATCCCAGCATAGGCCTGACATAGGAAAAAGACTATGGGAGCCCTTGTGCCAGTGACTACATTCCAACCAGCATCTTTCTAGTGAGATGACCTATTCCAACACACACACACACACACACACACACACACACATTTTGTAAGATCTTGAAAACCATAAACCAAAATAGATCCATGATTTACTGGTTAATTTTTTGATGATAAACTATAGAGCATTACCAAAAAGCCTAAAATGTTTTTCTGTTTGACTTTCATTCCTTACTTTTTTTCTTTCTGGTGATATGATGTCACTCTGAGCACACAGGACATAGGTTATATATAGTTCCTTTAGATTCTCTTTAAAACTTTCAGGAACAATGAAAAATAATATATCGGCTAGGTAGCAGTTAGGACAAATGGTGTTAAGCTGTTCTAAAAAGACAATGTTTAAGCTAAAAAACACATCTTGGGATAAGAAATAAAGAAAATTCAGTTACATAATGGCACTATCAGGGTATAGCATCAAGGCATATGTATTTTTCTCTTCTCTTCTTAGAAGCGTTGGTGTCAGATGATCATTTCCAGGTTTTTTTTTTTCCTATTTAGGAGAAGTTCAGGAAATGCTTAATATTTACAATTCCCTTTTTAAAGGTGTTTTTCAAAATTAAAATAGCTTTGTTTTCATTGCCATTATAAAATATTAAAATAGTTGAGAAAGGTAGAAATTAGCAATTTTACCACCCAGAGACAGTCACCAGTATTTTTTTATGAATCATCTCCTAGATAACTCATTGCATGCCCTTACATCAATACACATAGGATTTTAAAGATGTTGCATCATACTATGCATGACATTCTGTAACTTGTTTTTTCCACCTAATAATAGGAATGGGCATCATTTCATGTCAAATGATACAGACGTACATCATCGTTTTTAATGGCTACGCACCTTTGCAATATCCTTGAGGCGAACCCTAATGATCATATTGGTGTCAGTGAGTCACCTAGACATGCATATTTGCAAACCATTCAGAGGCATTAAATTGGACACACTCCCCAAAGTGCGACTACCACCGGGTTAAAGTATCGTTCCATTGAACATTTCCATCATTCCTGCCAAAACGCTCTTCAGAATTTGTCTACAAACTTAACACCACCAATCACAGTGAGGCCAATGTCCCCCACTTTCCCAGAGTATTAGAGACACAACCCTCCCCTCCTTGGTTGTATGTGTATTCATCTCTTCTTCCTTCCTGAGATGAAGCTTGGCATCACTCCACTCTGAGAGAAATGAGAACAGTTTTTGCATTTCACCTTAATCAGATCAAATTAGGACAGGTGGCAACCCTGCAGGCAACATAATTATGAAAAATGTCTGTGCTCAATACAGCCTGTCCTTCCAGCTTCCCAATCAAATAGGACACCAGAGCCCAACCTTTCTATTTCAGCTGGTGACTCATAGAGCAGTCACCCACATAATTGCTCTGAATATAATGGTGCTGCAAAATCTGAAATTAAACATAATATAAAAAGCACAAAAATCTATTTTGTAAGATTAGTTAATTTAATATAATAATATTTCTTCTATTATAATCTTCATGTGCCAAACTGGGGGGAAAAACCTTATGGCTGGCCTGTTATTAGAAGAAAATCTTTTAACATATCCCCCTTACACTTGCCATCCAAAGGTAAAAAGAAATGATGTTGAGGATTCCCTGGTTTTATTGTAAGAGAGTAGCTGTTGTCCTTCCAATAAAAAGTGTGCAATGAATATCTGTTTAAATAGATTTGAGATAAGCTGAAGCTGGATACAAAACTCCATTATACATCAGGGGGATCCTACACCCAGCTTCATTTAGGGTATTGCTTCTCAGAAGACATCCCGAACACCTCAATAACAAATGTTATATTGAAAATGTGCTCAGTAACAATTGCGGAATGAGTCTCTGTGCAGCGATTTTTCAGCCTGTCAAAATTATACTATCACACCATGGAAACAAATTAAACAGCACAAGCCTGGCTGCCGGGATGGCTGTATTAGCAATGCAGTGCTATTTCATAAGGAATGCATTGCTTCAGATCTGTCAATGAATGTCAACAATGGCTTCTCCATTTGTATGAAGCCCAATTTGTATTTGGAGAAAAACCAAGCAGAACACTTCAGAATCTGGTTCCATTTCTTCCCAACATTTAGATTAAAAGAAAAAAGCCCGGTTATCTAATTTATCTGTAGCCAGCGTTCCTTTTCTAGGGAGGCACTTGGGAGGAAGCCTCAGAGTGTGAGTTAAGCACTAACATTCTCTTTCTGAAGCACACGGGCACCATTAAATGCTTACTGACAGCTCAGAGAAAACACAATCTATGTGCTACACATTGTACAAGAAGGTTTTGTTGATATATTAGATTCATATATGTGAGCTTTGGTTTTCTTGTATTTGTGAAACGTGGCTTAGCTGTGTATTACGGCTTTTTGTGACTAATGAGTGAGTCTTGCTTCAGAAATGATTACAGTTATGTCAGAATAATGTCAAATAATCAGTATTAGTAGATGAGCTCTTAGAAAACAGAAGCCCTCTTTTGCAGATAGATATGTCATACCAAAGAGAAATTAAAACCCAAGACTGTTCTAAACGCCAAATAGAGTCTGCTATATTCACATCTCAAATTTTGTGTATCTAACAATTAAGTTAAATAGTGATTGTCAATTAAATAGCGTTCAAATTGTAGCTCAAACCGAATAAGAATTTCTTGTCCCTGGAGTGGATCTATGTAGACATCAACATTTTAAGACACAAAGGGATGATGAGTTTCAGGCTTTGTTGCAGAAGTTTGGACAGCCGTTTGGCTCTTCCCTAGCAGTCCTGAAGCACATGAAGTAGGTGGTCCTCCTGCCTCTTGCCTTTTTATTTTCTACAGCTGGCTCGATTACAGCCCTGAGGACTTGACACAGCAGAAGACAACCCAGCCAGGCAGCAGGTTCAATACACAACTGAAATCTCACTGACCTCTACATATTTGGCTCCAGTAACCTCTTATGTATGTATTTATTTTTTAAGATCATGTTCTCAGTCTCCATAAGGGTAAATTTGTAAGGAAGAATTTCTTTAATTGTTTTTCCAAACATGCAATTCTGTGCCTCAATCGCTTCTTTTTTTAAAAAAAAGAACAGTTAGGGTGTCACTCTGTCACCCACTGTCGAGATCATAGCTCACTGCAGCCTCAATCTCCTTGGCTCCTAGGAGCAATGCTCCCTCCAGCTTCAGCCTCCAGAGTAGCTAGGACTGCAGGTATCTGCCACCATGCCTGGCTAATTTTTAAATTTTTTATATAGAGACAGGATTTTGCTATGTTGCCCAAGCTGATCTAGAACTCCTGGCTTCAAGTGATCCTCCCACCTCAGCCTCCCACAGCACTGGGATTACAGGCATGAGCTACTGTGCTCAACCTGCACCTTTGGTTTTGTCGCAAAATCCAGGTCAGTGGGACTTGAGTTTTGGTTTTCTCCACTGAGTTCCACGTTCTTGCTCATCTTTACTCCAGCTACCCTAGTGTAGAAATGAAATTACCCCAGTCCTCATGATGCAAGCGCTTATTCTGTGCCAACACCTTAAGCTCCGTTTCTAAATGAGATTTTGTGAAACGAATCAATCAATCAATATTAAAACTCAAGACTAAAATCTGTCGTTGATTTTTGTTCTTCCTACTGCTATTTCCACTGAAAAAAAAATTCTCTTTCATGTGTCCATGGGTAGAATATCCTTGCATTCTTTCTGTTGAAATAGTATGGTTCTAGTATTCACTAGCTAGGAGATATTAAAGAACGGAAGCCATCTTCCTCATTATGTTTTATAACAGAGAAATATAACTCCCCAATTTACATCTAAGTTCGTCTTAATAGTGCCTTATACAAAAAGTCCCTGAAGAATTACAACAGTTGGCCATTCTGCAAAGTGCCAAGGGACTGATTCTGAATCCAGAGCAACAACAACCAATTATGAAGAAATGGTCTCTGTGGCTAGTATGGTCTAGACACTAGCAAGCTACATATAATGAGACTGCTCTCTCCTTTCAAAGGCTGTGATTTAAATTTATAGGTGGGGTCAATGGGTTAATTTTCACTGCCTTGTTTCCACTACACTTACTGCTATTGAGGGGCCTTAAAATAGCTCTGCTATCAGAACTCACTAATCCAAATCAGTTTATAAAAACACTCTCAGATTAACAAATCAATGATACTTACACACCACAAAATTGGTTACCACTTAAAGGCTTTATTCTGACTAGATTTATAGCCTGCATAAATCCCATTCTCATGTAATTTAGATGGAAGACAAGCAAGAGGTATCTCTGCTGTCTACTCACAGCAGTGTAGGCCAAAAAGGAGAGAGATTCTTTATTATTGATGTTTAGCAGCTTGTGTTTAAAAGCTATAAAGAAGATGCAATGAAAATACGATAGATCAATTCCTAAATTTCCAGTATAGTTTACAAAATTTTAAGAGGGATTAAGGATGCTAGTAATTAACTTAAAAATAAGGGCATCATTATATGTCTGTGTAACAGAGATCATTTCAGAAACAAAAAATCAAGATTTTTTTCTTTTCCAACTATAAATAAAGCAATGCCTGTTTCAGATAAACTTCATCTGCCAAATACTTTAATGCTATCCTGAGGTTAAGAATGATAAAATAAGTTTGATCATTCTTATGGTAAAATGAAGGCTATTTAAAGATCAGTTTCATTCTTGCTTTTTTTTAAAAAAACTTTTATTTCTATAAGTTTTTGGGAAACAGGTAGTATCTGGTTACATGAGTAAGTTCTTTAGTGGTGATCTGTGGGATTTTGGTGCACCCATCACCCAAGCAGTATACACCGAACCCAATGTGTAGGCTTTTACCCCTCTCATTCTTGTTTTTTTTAAAGGTGTTTTGAACACATAAAACTCACTGTACCTAATATACTCTGAGCATTGGATTCTAGTAACATCACCTCTTAAGATGTAAAATCTCTTCATTTTAGTCTCTGTTGAGAATTAAAGACTGGTAAAACCAGTAATGTTTTTAGAAGCATATATTGCCGTCTGAACTTGGGATTTCTGATTCAAAATTCAGAGTAAAATTTTAGCTCTTGGGACTGCTACAGAAATATTCTATAAACATTAATAACACCATGTCAATAGAGCGTTAATTAGTAGGATTAAAAATTTACTCTATGGGGGGCTGGGCGCGGTGGCTCATGCCTGTAATCCCAGCACTTTGGGAGGCCGAGGCGGGTGGATCACAAGGTCAGGAGTTCGAGACCAGCCTGGCTAACATGGCAAAACCCCGTCTCTACTAAAAATGCAAAAATTAGCCAGGCGTGGTGGCTCATGCCTATAATCCCAGCTACTTGGGAGGCTGAGGCAGGAGAATTCCCTCAGGAGGAGGCAGGTTGTGGTGAGCCAAAGAGGCGCCACTGCATTCCAGCCCGGGCAACAAGAGCAAAACTCTGTCCCCCCACCCAAAAAAAAAAAAAAATTTACTCTGTGGGTATCAATAATGTATTATTCTAACTCATTCTGTGCCTCATTCAATAAAAGGCTATGAAGTAATTTAAGGATATTTGCAACAAACAAGTTGGTTTGCTGGTGTTGCTCTTGCTTTTTTTAATGAAGGGAAGAGTGGAAAAGGGAAAGTGATGGCAATAAAAGTAAGGGCAAACTGGGAGGTGGGGTTGGACCTCTCGGTGCATACCGTAAAGCCCCATGATACTGATCCATGTGGGCCACCAACTTGGTTCTGAGTTTCCCAGCAATCAGAACAAAGAGGGCACCACAATCCCTAGAAAATACACCCAAAGTGGTTTTTGAGAGGACACCATCATCTCTAGAAAATAAACCCAAAGTGGCTCTTGAGAGAAGGACAGAACTTAATTTTGGCACAAGCCTAGGACTGCCAGATTTAGCAAATAAAAATACAGGACACCCAGTTAAATTTGAGTTTCAGTAAAGTACCAAGTCCTTTTTTTTTAGCCTAAGCCTGACCCAGATATTTTTGTTAACCTGAAATGCAAATGTAACTGGTATCCTCTAGTTTATCTGGCAGCCTTACCAAGCCATAATTCAGAGAGAATATTTGTAACAGAAGGCCATTTGTAGCATGTAGTTTTAGATCTTGGTTTCTTAAGGAATGACTAGAATGAGAAATAGTATATTTCCTAGAAACAAAAGCTTCTAATTTCAACAACATCAGGACATAGTATACGGCATGCCGTCAAGAAACCTGCTACTGAAATACACCAGCAGATCTGAGCAGGAGCAAGCGCTGCAGAAGCCAGGGTAAGGAGGACGCGCAGAGACGCCCCGCTGCTGAGAGCGCCTGTGCTTCAGGGTCCACTGCAGGTCTGCACACCACAAGGTGGGTCACACCTGAGACGCCCGTATTTTAATTCCTTTCTCCCCTAAAGCCCTCAGCTCACTCCACTCTAAGGATTTAGTCGGTGAAAAATAAGATTATACTTCACACAAGGTTCAACCAAACATCATCAAATAAAGCTATTCTAAGAAATGAGGAATATCTGTATTCGATGGTAGAAGTTTGAAAGGAAATACAGATTTTTTTTTTTTTTTTCCTTTCAAAGAGCTTGTTAAATTTGATCTCCCTCTTCAGGTAGATAACTCATGGTCAAAGTTTTCAAAAGTTTCGACATGTAAGAAAGAGGAAAATACATGTAAGGCACACAAAAATCATCTATTTTGTGTATGTAATTCCAAAGGATTTTGCTTCTTTCATGGAATTGCATAGAGATGTTTGTCTTATTTTCAGACACTGATAAGCCATTATCAGTATCATCTTTACCTGTGCACATGTTTTTTGTTGAATTTCCTTTAAAATACAATGAATTGAAAAGGATTAAATTCTTTTTTTTTTTTTTTTTTTTTTTTTTTTTTTGGAGACAGGGTCTTGCTCTGTCACCCAGGCTGGTGTGTAGTGGTGCAATCTCAATCTCAGCTCACTGCAACCTCCACCTCCTTGGCTGAAATGATTTTCCTGCAGCAGTCTCACAAGTAGCTGGGACTACAGGTTCCCGACAGCATGCGCAGCTAATTTTTTTTTTTTTTTTTTTTTTTTTTTTGTATTTTTAGTAGAGACAGGGTTTCACCATGTTGGCCAGGCTTGTTTTGAACTCCTGACCTCAGATGATCCACCCACCTTGGCTTCCCAAAGTGCTGAGATTACAGGCGTGAGCCACTGTGCCTGGGCTAGAGTATTAAATTCTGAAATGCAATTACAATTTTATTTAGGATGTATTTTACATCTAATTAAATAAATATCCTAAAATTAGCTTCACAGTGGAGAAACCTGACGGCCACCACTTTGACCAAGTAATCCAAGTTCATCCCACCAGTAATGGGACAAGCTGACACTGTGTGCCTACTGAGGAGGGTACAACATCCTCCTCCAACACTCTTGCCAAAAATGCATAACTTGGTTGGGTACGGTGGATCACGCCTGTAATCCCACCACTTTGGGAGGCCGAGGTGGGTGGATCAGTTGAGGTCGGGAGTTCGTGACCAGCCTAGCCAACATGGTGAAACCCCATCTCTACTAAAAATACAAAAATTAGCTGGGAGTGGTGGCGCACGCCTGTAATCCCAGAACTTTGGGAGGCTGAGGCGGGCCGATCAGTTGAGGTCAGGAGTTCATGACCGGTCTGGCCAACATAGTGAAACCCCATCTTTACTAAAAATACAAAAATTAGCCAGATGTGGTGGCACACGCCTGTAATCCCAGCTACTCGGGAGGCTGATACAGGAGAATTGCTTGAACCCAGGAGGTGGAGGTTGTGGTGGGCCAAGATCATGCCATTGCACTCCAGCCTGGGTGACAGAGTGAGACTCTGTCTCAAAAAAGAAAAAATTGCATAACTTGAGTCTAAACAGGAGGAAACATTAGACAAACACAAATTGAAGGATAGTCTACAAAATAACTGTCCTGCGCTCATAAAAAATTCCACGGTCATAATAGACTAGACATAATAGTCTAGACAAGAGGGGTCTAAAGAGATGTGGCAACTGGATGCAACATGTGAACCGGGATTTTCTTCTTACTATTAGGTATGTACTGAGGATAAATTTTGAAATTTAAATAAGGTTTGTGTAAAGTATGGCATCAATGCTAATTTCCTGACTTCGATCATTATACTGTGGTTACATAACAGATTACTCCGGTATTGAGAAAACATATTCTGCAATCTTCAGAAGTAAAGGACCATCATGTTGGCAACTTACTCTCAAAGGATTCAGAAAAAAAATATATGCACATATGTACACAGATGGAGACAGGAAGAAACAAATGTGGTCAGTGTCAGCATGTGGGTATCTAGTTGAAGAATGTATGAAAAATTCTTTCTCTTGCACCTTTTCTCATGAGTCTAAAATTATGTCAAAATTAGAAAGTTCAAAGAAAAAGACATTTCCTTTGGTAAAAAAAAAGTCACTCGGTATCACTAGGGGAGGCATCCACTTTGTTTTAAAGCTTACTGGGCCTGAAGGAAATGACACTCGAACAGCACAGCCAGCTATAGCTATAGCACAGAAAACCACCTCCACCCTCTCCCACAGGAGGGCTCCCCGGCTAGAGTTTTCTGAATACTTACTGGATAGTTCAATGTTGTTTTTTTTGTTTGTTTTGTTTAGCTTTGCCTTGTTTTTTGTTTTTTACAGCTGAGAAAATTTGAGTTTCTACAACATCCACAGACAATCTGGACCATAATCAAGTCAGTGCAGTCTAAAGCAATGTTTCAAATATCCGAAGGTAAGGCCAGTTCTTTATTTTTTGATTGCTACTGAAACTAATTGAACAGTGTTACGAATGGAGTCAAATGATGTGCTTAATCAACTGAATATCCAATAATTCTGTACAGCCTATTCTATGTTATTTTTCTCTAACTATAAGATATTCTAATGGAGAACAAGGAAAGGAATAATGCCATTTTTATGCGGCCCTTTAGAAGACAAGGTAAACTCATCTTTTCTAACAGGATATCGAATATGCATTTTTTTTTAAGAATCCAAGCCTTGCCTGTATGGTTGTCCCTTGGCGTCCAAGGAGTATTGATTCCACTACTCCTTTGGGATGCCAAAGTGACAATTGCTCAAGTCTCTGATATACAATGATGTAGTATTTCTATATAACCTATGCACATCCTCCCATATACTTAAAATCATCCCTAGATTATGTATATCTAATACAAAGTCAATGCTATGTAAATAGTTGTTACATTGCAATTTTATTTGTATTATTTTTATTGTTGTGTTATTTTTTATGTTCATTTTTTCCAAATATTTTCTATCTGCAGTTGGGTGACTCCTCGGATGTGGAACCCATAGATACAGGGGGTTGACAGACACTAGGTTGAGGTAATGCTTCATGATTGTTGAATGTAGGATTTTGGATATGCAGAAACGAATTTCTACCTTAAAGACTGAGGAGCAAAATATAAGGAGACAATGCATTAAGCCCATCTGTTAATTTTGATTAGTTTTAATATACTCTTTAATATACTCTTCTGTTTATATAATGTGGGGCTAGTAGACGAAAGAATATCAATATCATCTGATGATATTAATGTTCTGATTATGCCTATATTCCTTCTACAAATATATATGGCACAAAATCCAAATGCCAGGAACTGGTCTAGATAAGAGGAACACAGACGATTAGACACAGTTCCTATGCTCAGGGGATTTACACTCCACTAGATGATACTTAAGTACACAAACTAAAGAGAGAAAACCCTAAGGGCTATGGAGAAAGATGAAGCAGGGAAACTGTTGGAGGGAGAGGGAGGATCTGGAACATCAGCAAAGTCTTCACTAGGGAGGTCCCTTGTGCAGAGCAAGGGACAGCCAGGACCAGCACTAGGAGGACGAGGGAACACAAGCAGAGCAGACAGGTCTGCGGGCCAGGGTGCCGCCAGGATAGGAGGGCTGGCGGGAGAGGCAGGCGGTCACCGCGGGACCTGAAGGAAATGACTCCTGGCCAGGGGTCAGATCGTGATGGTCTCAAGGGTTGAAGTTTAATTCCAAGAGTAGGGAGAAGGCACTGGAGGACTTGCACATGGTAGTGATGTCATAGCCTTCATATTTTAGAAGGCATTCTACATTGTAATAATGTTAGATTTACAGAAGAGTTGTAACGACTGCACAGAGCGTCCTCAGATGCGCTGCACCCCATGTCCGCTGCTGTTAACATCCTACATAACCAGGCCATCTTCCCATAATCCTCTATGTTTAAAAGGTGATCTGTCCCCTTACTGTATAGAAAATAATTACGAACTAATAATAATGACAATCATTATGAACTAATAACATCGCATGTCAACTGCATCCCAGGAGCTGTTCCGAGTGCTTCGCATGGATCACCTCATTAGTCCTTACGGGCTGCTTTGAGTGTGAGGGCAGGGCTATTGATATTTTCATTATCCCCATTTAATGGATGAGGACAGTGAGGCAGGGAAAGGTGCATAAACCTGCCCAGTGTCACAAAACTAATATATGGTGAGGCTGGTTTCAAGCTAATATTGGCCAATCCCCAACCCTGAACTCTGGAATAGTCTGGGGGAGCAAAACGAGATCCAGGGAGCCCAGTTAGGAGGCTCTGGCTGTGGCCTGTGGTCAGCAGTGCAGCGGTCAGGTGGGAGGTGATGGCACCTGGGGGCTGGAAGGTGAGGCCAGCAGGTCTTGCTGGTGGGCTGCCCTGTGGAGCAGACAAAGGAAAAGGAGGCAGGGGTTGCGCTGCCACTTTTATCCTGAGGAACCGGCTGGACAGTGGTGCCTTCTACTGAGAGTAGGAAGACTGGGGAAGAGCGAGAGAGGGCTCGAGGAGTTCTGCTTCGGATGCCACATTGGCAAAGTTTATAAATTATCCAGTTGTAGCCAAGAGAAGAAGGTGAGTGTTTGGAGAGTAGAGAGTGACACACCAAGTCATGATGCTCAGGGGTCAAATAGGTGGAGGTGATAGAATTGACTCCTGGAGGCCAGGTGCAGTGGCTCATGCCTGTAATCCCAGCACTTTGGGAGGCTGAGGTGGGAAGATCACGAGGTCAGGAGTTTGAGACCAGCCTGGCCAACATAGTGAAACCCCATCTCTACTAAAAAAAAAAACCCAGCAGGGTGTGGTGGCGCATGCCTGTAATCCCAGCTACTTGAGAAGCTGAGGCAGGAGAATCACTTGAACCCTGGAGGCAGAGGTTGCAGTGAGCCAAGACCATTCTACTGCACTCCAGCCTGGGTGACAGAGCAAGACTCCGTCTCAAAAAAACAAACAAAAAAAGAATTGACTGCTGGACTTCATGCCAAATCTATTTACAAATCAATTTAACACTCTTCAAGATGTAGAAATCAACAAAAATTGGTTCATCAATTTTCTGTCCTCAGCCTGTCTCCTCTTCCTCCCAGATCCCCATCCCAGCTCTGTCTTATGAGAGAAACAAGGAAAGAGAGAAGGAAGGAAAGAAAGAGGGGAAGAGGCTGTGGGCAAGATGGAAGAAGACATCAAGAAACCCAAAGGCAAAGAAAATGATGGCTTTCAAGAAGAGTGGCAGGCCACACCTCTTCCCTTTGAACAACAAATTCATCTCACTTCTTTCCACCATCAAGACACCCATAGGACACAATAATATATTTTCTCTCAGATTTTTGTTAGAATTCAGTCAAACTGTCTGCTTTAGAATTTATTATCTCATGACGTGAGCCTCTCATTACAGGGTCACATATTTGATTTATGACATCACCAGTTAAGTTGTTTCTAGTATAACACTTACACAGTTAAAATATATAAATATTTTTACATAGAAGTTATGAAATTTCAAGTTGACTGAATAACTTGAACAACTAAAAACACTGGTTTTTTTATATTTGAAAATGTAACTACATGTGCAAGAAAATTATAGCTAATAAAATAATAGTGAAGAAAAGAAAAAAATAAGTGAAACAAGAAAATAAGGAAACAAGTGGATTACAAAATTATACATTCTAGAGAGGAAAAACGTCAAAATCAGATAGCCAGAAGCAGGGATACCTAAACGAACATGGATCAATACAAGTTCTTCAACTACATGAGCACTGGTTGGGGGATCCCCAAGAAAGCAAAATCCAGTGGAAAATATGACTGTATTGGGTGGGTACCCTTTGTGCTATTCAAAAGGACAAACAATGCCGTGAGAAATCTAAACCTACAATGTAATTGTTGACTCCATATTGTGACTACAAAGTAGTGACAAAATAATTATATACTTGTTTCTATTGTGTGTCAGATAAAACAGCACAAATTCTTGCACCCATGTATTACAAGAACATCAAAGAACATGTTGTTAGTGTTCAAATAAGGCAAAAACTTGAGAGGGAAGTTTTTCTGGTAATCTCTCACATTCAACAAACCACCGACAAAAAGATACTCCAAAGGAACCCATAGTGTGGGGCGAGATGTAGGAATTTCGTACACACAGACAAGAGGCAGGGGAGCTATGTTATTCAAGCTCAAGAAAAGTATGAAAGGAAAGGGTTCTGTTATGCCACTGGGTTTTATCTGCTTTCCCATTGTTGTGCTACAAACCACCCCTTACTTTTTATTCTTTTCACAATCTCTTTCCACGCAGACACTCCATGTGGTTAGCTTGGACTTCCTGACAACATGGTGGCCTCAATGTATCTGGATTTCTCATATGAAAGCCCAGGACTCTTCACGAAGGCCAAGACGGAAGCTGACAGTCATGTCAAGAGCTAGGCCTGGCAGAGTGTCTTTTTCCACTGAACTCAGTGCAAGCAGGGTGAGGTCAGCCCAAATTCACAGGGCAGGGAGGTAGAACCTACCTCTCATTGGGAGGGGGATCAAATTATTTGCAGTGATCTTTACTATGCCACAGGGTTGATCACCTTTATGGCAATTTGATTGCTTATCAGGCAAAAAGGAAGGGGGTGGTGCTATAATTTATGGTGGGAAAGTGAAAAAAGAAAGAACATTCCTGGGTCACTTCTCTAGGCTGCCTCTGACTAACTCCAGTGACAACGTTAAATCCACATCAGAGGTTGCATTTGAAACAGAAAGACAAGAAATACCTGCAACTAATGTTGTCCTGTGGAGTGGCCGGTGGCAGGGGACAGCTGAAAGATCCACACAGAAGGACAGGGGACTTGCAGACATGGGGTCGGGGTGAGGTGTGGGGACTGCAAGGAGACTGACAGCTTGGAGCTGCCATCTGTACAAAGCTTGCTATACCTATCAGGGTTGAGAACCCATTTTTGTGTTTCGACACATTCTTGGCACGTTCCCCTTGAGCATGAGGCAGAACGCAACTGCCTTTGCTTATTTTATCTAGAGAATGATGACCAAGGTGCTCTTTCCCTAAAGAGAAGGCAGAACAAGAGGAGAGAAACATATTACTATGGTTGGAGGTTTAAAAAAAACACTTTTCTGGAAATAAAAGTTATTCACAACGAAAACATTTTACACCTAAAAGAGAATCACTTATTTGGAAGATTTCTATCTTTACTAGTGCTTATTGTATAGGAAAACAACTATTTAAACAATACTCTTCACAATATGTATGTTTTTCTTTTTCTGACATTGTTTTCCAACTTTGGTTTGCTATTTTTTCCCTTTATTCCTCAACTTGTCTCCCACTTCTCAGCCTCCATTCATGTCTGCCTTGCCTTTCACCCACCAGTGGTCCCAGCGATATCGACAAGAAACCTCTAGGAACATTTAGCACACACAAAAAAAGCCTACTAAATCCCTTCCTGGTGGTCCCTATGCTCATAATTAAGTCGGTGCATTTCTGTCTGGAAGGAGAGTTGCACTAGATTATTTTTCTGATCATTTAAGAGCTAGTGCCCATTAGTTATAACAATGGTTGTAGGAGTATGAAAGTGCTGGCCAACTCCTATCTTTGCCTACACAATAGTTCTCTACCTCTTTCTTCCCTGAAGATGATTTGATGCAAGACCTGGCCTGAGAGCCTTCCATGTCTCGGCAGTAGGGACTCTCTGACTCAGAGAATTGACGGCTAATCTCAGTTTGCCTCAAGAATCCTATTCTCCGTGTACAGTGACAGTATTAGGAGTGTTCATAAGACCTAGTCTTGGCCAGTGAAAAGTACCGGGAAGACTGCTGGGGGCTTCTGGGGAGTCTGTCACTTCCTGATATCTAGAGAGAAATTCAAAAGAACAAGAGGCTTTGGGCCTCACGCTTTTCTTCCTGTTTGGATTCCAGGGTGATGAGATGTTATCTTGAGCTGCAGCACCTGTGGGCATGGGGTGATGAACACATGCCGAAAGGAGGAGCCCAGGGCTTCACAGAAGTGTTAGCTCCTAAACAGAGCCCTCACCTGCCAACCTCTGGACTTCTCATAACTAAACAGCAAATGTTCTCAGGTTTCAGACCTCAGCTGGTCAGGTTTTCTGTTATTGTAGCTAAAGGAAGCTGTGCTCCATGAATATTTTCATATTTCACATTTCTGCATAGCTAGGGCTTATTGAGTAAGGATTACTGGCAACCCAAGTTAAAGAATGACTGAATGGTGAACATGTCTTGGAATTCGAGATAGTGACTTGTTCCTGTGACATGTAAAGGCTTATCTCCTCTGCAGCCATTCACTTACCCAGGGGTGACAAAACTGGGGACCTTTCTCTCCTTTCTTCAGAGAAGATTCTTCCACATTCCCGGACAAAACTTCCTGCCTTGCTGCCCTCCACCCCCGACTCTCTCTCTCTCTCTCTATCTCTCTGGAGTGGAGAAGGGACAAGTGTGACAGTTACTCTATGTAAGCTCCAAGTTTCATAATTCCAGAGGTCCTCTCCTGGGGAGAAAGCCCTGCCCATGCAGGCACACGTGGCCCTCACTGTACCACACCATGGGAGATTAGTGCATGAGGTACTGGTGCTGCTATGATGTTCTGTGAGTAAATAAAAGGTCTGTCCTCTGATCCAGCGTGCGCACACACACACACACATATTCTAAACCCACATACACACGTGTGCGTACACACACAGTTAGGGTAGTTCATGTACCTACTTAAATGCATGCACAATTCTGTGTGTGCATTTTTCTTAGTGCAGAAGGGGAGAAGTTCCTATGGTTTTAATCAGATTCTCAAAGGTGTCAGTAATCAAAACAAAACATAACAAAATTAAGAACTAGTTACTAGAGTATAAATCTCTTGAGGAAAATAACATTGTCTTAATATCTGTAGGGCCTAGCACAGTGTTTGACATGCAGCAGATGCTCAATAAAAGCTTCCTAATTGAATGAATAGATAAATTAGTTGTGTGGTCCTCCAACTATGCTCGATGCCTAGTGCTCTGGGTGAAAGAAACAAGTACGTGACATTTAAATACAAACTCATAAGCCATAAACTCATAGAAACAGATGTATACACGACAAACTTGCATTTATCAGCATTAAAGTCTGATAAAGCTCTATATTGAGAAACATTCAATTGTATGATAGCATGGAACATAATTTTGTACATCCAAATGTTAATTATAAGAGAGAGAAAAGACCTGCAAATGAAAGAGAGAGATCACCGTGAGTTATCTACTTAACATACAGGCTTGGTCACATTAAGCATTCATTCTGCATTTAAGCATTCTGAATTTTAAGAATTTTAATTTGCCTTCTTAGCAATGAGAGGCTGGAGTAAAAACCCAAAACATATACATGCATATGATTTCTATATTATATGAATTTTGTATAAAACATGATTATCTTTCTCTAATTCATTAGCTAGTTTATCGTAAGCATCCACTCCATGGAATGTGTTTTTCTTCCTTCAAAGCATAAGATACAGGATATTTAACAAAATATGTTATCAAAGTATGTACAGCAGATAGATTAGTAAACTCTTCTTGTAACATACTTCTTCCAAGTATCCTTTTTCTTTGGATGTTGGGTGGCCGTGGATGTTATGGGTTGAATTTATTCCCCAAAGAGATATGTTCAAGTCTTAACCCTAAGTACCAATGAATATAACCTCATTTGGGAATAAAATCTTTGTAGAAGTAATCAAATTAAGATAAGGTCATGAGGGTGGGCCCTAATACAATATAACTGTTGTCCTTGTAAGAAGAAAAGACACACAAAGACACATAGAGACCAAGCCATGTGATAACAGATCAGCTGTCTGAGTGATGCAGCCACAAGCCGAGGAATGCCAACTCCTGGCAACACCAAAGCTCAGACAAGGGGTGGGAGCAGATCCTTCCCAGAGCCTTCAGAGGGAGCTCGGTCCTGCCAACAACTTGATTGCAGACTTCAGGCTCCCAGGACAATGAGACAGTAAGTTCCTGTTGTTTTAAGCCATCCAAGCTTGTGGCAGATTGTTTTTTGGCAGCCCTAGGAAACTAATACAATGGGTGACAATGGATATATTCTTGTGACTCAGATCTTGCTAGTGCAATGTTGATTTCCATCTGTCACTATATAAAATCATTGACACTCAGATGGGAGGAGACGGATCAAAGGAGATCAAATCACAGAAAATAGAAGGATCTGAGAAGACCATTCTTTTAACATGCAATTGCCACTTAACCTAATCAAAAGATGTATTTTGTAATTTATCCTTAAGAATATTGTTCTGATAAAAATAACATTTCTTTAGAGTTCTGAAATTCAAGAGCAAAATGATTGCCTCATTGGAATTACAGTTGACTTACATTTGAGACAGGACATCTTGGACATGTCGTTTGAAAATAAGGAAGGCATTGGACTTCCCTTTATACCAGGTAAACTTTCATCAAATCCAACCAAAGCCTGGCTTTGAGCAATTTCCGTGCTCCCATCAGCTTGAATTGTTCTAGCTGTGCTTGGCAGTGCTGGGATAGGGATGGGGTAACATAATGATCTCTCGCTAGCTACCCAGTTTTCTATTTCTCATTTGTTTTTAAAAGCCTCAAACACTCCCAAAGTATTTTCTTAAAAATTGGGCTTTCGTTTATTTTTGGAAAGAAAACAATCAAATGTTGATGGGTGAGGAATGTAAAGAGACAGCAACACAGGGATTCTCAAATGTTTCTGCTACTGGGTGTCTATGATGACGAAGGCGAGACCCAATGGTGCAATTTTCCCAAACATCCCGCACACGTGAAAACACCATGTTTGTTTCTTCAACCACTTCTTTAAAATCTGTTATATTAACATTCAATTAATAATATAATTTCTTTTTATTGTACAGTTCATTTTCTTAGAAAAGCTCTGGGTATTGAATCCTTAGAAGTTCCCCAAATTGCTATTTTGAATAGCCTAATTTTTATTCCTTACTTGGTATTATTATTTCTTCTTTCTCTGATCCTTTTCTGTTATTTCTCTACCCCTTTTCTTTGTGCATTTTGATCAGCTAGAGTTATATTCTTTTCCACTCCCAGAGGATACTTCAAATCCCATCACCCTCTCTGAACGGTCTTCCTTTTCTATCCTCATTCATCTGGGTGGACTTCTTCCACCTGCATCCTCCTGTTCAAATCCATGCTTGCCTGGCATCACACTGAGTCAGTGATTCTGATGGTAATTTTTTCATCAAGCGTTTGTTAATCATTCTCTGTCCAAGTAGTAGGTCATAATAATTAGATACTTTAGGTAAGAGATAATTTGGGCCCAGTTTCTACCCTCTAGGTATGTCTTTATTGATATACCCAGACAGTAGTAGTTAGTTAATATACTCCATATACAATATACTCTAGAAAATTACGGTTCTGTTGAATTGGCATGCTTTTGTTAATGCAGATTGATGCTACATCTCCAACACTAACCTCAGTTAAACTTTTTACCTAAGACAAGGCATATTATGGGGATATATGTGTGGGAAGGAAGAAAATGTTCTCACCTACTAGATGGGTCTTTCTTTCCTTTCTTATTTCATTCTTTCTTTCCCTTTTCCCTTCCTCCCTGATTCCCCTTTTCTCTCTTTCTTCTTAGAAGACACTATTAAAGCAGCTAAGTCATAATCTTACAGGTCAGGGCAAAAATTAGAAAACTATTCAGAACCACTATTACCCAACTCCTAGGGAAAAAAATAAACCAAACTCCTATTAAAAAATTCATTACAGTTACCCTTGGGAATCATTCTTTCATCCATTCACTCATAATTCACCAGTGTATTTATTATTGAAAATTCCTAAGTGTCAGTTTACAACAAAGTCATCCTAAACTATATGAATCTTTTCTAAATAATCAAGACTGTATCTCAAATTACTCAACATTACATTTCTCAGAATTTACCATTTGACTTCATATTGAATATATTTGTTTTTCTATTTATGTCTTAGTCTGTTCAGGCTATTACAACAAAATACCATAAACTGGGTAGCTTAGATAAAAAAAATTTATTTCTCACAGTTCTGGAGGCTGGGAAGTCCAAGATCAAGGTGCTGGCAGATTTGGTGTCTGCTGAAGGCTTCTTCCCCATTGGTAGTGCTCCTAGTTGTGTCCTCACTTGGTGAAAGGGGCAAACAAGCTCCTTTGGGTCTATTAGATAAGGGTACTAATCCAGTCATGTGGACTCTGCCCTCATGATCTTGTAACTCCCCAAAGGCCCTACCTCTTCATACTATATTTTGGAATACTTTGAGGAGAATTAACATTAATTCTTCTTTAAGTATTTGGTAGAATTCAGCAATGAGGCCATCAGATCCTGGGCTTTTCTTTGATGGAAATGTATAGAAATGTCTAATATAGTGGATTTTTTTTTTTTTTTGGACGGAGTTTCGCTCTGTAGCCCAGGCTGGAGTGGAGTGGCGCGATCTCGGCTCACTGCAAGCTCCGCCTCCCAGGTTCACGCCATTCTCCTGCCTCGGCCTCCCGAGTAGCTGGGACTACAGGCGCCCGCCACCACGCCTGGCTAATTTTTTGTATTTTTAGTAGAGACAGGGTTTCACCATGTTAGCCAGGATGGTCTCGATCTCCTGACCTCGTGATCCGCCCACCTCGGCCTCCCAAAGTGCTGGGATTACAGGCATGAGCCACCGTGCCCAGCATATAGTGGATTTTAAGTCATCATTATTTAAGACGCAATGTATTTAGCAAAACTAAAAACTTTTATTTTTTTAACAGGGTGCATGTAATGCTGTATTTAAATATCAAAAGAAGCTAATTCAATGTGACGAAGTAAAATAATTCATATCACTTGCCATCTTTCAGTGGTTGACTAAATCTGTTATCTAATAACCATATTTTTATCTAAGTATATTTAGGGGAGATTATCTATCTATCTATCTAATTTGCCTATCGATTTACCTACCTATCTTATCTATGTAATCTATTTTATCCAATCAATAAATCTAATCAACCAACCATTCAATGTATCTCTCTATTTATCTATCATCTGTCTTCCAAAGTAACTTTCCAAACACAATTAGAATTTGTGCTATTTCTATGTATGACACTGAATTTTTACATCAATTACTTAAGCTATAAAAAAAACCTTCCACAGAAATAATCTTACTAAAACAAAACTGGGTGCAAGTGAAATTCAACACCGGCTTGTCTCCCAGTAGCCTTAGCGTCTCTGCTATAATTTACTGAGAGTATAAAAGTGCTCATTCATTTGGACTTAACTTCTGTTTGTTGCATAGGGCCTGTTAGACATGCTATATTTCCTTACAAAATGTTAACATTGAGTTGTCCCTTAAGGAATATTTTAATGTGAGAGAGAAATGTCAAGGTTAGAACTGCTGAGAGATTTGCTCTCTGTAGACTGCTGGACTGTAAATAATCAGCCATCTCCAGCATCAAGTGATTGCTCAAAAGATAGGATTTCTTTCTCTGAACTTAAAAATTTAGCATAACTTGTATTTATTTCATTTTAACATTTAGATCTGCATTTCAGAGCACTTTAAGAATGTGTTGGTAACTTATTAGGCCAATATTAATGCAGCTCAGCAAATGAATGCTTATTATGAGTAAACTAAGAACTCTAGGGAACATAAACAAGATCTAATCCTTGCCCTCAAAGAGCCCACAGCTTAGTTGAAGGGATACATAAACAAATATTTAAGTATAGTAAGAGGCAGACTGATAATGGTACTAATAAAGACTTCTGTTTTTATAAAGGTCTACACAGTTTTCAAAGCCCTTCACCCACATTACTTCCCTTGACCTGAACAAGAAATATCTCCAGTAGACCAGAAAGACTGAATCATCCCTAGTTTAGAAACAAGGAAAATGAGAATCACAACATTAAGGGTTGGATCCACATTCATAAGCATAGCAGCAACAGTGCTAAATTGCCGATTTTTTGTTGGCACCATATTGACTATCTTCTGTGAAAATAATTAAATGGGAGGCCATCAGACAGAGGTGGCTCTAAAACCCCGGGTTCCTAAATCAGCAAATTGAAATATAACTCAGACTCATTTCCTATGATCGGCTAATTTAAAAGGTGAAACTTGAACTCAGCTGATCACAGGCAGTCAACTTGGAATTAGCTTTATTGTTCTGAACTTCCCATGGGAATCGTCCAAATAAGGCAATTGTTCAAACTTTAGCCAATTACATAATTTCTTTGCTTCCAAATTTATCCTATAAAAGCTTTCCCTTCAACCACCTGTGGTGGAGCTCTGACCACTTGTGGCTAGGTTCATAAATCACTGTTTGCACACATAAGCTGTTTAAAATTTTAATATGCCTTAGTTTATCTTTTAACACTTCTATTTTATTCACTCTTCCCTCTGTGTTCTGAAATTTTGTTGACCTCTCTTACCTGACTTTTATCTTCTCTCTAACTCTAACTTTGTGTTCTTGTGGACTTACACTATTTTAACTCCTTCCGTATCATTTTGATGGGGTTTGGGGAAGTAGCAGATATATGGAACTTCTTCAGGAACCCATGTGGGACAAAATTATTTCCATAAGCTCTGGGAATGCCTCACAGAGGACAGCAAATTTGACCTGGGTCTTTAGAAATGAGTAAGATTAGAGTGAGCTGCTGAGCTGAAAGGGAAATCCAAGAGAAGGAGGAAAATGGGAGAAGCTACGGTCTGAATGTTTATGTCTCTCATGAGTGTCCATGCATCTCAATTAGTACCCGTATAAAACAGCCCCTTCTACTATGTGAGGATGCATAAGAGGGCACCATCTATGAGGAAGTGGGCCCTCGCCAGACACCAAATCTGCCAGAGACTTTGTCTTGGACTGCCAAGCCTCCAGAACTGTGAGCAATAAAATTCTGTTGTTTATAAGCCACCTGGTCTATGGGATCTCATTATAGCAGCCCAGATGGACTAAGACAGGAGACTTTTAAGCCCACATGATAAAGCTACATTAATATAGAGATCAATGCTTTTCTTTTTTTTTCCAGGGTTGAACCTTAAAAAGAGGTCAACTAGTTGAAACTAAAGAAGTTCTTGTAAATTAAAAAAAGCACCTTCAAAACACAGAGACAATCCAGACCATTTAGTTGAAGACATAACTTTGAGCCTTTCAGCTAGAGCAGGTTTTCAAAGTAGGAGTCATGAAGCTGCCTCCAGGAGGATGGCATTCTTTACACAACAGAAAGCCTCCACCATGGTGATATGGATGGGGGTGCAGAAGACAAACTTAGCCTCCAATCTACTCGGCTAACAACTCCCTAGGCCTTTAGGGCAGAACGGGTGGCCAGAATCGAAGTCAAATGGAGTTTATTCAGCTGGAGGAAGAACTTGCAGTATGGTTGCTCAACTTCAGGCCACGGATTTTATCCTACTTTATAGAGATGAGAATGAGTCTCTGAATGCACAGTGTTTAGGTTAGAAACCTGACACATTGGCAAGCATGAACGGTTCATGCCTGTAATCCCAACACTTTGGGAGGCCAAGGTGGGCGGATCACTTGAGGCCAGGAGTTCGAGACCAGCCTTGCTAACATGGCGAAACCCTGTCTCTACCAAAAATACAAAAAAGAGCCGGGTGAGCTGGCACATACCTGTAATTCCAGCTACGCAGGAGGCTGAGGCAAGAGAATCACTTGAGCCTGGGAGGTGGAGGTTGCAGCGAGCTGAAATGATACCACTGCATTCCAGCCTGGGTGAGATTCTGTCCCCAAAAAAGAGAGAAATCTGACACATTCTTAAGAGACACCATAAAGGGATTTACTTGTTACTGAAAATCTTAGATTAGCTTTTTTCTCTTTGATTAAAAAATAACATAAATTAGAATAAAATACAGATTTAAATTTATACTCTATTTTATTCTACATTTTAGAGAAACATATTTGAGTTCCTCAACATCTAATATTTCTGCATTCTCACAGTATTTCTGTGATGTAATTTTTCAAAGGATCTGTGTACCATCCACCCCTTTCAAAGCTGAGAATTTCATATTAGATCATTGCAGTTTTGGAGAAAAATGCATTAAAATATAACAGTTCACATTCTTTTGTGAGAAAACATATATACAGCTATGTACCCGTATGTGTATATGTGCATATATATTACATGTACATATAGAATGTACATGTGCACACAGACACATATACATTTACACACATATGTATTTTGATATTTCAAATGCTCAATGCAGCATGGCCATAGGTAATAGCAACCTGTTCTATTTTTAGTGGTAGCCATGTCATACAGATGTTTTGACACCATTGTAAATAGCAGAAAGGGGTTGCCCTCTCTCTTTTTTTTTTTTTTTGAGATGGAGTCTTGCTCTGTCACCCAGGATGGAGTGCAGTGGCGCGATCTTGGCTCACTACAAGCTCTGCCTCCCAGGTTCAAGTGATTCTCCTGCCTCAGCCTCCCAAGTAGCTGGGATTACAGACACGTGCCACCACGCCCAGGTAATTTTTGTACTTAGTAGAGATGGGGTTTCCCCACGTTGGCCAGGCTGGTCTCGAACCCCTGGCCTTGAGTAGTCTGCCTGCCTCGGCCTCCCAAAGTGCTGGGATTACAGGTATGAGCCACCGCACCCGGCCGGACTACCCTCTCTAGAGAACAATGCCAAGCAGAAATTACAACCCTCTGATGAGTGACATATAGAGAAAAGCATCCTATGGTATCAGCCAGAGGAGAAAATAGGGGCTCTACAGCAAGATGCGGACATGTGTGCAAACACCCCGAGCCAAGAGTTTCCTCAGGAACCAACCATAAGCTCTTTGGGGGCCTGTGGTGGTGGTAGTCCTAGGAGGTGGAGATGGGGGTTCGAGGAAATGCAGAAGGTTTTGTATGTAATGAAGTGTTTTCTTTTCATGGACAGAGACTTTGTTTTTCTATCCCAAAGGTCTAGGGGAGCCATAAAAACATTTTAGGGAAAATGACATCAATTCCTGTTTTAGAGTCACAATGGTAGGGTTGGTGTGAAGAACAGGCTGATATTGGAAGGCCAATGTGGAAGCTGCTCAACTCTCCAGTTAGGTGTGATGTGAGCGTACACTAAAGACACAGCAGGAGGAAGGGAGGCTGGGAGACACATTTAAGAGCTAACTAGTAGGTAGCATTGAGAGGAGTTGGTGACTACCTAGATGTGGTAAAAGAAGGAGTCTGGGATGACTTCAGGGTTTCCAATTTTGACCAGTAGGGATGGTGGTGACAGTAACTGAAAAAAGAAAAACAAGTGTTCCAGTTCCATGTGGCAGACTGAACAAATGTGTTTAAATCTCCTACTTCCTAAAGCCTGACTAAAATGATATTGGTGCAGAAGGGAAATAAATCTATAAGGACAAAGAGTTTGAGAGAGAAGAAAAAATCAGAAGAGAGATGTTAATCAAATCATAGAACACAGATGGAATGGTAGAACCTACTGTATTTAGCAGAGCAGAGAAAGCTAAAGCCTCACTGTCTGCAGAAGGGAAATTCAGTCATAATCAAGGCCATTTAGGTGCAGCACCACCGGAAGGCCCAGGACTGGAGGATCCAGGTCCCTGGCAAATTCAGAGAAAAGAAAGGGCCTAAAGGAGAATAAGTACTTGAAAATCTCATACAGTGAGCAGTAAGATGACAGCATCCCACCCCCCAGCCTATGAAGCTGGCAACTTTCCCTGCTTCCCCAGGCTGAAGACAAAATGTTCTTTTCCCAGAGTAGCCCTACAGAGTGGATCTGGGCTCAGGCCACCTGGCACAGCATGGGGGGAGATGAGGGGCTTTATTGAAATCAGGGAATTACATGGATGACTGCATGTTGATTGGTGATAGCTCAACCCCTTTGTTCTGCCTCCCTTCCAGACTGACGGCATCCAGATTTAATAAAACCCTACACCTCCCCACCACTGGGCAGGACATTATTGTAGACTTTCTATCTGCAGTTGTGGAGTCCTACCACCCTAGAAATAGTCCAGTGTTTGGGTGCAGGTGTGCCCCTTCCTCACATCCTGTTCACTGCTCTACTACAGGTACTCAGGTGAAATGCAGAATTTAACAAGCCTGACCTTGCACACGGTTTCCAATCAGTTTTTTTAAAATGCTTTTAAAAAAAGTATGAATGAAAAGCAAATGAAGACAAGACATCTGGAGAAAGTCTTCAGTACCAAAGGTAAGAGACTCCAAGAAACTGAAAAGGAAACAGAAAACAATTTAGGGAAGAGTAGAAGACTTAAAAAAATCAAACACAACAAACACTCAACTACAATCAATTTCTTTGAATAGATAAGATAATGGTATAAAGAAAAAATATTTGGAGAAAAAGAAGCGGTCTTAAATATTACAATGATGACGGCAGAAAATTTTAAAAATTTAGTCAGTTTGGAAAACAAGTTTGGAGAAATCTCTTTGAAAGAAGAGCAAAGAGGTAGAGGAATGGGAAACAGGAGATGGGAGATTTAAAGAAAGAAAAACAAAGAATTGACCTAACACGTTTCATATCCAAGAAGTAGGAATCCCAGAAAGAGAAAATAAAGTGGAGAAAAATATCAAATAATTAAATACAAAGATGTTTCCCAGTATAGAAGGTCATAGGTTTCTGGCTTCAAGGAGCCACTGTATAAGTAGGCCCAGAACAATGAATGAGGAAGGCCTGAGCCAAGGACAGCCGTCACAGTGAGCAAATGGATGATGGGCTGGGGCAGAACAGGAACAAGAATCAGAATGGCCTTGGACTTCAGCCACCAGCCCTGAAAGCTTGAACAGAATGCCTTCAACATTCTGAAAGAAAATAGTGCCTTACCTAGGTTTCCCTATTCCCAGACAAACCATTGATCTAGTGTTGGGGGACAACAGAGAGAAAAATCAGTGCAGAATAAACCTGGGATGCGGGACAATGTGGACGACAGTGCCCTCCGCTGTGCTGGAGGGTCCCGACAGCCTCAGGAGGAGTGGGACCTCAGAATGCACGTCTCCAACTGGAAAAATTGGGGAGAAAATGATATGTGATGTTTCGTGATTATACTAAGAGATTTATAATTCTATTAGAAAGTTTGGGGCTGAATTAATGACGACTTTACCGAAACCCAAGTGAACAAGCAAATGAAAAAACCAAGTCAATCACTAAATCCAAGAAAAATAAAACAGTTGTATAAGAAAGGGAATTATAATACCTAGTCTGAACAATGCTTTTATAGAGGAGGTGTGTGTGTGGATGTGTGTGTGTTTGCAGGCACATGTTGTGTACAGCATTAAACCTTCACTGATCTTTCATAGCTAGAATTTAGCAGATAGTAGTTAAAATTAAAGTAAGAAAAAAATAGCTGGATAGTCATACTATATTTAATTTTCTTTTTTGAGACAGAGTCTCTCTCTGTCACCCAGGCTGGAGTGCAGTGGCGTGATCTTGGCTCACTGCAATCTCTGCCTCCCAGGTTCAAGTGATTCTCCTGCCTCAGCCTCCAGCGTAGCTGGGATTACAGGTGTGTGCCACCACGCCTGGCTAATTTTTTTTTTTTTTAATTTTTAGTAGAGATGGGGTTTCACCATGTGGGCCAGGCTGGTTTCGAATTCCTGACCTCAAGTGATCCACCCACCTCGGCCTCCCAAAGTGCTAGGATTACAGGCATGAGCCACCATACCCAGCCTAGAATTTTTTATCCTAAGATTCATCTTGGGCTCTTTCACTGATTTATTTTATTATTTTTGCTAAAATTAGGCTGCAGCTTAGGTTGTCATCCAGGTGGCAATGTTGTCACAGTTGTCATTGCCTGCACATGCCCGTCAAACATACAGAATAGCTGTGAGGAGCTTAGAAGAAAATTCCAAAGACAGTAGCTGCTCACTCCTTAACTAAGGGCAGCATCTTCAGCACTCTTGCTTGTTGAGAGCATGCTATTTGGAAACCATAGTTTCTGAATTATGGGACATAGGTCCCATATGTCCACTTCTGGGACAACCATAATTCTGACACTGCAAGTGAGCTAGCTAGGAGATTGCATTTTGAATGTGTTAAAAATATCTTAATCTATTTTACTTTTAATTTTTTATACATGTACAAGGGGGATAAATAATGAAAAAGTATCTCATATATTTCTACTCTAAGAGCACTTTTGATAAGTATTAAATATAAGTCTGAGAAATTTGAAGTGATACAAAGTCTTTCAGAGTTCATTAACAGTGTTTTTTTTTTATTTTTTCTTGATGATGAAGAAAATGATACTGTTTTTTAGTTCAATGGCATCTTAGTAACTATTTGGTGAAACTAGAAAAGAGTGAAAAGTGATTCTATAGGAATAAGGAAAGTGAGTAGTTTACAGATATTTAACACTAAATGACAAATGTAAGATTTCTTTGATGAAATATTGAAATTAAATAACAGAAAAGCTTCTAGGAGATGGGGCTTTGGGCAGATGGTTGGCAAAGTTGAGCTGGGCCTGAGATGATAATACATGAAGTTTCCTTTAAGAACCTCTTTTTCCCTATTCCACCAAAACCAAAACAAAAAACCCTAAGAAAACACTGCAAGTGAAGATCTACTAACAGGCAGGTTTTGGGCATGGAGCTTCAGGGCGAGGTCTGTGCTGGACTCAGCTTGGGGAGTCGCAGTGCCCGGGGGCTGGACTACGGTTAGAGTTCTCCAGTCACCAAGAACCTGCTGTTTCACTGAGGACCAGAAGCACATGAAAGGAGAATGCTTTTCTAATAGCTTCAAAGGAGTCGAATTGTTTTGAATAATTAGCTATGAGACTGTTCCCCATAGTTTACAAAGAAAAGTCATTGATATATTTTTAAGGTCATCATTTGATTCACAAAATAAGCAAAAAAATTTTTTTGAATGAGGCAATGACTCTCAGAGTGCAGAATTATTTTATCATTATTCATGTAAAAAGATATTAATAAACTGTATTATGTGCCAAGCACTATGCTAGGAACTCAAACTGAATTATTTCATCAACTCATCCCAAAAGCACTAAGGAATCATTACTAACACTGTCCCTATGTCACAAAGAGGGCAACTTGCCCAGAGTCGCATGGGAGCTGGCCTGTGGTGGGAAAGTGGGTTCTGACTCTGGGGGCAAAGCCGGGAGCTGGGATGTCCGCGGGCTGCTTCTAAACGCTGCCCATAGGGAGTTATCTTTTGTAAGGTCCTTCAGCACCACCAAAATACGTACCTCTAAAAATTACAGGCAAAACAGAAACAGGGCAGGTATTTCATTGGTTGATTGACCCACTTATTTACGAATTTATTCAATAAATATATATTAATATATAACTAAGAAAAATGTATATGTATATTAATAATACACACACACACACACACAAATTTAAGAACCTCTATGGACCAGGCACTGTGAGGAGTACCAGGGATATAACAGTGAAGAAGAGAAAATAAACACCTCAAACAACCCAGGATGTTGTCTTGCTTGATATTGGGTGCCGTAACAAGTAGAACAGGAGGAGCAAATAAACCAGGGAGGCAATGGGGCCAGGGTGGTCCAGGGAGGGTGTGGAGGAAGGTCTGGGGGAGGCTATCAGCTGTGCACAGTGCCCAGGAAAGAGGATGCCAGGAGGGGCCTGGGCTTGGCCGGGGTGTCCACAGCAGAGCCAAGGTGCTTGTGTTGGAAAGAAGGGTCGTCCATGTGGCCAGAGGTTGTGATAGGAGAGGGGTGGTCACAAGGTGTCACCGAAGAGGTAGAGAGGAATCTGGCACTCACAGATAGAGTTGTTTGAATTTTATTCTAATTATAAAGGGCAGTTACTGGAGCATTTTGAGGGCGGGGATAGGATCTGATTTGCAGCTGAAAACTATCGATGCCCTGAAACAGGAGCTTGAAGCCTTGTTCTCATGTCTAAAGCCATCCAAATATAGGGGCCACTGTGGTTTTTGTCTGGTTTTACAACTCAGTTAATCCCAATGAATAATTCAGTACATAAAATCTATTAATTAGGGCTGTTAAAAAAGATGTGATGGAAAGATGATCAATGGAACCACCAGGCGTGGAAATAATGTGAGTCTATGTGCGTATATGCAGGGCGAGCTTGAGCTTCACCCAAAATCTGTGGGTCTAGAACTTACTTCTCTCTTACAGCACAGGCACACCTCTTCTTCTTGTGTGTCACTTCACTGCATTTTACAGATGCTGCAGTTTTTACGCATTGAAGGTTTATGGCAACCCTGCATCGAGCAAGTCTGTTGATGCCATTTTCCCAACAGTGTGTGCTCACTTTCAGTCTCTGTCCATTTTTGGTAATTCTCACACTATTTCAAACTTTTTTGTCATCATCATATTTGTTATGGTGACCTGTGATCAGTGATCTTGGACGTTACCATTGTGATTGTTTGGGAGCACCATGAAATGTGCCCATATAAGAGGGTGGACTGAACTGGTAAAGTGTTGTGTGTGTTCTGACTGCTCCACTAACCAGACCTTCCCCTGTCTCGCCCCTTCTCCTCAGGCCTCCTTATTCCCTGAGTCATAACAATTTAAGTTAGGCCAATTAATAATCCTACAATGGCCTCCAAGTGTTCAAGTGAAAGGAAGAGTCACACAACTTCTACTTTAAACCAAAAACTAGAAATGATTAAGCTTGGTGAGGAAGGCATGTCAATTTCTAGATCTCTTGCACCAAACAGCTAGCCAAGCTGTGAACTGGGAATGCAAACCAGGAGCTATTGAAGGACATTTAAAGTGCTACTCCTGTGAACACACAAATGATAAGAAAGCAAACAGCCTTATTGCTGATATGGAGAAAGTTTGAGTGTTCTGGATAGGAGATTAAACCAATCACAATACTCCATTAAGCCAAAGTGTAATCCAGAGCAAGGCCCTCTCTTCAATTCTATGAAGGCTGAGAGAGGTGAGGAAGCTGCATAACAAAAGTTTGAAACTGTGAGAGGTTGGTTCATGAAGCTTAAGGAAAGAAGCCACCTCCATCACATAAAGTGCAAGGTGAAGCAGCAAGTGCTGATATAGAAACTGCAGCAAGTCATCCAGAAGATCTAGCTAAGATCATTGATGAAGGTGGCTACACTAAACCACAGGTTTTCAATGTAGATGAAAGAGCCTTCTATTGGAAGAAGATGCCATGGAGAAGTCAATGACTGGCTTCAAAGCTTCAGATGACAGGCTGATTCTCCTTAGGAGCTAATATAGCTGGTGACTTTAAGTAGTAACCAACGCTCATTTACCATTCCAAAAATGCTAGGGCCCTTAAGAATTATGTGATATCAGCCAGGCGCGGTGGCTCACACCCGTAATTCCAGCACTTTGGGAGGTTGAAGCAGGTGGATCATTTGAAGTCAGGAGTTCACGACCAGCCTGGTCAGCATGGTGAAACCCCCTCTCTACTAAAAATACAAAAATTAGCCAGGCGTGGTGGCGTGAGCCTGTAGTCCCAGCTACTCAGGAGGCCGAGGCAGGAGAATTGCTTGAACCTGGGAGGCAGAGGTTGCAGTGAGCTGAGATCGTGCCGCTGCCTTCCAGCCTGGGTGACAGTCAGACTCCATCTCAAAAAAAAAAAAAAGAATTATGTGAAATCTCTGACTGTGCTCTATAAATGGAATGGCAAAGCCAGGATGAGAGCACATTTGTTTACAGATGCACATGGTTTAATGAATATTTTAAGCCCACTGTTGAGACCTACTGCTCAGAAAGAAATATTCCTTTCAAAATATTACTGCTCAATGACAATGGACCTGGTTACCCAAGAGCTCTGATGGAGATGTCCAAGGAGGTGAATGTTTTCATGCCTGCTAACACAACAGATGAAGGCATAATTTCAACTTTTGAGTCTTATTAAGAAATATATTTCATAAGGAAACAGCTGCCATAAAAAGTCCTCTGATGGATCTGGGCAAAGTACACTGAAAACCTTCTGGAAAGGATTCACCATTCTAGATGCCATTAAGAACATTCATGATTTGTAGAAGGTCAAAATATCAACATAACAGGAGTTTGGAGGAAGTCAATTTCATCCCTCCTGGATGACTCTGAGGGCTTCAAGACTTCAATGTAGGAAATAACTCAGATGTACTGGAAACCACAGAAGAACTGGAAATACAAGTGGAGCCTGAAGATGTGACTCAATTGCAGCAATCTCATGATAAAACATGAACTGATCAGGAGTTGCTTCTTATGGATGCGCAAAGATTTTTTTTTTTTAAGTTGGAATCTGCTTCTGGTGAAGACACTGGGAACATTGTTGAAATGACAATAAAGGATTTTGAAAATTACATAAACTTAGTTGATCAAGCAGTAGCTTTGAGAAAGTTTGAGAGGATCGACTCCAATTTTGAAAGTTGTTCTGCTGTGGGTAAAATGCTATCAAACAGCATCACATGCTACAGAGACATCTTTCATGAAAAAAGAGTCCAGTGATGTGGCAAACATCACCGTTGTCTTAGAAATTGCCACAGCCACGTCAACCTTCAGCAGCCGCAACCCTGATCAGTCAGCAGCCATCAACATGAAGGTAAGACCCTCTCCCAGCAAAAAGATAAGGATTTGCTTTATTGCAGTGGGCTGGAACTGAATCTGCAATATCTCTGAGGTATGTCAGTATTTATTTTCTACTGCCATTATAATAAATCACCATAAAACCAGCTTAAAACAATATCCATTTGTTATCTCATAGTTTCTGTGGTTCAGAAGTCCGGGCACAGCGTAGCTCAGCTTCTCCTCTGCCCAGAATCCCAAAGGCCAAGATCAAAGTCCAGCACTGCTCTGTGGGGCTCTGGAGAAGAACCTGCTTTCAAGCTCATTCAAGTTGTAGCAAATTTCAGTTTTGTGGGGGTGTAGGATTGAGGTCCCTTTTCCTTGCTGTCTACCTGGAGGCACCTGTACTCCCTGCCTGCTTCACAGCCAGCAGGGGTGTCTCAAAAGCTTCTCCCGCTTCCCCTCCATCTCTATGCATGCCTCCACCTTTCTCTTCAGCCACATCTCTCTGGTTGCTTTTAAGGTCTCCAGGGGTGAGTTTGGAGAGCCTCCCTATTTGAGGTCTGTGACCTTTTTAGCTGTAGCTGCATTCGTGTTTAATGGCATAACTAGAGGACAGAATCTTGGAGGACCCTCTTTACAATTCTGCCTACCACAATAAATATTTTTAGTGATGGAGACATTATTTTAAACCAATTCACTGAGGACCAAAGAGGGCTCTATTAAGCAACTCAACAACAACAAAGAGAAACAGATTTGAGACAAACATAATTTAAACAAAGCTAGAAAAGGCTTTAAAACATCTTTTAGCATGACTTGCATTAGTAAGCACATGTGCAAATGTATGCCATCAGAAGGCTATGGTAATATCTATTTAGAAGTGCACCACCGGACTGAAATCTAGACTATGTTGAGATTGTATTTCTCAATATTTCTGGTATAGTAGATGTCTAAGACTTCTTATCAGTTATTTAATACAGACATTTAAATAGTTGATATTGTTTCACATATATGTATAGACACTACAGTGGGAATGTCTAGTTTTATAAAAACAAATCTATTTGGTGCCACTAATACATGAAATTTTGACAGGTGGCAGAAATCAAATGACATTTACAGAAATTCAAACAAAATCTTCGCTTAATATTACTCTCCTTTTCCCCACCCTTAATCAATCTTGAAATGTCAGGCTGCAGGCAGCCACTGTGTCTATTTGGAGGTGGATACTGAAGCTGACCTCCCAGCGTTTCTTCCTTCCAACCCCCTTGGCAACAACAGCAGTTTCTTATTTTTAGTTTTCTGGGAGAGGAAGACAGAGAGAGAGAGAGAGACAGAGAGAGAGAGAACACTGAAACTGTATATTTCTATGATATGCTGGAGTCTGATAGGTCCTTTGAAGAATGAAGATGCAAAAATATTAGGTTGATGCAAAAGTTATTGCAATTTTTTCCATTACTTTTAATAGCAAAAACTGTAATTTCTTTTGCACCAACCTACACATTTTTCTTTTAATGAGATGATAAGCATATAGAGAGGGGTCTTGAAACAGCTAGATGCCTTTTGTGTTATTTTGGGGCTTCTAGGCTGCCTTTCTGCTGCCCCCTAACCCTCCCTTCATCTCCTCATCCACACTTTTACAATAACCCCAGACCTATTATTAATATTAAGGACAAATAAAAAGTTGGTAGAATTTAGAGAGATTGAAAATATTTTTTATTTCAGTGAAAGTTAAATATCTGGTCTAGAGAAATACTCAGGGTATAAATATGTCAATAATTTCATGGCTGTTCTCATAAAACTCAGCTCCAAATTTTAGCTAGGAAAAAACAGCAGAGTGTCGATGAAGAGAAAAATAAAATTTCAGGATTCCTGAATGACCACTAAACTACCAATGCATCCAACTATGTTACAATAGCCACAAGCACCAGCAAACGGCCAGCCAGCCAAAGGGTGTGGCAGCAACGTGGGCTGCCAGGACCCTTGCTCCGGCCCCATGCCTTGCTCTATTTCCATAAAGGGGGTCATGTGATACAACCATGGCAATGCCACAGGGCAGAATCTGCGGTGAGTTCCTAAGGAAGCTTTTGCCTCCCTCTCCTCCTGCATGCAATGGGGAGCTGATGGCTGCAGTGGCTGCAACGTGGACCTGACTATGAAGCAAAGGGGGAGAGAACTGCAGACGAGCTGCCTTCACACAACATCATGAATCCATGCCAGGACCACGTACCCCGACCTTTTTGTTATGTGAGGAAAATCACCCTCTCTCGGGTAAGCATCTGTAGTTGGGTTCGTGCTGCTTATGGCCTCCAATAGCCCGAATGGTAACACACACTTCTCACCAGGACTCCCTCAGGGTCTCCCCTCTCTCTTCTGGCCGCTCTCTCTCCCCAGCCCTCCTCCTAGCTACCACCCCTTGCTGCTGATGCACTGACTTTGATGCTCTGCTGATCTCTCGTGTGGCCTGTCAACTTGCCTGAACTCCCTGTCCTGCTCTGTTCATTTTTACTCCCTCCTGACACATAGCTCTGTGTGCTTCTTTATTTGGTAGCCTTTGCAGCTCAGAGTAAAAGGTATTTCATTTGCGAAAGCAATACAACACAACAGGTTTGCCTCCTGCTCTCCCTGCAAGGGGAGGGGTCGGACTCATCCCATCCCTTTTAAACTTTAAACCACTATTAGGACTGCTGAAGGGAAAATTAGTGTGTAAAAATAAAATGTCCCCAGTGATGTGCACACCCATTTTTCCATATGTTCTTTTTTTTTTTTTAATTATACTTTAAGTGCTGGGATACATGTGCAGAACATGCAGGTTCGTTACATAGATATACACGTGCCATGGTGGTTTGCTGCACCCATCAACCCGTCACCTACATTAGGTATTTCTCCTAATGCTATCCCTCCCCTAGCCCCCCACCACCCAACGGGCCCCCGTGTGTGATGTTCCCCTCCCTGTATCCATATGTGCTCACTGTTCAACTCCCACTTACGAGTGAGAACATGTGGTGTTTGGTTTTCTGTTCCTGTGTCAGTTTGCTGAGAGTGATGGTTTCCAGCTTCACCCATGTCCCTGCAAAGGACATGAACTCATCCCCTTATGGCTGCAAAGTATTCCATGGTGTATATGTGTCACATTTTCTTTATCCAGTCTATCACTGATGGGCATTTGGGTTGGTTCCAAGTCTTTGCTACTGTGAACAGTGCTGCAGTAAACATACGTGTGCATGTGTCTTTACAGTAAAATGATTTATAATCATTTGGGTATATACCCAGTAATGAGATTGCTGGGTCAAATGGTATTTATGGTTCTAGATCCCTGAGGAATCGCCACACTGTGTTCCACAATGGTTGAACTAATTTACACTTCCACTATCAGTGTAAAAGCATTCCTATTTCTCCACATCCTCTCCAGCATCTGTTGTTTCCCGACTTTTTAATGATCACCATTCTAATTGGTGTGAGATGGTATCTCATTGTGGTTTTGATTTCATTTCTCCAATGACCAGTGATGATGAACTTTTTTTCATATGCTTGTTGGCCGTGTAAATGTCTTCTTTTGAGAAGTGTCTGTTCATATCCTTCACCCACTTTTTGATGGGGTTGATTTTTTCTTGTAAATTTGTTTAAGTTCTTTGTAGATTCTTGATAGTAGCCCTTTGTCAGATGGATAGAGTGCAAAAATTTTCTCCCATTGTGTAGGCTGCCTGTTCACTCTGATGATAAATTTCTTTAGGTGTGCAGAAGCTTCTTTTGGTACTTAAAATATTTTTAGTACTGCATTGGCAAATCAGGAAAATGCTGATGAAAAGAAAATGTACTTGCTCCGTTATTAACAATCTACATTTCGCTATACCTTTAAAATAGATTCATTGAGGTTTTAGACTCAATTACTGTAAAACCAGCATACGGTGTATGGGACCAGGAACTTGCACACTGTGTGATTACCACAGAGTTTTCAGGGAGGAATATAATGACAAACTTTAGTGAGATGGGTTTGTGGTATTTATATTTTTTCTTATTTCTTTTTAGCTAGGTGTTTCTCATATCCAACATAAGTGGGGGTTTGAATAAGCTAATAGATTATACAATGGATTTGAAGGTACAAACATGTTTTACATATGAAATGGCATGGGATGGGGGCAACCTATTACAATCCCAGGAAGCCAGTGCCAGAACTGCCAATCGGAAGATATGGCCTGGGTCTTCCTGTTAAATCGGTAGATTCCTTGTCTATTAGAAAATGCTTTAATGTACTCATCAATGAATTACAACAAAGGAAAAAGACTGTGAGAAAGTAAAATCCTTAAGGCTCACCTAAATCTGACCAAAATGTGCAGGTAGAACCAGTGTATGGGACACCAAACGGGTGCTGTATCTCTCCACTTCCACACCGAAGCTTGGAATTATGTATGATCATTAGAACTACTCTGTGTTCATCACAATTTGCTTAATCAATGTCACTTTGCATTTACTACACCTGTTCTAGCAAATTGCAACATATATTTTTTTTCCTATCGTACATGAAGTGTTTGGTGTGGAACTTTATTTTATATCCTATGCTCGTTAATTCCCTAAGCACAGCTCCCATTTTTCAACTGCTGCTTTGAGAAAAGGAGTTATTTGGTTTGAGAATCCTTTCCCTCTCCTGACCTTGTTGCCCCAGGATATGAACAACTTCAATAAGCAATGCACAAGGGAAGTACTTTGTGTTTTGCCCGGAAAGCCACAGAATCTTTGAATGCAACAGACACTCTCTCAAGGTAAAAGACTATGTCCAAATTTTTTTTTGCTTGCCCAAATTTTTCCCCAGCTTTTCCTTTTCTCTCTCACTTTTCTTTTTCCAGAAAAATACCAAAAAATTAAACTAAAGGTTTATTCTCAGTATTATGCCCAAACCTACCTACAAACAATACATCAATATAAGACTAATTGTGCATAAAATTCAAATTCTATTGCACTGCCACATAAAAATGCAAAATGCTTCAGTGGTATAATGTCTAATGCTGAGCCCAGTTCCATAAGAGCTGCCCCAAGACAGCTTGTACAGATGCAATTATCTCTCACACACTCAAACTGCTTTCTTTCACAACATTACTTTTATTATGCAAATGTATAAATCTAATTTTAATCCAAAAGACCATCTAGAAGATTAAAACCGCACTCATGTCTTACTTTCACTAAGTGTAATTAAAGATACTAAAAACGTTTTTCGTTGGAGGAAGGATTTTAGCCACCAGGTCAAGAAACCACAAAGGGCGTCGTGGAGCTGCCAAGCTGACTTTGCATTCATCTTCATTCTTGAGTGGTTCTGGTGAAGCAGAAGTGATAGAAAAATGAGCCACAGTAGCAGCAGTTTTCGGCAGAGGGCAGCAGATGCTCTTCACTTGGAAGAGACAGAAAGTCCTGGCAGAGCCTGAAGTGGTTCTGAATCCCCCGGGTCTGAAAGGTCATTTTGTTAATCACAAAAAGGCTGAAGATCTACAAGGCAGCAAGGACACAGATTGCCTGGTTTCACAGACATATGGTCACCGGCACAAGAATTTTTGGCAAGCCTGTAAAGCAAGCCTTTACAAAAACTGTCTTCATTAAAAAAAAAAAAAAAAAAAAAGAGTGACGCAATCTGGATGCCCAGAGTAGCTAAGGACACCATAGGGAAAGTCATTTGCTAAGCTGCTGTTTTTTTTTTTTTTTCTTCTCCTTACTTTCCTGTTTTACTGTTCTATGTCCAGGTAATGGTAGTTACAGCAGAAGTTTTTTATTTTTTTCAATAGGTCTATCGATAATTGTTACACTATAAACTTTTCATATGATAACATTGATAATAATGATATCTATATAACAATAACTAACATTTACAGGGCTCTTACTTGGTATCAGTTTAAGCTCTTTGTTTAGATAGTTTTATTTTAAATCTCACAGTGACCCTGAAATATTACTATTACCATTTCCTAAATGACGGAACTGAGTCTGAGAGAGCAATTTATCCAGTCACACTTGGTATGTAGCAGCAGTAGCCCTTGACTTGAATTGGGGTCTCTGAGACAGCAGAGTCTAGAACTGTACCCTCCAATATGGTAGCTGCAAGCCACAAGTGGTTATTTCAATGTGTCTATGCTGAATGGAGAGAGGACTGTGAAATACATGCTGGATTTTGAAGACTCTGTGTGAAATCAGAAAGTATCTCAATAATTTTTACATCGATTACATGTTAAAATTATAATATTTTGGATGTATTAGGTTATATAAAATATATTATTAAAATTAACTTCACCTTTAATGTGGCTATTAGAAAGCTTACAATTCTATAATTGGTACACATTATTCTTTTTTTTTTTTTTTTTTTTTTTTGGAGATGGAGTCTTGCTCTGTCTCCCAGGCTGGAGTGCAATGGTGTGATCTCAGCTCACTGCAACCTCCACCTCCTGAATTTGAACGATTCTCCTGCCTCAGCCTCCTGAGGTACCTGGGACTACAGGCACATGCCACCATGCCCAGCTAATTTTTTTTTTTTTTTTTTTGTATTTTTAGTAGAGATGGGGTTTCACCATGTTGGCCAGGCTGGTCTTGAACTCCTGACCTCAGGTGATCCGCCCACCTCGGCCTCCCAAAGTGCTGGGATTACAGGTGTGAGCCACTGTGCCCAGCTGGTACACATTATATTTCCATTGGTCCTGTTGGCTTTAGATCCTTGACTCCCACGCTGTACAGCCCATTGTCCCAAGACACCTTCTTCCTCGCCATTCTCAGGAAAATGAATGACGTTAAGGAATTCTGTAAAATTTCTCGACCTGAACCTTGGTAGTTCCTCTCACTGAATTGATTTGTTTGATAGGAATGATGTCGGATGTAGGTATCACATGGAATGGAAGGAGGACAGAATTCAGGGATAAGAGGGAAGAAACCACTACTAGCATCACCTCTCACTGTGTAGACAGGAACATCAGAGGAATCCGAATCTCCACTTTGCATCGACATTTCCTGGACAGGATTACCTCTCAACTTTAAGACTCCAGCTTCTAGAGTTTCCATAGATTATTGGTCAGGATAGTAACTAAGGGATCCAATGCATGGATATTTGAACAACCTACAGTCATGGAAGGAAAATGTTTGTTTTGATTCATCTATGTTAAAAAACCTTCAAGCTCTTCTTGGCAAGCACTGGGCCAGAGACAACGTGTCTTTGGTTTACAGAAAAGTTTCCCCATCTTTTTCTTTTATCAGCACATCTCTTTCATTTCAACAAAGATTCTCAACCAGGAAATGGTCACCATGGAAGGCAGTGAGATGGAGGACAGGCTGTATAATTCCGATGACTATCCAGGGGGATTCTGGCAAGGTGCCTCCTGTCCACCTTTACGTTCGGTGCTTCAAGGGCTCACTTGAGTTTCTGCATTCTTCTGTTGATGCTTACCATCAGTGTCCCTGACAGCCTGGGTGAGGGTGCAGGGCAGAGGCTCAAAGGGGCCAGGGTTTTGCTGTCTGTCATGTGCCACTCTATTAGTCAGGCTTCTCCAGAGAGACAGAAGCAATAGGATAGATCTTTAGGTAGATAAAGATACATATATGAGGGGAGATTTCTTAGAGGAATTGGCTCATGTGATGATGGAGGTTGACAAGTTCCAGGACAGGCCATATACAAGCTGAAGACCCTGGGATGCTGGTCATGTGGCTCAGTCCAAATCCCAAAACCTTGGAACCAGAGAAGCTGATAGTGTAATTCTCACTCTGAGGCTGGTGGGGGTTGGGTGCTGATGAAAGTCCTTGAGTCCCAAGGCTGGGGGTCCTGGGGTCCTGATGTCCAAGGGCAGGAGGAGGAGAGTGTATCCCAGCTCCAGTAAAGAGAAACTAATTTGTTTTCCTTTGTTTTTCCTCTATATAGGCCCCCAGGAGCCTGAATGGGGCCCGTCCACATTAAGGGCTGATCTTCCCCTTCCCCAATCAATCCACTTGGACTCACATCCCAACCTCCTCTGGAAACACCCTCACAAACACACCCCAAAATAACACTACACCAGCTCTCTAGCTATTCCTTAATCCAGTCAAGTCGACACCTAAAATTAACCATTACAGCCGCACATTTTGGTTCATAGGAAAGAACTTTAAAGCTACTGATCTAGTTAACCTTGCTGGTCACCCATAAATGAGAAAGGATGTGAGTCAAGGAGGAAGGAGACGTGCTCTACAACATAGGCCACCCACACTCACTCCTAGTATGTTAACAAGTGACAAATTCACACATCACATTCCATTGTAGAAAAAAAAGTCACTTCTTAATTTCCTCAATATCTGATCTCACCTTCCGCTTAAGCCACCCTCTATTTTTCTCCCCAGAGAGGATGCCTTACCACGTGTATGCCGCCTATCTCAGTATCTGCTGGGGTAACGAGCACTTTTGGTACCTGTTAGGCCCCCCGTCTCCAACTCCTCGCACCTCCTTTCCAAGGTGGTGACTGGGTCCTCATGGTGAGTGAAAGGAGGGGTCCCCAGGCTGTTTGCAGATGGGGGCTGCCCTCTATTCCTCACCAGCTGCTGCAGTAGTGGTCTCCCTGTCACCACCTGCTCTGGCTGCTAACTTCTTTGAAAAGGGAAAGTTCTCTCTTTGCTTAGGGCTGTGTAGCCTCTGAAGATCTGGCTGCCATTCCCATTCAATTCCTGGGCACACAGGTCTGCCCCGTAGGCTCTGATGGTAGGCTCCGTTTGCTCAGTAGCCAGCACCAGGCCTGCCCCTTTCCAGCGACCTCCCTGCCCCTCCCCAGGCCCCTAAAGGAGGTTCTGGGAGGCCCAGGCGTTCTCTACCTGAAGCCACTGTGCTCCTGCCTGGCCACTGCTGCAGCCTCCAGCAGGAAGCAGAGCCACAAGCCCTCACCTCTCATCCTCCCCCACACTCTATGAAGCCTTCTTGTCATGGACACAGGTCTTCCCTCCACCCCACAGTCCATGTGAGCCTGAAAGAGAGGTTCTGTTCCTCTTCTGTCTCTTATCTGACCAGAGCTGCCACTAGCTCATGCCCTCTCCTGGGATTGTATTAACTTTAGGCTTCTGGGAAAGTTGATTTATGAGGAAGAGGAAGAGTGAGAAAGAATTGGAGAAACAAAAGAAATCGGAGAACTTGACAATTTTCTTGCTCCTCCTGAAATGAATTTTCAAGGTGACTTATTATTCTGTTTAAAACACTAAATTCTCAGAATGCTATGTACTTCTTGGTGCTAACAAACTGAAAAAGAATCAGACCTACATCAAACCTATGCAGTTTGGAAATCATCTGCTCTTGTGGCTCATCTGCGTTGCTCACTTGTCTTGGCAAAAGCATATCTGAGTTGGCAATGTCTCTTTTCTTTTCAGCTTTTTCTTAGGCTGTCTATTTCATGTGCTATAGCTATTTACAATAGATTGCATGAGCCCCAGCCTGTTTCTAAGAAAAGATAATAGAAAAATGTGTATAAAATTGTAAAAATACAATCATGTACAAAGCCATAGTTAACACTCGAGAGCCTATGGGTGAGTCCACTAAGGGCACCTGCCAAGACCCTTAACCACAGAAGTCTGAGATATCCCCAAGCTGGGACTCCCATTACTTTCCCTATTCTGGCTCTCTGATGTGCTTCCTACTATGATATCCTAGTTTTTCTGCCTCTCTTCAACCATGTTTTCCCTTAAAAAAGATGTATATACAGACATAAGTCTTGTAAGTGAATGCATAAATAATAGATACAAAAAGGATTTTATTGTAGTATTCCCTAGCAACACAAAAATATGGGTATATACACTTCCAGTGTCACATTATTCAGGATGTCTTTTTAAACAGTATAAATATTATCCTCAACTGTAAGCAAATATAGACCAGTAAGGGAGCGACAGACAGCTTTTTAAAAACTGCTTTTTTGAAAAGCATATCCAAATCAAACATTTGTTATTTTTTTGCAATGTCAACAGAGCTCTTGAATAAAATATTAGGTTATGCCCCTGCTTTTTAATCTGAAAGTCATGTGGGTTTTGGTTTTGTCATAACTACCTTAGTGCCTGTGTATACTCTCTAAGTTTGGGCTGGAGCCACCCATTATTTTCCTAATGATTTAATGAAACTACATTGGTTTTGCAGATGAGCCAAAAATGGGTGAAAAGGAAAGAATGAAGACAGAAGTAAAACAGAAAACATGGCTTTGGCTAAGAAAGCACCTTTTCTTGCACTGTGCTTTAATATTCAGTAAACATTTGGTTACGGTTAAAAGAAATAAGAAATATGTATGTTTATATTGAACTGGCTAATTTAATGGCTGCTTTGACTTCTACTAAAGGGTCATCTAATATTTGATAATAAACACAACACATTAATTTTTCACTTTTCTTTGAATTACGGGAAGGGAGTCTTACTATGAAAAGCTTCATTATGAAAGGCCTCAGTCTGGTCTCAAATCCGCAGAAATTATACTCTTTCCTCTTGACATCTTGTAATAAATAAAACTGTTAATATTTTGACTTTAGACAAATTTCTCTTTTGCTTTCAGCAGCTAACAGTTACAAAAAGAGACAGTGCCACATTAGTTACAGTAATTTGCTTTGGGGACACCAGCAGAAACACATGAAATTCATTAGTGGCGCCAACAGCTATTTCCAATTCTAATGAAAAGGCTAAGCTACAATTTATAAAACGAGTCTTAAAACTTTCCTGAAGACAGAAGAGTTGAGATGATCTTTGGAATAACTAAAGCAAGAATCCCTACTGTACTTAAGCCAAAATGTTTGTTTTCACAATACTGTAACATAATGTGTTAACATTAAAATACTTTCTCATTGCCAAATGAATATAAACTGGGGAGATGCTCTCTCAGCTCATGCTCCTGGTCCATTAAGCCCGGGTTCCTGCCTCTGGCAGTTTCATGCTTCAAAGAAAGGCAACAACAACAAAAAAACCTTATAAGCAAAATTAGAATAAATCTACAGCTCTTATGATCAATCATGCAAGGTTAGCATTGGGAGAAAAACACATTTGCTTCTGTTTCCCATAGGAATTGCCTGCCTCTGACTTTGAGACCTTGGGAAATACATTTTCATCCCACAGGAAACTCAAGGTTGCAGATGGACACACACATTCTACTAATATCATTTTTATTTAAACAGTTTGGTCTGATAATTTATTAAAAAGTGTTCCCTAAAGGAATGATGCTGCTACTAAAAACATTTTCCTGAATTACTTTTAATCTAAAAAGTGCTTGAGAAGAAAGCTGGAAGATATGATAGTTGAATTCCTACAGAAGCCTTGCCTTCTATTAATAATGAACACAAAATATTTGGAAAATAAGACAATGGAAATAAATTGAAATAAACAAGTTGGTCTGCACTGGCCTTTCTTAGAATACATTATGCCATTCAACATCTCTTATTTAGAAATGTCCTTCTCCAGGAAAAGTCCTATGCCCTTTTTAAAGTAGATGACTTTCAAGCTACTATAAAGACACATGCACATGTTATGTTTATTGCAGCACTATTCACAATAGCAAAGACTTGGAGACAACCCAAATGTCCATCAATGATAGACTGGATTAAGAAAATATGGCACATATATACCATGCAATACTATGCAGCCATAAAAAAGGATGAGTTCATGTCCTTTGCTGGGACATGGATGAAGCTGGAAACCATCATTCTCAGCAAACTATCACAAGGACAGAAAACCAAACACCATGTGTTCTCACTCAAAGGTGGGAGTTGAACAATGAGAACATATGGACAGAGGAAGGGGAACATCGCACATCGGGGCTGGTTGGGGGATGGGGGCCTGGGGGAGGGATGGCATTAGGAGAAATACCTAATGTAAACGACGAGTTGATGGGGGCAGCAAACCAACATGGCACATGTACACCTATGTAACGAACCTGCATGTTGTGCACATGTACCCTAGAACTTAAAGTATAATTTTAAAAAATCAATAAAAAATAAAGTAGATGATTTCTCAATTATTTCTTTTGCATATAACCCATCGTTGAGGGGTAAGTGCAGAGGAGCAATGTGGCGGCTACGTAGAACCACTTCTTAACAGGGAGAGTAACATCTAACACTCGTGCTAAGATTTCCATGCGATCATGCGCACAAATTGCCAGCTCAGGGCTCAGCACACAAGTGTAAAATTTAAAAATGCCAGAACATTTCTGCTCAGGCCTATTCATAGGCCAGGCCTCCTTAGGTTTACTGATACACTTCCCTTAGTCCCAAAATTTCCTTACAAAGGGCCTGTGGAATAGCAGTTGGAGGCCATAGGTCTGGCCACCATCTAATAAGACCCCACCCAAAGTCATCCAGTATAAGAAGTTGGTTTCATTACAGTATAAGGTAAAATTAAAGGCTGATTAAAAGCAGCAGTTTACATCTGTACATCATCTGATCTAATTTCCTCATTCCTGATGAGGAAACTGGGCCATAGACAGGCTAAATAAATTCCTCAGAAGTTAAGATCCTATATATTCCTGGTGCGGTTCACTGTGTATTCCTCACCGTGCACACAGTGTCAGGACAGGGCAGGCTCCAACTCCTTACTGTTTGGTGAACGAATAAGGAGGGAACCAGCCTGTTTTGGCGTAACCAGCTTACTGGCTGTGCGGCTGTTAGGATTCAGATTTCCTGTGGCTTTTTACTCTCTACTACACTTACCAAAGAAAGGATGGCTCTGGAAAGCATCACAGTGTGACACAGATCAAGTGCAGACCAAACTACCACCCATGTGTACACGAACAGGGGCCAGTGACTGATGATGCTTCAGGTCCCGTTAGTGGGCGCCAGTCCTTCCTTCAACCATTAAAGAAAAATAAAGGGAACACACTGATATTCTTTCCTTTCAACTGGGTGCTTGCTGACCTCAGAGTCCTAGGGCATATGTGGTTGCCAGACTGAAAGAACACAGAGCGTGTCTGGAGGATGCCGGCAAAGCTGAGAAGCCAAACTCTGGCTGCATCCACTGTTATTTACAGCTTTGCCAGCCTAGGCTCTGCTCCCACCACTCTTGGGTCAGACCCGTAGACCCTGGCCAAATGATGGATGAACAAATGCACTCAGACACAGATATCTAGTGAAAGAGTGGGTTAGGGGACCGGGCCGCTTACAGACCCCAAGGAGGGTACTGTAAAGAGTCAGCAGCCATGGCTGTCTGGTGCCGCGGGCATTTATTCAGCACAAATTTAATGACAAAGGCTTTGAGTCAACACACTTGTGGATAATTAACATGGTCACCCTCCCCCCACCACCCAGAGCAGTCCTGCTCGCAGATGATTAAAGGCCAGGTTCTGGGGCCTAAGTAAACTCACTTATCTAGATCAGTTTCTTTACATCCCCTTGTTACCTAATCTAAGCTCTTAAGAGAATTCAGCTGCCTTCAGCCAAATTTTCTTTTTTTTTTTTTTTTTTTTTTAGAAGCTTTGCAAACCCCTGGCCTTCCAAGGTTTGCATCTTTCTACAATTGTTCCCACCACCCTGACCAATCTCCTACACACCACAATATGCATTTTCTCAAGGCGTTCTGCTGAAGGAGGTACAGCATCGGAGAAAAGCCTAGGAAACAGAGGGCCCCTACTGCCTTATCAGTCATGCTAAGATGATCTTACCAATAATGAAATAGGATCTACTATTATGTGATCTAATAAAGTTACACTTTTTTGATAAATAATTCAGCAAAGTTTCAGTTTTCTGAATCAAAGGGCAACTAAAGTACGTATTATTTTCTGAAAGAACTCTACCTACTTTACCAGAAAGAGAACACCATGGAATATGGTACACACATCACTGTGTCATGTGATGTACAGCCTTGGACTTTACATGCTACTTAAAATGGATTAAAAACAGTGTTTACTATAAAGAACAAGAGGAGTGTAGCAAGTGTCATCAAATGCTTTCATAAAGCCCATCACCAGATAGTCAGTTACAAACACTGAGAAGACCTCCAAAGGTCTTTATTTGTGGTGGAGAGTTCTAGGAAAGATGGGTGGAACCCACACCAAAAGACGTGCTGCTCTTTGGGGAGAATGAGTGGTGTTTCATGTCTTTAGCTGTTGATATGTTTGATCCCCAATTCAGGGAGCAAATGGCCACATCTTTTGTGTGGACCCCACTGGTGCAGAGATGAGCCTGCTCTACGACTGCTTCCAGTGCACCAGGGTGACTAGGATAACTCTCAGTGTATTTCTGCTACATCACCTTGCCCTTCATTCAGTAATGATACAAAGCTGGAGGTTTTCAATTAAAAACTTCACTTAGGAATAAATTGTGTTTCATGGGTTTATGATGCCCTAAAATGTCTCTGAGAATTTACACTTCCTTTTTTATTTTTTATTTTCTGGCTTGTGGGTATTTGCTTTGTAGGCAGCTGCAAAATCAGTATTAGCCAAAACAAACTGATAATTAAACAAACAAACATGATGGTGTCATGTATCATGTCAATTAGAGTAATGTTGGAAAATGGAAGTATACAATACTTCTAAATATTGATTTATTGCTCTCCTTTTTCTTATTCTATAGAAAAACTAGATTAAAAAAATCAATGTCATTTACATGATTTTAGTCCAATAAAGAGTGTAATAATTTGGCTGTTCAATTAATTTGGTTTGAAGAAATATGAGTGTCTTAGTCTGCTCATCCTGCTGTAACAAGATACTATAGACTGGATGGCTTATAAGCCACAGAAATTTATTTCTCCAAGTCTGGAGGTTGCAAGGCCAAGATCAAGCTGATGGTGGAGTCTGTGTCTGATGAGTGCTGTCTTCTTGCTGTGTCTTCACACGGCAGAAGGGATGAGAGGGCTCTCTGAGGTCCCTTTTATAAGAACACTAATCCCATTCCTGAGGTCTCTACCCTCATGATCTAATCACTTCCCAAAAGCCCCACCTCCTAATACCATCACCTTGAGGGTTAGGAGTTCACCATATACATTTTGGAGGGACACAAACCTTCAGTTCATAGCAGTGGGTAAACATTTAGTGCTTGAATATTTGCTAGTGAAAGGATTAAATTCCAACTAGCCAAGAAGGCCACAAGCCAGGCTTTGTAGAGAAGTAGAGACATGGCACTTAGAAGACGGGGTTTGACATCTCCAGAACTGCACCAGCTCTTACTGCAGTACCATTCATTGTTAATTAATGCATTCACTCATTCATTCAACAGACAGAATCGTGCAGGGCTACATTTGGCCCTGTGGGGATGTAGAGGCGCATAATAGGCAGGCCCTTGAGGCAGGAATCCAATGAGAGTGCACCGTGCATGCAGATAACCAGAGTGCTGAGCAGGCAATGAAGAGAACCATTCGCAGGACACACAGCTTTAATTGAGTAATTTATAGTTACGGGAAATCTTCAATAATTGATATCTTGTAAGTGGGAGCTGAAACATAATGGGCAGGCAAAGGAGTGCAGAAGGCAGACACAGAGCTGGAAGACACTAGGCACTGAGGAAAACCAGCACCGAGGAATGGCGTCTTCGTGGAGCATGGACTGGATCAAGGGATGATGGAAGAGGTGGGGAAGGCAGGCTAGGGATGCTCATGGCATCTGGGCTTTGTTCAGGAAGCAGGACAGACTCCTCGAAGGCGTTTGCTCAAAAATGGGACCTGATCAGACTGGTGTTTCAGAAAAATGACTCCTGTAGACATGAACAGGGTGATGTGGATCCAGGAGAAGTTTAGGGCAATGCTCTCAGCCAGCAGAATCTAACTGAGAAGCAAGGGAGGAGGTACTGACATCGGTTAGGGTGCAGTCAGGAGCGATTTCAGAAGCCGCACTACAAGCCTCTCCCCCGCACCCCGGCAGTTGCTGCCCAATCACCCCTCCCTTTCACCTCACCTCTCCCAACCCAGGCTCCACATTCCATCAGTCACCGTTTAACAGGCATCCACATTAAGCCCTTCTGTTTAAAACCTCCACTACTTGACCCGTGAAGTCAGATTATCCAGTGGTCACAAAAGGCACCCTATACATGACTCTGCCAACCTCCCACCTCCTGTCTTGCCCTTCCCAGGCTGGCCCTGAACCACGGACGCTTTTTTAATGTTTTCCATCCTGGTATTCTCACCCAACCATCCTCCGCACTCTCGCTCTGCCTGCCTCCTTCCCCACCCACCTAGCAAATGCCAATTTGATCTTCAGGAAGATGCTGCACATAAGCTCGTGCTGAAGAATCCAGTTAATGTGAGTGGAGCAGACCTAAAATCTTGGGGCGATAGTGGTTACCTAGTGACCCACATCTCTGTGATTTGCTAATGCTGATAAAAGCTTTGTTGACAAGCCCTTTCAAAGGCACTCTGCTTCCACTCTGTGACAATAGCGCCAGGTCTGAGTCTCTAGCTTAAGGGTTTGTGAAATGCTTTCAGGTTTTTCACTGAAGGAGTTCACAAGCTTTGGTGCACCCTGAGTGGAGCTGTGTCAATGAGCTCACATAGCGTTCATTGTGCTTACACACCCACGGTATCATAATAACAGAAGCCTTTTCAATTTTCAATTTGATTGAATTTCACCCTGAAAAGGCATAGATTTTTACTGTGTACTAGAGTAAGTCTCACTCTTCCTTGGGAAACTCATAATATAATATGAAAGCAGAGCCTTTAGGGTCTGAAAAATTGAGCTTTGAAGGTCTGACAACACCTATCATCTACCCAAGGAACTGCTGAGCACCCACCAATAACTCCCTAGTTTGAAAACGTGGCCAATCAGCACAACTCTCTGAGGCTCAGCTTCCTTGTAGAGCCGTAGATGAGATGCTTTGAAGTAACTGGCACTTGGGGGACACACATGGTATGTCCCCAGTAGATGGAAGTTACCATTGACATAGTTTATACTGTCATCATAATAGAATTTCAGAACTGAAATAAATCAAATTTATTTAATTTAATGAGTTTCCAAAAGCAGAGAGTATCTTAAATCTTCCTGTACTTCCAAGAATTACATTGTTTTAAGATGTCTTTTAAAGCAGTTTCAGAAGTACCAGTGTGTTGCCATTTACCAGAGTCAAATTCAAACTTTCACAAATTCATCATCTTTAAGTTATGGTGCTCTCTGGATACTCTCTCAGCAGGCATCCACGGTTTTCTCTTGTCATCATCATCAGTGAAGATGTTTGTCCCCCACCATGTCTAGGGCCCTACACTAGGCACTCAGGAAGAGAAGCAGTGATGAATCAAAAAAGACACGTGGTTCTCTGCCAGCAAAGGGCTTGTAAAAGACCACACAGTGACAGTCAACCACTTGGGAAAGAACCACATGATACAGCAAGTTCGAGTGTCTAAACACAAAAACGGTTTTCTTCCAAAATGTTAGTCACAGATAAAATAGGATACAGACAAAAACAATCCTTTAAGGGCTGTTTGCATCCCCAGGGGTGTTTGCGGGTAGCACTGCCCCAGAAGGGTGGGGCCATGCTTTCTAGGCAGGCTGCTCCTGCTACCCTCTTGGAACTTTGTGCTCCCAGCCACAGCCATGGAAGAGGAAGAGAGGGTGGGAGCGAAGCAATGGTTCAGTGGGGGTGAGTACATCAGAATAACTCTGCCGTAGCAGACAGGAGTGCCCACCATGTGCCATGCATGAGCTAGTGCTTACTGAAAGCCTTCAACATTGTGGGATTCCATAGATAGAATTTTTTCTGAGAAACAGTTTTCTGATGGTTGTAAAGGAAACAAATTCTTTACCAAGCATTTAACATCTGCAAAGCACTAGAGTACCAATAAGCTCTACAAGACCCGAAATACACTAGAGTACCAGTAAATCATGCAAGACTCACAAGTAGCTCAGTCAGACTGGTAAGAGACAAGACAGGAGAAGAGTAGCTTTGCCACGTGTTTTATGCAAAGTGTCAAGTGACAGGGCAACAAATCCATGGCACAAATATCACAGGCCCTCAAAAGCAATGAGTGTAAATAGAAAATAAAATAATCTGGAAAAATAATTTCCTATGGCATGAGGCATCTTATTTATTTAAAAATGTATCCATCATAATATGAGGATGACTTCGGGCTATGAGGAATTTATTGGACAGTTTTCATTCAATGGGGAGATAAAAATGCTTTTTGAAATGTCTTGCTATCTGTAGTTAGAGGAATATCCTCCTCTTCTTACATTTCTATTTCATTTTCTATATGCAGTTGCTAGGGGTACGCACACACCCAAACACACACACACACACACACACACACCCCCACACACACACACACATTCCTCAGGGCTTTTTATCCATTGGAAATTTGCCATAGCTAAACACAGCCACTGAAATAAAAACATATCCTGACATGCATTCTTACCCAATTTATCCCATTTAGGACTGTAGAAAGTATCTGGGAAGAAAAACTAATAAAAAAATGTGTAAGTCATTAACTATTTCTCACTGAGTTCTTTTCCCCCCAGCAGTACATTAAAATGGTCTGTACAAATTGATAGCTTCAGCATTCAAAGTGCATTAAAATAAACCAAACCAAGACTGTGCACCAATGTCAGAGAGCAGCTCCTGTTTCCAATTAAAAGAGACTTTCCAGTGGAACTGATGAGTCATGGCTCAACATGGCAGAGAGGTCTTATTTATTTTTTTCAAATTTTCTTTTTAGTTTTAATGATAGTCACAGCGTCACACATTTTTGTTCATTAGCATAGATGGGGCCTAAGGTTACAAAAGCTGTGGTAAGAATCGTCCTTATTTGCAAGGGTTATTCTAGGATTTACATGAGAAAAAAAACCCATAAATGGCAACCCAGGCAGACACAGGCATCTGTGAGCATCTTGTAAAATATCTGTAACTACAGTGTAAATGCCAAAACGTTATCTAGTCTTTTACTTAATATGACATTTGGGTGAAATTGCATCTTGATTCATTTGATCTTGCTGTTTTTCTTTAATATGAAATTAGAAAAAAGTAGTTTCACTTTTGTTTTTAGTCACATTTTGAAATAATAGAAGTCAAAATAAATCCAGTTGTCTGAAAAATGTATCTGTTTCTAAATATTCTATAAACCATTGGAAACTGTATTAGTCCATTCTCACACTGCTAATAAAGACATGCTCAAGACTGGGTAATTTATAAAGGAAAGAGTTTTAATTTATTCACAGTTCCACAGCTCTGGGGAGGCCTCAGGAAACTTACAATCATGGCAGAAGGGAAAGCAAACATGTCCTTCTTCACACGGAGGCAGCAAGGAGAAGTACAGAGCAAAGGTGGGGGATATCCCTTATAAACCCAAATCTCGTGAGAACTCACTCACTATCACGAGAATAGCATGGGAGTAAACACTCCCATGATTCAATTACCTCCCACTAGGTCCCTCCCATGACACATGGGGATAATGGGAACTACAATTCAAGATGAGATTTGGGTGAGGACACAGTCAAACCATATCAGAAGCTTTGCAGATCATTGTCTCTTTCTGTTAGACCTATGGTTATTTAATTAAATTTCTATTCCAGGCTTTGCTGTACAAACAATACTGTATTCATTTGGTACAATAAAAATTAAAACAGAAATACTTGTCCCGGAAAATGTAAAGGTATGAAATACATTTCAGAAAAAATGCATGTGTATTTGTGTGTACGTCTGACTGCACACACATACACATACACTCCCAAAGGAGATAATTTAGTTGGTTTTCTTTTTTTACTGATTGCCAAATAAATTTCTCTGCTGAATACATTGCAAGTCTACCCTCATGATTCCAGTTTGTCATACTGTGTTTTTATATTCCTTCCAATTGAGGATGTTATGCCTAAACACACAATGTTCCAAAGAGTCTACTTCACTTCATACTATATTCCCCTTAGCAACATTGAATCCTTAAGACATCCATTAAAAGTCAGGTGCATTCAGTTAACAGCTTAATAGGGTTGGGATCTGTAGAAATTTATCAAACAAATTAACATTATTGACTTTTAAACAGACACTGTAGACAGTTTCAAAGAATATCACGAGGATTTTGTAAAAGCCACATCATACTGTGGATATTAAATATTCCTGGTGGAATAAGATAGCTGGCACAGTTAAAAGAAACTGAGATATTGCAAGTCCAGGAGCACTGCTCTCCTCTGTTGCCCATGAATCTTCTAAGGAAAGAAAAGTGCTTTCTTGCCACTTCAGAGTTGTTTTTGGTTTCCTGAAACTGTCATAATTTAATTAAAGCACTCAGTGTCCTGCATATGTGACCCCATCTAGTTGACAGAATCATTCCACTCGATTTTTCTAACAGGGGACAAGATGCAGGTGCCAGGCAGCTGCTCATACAGTATGAGAATGGGAGGGGCCTCTGTCCAAAATGTCTCCTGTCAGACGAACTAAAATCATTATGGGCTACAGCTGGGTGCTAAAAATGTGTCTGTGTGTACGTCACATGAGGAGGGGGCTTTAACCAAATGGAAAACTTAAACACACACACACACACACACACACACACACACACACACACACACACACATCCCCCACCCCCTAAAGCCCCAGCAACTTTTTGGGACTCCTAAGACTGTAAGTGAGTTATCATTACTGATGGGAATGGGTTCTGTCCCATAGGTGAGTCAGAATGGAGAAACGGATGCCTGTGGCAAGGCAGTGTTGTCAGAGACAGAAAGCACATCCCCTTGTCGGCCTGTAACCACAAGGTCTGGATGAGCTGAATAAAAAGAATAGTAGACACCCCTGGTGAGCGTCCCCACAGATGGGCTCAGTCCCCCTGAAGGCCTGTAGCAGGGCAGCGGGAGGGCCTTCTCAGGCTGAGTGGGACCTTTCCATAGGCAGACGGTGCTCTGAGCCTCCTGTATACAGTGGAATGGGCTCAGCACTGACCTGTGGCAACTCTTGTAATCCCACAAGTATCTCCATCCTACAGACAAGGAAGTGCGTTCTTAGGAAAGCTAAGCAACTTGCTGCAGGTCACACAGCTAGTAAGCACTAGGGTGTTTCCAAAGCCTAACTGGTCAATAGCACTCTTACTTTCTACTCAACTCACCCCAAGAACAGGCACGAGGACTCAAGGAGAGCTGGGGATCATCTGGACACGAAGATGGAAGAAGCTGAGGTGGGCTCGCCATCCTTTGGGGTTGGTCTTCCCAGGAGAGAAGAGCCGTGGAATTTACCTGGAGATGCTCTGTCTTGGGCCTCACCAATTTCGGATTTGTTCATCATAGGCTGCCCTCCACATTAGTAGGCTTCAAGCAGGTCATAAGAACTCAAAAAAGTCCAACTAATCAACAAATGCGAGTACTTTCCCTTTTAAAATACTTTTTCACAATTGAGAGAAAGGAAGAGAAGAGTTAAGGATCTGCTGAGTGTGGCATTTCCTCAGAACTTCTGTATGTCTTCTCCCTAGAGCAAGCTGTGGGCTTCGCATAGCATCCCTGTTCTCACCCCAAAGAACCCGAGGCCAGGAGAGTGATGTTGAAGCGGGCAGACGGTGAGGCCGATGCTCCTTCCTCAGGGCCGTAATTAAAACGGGAGACTTAGGAGCTGGCAGAATCCTTGGGAATCATTTTGTCTGACCTCCTTATTGGAGGTACCATGGCCAGTGATAGTTGATAATTTACCAAACCCCAAATTCCTTAGTGGTGAAGTAGAAAAAAGAGTAGATTTCTGGTTTCTAATCCAGATCTCTGTTCCTTATGCTGTAAATAAGGTGCAAACAAACAAAAAACATCAACCAGAAAAATTTAAAAGCCAAAGAGAAATCATTTTGGAATATAGTAGAATCGCTTCTCTACATAACTGACTATAATCAAAGAACAGGTAGACTCCTGTTCAAATGAATACTGTTAGAACATCTGGTCTTATAAAATGAGCCTATTTACATGTGCTGACAGATGGCCCACAGTGAAAATGCTTTGCTAGTCTGATTACAACAAATCCTAATAAACCCGAATCCTCTCTCAGGTGCCTTCCTCAGCCCCCATTCATGTGAGAGGCAATCTCTATTACAAGGACATCGGTGTGTAGGCATTTTTCAATAATTTGCCATACAACTCTATCTGAGCATCATCAAACGCACTGCATTGAAAGAATCCCGGATTTTATGCAAAGCTATCTTCATTGGGTTTTATTTTGCTGCTTTTTTTCCTGGAGGAGGGGCCCGGTAGAAGGAGGTTGACAGCTGCAGAGGCAGTGACTCAGTGAAAAGTGGAGAGTTCCAGAGTCCCAGGTAGGTGAAGAGCTTGGGGGCCGTTGAATTGGTGGGGGATTAATGATCAAGGAAATCTCAGAACTTTAAGTAACTAACGCACTTCCCTAGACAATCCTGAAAGAGTTCTAATTAAAAATAAAGTAAATGTGTCCATGCTTTTTTGATATTTCATCAAATTTTTGCAGGAGGGGAAGTGCTTGTAAGAGCCCACCAAGGGCTGAATGTGAAGACAGGTGCCCCTTCATCCACACATGCCCCAGGGCTGTGTCCTCAACCCTGACACCCTGCAACCTCCTTCAGTCCTCTCCATCCCAGTGCTCCCGAAACATGAGTCTCCCATCTCGAGTCTCCCAGGCACTATGAGCAGGCCGTTGTGCTGAGGGCAGCACAGAGCTAGAGACAAGGCCACCCTGAGGAGGCACTGTGCTGGGCATGTGATGTGCTGGGCGCATGACAGCACTCACTATGTCAGCACAGGACAGCCTGGGGGAGCCGCATGTCCACTGCCCCTGCTCTATCCACAGCTCTGTGCAGGATGTGCATCTTTGTCTCCCAGCCCTGATTTGTGGGCAGGAGGCTCAGAGAAAGGGCTGGCAGGGGTCAGAGGGCAGGAGCAGCGGGCAAGGCTCTCCCTGCCACCTCTCGCAAGGGGGCTGTCCATTCCGGAGACACTGGGCTGGACCTCTGTGGATGTAATCCCCTGTCTTTCAGGCTGCTGCTGCAGCTGCTGGTGAACAGTCATGGCATGGGGGCTGCTGTGAGTGAAAGCAGGGAGCGTGGTCCTTAATGCACATGCAGGAGTGCCCCTTTGATACAGAGTTCCCCTGACTTAACTATTTGCAACAAAAGAGCCACTTGCTCCTGTTTCGGAATGCCCATGGGAAGGATGGAAATGCCAAAGAGCAAACTCACAAAGCCACCGTGGGAGGCTGAGGCAGGATGATCACTTGAGGCAGGAGTTCAAGACCAGCCAGGGAAACATAGCCAGACCCTGTCTCTATGTATATATAAAAAAAATACAAAGTCGAGATTAAACAGGAGGCCCAACAGAAATACAGGCCTGTGGTCCACACGGGATGTTTACAGGCTGTTTCAGAGCTTCAGTCCGACATAAAGAAAGGCAGGAGGAGGGATGACCGGCCGCAGGTCAACAGCTGTAAGCACACTGGAGAACTGCCTGAGCGCTCAGGTCTGTTCATGTTCATTTTAGATGAAGTTTTGCAGAAAAAGAACGCCTGTTACCAAAAGTGCCACGCCATCACATAAAATGCCTCATCAGAATGTATCAGCCACTGCAGCTCTGAGAGGCTGATGGAGCACGACCTCATAAAAGGCTTGAAATGAAGCTTAAAGTAAACCCCTGTTGGTGGAAGAGGTAAGATGTTTTTATAAACCGCTAAATCACGCTGAAATTGGAAGTGTGTCTACTGAGGATCTGAGGTTTTTCTAAGGTATTCATGCATGTAGGAAATGCTTCTGAGGGTCCCTTCACCTTGGTGACACCACGCTTCTGCACCGCCACTTAAATGTACTAGGTGTGACTTGGGAGTCCATTAACGCCTGGCAGGCAAGGAGGTTACATCATGGGAATCCATTTCATTACCATAAATAAATGTCATGTGGCTGCCATACATTTTATTGATTAAACTGTCAAGAACAAAATTGTGTAAGAACAAAAACTTTTTATTCCTGTGGCAAAAAAAAAAAAAAGGAGGGAAAGAAAAAGTAATGAAAATATCTACATAATTTAATGTCTCTGGGCCTCTAACTTCTTACCCAGAATAAAAGAACAAAGCCCAGCTTACTAATCCCTTGGAGGCTGCAGCATGACCTGCCTTTCGTGTTTCTACAGAACAAGGTAGCCTTTTCTCCTCTGTGTTCCCAGGCCTGTTGTCAACTCTAAAGAACTGCTTAAAAGCACCTCTTCAGGTAGTAGAGCTTATCTTGAGATGAAACTAAAAAATAGACTCATTTGCCTTTTGTCCTTAAAAAAAAAAAAAAAAAAAAGTACAGGTTTGTAAAAAGTTAAGTTCTTTGGATTGGCCCCAATTCTGTCTAGGATACAGTTTTTCTGCTTCCCTTATTTGAGAGCAAATAGCTGTTGACCTAGAGGCAAAATTTGGGTGTGCTCCCAGAGGGGAGGTGGCCCAATCCAAGGTGACTGATCCCAAGTGTGACTGGGGCAAAGGTTTTGATCCCAGGTTTCCTGTCAAAATAGCTAGAGGTAGAGTTGGCTTTCCATACAGTCTTAAACTTTTTTCTTTTGTGCTTGCTTTTATTTTTCTATCCCTTATTGGGCCAGGGTATTTTCCCTCAGTCCAAGGACAAACAATGCCTCCCACCATCACAGATAATAACCACAAAAGTTTACCTTTGCACAGAGCCTTGCAGTCTGCAGTGATATTCACCCCTGATTTTTTTTTTTTTTTTTTTGGAGACTGAATCTCTCTCTTTTGCCCAGGCTGGAGTGCAGTGGCATGATCTCAGCTCACTGCAACCTCCACCTGCTGGGTTGAAGCCATTCTCGTGCCTCAGCCTCCTGAGTAGCTGGGACTACAGGCACATGCCACCATGCCAGGCTAAATTTTTTTATGTTTCAGTAGAGATGGGGTTTCACCATGTTGCCCAGGGTAGTCTCGAACTCCTCAGCTCAGGCAATCTTCCTGCCTCGGCCTCCCAAAGTGCTAGGATTACAGGTGTGAGCCATCGTGTCCGGCCACACTGCTGATTTTCTTAAACAATCTTATCCATCTATGAGGGCATTATTTATCCCTGATTTACAAATGAGACAGAGGCTCAGAGAATGACTTGGCAGAGGTCACATGTCAGGAAGTCCTACAGCTGGGACTAGAAATCCCTAGTAATATGGTTTGACTGTGTCCCCACTCAAATCTCATCTTGAATTGTAGTTCCCATAGTCCCCACTCAAATCTCATCTTGAATTGTAGTTCCCATAATCCCCATGTGTTGTGGGAGGGACCCAGTGGGAGGTAATTTAACCATGGGGGCAGTTACCCTCATGCTGTTTTTGTAATAGTGAGTGAGTTCTCACGAGATCTGATTTTTTTTTTTTTTTTTTTGAGACAGACTCTCACTCTTTCAGCCAGGCTGGAGTGCAGTGGCACGATCTCGGCTCACTGCAACCTCCACCTCCCGGGCTCAAGCAATTCTCCTGCCTCAGCCTCCTGAGAAGCTGGGATTACAGGCGTGTGCCACCATGCCCAGCTAATTTTTGTATTTTTAGTACAGACGGGGTTTCACCATGTTGGCTGGGCTGGTCTCAAACTCCTGACCTCAGGTAATCCGCCTGCCTCAGTCTCCCAAAGTGCTGGGATTACAGGCGTGAACCACTGTGCCCCCCCCGATCTGATGGTTTTATAAGGGGCTTTTCCCCCTTTTGCTCGGCACTTCTCCTTGCTGCCGCCATGTGAAGAAGGACATGTTTGCTTTCCTTTCTGCCATAAGTGTAAGTTTCCTGAGGTCTCTCCAGCCCTGTGGAACTTTGAGTCAATTAAAGCTCTTTCCTTTATAAATTAGCCAGTCTCAGGTACAACTTTATTAGCAGTGTGAGAATGGACAAATAGACCTAGTCTCCAAGTGCAGAGCTCCTTCTAGACTCTGCTGTGGTCAAATGACCATTGGGGATCAGTCCAATGACCATACAGGATCGAGTACGTTCACATCTTGAAAAGCAATTGTTAGCACAACGTCAGCACACTCTCTTTTCTGGCTTCATCTTTCCCCATGGAGGGTCATCAGGTAGCAGAAACACTCCTGGCCTCGCCTATACTCCTCACTCCCTCTTCCCCAGGAAAGGAAAAAGGAGTGCTTGAAATTTGGGAGCTAAACCTGGTGATAATGCTCAGCCTTGGTCCTCCGACCTCCTCAACCCTGCTTGCCTGCACTGTACGCTGCCTGGACTGCACCTCCAGGAAATATGTTTGCTAGAGACAGCCCAGCCCCGATCCAGCCCCATGGAGAGGGAGGCCTCAGGTGTCTGCCCTGCATAAGACTAGAGTGAGACCCAGCACCAACCCTTTGTGTATCTTTGCCACATTCTCCATTATCAGTCTTTTCAGTCACAGTCAACTCTGTCTCAGTTGGTTCAGAACTCAGGCAAGGAGGAGGGGCTATTTATTGGATTCCCCCATCCTGTAACACAAAGCAGTTGATATTTCTGCACAAGGCGCAATGCCTACCACCCCATCAAATTCTGCTCTGCGGGGGACTGCTGACTGTGCTACTCAGAATACCATGAGGCTGCTTCTAGTAAAATTCTTTCCCAGATGACTAGGGGCTCCAGAGAGATTTCATTCAAAACTGTTGGCAAGTCCCCAGGACGCTTGAGTCCTTCGAGAACCAGAGCTCTTTTAACGTCTCCTGGGGACTGCAGTGGTCTTGTGCTGAGGCTAACCAGCACTGTCTGTATTTTATTCTTCTTTCGCACTTTTTGTTTATTTCCAACCACTTAATCCTTTTTCCATTAAAATTATGCAAAAGCCTCACTTTCCTCATTCATATGAAAATACTTTTTCTTCTCTTCCACCCCCAGTTTTCTGGTTGTAGTTTTACTCCTAAAATCAGCAAGACTTGTTTCACATAATGAAAGAAGCTATTATATGCCTTAAAAACTTGCTTTTCATTAGCTTCTAAAACATACACAGATAAAGCGAAAATTCCAAAACTTTATGGAGCATTTTAGTTTTATGTGGTCTAGAAGGCACTCACTGGGGTAGTCTTGGAGCACATATGGGCACCTGAGCAGCTGCTTATGCTTAGCTGTGTCGCACAGACAGACGTGATTATTAGTGTCAATTAGTCTCAACTGGTATGAAACAAGAGACAACGAGATATGGAATACAAAATGTTGGCCTACATAATAGGTTACCTCTTCAGCTTGAGAATAAAAAGGGAGTATAGCCCACTGGGACTCTGGCAGCAGTGGTCGACATCCTATTTTTTGACCAGGCTTGAGTTGACAGACTCAGCCACGGCCTTTACCACCGAGGTTTCTTTCAGGAAAGGAAAGACACCAAGTGAAGGGAAACTATTCAGGCTGGTGGCACCAACAGCAACAGCCACATCCTCCCCAGAACTAACACAGAATTGCTGTATTTTACACAGTTTTCTCAGGTTAGTGTGATCAACTGGAGAAAAAAAGCTAACAATTATATTTCTGAGGGATGGAAATAAAGTTTAAAGGGTGCTGTGCTGAATAAATTAACTTTATAGGAAGGGAACGTCCAGTGATCTTTCGAAGCCCTGAGCTCAGCGAGAAGGCTGGAAAGCCGGCTCCCTGCAGGAATGAAGCCACCTTTGCGAAAGTATAACTGAGAAAATTATTATAGTGAAAGAGATCTGACCAAACCAACTCCATCTTCCTTCTCACCTCCAAGCTGTCATTGTTCATTCCTGGGCATAGGACAAACTGACTTTGGGAGAAACTTAGTTGATAATATAACTTTGAAACAAAGACGGTAACAGCCCTTTTCCAAAACAAACCCCCTTCCTGCCTAGGGACTAGACTGCTTTTGCGGGACACAATAAATTAGCTACAAGATTAGAAATGATGGTTTAGGAGTCATGCAGCTGGAGGCTGCAAAATTCTTAACCTTCTGAAATTGCTCCTGGGTATAACATCATTATTGTAAAACCTAAAATCTGTGCTTGAGAGATTTTGCTGACCCTGCATTCAATGGATCAGTTGGGACCACCCAGATGGATAAAGTGGCTCATCTGGTCAGAAAATGACTCAGCATAAGAGGGCAGCTTTGATTTCATTTCTCCCTATGATTTCATTTCTGACCTAACCAATCAGCACTCCCCACTTTCCAACTTCTTACCTACCAAATTATCCTTAAAAGTCCCATCCCCGAGTTTTCTGGGAGACTGATAGAGTAATAATAAAACTCCGGTCTCCCATACAGCCAGATCTGTGTGCATGAAACTCTTTCTCTATTGCGATTCCCCAGTCTTGATAAATCGGCTCTGTCTAGGCAATGGGCAAGGAGAACCCACTGGGCAGTATAGGATGAGGAACTCAAACTCTTCATCTGATATTTTGCATCATATTCAGAATACTTTCACAGCCCCAGGCAAAAAGGAGAGTAACAAAGGCAAAGTGCCCTGTGGCGCTTAAAGCTTCTGTGCCATACACCATCCTGATGGGCTGGGTAGTACCATTCCTGCAAATTCCCTTGCAGACAACATTAAAAGGCAGGCCACCTACCAATGAACCAAGCTCATTACCAAACATTTCCCAACAATGTTGAAGTTTCTGCTGGTGTAAAGAGTTTACATACTTCTTTTCCCCTCCAGTGTGGAAGAGCAATTCTCTAAGAAAGAAGTTTAATTTATGAATGTCTGGCTGCCACAAAATAATAAGGATTTTCCCCCACTACTTCAGATTAAATTATCTCATGAAATGGATTAGAAAGCAAAAGGTTTGTCTTATTTAAAATAATAAAAAGAAAAAATCTTTCCAAGCTGATTTGAAAATCTACCTAGAAGTCATTTAGCTGTCTGTTCCTTTTGTTTTAGTATTTCCATCTATCAGGGAATTAGTTTTGTCCATAAATGTAATCAATATGGAATATAAAGTCATCAAATTAAAAAATAGATTTAGAGTTTTCATGATAAAGTGTACCTTTAACTTGAGTTAATACAAATGTAAATTAGATATAGATATTTGATGCCTTGCTTATTGCATTTCTTTGGTATGTGACAGAAAAATGATCGCAGTGCTTATTTTAATAAAAAATCTGTTCTCTTTCTAGAATTATTGTGATATTTATGGACTGTAATAGAGAATTTCTGATGTCTACAAGAACACAATATCCTCTTTCATTCTGGAAATCAAAAGGAAGATCAAAGGAGTCTTAACTGAGTTACTAGTCAATCACTTTTTAAAAAAAGACAAAAAATAAGGTGTCAGGTGTAACAAAGAGAGGTCTAAGAAGTCAGTGGAGGTATACACATACTAAGTACCCACAAAAATTTTAAAAACTACAACAACAATAACAACAACAACAAAAAGTCAGTGGAGGAATTGGGAGAAGTTGGAAAAAAGAAAAGCCAAAATAAGAATTTCTGGTGAGAAGAGAGGCAGAGCCAAGGATAGAAGGAACTCCTTACTATGATGTAAATGTGGTGGGTTAATCAGAAAATTGGTGCATGTTTTATTATTTTTAAAAACATTTAAACGTGCACTTATATAGCAATCTTTTAATGGAAGATCAAAGCCTGTTTTATTTTTTAAAGCATAGATCTACTTCTTGGAGTGTCCAGTCATCATTCTTTTAAATCAGTCTTTCTAGTTTCTGGTTTCAATTTCTTTAAAGTAAAACTAGGACATAAGGACAGTAACAATGCAATCTGAAGTCAGAATTGGTTTCAAGTTTTAGATTCTTTCATTTTTATAGTAATTCTGCATGCAAATAGCTCAACAATAGTTTTCTAATAAGCCTGCTGTATTAAATCTTTGCAAATCACTCAACTTAGTTTTCTGTGGAAACACTTCTTTTTTCATTGATGGTTCCCTGGCTTACTTGATTTTTTTAATTAAATTAAGAAATCCATATTAAGCATAACTAGTAAAAACAGGTCTGCAAAGGAACACAACTGACTTGTTAAAACACACAATTAAACCGGAGGGAGGAGAAATGCTGAAGATCTCTAGTCTCAAATATTTAGCGTGCCATGGACATCACTAGGGATGTATTTCAGAGGAACTGAAGGATGTTGGTTACCTTGTGAGGCTCTTCTGTATACATTGCTAGGAGAACATTTTTTATGCTACTAAATTTAGATAACTCAAACTCCATAGTGTTTACTCTTGGAAAAATAATATATTCTAAATGGATATCTTTAACCAAAAAGTTAAATTCATTTAAACATAGGCCAGTGAACAGATATTAAAAAGTGTATATTGCAATTTACTTTATTTAGGTATTCCAAAGATGTCATATAATTATCTCTTAATAGCTAAGACGATTCAGTTCTTAAATCTGGCTAACGCATTAGATACAGAGGGAAATCAGTGTCATCTCAAAAATTATCTGAATCTTGAGTTTTATACCTTCTATTCTCATTAATCTCTCTCCTGACCCACTTTTTACTACTAAAACAAGTAAATTTTTTTAAAAAAACTTTCATATTAGGCATAATAATAACAACAATGACATCTACAAAATTACTTCCATGGCATAAAGTACTTTCTCCAGTATTATTTATTTAATTAGCATTGATTGAATGTCTGTTATATGCCAGTTTGACATGTGAATTTTTTTTAGCCTGTCTTAAGATATCTTGGGGGGGTGGGGGCACAGTTCATCAATGCCAGAGGAGCAAGTGAAAAACTATTAACTTCAGTAGATGCTTCTTGTGACAACTGGTAGGGTCCTGCAGGAAGGAGAATCTTTCCTCCAAGGTGGCTCACCTCCAATCTCAGAGGGAAAAAGCATAGTCTTTTTGAGAGGGGTTCTAACTCTTGGCTGTGAGCAATGAGGGATGCTTGGAGTCAGCTAATTAGGAGGTTTAAAATTTGGAAAACCCAAATTCCCTGACCCAAACTAACCAGATTGTTGGGTGCAAAGTTAGGGATTCACTCAGGTTAGGGCATTTATCTACAGATTGATAATCCATAAAAATGGTATCTGGATCAGGCTGGGAAATGCATGTCAGTTTTGAAAGACACGACTCATCTTGCTGTTATTGTATGTGAGAGAGTTGCATATTAGTTAAGGGTAGTCTTTGAAGGTTTATAAATGGGAAGAAAGTACATTTGGATTCTGTCTGTCCTCCCTGGAAGAGGTGGTAGACACATGGATTTCGCCTGCCTGGCATGTCTTCCGGCAGCTACGTCTTTCCCTGCCCTTAGTTCGTTTGATTCAACTGGGCTTGCCTCATCTCCCGGGTCCAAGTGTGGGCGCCTGACCTAGGCACTGCCATTCAGATCTCTCATGTCTTCTTGGCGTCTGTTGGCTTGGACATATGGTTTTGGCTAAGCCAGGAGAATATAGATGGGGAACTACCTGTGCTCATTTCTGCTACCACCTGGGGAGAGAGTCTATTTGAGAGCAGTAAACATGGCATGAGAGCCGAGTGAAGGGAAGACAGACAGCTTCAAGATGTCATTTGAGGACATGGACCCAGGCAGGCCAACAGCCAAGGCTGCCTGAAATGACTCAGCTGCACAAATAATTCTCTTTCTTGTTAAAGCTAACTTTAGCTGGATTCTATTACAATGGAGATCATCCTGACTAATAAAACCAGACTGGAAGCAGAAGTAGGGGTAAGACCTAGAATCTGTCCTTGCCAACCTGCATATCATTTATCCTTATAGCCAACCCAGGAGTGAGTAGAATTGGTTAGATTTTGTTTCTGTGACATTTTATCGATAAGAAAAAAAATGCAAAGATGGGAAGCCAATGGTCCAATATTAGATGGTTAATATTTGGCAGAGCAGTGACTAAAACCCAGGTATTCTGACTCTACTTCCTACTATAATTGTGCAAAATATATAACTGATGATGCTTTAAAATCTTACGGAATAATCTCAGGACTAATTTCCTCAGTAAATAGCCAAAAAAAAAAAAAATGAATTACGGAAACATACTAACCGATATTTGGGGATGTAGATGCTTAAGTTAAACCACAGATACCATTCAACTTGTCAACCATGATCTGAAACGCACTTGACAAAGGTATGTTCAGGTAAACTCACGGAAGTCAGTTGGAATTATTGGTCTCATTTAATCATTGGGATAAATGACAACATTACTGAATTTCCAAATTCCTGAAAATCACTGTAGTCATTATAGCAATCATTTCAAAACATTCAACTTAAACGTTTATAAAATGAAAATTCTTACTAAACTTTTTTATAGAGCATAATCCTATAAAGCAGTTTGATTGATTTGGTTTTATTCCCATTCAACTATTTTGCAGTTTCATTCAATTTATATTATGTTAGATGGATGTTAATGTCCTAGCTATATGTGCATTTGGCATTGTTGCCTAATTAAAACTTCCCTTAATTTATCAATGAAATCACAATAAAGTGTCCATCACTTTGTATTGCATGGACACGGGGTTTAAGAGCAGAATAATGGCACTGTGCCCTCTTCAAAGTCATTATACAGATGAAATCATGTCAACATGTCCAGTAGAAACAGTCTCGAAAAGGGAAATAAGTTAGAAAAGGCCGCTGTCTCAGCCATGCCAGCGCAGGTGGCGGAGGAGGCGGCGTATCAGTGACAGTGGTGACTGCGTGTGCGTGCGTGGCGGGGGAGGCGGCGTGTCAGTGACAGTGGTGACTGCGTGTGCGTGCGTGGCGGGGGAGGTGGCGTGTCAGTGACAGTGGTGACTGCGTGTGCGTGCGTGGCGGGGGAGGCGGCGTGTCAGTGACAGTGGTGACTGCGTGTGCGTGCGTGGTGGAGGAGGTGGCGTATCAGTGACAGTAGTCACTGCGTTCACACGCGTGGTGGAGGCGAAACGTCAGTGACAGGGCTCATTGTATGGATGGGTGGTGTTTGATGCAGCCTCCTAAGCCATGGATGCATTTACAAATAGCCCCTATTGGTTAAGCACAGTGGGACCCTGGGAGTTGAATGCCACAACCCAAACAGGATTGGGATCTTGAGTTTAGGATCTTCAGACTCCTTTAGTTCTGGTCCCCTACAATTTGTACTGATGGTTCCATTGCTGTTCTAGAATCCTGGGCACTTTTAAAAAATTCATACTAAATTTGGCCCCTGTAGGAAAGAAAGTACATTTATCTGTTTCAAATTTATTTTTGATAAAACACTTAATTTCCTATTGGCTCTGAACTACAATAAGATCAGTGGCAATCAAGTGGAAATATGAGACATTGAATGTTGATATTTTTCTCTCTGAAGGAAATTGTGCTCATAATGTAATATGGTGCAGGGGAAATTGTATTAATAGTAACAGGTTGTGGAAGGTGTCCTACACCTGTCCCCAACTAGCTGTGTAACCCAGAGTGATTCACCGAACCCTTCCCTGAGACGTACATCCTTACCTATAAGGATTTCCATTCAGAGCCTTTTCAAATATTGTTTCCAACTGTTATCTTCTGAACAGTATGCAGAACATACAAAATAAGAGAGGGTCTGATAGGGCATGACAGGGGCAGAGCAAAAACTGGTTAATAGCATCTCGTCGACAGGTGTGGCTCTCTGCCCCTGCTCACCCTGCAGTGGCTTCTTCAGTCAGGGCTGAGGTCTCTCAGCAGCCATCGTGCAGAGTGTGTGAAGTCAATAAATATTTAAAAACAGAGCATAGTAAGCAGAGATGACAAGTGCAGCCACCACCACAGCTCAGTCAATTAAATCCTGCTGCCAGCACAAACTGCCTGTGTTTAAAAGTGCAACTGGGTATGGGCCCATACTCAGAGAGTATATTCCTTGTCAACATTTTTTTTTCCAATAGAAATAGTAAGAGTTTTCATATTTGGGCTGTGCTGATACAAACATGCTCAAAATCCCATTGAGAAAAACATATTAGTCATCTAAATGAAGAAGTTTGCTAATGTTCTAAATCTTTCTATCCTGGGATATAATTTTGTTTTATTGAGTTTCTTCAGTGTTAAGCATATTGTGTCACAGAAGTGCTTTTAGCATTAGGAAAAGAATCATGTTTTAATTTTAATCCTTTCAGATAATTTATTAAAACAAAATAAGAGCATGCAAAGAGCCTAGTTAAAGTGAGCAATAAAGGCCTAGATATTTTCGTGCTTCTGAGAAATTTAGTACGGTATGAGATTTGCTGGAATAAAATCAATAGAATTGGTTTTATGGCTATAGCATTGCTATTTCATCTCTTTGTTTACTTGGGCATTTATTACTGGTGTATGATGCACAGAATGGGTAGAAATGCTGAAATCTGGTCTTTTGGCTCTCTTCCAGCCAGGGATTATTCAGGTGGAGACAAAACAAGCTTGCTTCTCCAGTAAAAGATCTGATAGCCTTGAGATGCCCAAGGACAGTGGCCAGAAGTAATTGTAGTTTTGCCTTATTATTTTTTTAAACTCACACAGATATGGATTGTACAGAAATGCATTTTCATATTCTGAAAGTGTAATACAAGCCTCAAAGTCAACAGCTCAGTAGTATGTAGACAAAGCTTTGATCCATAAGGGAGGTCTTACTGAGTATATATCCCTTCTGCCCATTATCCCAGTATATAAGCCATCAATAGATCGGGGGCAAGGGTGTGTGTCCATCAGAGTTTAATGAAACAGTAGGGAGGAGAACAAACACCTAGGCTCATGTTTATAGGGGCCAGGGATAGTCTGTGGACTTTCCTGCAACTGTCCATGGAGCCAGCCCTATAGTTCTTAATTGCCAATGTGGATTCTCATAAAATTAAACAGTATTATTCTGTCTTCACTATTAAGAGTAGCCATAGTAAATCACCTCCTCTCCAGTTTTCTGTTTTAACTGTGAGGTGTAGTTCATTCTCTGGATAGGGATGGCTTCTGTTTGCCTTTGTAATTCGTTGCAGAAAACCTATTATTTGCATTTCAAGCTTAGGTTCAGGTGTCTGCAGTAGATCAACAGCATAATTCTTTGTACTAAACTTAAGCATTCAAGCCCAGTCTAGAACACATTTCACAGAATGTCACAGTGTCCTAGAGCCAAAAACACAGCCATAGAGTCAACCATGAACTTGGAAAATCCTCCAGAGTATGCAGAGCTATCAAGGGCAACGTCTCTTAGGAATAAAGCAATTAATTCAGAAATTAAATTTTCTACTTTACTCTTTCTGCAAGACCTTAGTCACATATATGACTTTCTTCAGGGATCCTTAAAACTATATTAGCCATCTGTGAGTTTGCAAGTAGCTAAATACACCACCTGTAATTATTAGTTTAATTATTATAACATAGTATCCTCACAAAGCATTGCTACATTTGTCAAATGTGCTGAAATCAGTTCTAACCAGAGAAAGTGTTGAAAAGACAGTGAGACAATTCTTCTCAAAATTGGAGGAACATAAAAGAGGCCCAGCTGACTCACATAAGTACATTTGCATGACTGACCCCCTCTCTCATATGGTCTCCTTATGGTGAGCGCCGTTCACAATGCACCCTCCTGGCCTCTTGCTTGCCTTAGGGCTGAGTGCACCTGTGCTGAGAAACAGGGCCATTCAACTCATTATTGTCATGATGCAACAGTGAAGCAGTACTTGAAACAGTAAGGATGCTTCTCTGGCTTAAAGAAAATATTGAGGGATTAATGGTGTTGATTGCTTCTCTGTTTGCAACATGACTGTATATAAAATAAAAGAAGTACATGTTTGATTTTACCCAATGGCTGACAAGCATTTGGGACATACTTCTTAAGCTGCTTATATAAACCAGGTTCAGAATGGTTTAGAGACCTAGTTCATGGACCTATTTCCTATGAAAAGGACATAAGAGACTTTTGTGTTTTATTTCTCACCTTCTGAAGTAATATATTTCAAAGCTTTTAATCAGAAAGAATGAATTAAATGACTAAAATGCCAGACCCAAAGTATGGCCAACTGTATCTTCCAAAGATGGCTGTCACATATTTATCATTCGAATGTTCTTCTCACAATGTCAGGTTGACACTCTGCCACTGAGTGGTAGGGACAATGTTGTCTCTCCCCAGGCTCAGGCAGAACACTGTGAGTGTCTCAACCAACAGGGTACAGTGACACTATGTGACTTTGAAGGCTAAGGTCATAAACATGTCATGCACTTCCACCTTGTTTCCTTGACAGGACCCAACTTGGAAGTCAGCCACCATGTTGTGAGGAAGCCCAAGCCACATGGAAGGGTCGCTGCAGGTGTGCCAGCCCAGAGTCTCAGCTGAGGCCTCAGAAGACAGCCAACATCTACTGTGATGACGCCCAGATCATACCAGTCCCCAGAGGTCAAGTTATCTCAACCTACAGGTCGTTCCAGATGATAACCCAGTAATTTTGCAACAAAGGCAAGCCAGCTCCTATGTTCTGCTTATATGCCTGACCCACAGAGTCCACGAGCATAATGCAATATTTGTTTATGTCAGCTGTGGTATAGTTTTTTACTAACTTTTCTTTATGAGTTTGTACAGGGAGAGAGAATTAAGGGACTCAGATGCCAGACCCTAAAGATAAGGTGCTTTGTTACGATAAGGAATTCTCTTTCCAGACATTTATAATTTAAGGTATGTTGATGTATTTAGTGCCTGAATGTCTTAGCATGGTATTTCCATGTGTTTTATACAGTTTGTCTTTCTCTACTCCCCAGCACTACAACGAACATATGTACAAACAAACTTGTGTCACCAGAAATTGTAAGTGACATCTGCAAAGAGAGAGATTGAGAGAAAGAGAAAGAGAGACAGAGAGAAGACAAACAGAGACAGGGAGAGAGAGGCAGAGAGAAATGGAGACCGAGAGAGATTGATTTATTCTGTAAACATTCACATCACTTTACTTAACCTCTTTTGGTACTCGGCCTTTCAATTTTGTAATACGGCCAATGAGGAATTTCGGCAAATCTCATATCTAGGAGACCTAGGAGCTTGTGAAGTCCTTGTCCATCAGTGGCTATGCATTCACTGGCTCCTGGCATGGTGTCTGGTCTTGAGTGTAGACAGTCAGCCTTGGAGAATGTTTACTAAATGCACAGTGAAGGAAGCATGTGCATCTTACCTTCCTGGCTACCTTAGTTCTCAAGATATCCTCAGAGGAGCTCTTTCTAATAATGGTTATTTGTCATTTCCAAGGGTGTGCTACATTTTGCATTTATTTAACATCCTGAAGTTGTTACATAATACGTTTATTATATTATAATCTCCTTTGTGTCTCTGGTAATATGCACTTTTGTTAAATTTTCATATGTATCAGTGCTTTATCTAATAGATCACATTTAGGACAAGCAATGGATTAAGACTGCCTTATCACAGGGAAATCTAATGCTTGTCTTTAAGAAGAGAGGTTTAGCTTCAATTAAGACATATACATCTAAGATTTATCACTGCAAGTAGATACTTAATGTCTGTGTTTGGAATGTACTAATTAGGTTCCAATTAGCAGGGTCAAAATATGTAAATCAGAAGCACTTTATCCCCTTTGATGTCTCTTTCTCTCCCATAACTAATTATCTGTACTCTTCTTGGTCCCAGCAAACACCACGCACCATGTCTTTAAGTCTCTCATATGGTTTCTTCAAGTATGGGCCAGGTGCTGTCAACCTGTATGTTCCTCCTGAATAAGTCCCTGAGGGTGGGGGCACAGGGTCTGCATTTTACCAAGAAGACCAAGTAATCTCACTGGAAAATATAGTTTGAGAAATACTATTCTTTAGCCACTTAGGCATTTTCACTGTGATATCTTTAGGGTTTATCTGATGGATACTTACCAAGTGCTTCTCATCTCTCCAGGGGCTGTGAGTAGCATAAGAAAGCCTAACCCACCGCCCTATCCTGGAAGTGTGGTCAGGTTATTAAGGTATTGCAGATGACAATCATCATACAGGGCAGCTTTTTCAGTGACTCAAAGAAAACCCTTAGTATTCCATAAGCTGATATATCTTTTAAAGTTCATTTCTAAACTAAACATTGCAAAAAGTTTCTTGTCAAAAAGAGATTTCAGATGTCTCTATATACTGTTTCTTGTATAAATCACACACCCTTACCAAGAGCCCTGAGCTGGGACCCACAAATGGAAATCAAAGGTAATGTGTTCCTCCATTATATAATAGGAATTTCATAAAACCCATACGACAGTCATCTGTGTTATACAGAAAAACATTCATCACTGAGCATTTGAACATTTTGATGTTTCTGAAGTACAGAATTCATGACACTCTGCAAGTTTTTCCAACCAATTTACAAATTGTTTTCATCCCTCATCTTATTATCCTACCTAGTGTCAACTTGTTCTTTTGGCATAATCAATCTGAATGACTGGTAAGGTTTCATAGTGCAGCACTTTAATTTATGCAGACATCTGCCCAAAAGCATCTCAATCACTCATAGCAAGAAACAGGGGCAGCATTAGCCATGAGGAAATGCTGTTTTGTTACACATGTATATCTAAAGACAGGGCTATTTATATAAAAGAAAGTCAGGGTAGTGATAGACAGAACTAATGTATCAATGTCAGGAGAAAATGCAAGTCAAGGTATGGCAGCAAAAATCAGCCTCAAAGGTACCTGGAACACCATTAATTTAAAGCCCTTGTGGGGAAAGGGATATGATATAATCACTAAATTATCATTCGTAAATGAAGGTCTATCAAGTAGACTATAGTATTATATTTATATAAGAAAATCTTTTCACCTTGCATTCATACATAGGGGTTTATATTGCTTTAAGTATTTTTCTAGTTTTATCATTACATTCTTAAACTACAGTCCAATGTGTAGCGATAAGGGATTACTGACATTTATAGTAAGTTATTTGTTCTTATTATTCTAAAACAGATAATTTTGATATAGAAATTAAGAAATAACTTATGTATGTAGATATAAAGAAGTAAAACATGATATATTATTCTAATGGAGAAGATAATGTGATACTCTCTAGCTATTTATGTGACTTTGGAAATTACTTATTGCATGCTAGAATATAACCAAACCAGCTATTAAAAGTTAAGAGGAGGTGGCAAAGCAGAAAATACTTTAAAGGAAACTTCCAAAGAGCCCCAGGTGATGTAAAGTTATAAAAGCTGAATTTGCTTTTAATACCAATTCAACATAGTTTTTCAAACTGACGAAAAGTACCTACTAGATGGCATTAAACACAAACATAAAATCTGTCTGCAATTAACCATAAATCCTTCACTATCCCGTACACATCTTGCTTCATTGGAATCAACGTTGACTTATTATCATGAGCAATACCTCTGATTCTTTAGAAGTATGTGCTACATAAGATACAAATTGGCTGGGCGCGGTGGCTTATGCCTGTAATCCCAGCACTTTGGGAGGCCGAGGTGGGTGGATCACAAGGTCAAATATCGAGACCATCCTGGCCAACATGGTGAAACCCCGTCTCTACTAAAAATACAAAAAAAATAGCTGGGCGTGGTGGCGCATGCCTGTAGTCCCAGCTACTCAGCAGGCTGAGGCAGGAGAATTGCTTGAACCCAGGAGGCGGAGGTTGCAGTGAGCCGAGATCACGCCACTGCACTCCAGCCTGTCAACAGAGTGAGACTGAATCTTCTCAAAAAACAAAACAAAACAAAACAAAAGATGCAAATCAACAGTGCTGCATGAAGAAGTACTCACCCAGACCCCGGCTGGGTACTCATGGCATGCTCCCTCATTGAAAACCGCCATCATCAGTATTAGCCTCTCCACCTCACACACATCCTAAAATGCTCCCAGCAAATATCATCCGGGTGCGTGCCATGAATATCATGTAGTTCCCTCTAGGAACTTTGCTCCACTAACTGCAACATTCTCTCTAGCCATTTAGGAATAACTAGTTCATACTTCCCACTGTCTGTCTTCCACCACAGAATAGAGAAGTACATCGTATGTATACTATAAATACTTCATTTGGTGATTTAGGTCTGATGTATCTGTTGTATATTGTGGGTCTTTATAGATTTTCTTTTGTTAGGAGAGCACATTTAAGGGTAAGATTCCAAAGACTGGAAACATTACTGGACTGAAGATTCTTTGATGTAACTGTGAAGACTCCTAAGAGGAAAATTCTGCTTGTAAACTGGCCGGCCAGCCTTCAGGGAAAAATGTCACAGGAGCACGCTGGGGTCACACTGCCTAGCACAAAACAGAACTCTATTAAACATTTGGGATCTGATAGTCTCTAATGTTATTTAGATAACTGAATAAAATGCATTTTTTTTTAAAGATGGGGATCTTGCCATGTTGTTGAGGCTGGTCTCGACTCTTGGCCACAAGTGATCCTCTGGCCTCAGCCTCCTGAGGAGCTAGGAGCGCAGGTGTGAGCCACCGCACTTAGCTCTAAAACGCATTTTTAAAAATGAAGGTGAAAACAATTTAAAAAAAGTCGAGTCAATAAAAATTTAGCAAATTTTCACATCTAGAGAATCATTTTTTATAAACTTAATTATGTTATTTTCCCTTTGCATTTGGGTTGGCCCTACCTGAAAATGTATACATCATTTGGTTTATGCTTACCCGTGTGGCTACTGTGAAAGATATCAAATCATGTACCCCCGAAGCCCTTCATTTATTATGGCTCCAGGGGAAAGGGGAGCAAAGGCCACTTCCGGGAGGACGCACTGATGACACAGCAAAGTCTCCAGCAGCCATGAAGAAGCCTGGCCCCTGCAATGCCGAGAGGGAGGAGGATAGAAGACGATCAAGGAAGGGCCAGGGGCTTGGACCCAGATCCCTTTCTTGGTCTCCTTTCTGGTCTGTCAGTCTGGAAGGTGGCAGTTTCTTAGAAAACTTCTAACATCTAAGGTTTAGGAAATCCCAGGGCAGTGGGGCTTTTAAAAATTGCTTCGGATGCAGACAAAGAAACCTCAGGCCTACTGTGTGCACCTCCCATGTGTGTATCTATGTAGGATGTAGAGAAGACAAAGGGACACAGTGAGCATGGTGGTGGGGAAAGGTCACCTGTCTCCCACGGAGGCATGGCTTCCTATGGAGAGAAGGAGGCCAGCAAAGGCCACAGGGGCATAACCAGCTTACCACACCCCCCGGGAGGGACCCTTTCAGAAGAGACAAGGGTGGATGGCCCACTCTAGGAGTGCAGCCTTGCCTAGATCCTGGAAGACAGGGTGGTGTGACTATGGTGTGCCACTCAGCTCCAAAGGAACAAGGGTAGAAGCTCTGGTCTGAGAGCTGACAGGGTGAGGACAGCTGCAGTCAGAGCCAGACGAGGTGTCAGCACGGGCCCAGTCCCTCATCACCAGCAAGGTGCACCGTCACAGAGGCATTCCTGGGCCCACCCAGGCTCTCAGCGTCATTAGCATGGGCCTGGTCCCTCATCACCAGCAAGGTGCCCAGTTACAGAGGCATTCCTGGGCCCACCCAGGCTCTCAGTGTCATTAGCATGGGCCTGGCCCCTCATCACCACCAAGGTGCACTGTCACAGAGGCATTCCTGGGCCCACCCAGGCTCTCAGCATCATTAGCATGGGCCTGGCCCCTCATCACCAGCAAGATGCCCAGTTACAGAGGCATTCCTGGGCCCACCCAGGCTCTCACCGTCATTAGCATGGGCCTGGCCCCTCATCACCACCAAGGTGCACTGTCACAGAGGCGTTCCTGGGCCCACCTAGGCTCTCACCGTCATTAGCATGGGCCTGGCCCCTCATCACCACCAAGGTGCACTGTCACAGAGGCATTCCTGGGCCTACCCAGGCTCTCAGCGTCATTAGCATGGGCCTGGCCCCTCATCACCACCAAGGTGCCCAGTTACAGACGCATTCCTGGGCCCACCCAGGCTCTCACCGTCATTAGCATGGGCCTGGCCCCTCATCACCACCAAGGTGCACTGTCACAGAGGCGTTCCTGGGCCCACCCAGCCTCTCACCTCCATCAGCACATGGAAGAAGAGAACAGGGAAGAGACCCCTCTGCAGACAGTCCACTCCATCTGGGGCTAAGCTTTGCCAAACCGAGAGAGAAAGGCTTTAAACTGTGAACAATGTCCACAATAACGACAATACTGGAATCAACTGGATACTGTCAAAGAGTCTAGGTTTTAAACCAGAAGTGGCTAAAAAATGATTACACTGATTTTACTGGGTTGGACTAAATTTAGTTCTCCTGCTGCTGAGAGAAATTGGCAGCTTGTCAAAGGAAAGTTACAGAAAATAAAATGAGTTGACACATGTTGATTATTGATTTCCAGTTCAAACTCACCACACAGGCACATCAACACACATGCACACACACACACACACGGTCATATGCATAAATATTTCAGTCACATTCTTTGATTCACGTGTATGGTATAAATCAGAAAGCAACTGAGCATCTTCCTGGCTGCTTCCAGAATAAACCACGTTTGTTACAGCTTTCTAGTCTGGGGAGACAGCCGAGGTAGCCCGCTGCCTCCAAAAGCTGACTGTGGCAGCTCGGGTACCTTTGGAGCTTGTTTTCTCCACTTCAGAATATTAACTTGCGGGAAGATGACATTCTGAAAGAAGACCTGTTCTCCAAACCATTCTGTCAAGGAGCGAAATCCTCAGCGATGGGCGTGCAGACTGAAAGTCAGCACTCGGGCCCCTGCTGCATCTTTGAGTTGCTTCAGGAGCCTCCCACCTGACTGCTCTGCCATCCATCCGCAGCTCTCACACTTCTGTTCCTCCCCGTCTTAGGCCCCAGTGTTGCATGTCCTTGGACTGATGTCCTGATAGGCTTCACTGGCTTTGATTTTCCACCCGCCTCCAGAACACAGCATTAGGGGTTCTGCTACCAGTCTTCCTAAGCTAACCCCACAGGACAGGGGCACTCTCTGCAGCACCCCCCACTGCTCCGAGCTGTTGGAGTTGGGAGGAGGCCTGCAGAGACCTTCCAGGGAATCTGAGATGCCATGGAACATGCCTACTGGTTCCTAAATCCAATGAAACATTTCAGTCCTTTAACCAGCATCTCAACGAGGATGATTCCAAATCTCTGTCTCTAGCCCCAACCTTTCATTTGAATTCCAGATCCTGATGAGGGGCACAGAGGCCTTCTCTGAACTTGATCAAGTAGCTCCCACCCTTGGCCCCTTGGTCACTCTCAACCACAGTGTCCTAATTTATCTTCTCCAAAATACTCACCAGCATCTAAAATTATCTTATTGATTTGTTCTCATGTTTATTGTGTATCCCCCTACCTCTTCCCAAATTCACCAGACAGGTGACGTGATATTCTAAGGAAATCATATAATACTGCTTTAGGGTCAAATAAAACACACGAACGTCAACAAAGACGGGGACTCGTAAGTTGTGTGTTCCTGACCCTAGAATGGTACTTGGCGCCAACAGATTCTCCAAAAAATATTTGGTTACTGACTCACCAATCTGTATCACAGAAGTCAACTTGACACTTCCACTTGGACATCTCTCAGACACTAAAAATTCAGTCCAAAATTGAGTGCACAATAGTTCTTTATTATCATTCTGTCTAATCATAAGCCAAGGGCACTACTCTCTGTTCAGTTCCAAATCCAGACCCCCGAGAATCACCTTAACTCTTCGTTCTCTTTGACCCCTACATCTCAGCTTGTCCCAGTGACCTCACGGCTCTGGATCGCCCATGCTGCCACTTCTCATGTAGATTTCTGGGACAGTCTTCTCTCTGGCTGGCTTCCTATTAGGCCCTTTTCCACATCGTAGACATAATTAGTTTTTTAAAGGTGAATATGAGTAAGACGCTCTTTTATTTCAAATCTCCTCAGTGGCTTGCCACTGCTCCTAGGATCCTGCTCCACATCTCTGGAAGAGCATTCAAGACCCTGTGTGAGTGGCCTCTCCACCCACACCCACAGGCTGGCCTTTCCTGATGCTCTAGCTTTTCATTAGTAATTTTTTTAAAATCCTGCAAACACCTGTCTTATTTTCCTAAGGAGATGGAACTCACTTCCAAAACATTCAACATTGCAACAATCAAATTGCTAACAGTCCACCAGTTTAAGAGCTGAGAATATGAACTCTGCTTCTGTTTCTTGACACAGCCTCACTTGACATTAAAAATAAATTGGTTCCCCATCTAGATCAACTTGAAACATGAATTAAAAATGAGTATACTAGGCTGGGCATGGTGGCTCACACTTGTAATCCCAGCACTTTGGGAGGCCGTGGTGGGTGAATCACTTTAGGCCAGGAGTTGGAGACGGGCATGGCCAATATGGTGAAACCTTGTCTCTACTAAAAATACAAAAAAAATTAGCTGGCGTGGTGGCAGGTGCCCACTCGGGAGGCTGAGGCAGGAGAATCGCTGGAACCCAGGAGGAGGAGGTTGCAGTGAGTCAAGATTGCCCCATTGCACTCCAGCCTGATCAACAGACTGAGACTCTGTCTCAAAAAAAAAAAAAGAAAAGAAAAGAAAAGAAAAAAACGGTATGCTAGTTGAAACTACTCACATTTTAAAAGGATGCCACACAAATTTCAGCCACATTGCAGAGTTTTCTTATTTCCATTTACCTTGCATGATAAACTCCGTCAACAAAAAGCAACAGAATTTACTATGGCATGTATATATTAAATTGTATTTTTTTTCAGAAATGCAATTTCTTTCTGAGATTACTTTAATCAAAAGAATAATTGCATTATTCATGAGCCATGCTCCGTTAATTGGAAGTGTTGGTCAATTATTACATGAGATCGCATCACCTTTCAATAAAGAGAAAAGAGTTCTCTTGTGCTGGTCTTTCAACCACAATTACCCCCTCTCAGTCCAGTGACTTATAACACAGCAGCAAAGTGAATCATTTAAAACTAGAAATCATCTTTGAAAAGTCAACCAGTGGAAACATGTTTCTAACAACAATAACAGCTGGAGAGTGTACTTTAGAGGAATTCATAAGTGCCTCTGCAACAGGATCTGGATAAAGGTCATATTTTTAATTACTATGGGTACAAATTTTACAAATCACATGCTGTCTTTACCGGTACAAAAAATTTATCAGAGGTGGAGCTTGGGGACATGCGAAATAATAGGGCTTTGAGTAGTTCCTCCAACTTTACAAATATTTCATCCTTAAGAAGCAGATATTTAAAAAAATTCACTGAGGAAGGGAATGCGATATTCTATGATACTCACAGCATACTGTTTAGGGATCGAATAGAAGAAGTAAATATTCAACAGCAAGGAGCTGTTATTACAATGGGCTTGATTTTTAACCCCTTATGTTGTCCAGGTCCTGCACATTAAAAGTTCTATGTGTGACAATTCATTGTTTTATTCATTAATTCTGTCTGTCTAGAAGATTCTGAACCTGCTTCAGAGGGCATAGAATAAGAAACTGAGGACGAGAGGAGGCCCAGTGCTGAGTCCCTGGAACTCACGTTGTGCTGAGCACAGCGGCTACCATTTAGTACATGTTTAACTGCCCCATAACTGCTGGTCTCTCCATTGTCCTTGACTGTGACTGCCTGACAAATCTATGTTCTGTGCTTCAGCTATGCTGAGCAACACATTCTCAGTTAGGTATGGTTTATATAGCACTTCTTACAGTGCCTCTAAGTCAGTGACACTTAGTATTCCAGGGCATTGAGATGTAAATGTATCCTGGGCACCTAGAGCATATACGCTGTGTCACAATTGTTCAAAATTAATTATATATCATTCTATTCTTAATATACGAGTCCAATGGCTGCCTCTTTGAGGACTCATTTGAGCCTTGCACAGTGTAGATGACACTAAAAATGCATGATATGTTGAATTTCACACACATGTTTAAGCAGGCCCGGTGATGGTACAGTGGTTGAGACTGTCCTATTTGTCTATATTGGCATGAGATTGAAGCACAGAGCTTTCTGGAAGGCTAGTTCACTGCTGAGGATACAGAGCAGTGCTAAGTGTGGGGCAGATAAGGCCAGGGGCTATGGGCTGGGCATAAGGATGGACAGGGCGGGACTCTCACTGGGAAGGGGCTATGGGAAGGCGCTTGGTGTCACTCGAGGGACTGGGAGGAAGGCTGACACAAAAGCAGGTGGGCAACGGCCCTGGAGGACATGGTCTCCAGGCCGGGTTTTGGAGTCAGACAGGCCTGAGGTCAAATCTCAGCTTGTCGTCACTGGCTGCATGATCTTGGCAAGTTATGAATGGTCTTTCTAAGCCCCTGGGTATCTGCAGAAGGAGGCGGTGACTCAGGACTGCTTACTATCCACACTTATTCAGGTTCTACATGTGGATAATGAGATGCTTGATACTGAGTCTGGACAGAGATGTGTTATCTAAATCCCATTCATTACTGAGTTCATACAGTCAGAGTTCAGGTAGGGAGGGGTACTGGTTATAATAACTCTTCTTAGAGTTGCTCTAACAATTAAATGAGATGATGTATCCGAATGGCAGCAGCTGGGACTTAGTAAGGTCTCAAAAAGCATTGTGACTGCTGTTGCTACGGCTACTACTACTACAACTATTACTATAATGATTAGAACTATTAGTCTGCTACACAACTATCACAGATAATATTATTTAATTAGAAGGGTAGTGGATGGAGGCCATGGCTCTGCTTGAATGAGGTGGTTTGGCCTTGATTCACGTAGTACGCATTGCTGAGCTGAAGCAGGAGAATCACAGAATTATAGCAGTGCTCTGAAAGCCTGGTATGGCTGCAGGACTCAGATGAGCCAGATGGTCAAAGTGGAAGAGTTGGTAAATCAAGGTTATTGCAATAACTCAGTTAGTACTAATAAGGGCCAGGGATGAATACGGTAGTTACGAAACTTGAAAGGACAGGCACAATTCTAAAAACCATTTCAAAGGAAAAACCAGGGATGGAATAAAAACTAAAAGGTGATTTCTGTGAAGATCAAAGACACACAGCTGAAGATTTACAAGGAAAAAATGGTGAGCTGGTAAGAGAGATGATGAGCATGGCCCATTCCTTAGAAAGGAGTGTGATTGTGAACAAAAGAAAAAACCAGACGTGAACAGCGGCAGTGGCCTCACCTATCTGAGCTGCCTTCCCATGTCCTGGGCCGCTCTTTCCCCTTTGCTGTCTGGTCCTCCTCTCACAAGTCTGGACTCTGTTGCTGCAGGCTCAGGTTTAGACCCTGCCTTTGCTCTGCGCACATGCCCTTCCCGATCTCATCCATTCTTCTCGCCTTTAAAGACCACCTATTTGATGATGATGGCACGTCCTGACTCAGTTTGAACATCCCATTGGATGCTGAATCTCAAACAATTGATTTTTACCCAAAACCTGCTCCTCCCACTGCCCTCCCTATCTCAGTAAGTGGACACCCAGTCTTCCGTGATTCAGACCGAGTCCCACGGTGCCATCTTTCACTCTGCTGCCTGTCTCATGCCAGTATCTAACCCACATACCTCTCGTATGTGCAGAGACTGGTGGCTTCTCACTGACCTCAGCACGCCCACTGCTGGTGGAAACCTCCATCATCTCTGATCTGGGTTAGCACAAGAGACTTCTGTGTCGTCATCTTCACTCCAGCTACAGAATTCTCCCAGCATGGTAGCCCCTAAAGTAAGGTCTGACTTTCTGCTTAGAACTCTTCAATCCTTTCTCATCTTATCCTAAAGAAAAGTGGAGACCCTCACGGAGTCTGACAGGGCCCTCTGAACCCAGGGCCCTACTACTTCTCTGCACCCACCTCACTTTTCTCCACACTCACTGGGCCCTGGCAGGTTACATCCACTGCTGTCTACTCAGCCACACAGGAGCCATCTCAGGGCCTGTGTGTCTGCAGCTCCATCTGCCTGGAACTCCCCTCCCAGATATCTGTATGGCTGCCCATCCCAGTTCCTTTGGATCTATCTTCAGATATCATGTGCCACAGAGGCCTTCCCTGACCACCTCCTAGACCACAGGAACTCCCTTCCCCACCACTACCTGCCCCAGCCTCTGTCACCTGCTTCCATTTTTTTTTCTGTAGCAAGTGCTGTCTCATTTCTGTATATTTGCTTATTAATTTCTTGTCCATTTTCACTACCAAAGTACAGGTTCTGTGATGGCAGAGGTGTTGTACTGTATACAGCCACATCATCAACATCTAGAACAGTGCCTGAAAGATAAGTATTGAATAAATGTGTGGTACAAGTACGCTGGGCACGGTGGCTCCCACCTGTAATCACAGCACTTTGGGAGGCCGACGTGGGAGGATCACCTGAGGTCAGGAGTTTAAGACCAGCCTGGCCAATATGGTGAAACCCCGTCTCTACTAAAACTACAAAAATTAGCCGGGTGTGGTGGTTGGCGCCTGGAATCCCAGCTACTTGGGAGGCTGAGGCAGGTCAATCATTTGAACTCTGGTGTCAGAGGTTGCAGTGAGCCGAGATTGCACCACTGTACTCCAGCCTGGGCAACAGAGCGAGACTCTGTCTCAAACAAACAAACAAAAAAACCATGTGGTATAAGTAAATACTTAAAAAAAATAAGTATCCTATTCTGTATGGAAGGATGAGGAAAAAGCTGCACAGAGGGAAAGTTCATAACGTGAATGTTGGCTCAAAAAAAATTCTTCAGTAAGCCATCAGGGGTGGAATAAAAAGCTTTAAAAAGTGCAAGTAGAGGGGGTTCTAAGAGGAATGTGCTATTTTGCGATGAGATTTAGCCTGACTGCACTCTGCCTGTGCTGACCTGGATGCAGACAGTTGCTGCCTCCACTGAGGAGGGCATGCATCTCTTCACCCACTCGGCTGAACTTCAGCAGCTTCCACAGTGATAGGAACGGATGGGAGAATGGACTTTGTTGTTTTGAGGGATGGTGGTGGTGGTGGTATTTTTATTTGCTTATTTATCTTGGAAGTATAGGGGCCACCTGGTGAGTGGTAGACAGTGGCACATGGCAGTGGCAGGTGCAGCAGCCTCCAGGGAGTTAAATCCTAGCCCTGCCACTGGACTTCTGACTTTGGCTAAGGGTTGCCTGGCAAATGGCAGACAGTGGCATGTGGCAGTGGCAAGTGCAGCAGCTTCTGGGGAGTGAAATCCTAGCTCTGCCACCAGACCTCCAACTTTAGCAAAGTCTCTGACCACTTTGTGTCTTTGTTTCCTTCTCTGTGATATGAGAATATGAATGTGGGTTCCTAACCCGTATCTGAAATCCAAGGTTTCAGAACTTTTCAGATTTTAGGAAGGTAATACGGAGTACAGGCTGTATTTTATGGAACACCCACAGCAGGGTCTAATCGAACACATGAGTATATCTGTGGTGAAATACATGAACATTCATACCTAGTGGGATAAATTGAGGATATTGATATGGTTTGGATGTGTCCCCACCCAAACTTCATCTTGAATTGTAGCTCCCATAATCCCCACATGTCACGGAAGAAATCTGGTAGGAGGTAAGTGAATCGTAGGGGTGGGTTTTTCCCGTGCTGTTCTCATGATAATGAATAAGTCTCACAAGAGCTGATGGTTTTGTAAAGGGGAGTTCCCCTGAACATGCTCTCTCTCTTGCCTGCCGCCATGGAAGATGTGACTTTGCTCCTCCTTTGCCTTCTGCCAGGAATGTGAGGCTTCCCAGTCACGTGGAACTGTGAGTCCATTACGACTCTTTTTCTTTATAAATTACCCAATCTCAGGTATGTCTTTATTAGCAGCATGAGAATAGACTAATACATGTGGCGGTGGCAAGAGCAGCAGCCTCTGGGGAGTGAAATCCTAGCTCTGACAATGGACCTTCGACTTTGGCGAAGTCTCTGACCACTCTGTGTCTTTGTTTCCTTCCCTGTAATATGAGAATATGAATGTGGGTTTCTAACTCGTATCTGAAATCTGAGGTTCCAGAACTTTTCAGATTTTAGGAAGGTAATACAGAGTACAGGCCATATTTTATGTAGACCCACAGCAGGGTCTAATCGAACACATGGATACAACTGTGGTGAAATATATGAATATTCATACTTAGTGGGATAAATCAAGGATATAAACAGCCTCACTGCAGTTCATGCCAGGATTTGCCACCGAGAGTGCATGTCAGGCAAGTTTTGTCTCCAGATGAGTCAGAAATATTAGACTTTATCTGTCAGGTTAATGTATTTAACAACTTGGACTTTTTATTAAACTGCAAAGGATTTCACTTTATGTATGATTTTAATAACAATATTTGGCCTAAGTTAAACTCTTTCCTTCTCCCTCCATTCTTCCCTTGCCTCGTTCTTTCCTGTGATTCTCTAAGCTCCCAACAGCCGGCCCTGTGGTGAGAGGGTGGCTGGTGGACCACGAGGAACAGCCGATGGGAGAGAGGCTGGGATGCTGCACATGGGGGAGTGGCTTGGGTTGGCTTTGGCTCCGCCCCTAGCTGGCCCCAGAATCAACAGAACCCTGAGGTCAAAACAGTGCTCCCGGGAGCTCCGCTAATGCAGCTTCTCTCTGGGGCCCGCTTCCACACTGATCTTGCCCCTAAACCCCTTTGATTTATCAATTCTGGCCCCATTTCTGGTAAGTCACTCCCTGGGAGGCAAGCTTCTCCAATGCATGGAAGTCAGGAGCTTATGGAGGAGAAGTGACCTGGGTCCCTTACATGCCGGGTTATGTAAAGCAACCCCAAATATCCAGCTGTGGGGAGTCCACCAGAAATGCCAACAGACGAGCACTTTTCAGGGAAAAATAGAGACACAGCTCCCTCTCACGGTTTAAATGTATTGGGTAGAGATGAGCACAGCAAAAGAAATAGAGGGTCTTCCTGTTACGGGAAAGGGGTGTATAAATGGCACTTAAGTCAAGGATGTTCAATTTGTTCTCACTGTCAACATAGGGTAAAGTGGTTCTGTTCAGCTTTCTAAATGGCCAGGCTATTGGCTGAGTACAGCCTATCTGTTCGAGTAACTGTCACTTTATTTATAGTTATGGCAACTTCTTAGAACCAGTATCCTTTAAAATACAGCCTAATACTAGAGCCAGATGGGAAAAAATCCTAGGGTAAAGTATTAAATTGTGACTAGTCACTTAATAGAACAAAGTTATTCATGACAGCTTATATATGTCAAAGCCTATATGCTGGCTTGTCTATAAACTGGCAGATGGATTTTTTTCCAAATACTGAGAAGAATTTCAGTCTGGATTTTAAAACGAGTAAGTTATTTCAAAACAAAACTGACCAATAAAAGAACTGATAAAAATTTGTTTAAGCTTATTTTATTAGAAACAACAACTGACTTTTTCTTTTTTTTTTTGAGACAGAGTCTTGCTCTGTCACCCAGGCTGGAGTGTAGTGGTGCGATCTCAGCTCACTACAAACTCCAGCTCCCAGGTTCAAGCGATTCTTCTGCCTCAGCCTCCCGAGTAGCTGGGATTACAGGTGTGCACCAGCACACCTGGCTAATTTTGTAATTGTAGTAGAGATGGGGTTTCACCATATTGGCCAGGCTGGTCTCGAACTCCTGACCTCGTGATCCACCCATCTTGGCCTCCCAAAGTGTTGGGATTACAGGCGTAAGCCACCACGCCTGGCCCAACAACTGACTTTAAAACTCAAAAGGCTTTATTTAAATTATACTAGTAAAAAAACCAAAGAACATTCTTATTTATCTTCTAAACCATGGGAATATTTAAATAATTTTATATTTTAATATTTAATATAGATTTAGTATTATGTTCCTAAATCTGGGATATGGCTATTTTTTTCTGTTGAAAAACCGAAAAAGACCAACTCTATATGTGGCCAGTATACAGGTAACTGAGGCTGACATAGAAGAGAGTTACATGTATCCACCAAACAAACTCAACCTATGAAGATCTTAAACATTTTTTTCTATTTATTTTCTTGAGTTTTCATGACTATTGCATAATGGTAGATTTATGCAATTTCCATGTGGATGACAGGAGATAATGTCCAACATCTTCTACCCCTACAAATCAGATCTGAAATTTCTTTATGATTTCTTAATACTATCATCGAGCATTCAGGTAGGCTCCATGCCGGAAATTTAGACTCATCTTTACTGCTTCTTCCTTGCTCCCATCTTCTAATAGGTCACCCAACCTTGTTCATTCTACATCAACATCTCCTTTGGAAGTTGGTTCACTCACCCTACATTAGTATCAAACATTTTAGGTCAAGGTGGCAATTCTGACTTCCAGCAGTGATTTTTAAACTCAATAATGACAATAATAACAAAACTCGTCATCGGCCTTTTCTTCATATTAAGTCTTATATGAACGCCCATTGTGTGAAACGCTGAACTGATAGCCTCCCCTTTACCCTCTCAGCAGCCCCAAGGCATCCTCACCACTGATGCGGAATATTAGGGCCCTCTGTCTTGTCTTTTCCAACAGGCTGGATGTCTACCCACTCCAGCCCATGCCCAGCATGGACATCAGAGTCTGCTCCTGCCTCCTGGCTCAGGTTCCTGGGGGCAGCGTGTGGAGCTGAGAAGACTGCATTGCCTGGATTCCACCCCAGCTGGGCGGCTTACTAGCCCATCACACCTGGGCAGTCCCGTGAGCCTCTTTTATCCTGTTTCTTCATCACTAAGATCGAGAATAAATTACAATATCTATTTTGGGACATCCTCAGACAAACCCACTACAGGGCAGGGGGTCCCCAACCTCCCGAGCCATGGACCAGTACCTGTCCGTACGTAGCCTGCTAGGAACCGGGCCGCACAGCCAGAGGTGAGTGGGTGAGCAAGAATTATCACCCGAGCTCCACCTCTTGTCAGATCAGTGGTGGCACTACATTCTCACAGGAGCATGAACCTTATCGTGAACTACACATGCATGGGATGTAAGTTGTGTGCTCCTTATGAGGATCTAACTAATGCCTGATGATCTGAGGTGGAACAGTTTCATCTGCAACCACTCCACTCACCCTGTTTGTGGAAAAATTTTCTTCCACGGAAACTGGTCTCTGGTGCCAAAAAGGTTAGGGACCACTGCCATAGGACCTCTGGTTCTTCCAACACTCACACATAGCTGCCCCTCACCCCTACTTATTGATTTTAAGTAAGAAAAAAGCCAGTGAGTCATTGCAACAAATAAAAACTACAGGCAAGGCAAATTTACTACAAAATGTCTGACTTTCCCAGAAATTATTATTGCTTTTTAAAACATATTTTATTAAAGAAAAGGAAAAAATAAAAACCTCTGCCCCTCACTGTCCTGAATGATATAAGACTATCTGATTGGATACTAGTATGAGTCTAATGTTGCTGCCTGGAAGAAAGCAGTGAGAGGCGTCAGAACACTCCAGCACACTTTGGAACGGCCAGGGAGTTTTGCTGGCAGACACTCAGCTGAAGATGCCTTACACTCCCTACCTCATCAGTCCCCACAGTAGGCGGTGGACCTTCATGTAATGGGAGACTCACACCTTCTGTGCAAGAGCTAGGCACATGGGTAACTCCAAGCTTTACCCCATGCTGCATTTATGAGAAGAAATAAGACAATGAATGAGCCTGTTAGGCCAGTGTCTGTCTTCTATGATTAACATAACCAAGGAAAGTCTGGCCCACACAGAAAGAGCAGCCCTGCAGAAACACTAGTCCCCCTGAGCTTTGTGCTTCAGCTTTTCCAAACCCAACTCAATCCACCATATAGAAAACTCAGCAGGAGTTTTAGCCGTCATCATTATTACCCTGGACCTCACACCACTACAGGACAAACTCCACAGTTCCTAGCATGACTACAAGGCCCTCCACCCTGCAGCCCCCACCTTCTGCTAGACTTTCTTGCTGGTCCATTGCTGACAGGCAGCTGTGCTCTGGCCTCAGGGACTCCATCCCTGGCCCCTTCCTGGAGCATCCCCTGATGCACATCTGTGGATCCTGCAAGCTTCGCATGGCCAGGCTTATCCCCACTCTTTCCTTCTCCAGCCCACAGGTCAATCTCCTGCGATGCTTTCTCCACTCCTTCACGCAGAGTTTATTTTCTTCTCTAAACTACCAGAATCTTTTGTTAATATCCTTGTTAGAGGGTTTATTGGGTGGTTTCATAATTACAGCCAACTATAAACTCCTAGAGGTCAAGAGCTGGTTTTATCATTCTTCGTATCTCTAGTATCTTCCCTAGTCCCTGAATAGATGCTACATAATCAATAACTATGTGTTGACCAAATAGATGATTAAGTCAGCATTATGTTTTAAATTTTATTTAAGTTCACAAAAAGACAACATATTATGACACAAAACTGTTAATAGTTCCTTAAATCCAGGCAGTGAAATTACAGGTAATTCTTATTATAATATTTAAACTTTTCTTCATTTCCTAAATTTCATATCACAGCAATAATCATAGAAAATAAAAGAGTGAGAAAAACCTGGGAGGGTTTATTTATTTAACATTTCAGATAATCAAACAATGTTAAGTACTAATATTAGTGTTGGCCTCTCCTGCTAAATATTATGGGAACTTACCATTGCTTACATGAATGTATGGATTAGTGCAATAAAAATTACACTGGAATTCTCTAGATCTTGATGTATGTTTTCTTAATTTATTCTGACCTAATTCATTAGCTTAAGTGGTTCATACATTTCACAGCTATAAGTCTTGCTCACTCAGCTGGGAATAAATCTTTGGTAGTATATGCTGACACTTACTAAAATGTAACAATATGATTCTATTTTTCTATTAAGACCTTTATCCCAGAAAAAACTCCCATTAAAAAAAAAAAGAAACAGGTTTTTCATATAAAGAAAAAAAAAAAAGGCTTCAGTACAATTGGCATCTTGAATGTCATGGCCAAAAACTAGAGTTCCATGAAACTGGGTACAGATCTCATTATGAGCATAAAAACAACACACGCTCTTAACTACAATGCAAAATTTCCTGCTGATTAAAAATATGAACAACAATGAACAAAGCATAATATGGGTACAGGAAAAACCCATCTATGGATTCTATGCTTTAGTTATGTAACATTTTCACATTAGGGCAGGTTCTAATGTTGATCACCATCATGACCAGAAAGAGTTGCACCAACATGAACAAGAGGTCCCTAAGACATTAAGCTCCATTAATTCTTCTCTGTGTAGGCAGTTAGGGTCGGACAAGTACAGGAGGGATGGACTTATTATAATGAGGCCTGGGATGGTTTCTTTTATAATAGTCTATATTGTGCAGAAAAAAATACATTATACTTACAAATATTTGGCACATAGTAGATGGATAATCCATATTAACTAATTAACAATCCTATGGCACAGGAAGATTTTTCATAAGCATGTTGTGACAGTGACTTCTCACATGAGGCCAGCTGTCTATCTCACCCACATCCTGTGACCTGCTTCTACCCCACTGGTTCTACCCCACTGACCTTCTTCTACCCCACTGTGACTAAGGCACTCCTCTCCACATGCTATATGGTCTGCATGTTTGTGACCCTCCAAAATTCATGTTAAAACCTAATTTCCATTATGGGGGTGTTAAGAAGTGGGCCTTTGGGAGGTGATTAGGCCATGAGGGTGGAGTGTGGAGCCCTCATCAATGGGATTAGTGCCCTTATAGAAGAGGCCTGAGAGAGCTCATCTGCCACTTTCACTATGGGAAGTTACAGCAAAAAGACACCACCCTTTACAAACGAGGAAGTGGGCCCTCATCCTACACCAAATCTGCCAGCGTCTTGATCTTGGACTTCCCAGCACCCAGAACTGTGAGAAATAAATGTTGTTGTTTGTAAGATACTGAGTTTATTAAGTTTTGTTATAGCAGCCTGAAGGGACGAAGACACCAGCTTCACAGTGACCACCTCCAGCTACTTTAATCATGGGACTGCTTCCTCCTCCCCATCCAATTTGCACACAGGGCTCAGCCCCAGTCAGTGCCTCCCCTGCAGCCACAGCAATGTTTGGCTGGGCTTGGAACACCACCTGCTAAAAAATGACCATCCCTTGGGTTTCACTGTGAAATCTTATTAATGCCAGCGTTGTATGTTTCCGATGTTCCGATGTAATGGAAGCAAAATTCACTAAGGATTGTTCTTCAAGGGTCAGCATGCCCAATATGTAACCTGTCTTACCACACAGAGAGACAGGTTCATTTACGTCTCTTTAAAAATGGTTCTTCTGCTGCAACCACTAGGGATTCTCAACTCCCAGAAGAAAGTGAAGGACTGATCATGCTTTTATTTGCTGCAGTGTCGGTAACAACAGCTGACTGTGGGATGATCACTGTTTCTACATGTGGTGTGAGGAGCCTCCATCTATTAACTCACATCATCTGGACGCAGTGATGTCATTAGTCCCGTTTCACTATCCAGGTAACTGAAGTCACAGAGCTGGAAAGTAGCAGCAGTGGGGGTCAGGTGAGCCCAGCCTGCAGCGCACAGGCTCTCAGCCCCCAGCATGCTGCCCCTTTGCAGAACGGGCCCTGAGAAATGGGAAGCTTTTGGTTTTCAAGAGTCTCTGGATCTCAGTCTGGCATCCAGTGTCATAGGAATGTGTGTTAGAGATGACTGAAGATCTGAGACACATAAGCGATGTGGCAGAAGTATTTCACAATTTTGACCTTATAACTTCTTTTCTGTTTTGAAGCCCTGGGTGTTGGCAGGTATAGAACAATAGAGTGGCTTCAAAGAAGTGACTCTCCGGGTACTATTCTCTGTGCGCTTCCCAGAGCCCAGCTGTGTTCAAGCCAGGACTTTAGGAGAGTAGGTAGGAGATAATGAAGGGACGTGATTAGCTTCGTGGGACAGCCACAAACTGGGTGGCTAGAAACAACAGAAACGCATCCTCTCGCAGTTCTGGAGCGGGTGTTGGTGGAGCTGCTTCCTTCTGGAGGCTCTGAGGGCAAATCCGTTCCACCTTCTCTTGTGGTTTCGGGTGGCTGCCAACAACCCTTGGCATTCCTTGGTGTGTGGACTCATCATTCCGATCTCTGCCTCTGTATGCATGTGAGTCTCCTCTCTGTGTCTTTGTGTCCCTTCTCTTCTTATAAAATACACCAGTCAAGCTGGGCGCAGTGGCTCACGCCTGTAATCCCAGCACTTTGGGAGGCCGAGGCAGGTGGATCATGAGGTCAGGAGATCGAGACCATCCTGGCTAACATAGTGAAACCCCATCTCTACTAAAAAATACAAAAAATTAGCCGGGCGTGGTGGCGGGTGCCTGTAGTCCCAGCTACTCGGGAGGCTGAGGCAGGAGAATGGCATGAACCCGGGAGGCAGAGCTTGCAGTGAGCTGAAATAACGCCACTGCACTCCAGCCTGGGCAACAGAGTGAGACTCTATCTCAAAAACAAACAAACAAACAAACAAAACCCACCAGTCACATTGAATTTTGACCCACCAAATCCAGTATGACCTTATCTTACCCTGATTACACCTGCACAGACTCTATTTCCAAATAAAGGCACATTCATGGGTGTTGGGGATTAGCACTTCAACATTATCTTTTTGGGGGACATAATTCGACCCATAACAGGAAATGAAGTGTTTTTTCGTGTGTTTTCTTCATATTGTTTTTTTCCCTCAAGCACTAAAAAATAATGCAATTTGGCTCCTGACAACATGAATCTAAAATCTAATTCTGTGAGCAGGACTCTCTGAGCCCGGGCGCAGATGGGGTACCTGCATGGGGAGGGGCTTGTGTCTTGCTCTCAGAAACATAATAAACCAAGAGATTCTGCTGCATTTTCAACACATCTCTAAGAATAGGCAGCAGTGCACCTCCTTCTTAGTGTTGGCAGTGAGGCTGACGTGACAGTCTGAACGGTACATGCATCCCAGGAACCTCATGTCATGGTAACAGAGGCTACAGTGCCTCACACTGAAATAAGACGGGCTCAGACCCCCCACTGCAGCCGGCTGCATTGTCACCTTCTGGGGTACACATCCATGGCATGGAGCTTCTTTATTCTGTTATCATCCAGGCTATGAGTCGGAGTGTTCAACATTTTAATGCTCCATATATCAATAAATTAAGTGTGATGCTGGATGGATGTGACCTTTTCAATATTCCACAGTATAACTGACGGGCTACCGTAGTTCCTCCCCTGTTTGTAATTTGAGTAATCTGGATGGGGGACATGAACTGGCCGGCCAATAAAAGTGAAGACTAGTGGAAAGAGCAAAGTCATAAAGCAAGCATTGTCCTTCAGAGACTGTATTAAAAGATTATCGTTTCGTATATCATTGTTTTTTCTTACCAGAGCATGTAATCATAAACTGAAAAGAGAAGAGACAGAATGTAATGTTGACCAGAATAAACAACGCTGTGTTCATCAGTTAATGTTATTACCCAGTCCCTTGGTTGTCTTGGCCTCTGTTTGTTATCATTTTCGAGGGTTTTATTCTAGACACATTTTTTGGTCTCAGTCAGATTTAGTACAGACTAATATAAAGTTCTGCTGCTCCACAGTGGTAGCCGACGCTTTTGGAAACTGCAGCGAAATCTCATGAACTCGAGTTCACTCTTGCTTGAAGTGGTCCACACACTTCCTTTGTTTAAGCAGCAATGATATGTCATGCCAAGCTGAGTTCAACTTTCTTGGTAACTCTTGAAGACAAATCAACCACACTAATAAATTATTCGACCTGCAGGTTATATGAGTAACAATGGACCACCCTAAACTCTAGGCAGCACACTCTGATTTCCAACAAAAGACAGGGAGATGCAGATAACGTGTAGATACTAAATGTATAAATTGTATTGTAATTCTGATAGGAAAATAAAACCCCAAACCCTGAACACCATTAATTTACCATATGTCAACTTAAAAAAATGTGAATGCTAGATAATAAAACTTTATGCCCATGTAAATGTCTAAACACAATTTTAATAACTATAAATAATGTAGAGATTTATTTCTTATTCATTTTAACAAGCTTTTCACTGAACTATGCTATGGTATTCTAATATTAATCTTAAAGATATCCCAGCACATTCTCAACTTAAAATTTAAAATATGGCTGGGTGCAGTGGCTCACGTCTGTAATCCCAGCACTTTGGCAGGCCAAGGCCAGTGGATCACCAGAGGTCAGGAGTTCGAGACCAGCCTGGACAACATGGTGAAACCCCGTCTCTATGAAAAATACAAAAATTAGCTGGGTGTGGTGGCAGATGTCTGTAATCCCAGCTATTTGGGAAGGCGAGGCAGGAGAATCACTTGAACCCGGGAGGTGGAGGTTGCAGTAAGCCGAGATCACACCACTGCACTCCAGCCTGGGTGACAGAGCAAGACTCCGTTACACAAAACAAAACAAAACAAAAAAATTAAAATATGACGAAATAAGGCCTTTCCTGTACTAAACTATGAGCAATTTATTTCACAAGAACTCTTGAGTCTCTGACCTATTCTAGAATCATCCAAAATTGAAATTATTATAAAGTGTTTTCTATGAATTTCCTACCCACCAGGCATCAAATGAGAGTATCAATGGAACATGCACAACCGAAAAGGATCTCGGCCAGCACTGATGAGATCCTTCATAACTATAAAGCAACAGGACTGATGAACCACACAGTGAATCCAGCCACATAACTTCATCATCACCCGTGCAGAACACACTTCTGGAATGCTGTCCACTCGGCCTGGCACTCCCCTGAGGACTAGGGATAGAGAGTGAATCGTAGGGAGATGGTCTTCACCCTCACACACACTCATCCAAGAAGGCAAGACAGAGCCCACCATGCACACCGCAGGAGACAAACACGGAAACCCAAGTCCCATGGGGATAAGTGTGCGGGGTGGGGGCTGGGAATGCCTGGAGAAGGAGGCAAGTCCTCAGAGAAGACCACTGATGATAAAGTTGCTTTTCAGCAGAGACCTAAATGAAGTCAGGTGTGAGCCTTCTGGAAACTGGGAAAGGGTTCCAGGCAGAAGGAACAGGGGAGCAAGACCCTGATGGGAAGCAGATTGAGGTTTGAGAGAAAGGCTTGAAAGGATGGCAGTGACTCAGCAGGGGCCAGGGCACATTGGCCATGCACCCATTTTAACTACTTTGGCTTATTCCAAGGGAGCTGAGAAGCCATTGGAGTCTGAGCAGAGTTGGGACGTTATTTGACTTCAATTTTAAAATGACTGCTCTGGCATCTGTTTGGAGACCAGGCTGGAAGGAGAAGCAGCAGAGAAGTGGGGAGGTGGAAGATCAGCTGGGGGCTGTTGCAGTAATCCAGGAAAGAGCCCATGGTGGCTTGGGCCAGGGTCCCAGCCATGGTCAGATTGTGGAAGGTGTTTTGAAGGAATTGTCTGCAGGATTTGCTGATGGGTAGGTAGCATGTGTGGTGTGACAGCAAGAGAGGAGTCAAAGTAACTTGGAGATGATGCTTGTGTCCATTTATGGAGGTGATGACGACTGAAGCAAAAGAAGGATCACACATTCATATTTGGCATTATGAAGCAGGAGACACCATTAGGAACTATGGGGAAGTCAGGGTGGCAGCTAGAGGTTTAATTTTGGGGATCAAGGGTAAAGTTGGAGCTAAAGCTATACATTTTGGAATTATCAGCATATGGTGAGTATTTAAGTCAATGATGCAAGGATAAGACTACCTACGGAGGGAAAACAGACTGGGAAAAAAGAAACAAAGGGGGAGAAGGGGTCTAAGACTAAGCCCCAGGGAATCACAACGTTTAGACTGAGTTCTGGGCTGGGAGTTAAAGAAGAACCACAAGATCATATGATATCATGAAGTATCCTAAGTATGAACTGAAGGCTTATCAGCTGTCAACATAGTAGACTGGCTGTCAAAGGATGGCTTTGCTGTATAATTGTTTTATTTTTAATCTAGTATCTCAAATAAATAAATTTAAATAAATTGCTCTGTAAATTTTAAATTACCACACTCATCTGCATTATCATTACTGCTCCTATAGTCTCTATTAGGTTAACCACAGTTGGTGGCTGTTCAAGGATTTACTCCAATAATGATTATGTTTCCTTTATTTTAAAATGCACATTTTTCCCACATTTTAACATCCCTGAAATCACAATGTATCATACAATTGACAGCATCTTAGAATTATAATTTTTTAAAAATTTAAATTTTAGATTCAGGAGGTACACGTGCTTGTTTGTTTCATGGATATTACATGCGTAATTGTGGGGGTTGGGCTTCCAATGTACCCATCACACTAACACTGACATTTATGATCAGAACTGATGCTATTTTTTCCTTCTTAGAGGAATACACAAAAAAGATACATCATATAATCTGTGACATCTTAGCTCTGATCAAATAAAATATGTATTTCTAAAGTCACAGCTCTGTTCTATTGTCTTTGGTTGATGTACAAGTAGAAGAGTTGGTCTCTGCACAGCTGCCCTCTGGGGCTAGTGTCTACTGGGATGATGAAGAGTCAAGGGTAGGAAGGAGGCAGCTCCAAGGAGTCACCGTATTTTGCCCAGGGCTTGCTATTGATTAGCTCTGGGTGTCATACACCTCCAGTAACTTTTGCCTTAGCAAGAAGACAGATACAGTTGGAAACTTACACAAGGGCTTGCTCTGGTTTCATTCTCCAGGCATTCTTTTCCCCTGGAGTCATACATCCCTGAAGAATAGAAGCCGTGTCTCTATTACCTTTTAATCCCCAGAATTGAGCACAATGCATAAATATAGCTGGTGCTCAATAACCATTTTATTTAAATTGAAACCCAACTCCCCAGTATTTGGAAAGACTTGTGGCCTACAACCTCAGAGGAAATGTACAACAGATTCCCTCCCTGGGCTGCGGTAGTTGAAGATCACCGACTAACTACGGTCACATAAGGTATCATGTCTCAGTGCCCAGTACTAGATCCTGGTGTAGTCTCCATGGAAACATAGAGAGGAGCGCTTGTATCCTTGCAGAGAAACAACAAATGCATCCTTTATAATGATAACAAAATGCAGCATTTATAGAGAGGATAATCACCTGTGTTATGAAACAGGCAATTTAATAACTCTGTCTGATAAAAACGCAAAGACAACTGTGATGCTGTAATTTACTTCTGGGGGTGTCGGCATCTGAGTTCACGGGCAGTGGTGTGAGCAGCAAGAATGAATCTTCTTCATCTCCTTGTCAACCTGTTATATGCTCTCTTGCTGCTTACTATGCCGTTTTGTCTTTTTCTCCTCATTATATTCCCCAGCTCATACATCCTAACCTACTATTCCACTTATTTCTTCCTTTGCATCATGACCTGTAGTCTATATTCCTCACAAGAAGGTCCTCAAGGAATTACAAAGGACTTTTAGAAATAAAGACATAAAATATTTTTTACAGTTCCTGTGGAAGGCTTTTTGTGAAGATTGTGCTTTACATGTATTAAAAACACCTCTGAGAGTAGCCATGAAAGTAAATTTGAAAATGCATTTGAAATGTAAATAGTGTTTGCAGCGCTCAGGTGAGGCTGCTTCAGGTCACATGTAGCAAGAGCTCTGCTTAAGTCTTGAGTTATCTTTTCCTTCCAGTTTCCTGAATTATGTGACCTCTGAGAGGCATTCTGAGTCCTAAATGGGTAGTACTCGGCAGTGACTACAATTCCTAAACAATTCCTGTCCTCTCTTTCACTCCAGGATCTTCCAAGCCTGCAGCCCGTGGCCGCACTCTGGTGCCACTAGAAACTGTGGGCCATGAAGGAGAGATGCTGGCCTGGGTTCGTACTTGGCCACCCAAGAGAAGTAGGATGTAGTGCTATCTAACAATGTCTCTCCAACAAGGAGTTCTTGAGTTTCTTTTAATCGGGAACCCACTACATTGATTTGCATAATCTGATCTGGAGTTCAATAGATCAATGATTCAAGGTAAAGAAAGCTCCTGCAGCAGTTCCTAGCCCAGCCATTTCCAAGCCAGCTAAAACGCCTTGGAGCTCAGGTCAGCAAACTGGCTCTGAGCTAAGAATGGTTTTTACTTTTTCAAATGGTTGGGAAAAAATTTCAAAGAATACTATTTCATGATGACAGAAAATAATATAAAATTCAAATGTCAGTGTCTGTAAGTAAAGTCTGATTGGAACTCAGCTGCCTCACTCATTCGTTCATGGACTGTCTAGGGCTCCTTTTGTGCTGCGACAGCATGGTTGAGTAGCTGGGACAGAGACCCTACGGCCTGCAAAATCCAAAATACATAATATTATCTGGCTCTCTGCAGGAAAAGCCTGCAGACCCTTGCCTTAGATTGGCAGGCCTAGTCAAAGGCTGGCCTGTTTTGGGGACTTTCCAGCAATCTGGTTTCATGTAGGGTGCTGCTGTGAGACATGCTGATTGAATTCTGAAGGACAGGGTGAGACACAAGCAGGGAATAACATTCTGAGAAAAAAAGTTGGCTCTGTCAGACTACAGGGATGAGAAAAAAACAGCTCCTTGGTGGTGTAATTAGTAGTTTAAGTAGCTTTGTCTGCAATGATGCTAGAGTAATCTGTGGTCTTTCATCATGTTCAAGGAGAGTGCACAAAACCACTCAGCTCACTATAATTGCAAATAGCCCTTAATGAATATATATTTGCTTTGGCTCCTCTGCTCTATTTTACATCAATTCTTGTGATTTTTCAAGTCATAAAATGCCCCAGATGCCTTTCACTAAGGCATTTTCACCTGGATAAAAAGATGTAAACAGATTAGACCATTTCTAGGTGAGTTATCCAGGAAACAGGGGTAATACAAGTGGATTATCTATTTTCCGATCTGGAAAAGTAGGAGTGATATAGAAGAGAATCAATAGTTCTCTACAATGAAATCTTAGCCTTGGAGAAGTGTTTGGTGAGGAGGGTGAAGATGGGGGAAGTGGCGTTGCGAGAGATGCAGTTACTCACTGATGCCTTGCATGGTATCACATGATGTCACATGACACTGTATGATATCACAAATAGAAATGCGGACTCTGATGAGCTAGAACTGAGTGTCGGCTTCTCCATCGCCATGCAGCCCAAGGTAAACCACTGACTGCTGCCAAGCCTTGGTTTCCTTGTCTGTGAAGTGGTAGCACAAAGCCAGCACTGCTGTGACCTCCCAATGAGGTAGACGGAGCAAGGGTGCCTTCTATGCTGGCAGCTGGTGCTCACCTCGGCAGCACACACACTGCACTGGTGGATGGGAACTTCTATGACTGACGCCAAACAGCACACTGAAATTTGAACACAGTGTTTATGATCCTGAGGTTGAAATTTTAAAAAATTTCTCAATGGCAAGCATCAACCTCAGGACACTAAGTGGAGAAAGTGAGATGTTATTACCAAATCTCAAGCTTGACTAACATTAAGGTGCTTGACTTGAATCAGTGTTTCTAAAAGAAAATGAAAACTTCTCCTTCACTGTGACTCACAAATAACCAGTAAACAAGAATAATATGTTATAGAGGTGAAACCAGCTACTCATGGACTCAAATTTTCAGTTGTACTGAAGTGAACTGGGCAAAAAATCTTTTAAGAACTGCCTCCAGGAGTGTTGGCTATTTTGTAAATAGTCAAGGATGATGGTTTTCAGACTGTCTAGATAACCTTAACCTCACCATGAAATGCAAATTATTTGCTTTAAATGGCAAAAAGTAGAAAAGCTCTATTTTGAATGGTATTTTGTTTTTAAAATACTCTTACTCTTTAAAGTAAGAGTCAAGAAATAAAAGACATTTATTTAGGCTTAGAACACAATTTATCTGAGATTTTATGGTAATAACAATACTGAATCACTTTTTTTGTTTTTTTTTTTTTGGTGAACCACAAGCCCATAAGATCCTGGCTCTAATTCTGGCTTTACCATTCCTAGCTGTATGAGAATTGGAAAATTCCTTAATTTCTCTGAGGCTCTTCATTTTCTTCTATACAATGGGGATAAGTGTAATAATGGTATTAACAAAGTGGATGTAAACATGAAATAAGATAATAAGTGTAAAGCTCTTACCACAAATCAAGAGCATAAAAAGTTATCAGAAATGGTCATGTATCCTTGGTTATAAATACAGGTCATATATCAATTCTGGCATTTATTTAAGCAAAAAACCTTTAAATTCCACTCTTATTTTGGTGCCTGATTTTTTTTTTTTTTTTTTTTTTTTTTTTTTTTTTGAGACAGAGTCTTGCTCTCTCACCCAGGCTGGAGTGCAGCAGCACAATCTCAGCTCACTGCACCTCCCGGGTTCAAGCAATTCTCCTGCCTCAACCTCCCGAGTAGCTGGGGTTACAGGTGTGCACCACCATGCCTGGCTAATTTTTTTGTATTTTTAATAGAGATGGGGTTTCACCACATTGCCCAGGCTAGTCTTGAACTCCTGAGCTCAGGCAATCCACGCACCTTGGCCTCCCAAAGTGCTGGGATTACAGGCATGAGCCGCTGTGCCCAGCCTAGGTGCCTGATTTTATTTTTAAAAATTAATTTTCAGGCATGGCAACAAATAAAGAAAAAACACACCCATTTCACGATGCTTATTGGTGACCCCCAGGAGAAGTGAATTGAGCTATTTGAGGGAAGGACAGGCACACACAAGCACATGCATGTGTGTGCAGGTGCACATGCCTCTAAACATAGTATAAATAGATTATGCCAACCAGCACAGCTCCAGATGAGAGTGTCTGATGCCACAGCGGCACATCATGAGCAGTCACCCTTCACTCAACTTCTAGCTTGAATAGAGGACAGAGATTTCAGGAGCATCGCCAGGTGATGGGTTTGGACCTGGCAGATGTGATTCTAAGTAGCTACTGCAGCTTCCGTGCCTATAGGACTAATACTGCAGAGATACAGTGTTTTATCTTTCAAAGCCAGTACATTCCAGGGAGGCTGTATCCTGGGGCTGCTAAAGACGCCTGCAAGACTGGCCTGGAAGAAATCCTGGGAGGGTCTGCTTCAGGCCGCTGAGCTAGGCTGGAAACACCTGGGACAGCTGCGCCTGTGACCCCTGAGCCACACTCGGGAGGAACCCCACACTCTGGCAACAAGGACTCGGAATGTCCTAGTTAGGCCTCCCTCCCTCCACCACAGCCTCGGAAGGTACTTCCCGCTTGGGCTCTTTCTTGGCAAGCTGGAGTTTCAAGTCTTTTTTTTTTTTTTTTTTTTAACACCAACCTAGACATCTCTAGACAGTACAAAAGTACTGGAAAATGGGGAAGCAAGTTTTAATAATAGGTACCTTTGGTTTATAATAGAACCACCCCCCCTTTTTTTTTTTAAGAAACAGGATTTAAAGAAAAAATGTTTTCAGTTCAGAGCCAGCCATTTTTTTTTTTTTTTTTTTTTTTTGAGACGGAGTCTCACTCTGTCACCGAGGCTGGAGTGCAGTGGCACGATCTCAGCTCACTGCAAGCTCCACCTCCTGGGTTAACACCATTCTCCTGCCTCAGCACCCCCAGGAGCTGGGACTACAGGCGCCTGCCACCAGCCTGGCTACTTTTTTTTTATTTTTAGTAGAGACGAGGTTTCACCGTGTTAGCCAGGATGGTCTCGATCTCCTGACCTCATCATCTGCCCGCCTCAGCGTCCCAAAGTGCTGGGATTACAGGCATGAGCCACCGTGCCCTGGCCAGAGCCAGCCATTTTTAAGTGGGACAATTCCAGTACAATTGGCCTTGTTGCTGGGCAAAGACACTAGGATTCATTGTGCTGTTCTAAATAACCTTTTCGATCAAGAGATGGAAATGCACAACACATCGTAAAGGATGTGAAGGAACCTTTCCCCCTTTCTCCTTAATTAGAGCACTTGGTATTTGTGATGAATTAGGCTGACTCAGTAAACTACAGGACATAAATCTGCAGAACAGTTCTATTTTCCAATTGCTAGCTAGGTTAACACGCCTTAATAAACAAATAAATATCTCCATATGGACTATTATCCAAAGCAATTGTGAATCCTTGCAGTACGGGGCAGCGTGTGGTGGTGACATCCTGTGAATGGCCGAGTTCTGAGGCCGTCCTCGAGCGTCCATTTGAGTAGTGGCCTAAATGAGGGGTGCCCTTCACGGATGGGATAAGGTAACGCTTTGATTAATGCAATGAGCATGCTGCTGAATGTTACAGTGAGTATTAAACTGGCATGTGCTAATTTAAAATCTTAGTTGTCATTAGATTAGAGTGCAAAGGAGAGCCACCTTTTGAGAAGACTTACTTCATCTCAGGGGGCAGAAACAAGCCTGTCTCTGTTTGCCACTGCAGGTGTCTGGCCAACAATGCTTGGGCTCTGAAAACATCCTGAAATACATATATATATATATATATTTTTTTTTTTTCTTTTCCTAAAACAACATGGAAAGGTACTAAGCAGCTTACTTGTGGAAATGTATAAAACTAAATCAAAGACTTTAATACAACTGCAAAAAGTCACAAAGTGGAAAAAGAGCAGAATTGAAAAGCAATGTGATTCATGTCTGGTAATAGGTTTTTGAGTTTTTAAAAATTTTTAAATGTTTTATTTTTTGAGACAGAGTATTGCTCTGTTACCCAGGCTGGAGTGCAGTGGCACAGTCTCTGCCCACTGCAACCTCTACCGCCTGGGCTCAAGTGATTCTCCTGCCTCAGCCTCCCCAGTAGCTGCAATTACAGGCACCTGCCACCACGCCCAATGAATTTTTGTATTTTGAGTAGAGACAGGGTTTTTGCCATGTTGGCCAGGCTGATCTTGAACTCCTGACCTCAACTGACCTGCCCACCTGTGCCTCCCAAAGTGCTGGGATTACAGCCCTGAGCGACTGCACCCAGACTTGTTAATAGGTTTTTAAAGATGGGTATGCTTTTGTGGCCAAAATGCTTTAAAGACGTATTTTTGTCAGCAACTAAATATTACTTGGAATTTCTTCTCATGATCTCTAGAAAATACTTGATAAGGAAAAATAACTTGAGTTATCATTTTTACCTTTTTCCAATTGCAACTCTTTTTAAAGAGTCCAAGTAAATCTTTTTTTTTCCTCCTGATTGTCTTTGGAAGTATTGATCCAGAAATACTTCATTTCAATGGTTATAAGTAACAATAAATGTAAAATAGCATCTGATTTCCTACAATGCTCATTTCTGTATTTATTTGAAAATGAGACCTGCAGGGAGCCATTATCCACACTGCGCTTTGACGCCAGGTGGCTTCGCTCCTGGTTCTGACGGGCAGCTCGAGTGGCGCTGGAGCTTTTGCTGGCCACACACTCACTGGAGGACCCTGTGTCAGACGGTGCATGGCCGATGACACAGCTGTGGTCAGGACCTGCCGCTGCCCTTTGGAGCTCACAGTCCCAAGGGGTAGGCAGATATGTGTGGCCAGATAATGTACTAAGTCACACTGTGTTCACCTGAAGTTCTCGTTCTTCATGCCAAAGGGCATAGAGCCCTTTGTACCTGTGCAGAGGGCGTCTGCAATGCCAAGAGCAAAGGGCTCCTGCAGATAGACCAGGTACCGCCTCCTGGGTTCAGTGAAAGCCGCAGTTCCCCAAGTCTCCTGGACTCCTGAGAGGAAAGAGAGAGCCAGGGACAAGTGGCTGTGAGGGGAAGAGAGAGGACAGGGTAAAGACGGCAGATACCGAAAGAGGAGGAAAGGACCAGCACTCTGCACGTACTGGGCTCAGCTCCCTAGAAGCCCCCATGGGAGGTGGCCAGGTGTCCACAGGGAGGGCTGCCCAATGGACCCCACGAGGCAGCTCCACTGGGCATGGCAGCAGTGGAGCAACCACTTGGGAACACACAGGTGTGGAAAAGGGCAACATCCAGAGATTTTTCAGATTCCATAGAGGCCTCCCTGAGGCTTGGGTGATGCCGGGGAGGAAAAGAGAGCTGGGAATGCTGAGATGGAATTTGCTGGTCAGCCAAGAGTCAGATTTAATTTGATTTTAAGAAACTAAAGAAGTATGGCATTTCTTGCACATTTAAGTTTGTGGTTTAAATTTTGAACTCACCAAAACATGTACAGAAATGGTTAGGGTGCATTGTGAGGACTGAGGAACAAGACTACCCTGGGCAGAGGCAGGAGTGAGATCGGAGCGGGGAAAGGCCTCCTGTGGAGGGGCTGCGGGGAGCAGGCTCTTGAGGGTAGAGTGCAAGGGGGTTGGGTGGAGAAAGATGGGGGGGCATTCTCAGGCACTGCGTTCAGGAGAAGGGCCCTGGAGGTGAAACAAACAGCTTCTCTTTTGTCTTCTGTGGTTTCTCAGCCTTTCATTCGGAAACACTTGGCAACATGGGAGGGAGCAGAGGGCCGCTCTGCAAGACGGGAGGCCTGGTGGGAAGCCAGGCGAGAGGAGCAGAACGTGGCCACAGCATGAAGAACCATCCCTGCACCACACAGTAGAGGGTGAGCAGATGCCTGGATGCACCCCAATCCCCCAGCAAAGCCCTGAGCTGCTTTGAGCCCCAGTTACCTCGGTGGCCCAATGGAGACTGCACTGTCTCCCGGCAAGGCTGCTGGGCAGCTCACGGAAAGGACAACTGTAAGATACAGGTGTTTTCTGCCTGGCGGTGGTGAGGGCTCCTCACATTTTTCTTTTATCCTAAAAGCAACAAGGAGCAGCAGCAGTTTTTAGGGAGGAGCATGCATGGCACGACCTACGTGCCCTTTACTCATCTGGCGAGGGCCCAAGCTGAGTGGAATCTGACTTCGTGGTAGAGCAGGTCCTTTGGGCCTATGAGGAGGCAGAAGGGAAGGAAGAAGGATGGCTTCCCGGGTGTTGACTCAGCAATAAAGCTTTCACCTGCAGAGAAGGGTCGGGATGCTGAGAGCAGCCCACTGATTGCAACTCAGTCTCTCTTGTTCCAGTTTCCCAGACACGTCTGGGTCCTGGGAAAAGAGGACTGGAGTGTCAAAATGGGGAAGAATCATTTCATTCTAATCTGCACTCGATCTTAGCCAAAAGTCTGAGAAGCAATTTCCATTCTAATTGTAAAACAAGTGGCAAGAGCTAGGCATCTCTGGGACTCCTTTAACAGAAGGTGAACAAAGGGGAAGAACATTGCCTCTTTCTCTCAATCCCTTTCCTCTCCCCTCAGCTCAGAGCTCCAGGTGGCTCCAGCAGCTCTGACATCACCTGCACCCATAGTGCTTGACAGGGCAGCACCTGAACGCTTGTAAGTCAGACCTGACAGGAGCACCTGTGCTGCTTGGCAGGGTGGTGGGGGGCGAACTGGAGTGAATCTGTCCTTGGGTACATGGAAAACATACTCTAAGGACTCCTGAAATTGAAGAAGGGGAACATTGAAATTGATGACTTACTGCTGTGACCATGGCCATATTGATAGCTGTAGGCAGGCTGCTGGGGTGTGGTGAGACGGGCATTATAAGACAGGGATAGCAGTGACACAGAAGGATTGATGTGGACAAAGAGCCACAGCAAAAACACCAGCGAGAAGACAGCTGCCGTGATTTAAATGAGAGAATATAGGGCTCTGAAATTTAAAAACTGACAAAGGTGACACAAATTCTTCACTTAAATTTCATATCCCTGAATTATCTGCATAAAACAAAGGGTAAAAGGGAGAAGGTGGATTTTAATCTTAGCATGGAAACATCCATATTTAAATGTAAAGATGTGAATATATTCTAAGTATTTTAAAAAGATATATTCAAAATAATTAAAGTGTTTCTCATTTTAAAGAAATAAGATGTCAGATGAAAGATGCTGGACAGTTATTCTTGAAAGTGGTCTAAGAGTGTTTACAAATCATGTCTGCTTGGAGAAAACATTTTTCAAAAAAATTTATTTAAAAAAATTTTTCATTTTAAGGCTGTTAAAAAAATTTATTTATTATTACAACTGTTTTTTGTAGAGATGAGGTCTTACCATGTTGCCCAGGCTGGTCTCAAGCAATCCTCCCACCTTGGCCTCTCAAAGTGCTGGGATTACACGTGTGAGTTACCCACCGTGCCCAGTCTCAAAAAAATATTTAATAAGAGGAAAATCCATGTATTGGCTCCTATCAATCATTGCCCACTATTCAGCCTTTCTCCCCAATTGACTAAGAAATTTATGTTACATGATAGAAGTGAAGAAAAATTAAGTATATTCACGTTATATCTAAAGCTTTGTATAATATCTAATTATTCCAACACCAATAAAATCTGTTATCACCTATTAGAGGGAAAAAATGTCCACTATTTAGAAAATGTATAGAGAAATGACCTGGAAATAATGACCATTCTAAAGACACATGTAAATATCTATAGCTTTAAAGCATATTTTAAAATGAGATAATTTAACAAATAAGAGTTGCAATGATAAAACAACAATTATTTCACTAAAGTCTATATTTTAGGTCATAGAAAGTGCTTTTTTAAAAGGAAAAAAAACCCATTCCTGTGCAGCATTTTACAGATTTCAAAGCATCATTAAACAACTGAGAAGTGAATTTCTTTTCAGAACAGGAGAGGCCATGCACCACTTACACCACATCTCCATCTATTTCATCAGCAGTTGTGTTAAAATTCCTAGATGAGGGATCAGAAAGCTTTGGAACTTGAAATCAGTTTGTTCTCAAGACTGGTGGTTAACATGATATCATTGACTATTGGAAACAACTGAAAAACTCTTTTTTTTCCTATTAGAACATCGAATACTTCTATTCTATAGAATATTTCTATTCTATGTTCTAATGTAAAAATATTCATTTTTTAAATTTTTTAATTCTTTTAAGGCTTTAAATTTTGACAGGTTTGCCAGTACTCTTGCTCGGCAGTTTTTTCTACTTCACCTGTTAGTCTGCCCTCCTCCCTGTCTGGAATGATCTGCATAGAAAGGATTGTGCAAATTCTCATCGGTCACAAACGTTCTGCTCACATGTACCAGATGGCCCTAGTGCCTTGCAAGAAACTTGAGACCCATCGCATGATTTCTCCAGAATCAGATCCAACAGGATGCACCGCTCCTGCTGAACAACTAAGAAACGTTATTTTCAACCTCGGCTTGAAAACTTGATAGATAGTGTTTTCTTATTAGTAATGACCCATTGGCTAAGCCCTTTTCAGACATCTAACAGGTCATGAGTATGTGATTATCATGCTCAAATTTACACATATGAGGGGCCCTAGTATGGTTTCTCTCTTTCTATATAGTGCAAAAACCTAATGATTAAATATTGATTTAAAAGAGTGTTTGGAGCTCAGGCAGTAATTGTGCAGCCCGGTTCCTAACAGGCCACAGCCAAGTATGAGCCTGAGGCTCAGGGGCTGGGGACCCCTGATGTATACCACTGGCGAGGGACACTAATAATGGGAAAGACTACACATCTCTGATGGATATGAGGGCAAAGGGTATATGGGGTATCTCTGTACCTTCCTCTCAATTTTGCTGTGAACCCAAAACTGCTGTAACAAATTAAGGTCTTAAAATACATATATTACTTCTCTTTATCACTGAGGTTTCTGATACCCCCTTAAATTTTGTACCCCAGGCCAATGCCTCAGCAACCTCACCCCAGTCCCAGGCCTGTGGCTCATCATGTGTTTCCAAATCATCGATGGGTTTTGCTTCTAGTGACTTACGTAAATATAAGCATTATTTTACAATGTTTTTAAATTTAATGACAAAAATACTGCACACTCATAAAAAGTAAAAAGTAGAAAACAGCAAAAAAAAAAAAAAAGAGTGGGTACATTGTTGACTTGTCATGATTTTGTAGAAAATAGTAAATCTGAGAGCATAAGAAGTTTGAGATCAGCTTTGAAGTTCCTGAGTTCAGGTCATTAGCATTTAATTATCAATGCCACCTTTCAGCCATGGTTCTCAATTTTTATAAGTGGATGCCTAGAGCACTTGGTGGGATTTCAGCAATACTTTCATAGCTCTCCAGGTAATGTCAATGGCTAGGGTAAAGGGTGTGGGTGGCATGATACAAAACGTCTGGCTTTCTTTCCCCTCATTCTTCCTGTATGTTTACATCCTACTTATCTACATAGATCAACCAGTAAACCCTTTGCGTAGGAATTACATACACACTATAATGCTTTTATAAATCTTCACACTTTGTTGACACTGAGTAAATATTAAAAACCATAAATCACAGAAAAAATATTATTAAGTTTTCTTATTATGGGTCCAATCTACCCAGTGGCTTACCATGATCTACAGAATAAATTTCATACTCCTTAGATTTGAATTAAACGTCCCCAGAGTCTGTTGCCAAGATTTTCCAGCTTCTTTCAAACTACTTCCTATCCATACACAGGGCTCCAGTGAGTTAGGAATTATATTCTCCGAGAGGACCCTGGAATGTCTGCCTTCGTATCTTTGCTAGTTTTGTTCCTTTGACTTCAAACACACTTAGCCCAGACTCCCTATTCAAAGCAAACCACAGCCATCTCCTTAGGAAACTTTCTCCTTTCCCCACAAGGGCGTGCCTCCATGGCCCCACACTGCACACATCCCTACAGTACCAGGAACCACGCCTGACCTTGGAGCTGGAGTTGTTTGTTACTGGCTGGTTTCGTCTAGGACAAAGTAAACTCACTGAAGACAGAGAAGGTTTCTTATAGCTTCTTCCTTGCTGTGCACTTTATAGAGAATGAAAAAGTGTTCCATTGAATGGAATTGAATCAAGAAGTCATGTTTGGGTAGTAGAAATGGAATGGACAATCCTCTTTTTTAAAGAATACAACACTGGCCAGTCACGGTGGCTCATGCCTGTAATCCCAGCACTTTGGGAGGCCAAGGCGGGCAGACTGCCTGAGGTCAGGAGTTCGAGACTAGTCTGGCCAACATGGTGAAACTCTGTCTCTACTAAAAATACAAAAAAATTGGCTGGGCTTGGTGGCATGTGCCTGTAATCCCAGCTACTCGGGAGGCTGAGACATGGGAATTGCTTGAACCAGGGAGGTGGAGGTTGCAGTGAGCCGAGATCGCACCACTGCATTCCAGCCTGGGAGACAGAGCGAGACTCCATCTCAAAAAAAAAAAAAGAAAACAAAAAAAAACAAAAGAAGACAACATTAACAAAATAAGATATATCTTTTTTTTTTAATTAAAAAAAAATTTATGTTTTGAGATAGAGTCTCTGTCACCCAGGCTGGAGTGCAGTGGGACCATCTCGGCTCACTGCAACCTCTGCCTCCTGGGTTCAAGCGATTTTTCTGCCTCAGCTTCCTGAGTAGCTGGGACTGCAGGCGCGAACCACCACGCCTGGCTAATTTTTGTATTTTTAATAGAGACGGGGTGTCACCATATTGGCCAGGCTGGTCTCAAACTGCTAGACCTGATGATCCGCCTGCCTCAGCCTCTCAAAGTGCTGGGATTACAGGTTTGAGCCACCGCGCCTGGCCAAGATATATCTATTAAAAATATATTAAACATGTTTTCCTGTCTTTAGAGTCATACACTGTTGTGTCTGTCCTTTCAAATGGAAACCTTGACACAGCTGCAGTACACTCTGCTTTAATTACTTACTTAATTTGAAGAATGTTAAAGGTAAAATTGTAATAAGAAATTGTTTCCCAACATACTTTCCTTAGGTTCCCTGCTACCTCTTTAGTTTCGTTTTTTTCTTTTCATTCCATATCTCCAATCCACACAGAATGAATTTTATTTCCTTCCCTCGTCAGTCTTTCAACTTCCCCCGCAATTCTCAACCCTGCAATTCAACACTCTGCTCCCAAACCAGCCTTCTTGTCACCTCCAACTCATCTTCTTATTTAAGCTGCATTGCTTTTCTGTGAATTAGACTGGATCTTAAGTGAAGGAGACACAAACCAACTGCAAATGATGAATAAATACCATCAGTGGGGACTTAGTGAATGGCTAGGTCATTATCACCCCCAGTGCCAGGACCATCATGGGAAAGTCGTCCTTTTGGCTGTTCTGGAAGAAGTGGCAGCATAGTGACTTTCTCCTTTCCCTGTGGATAGCATGCAACAGGACCAAAGGGAGTATTCTGGGCTCCCAAAACATGGGGAAGAGCCTATGCTCTCATGTTTGGACATTCCTAGCAACGGGTTCCATTAAAAAGCTGTCCTAAACTCTAGGCTTATCAAGACTTTTACATAAAAAGACTATTGCATTTTTAAAACATAAATTTCATTCCTTTATGAACTTCAAATTTGCTGCTACTAAAAACATGATTGCTCTTGTTTCCATGGGACTTTTCTTCTAGTGAGTCTTTGTGGAATGCCTGTGATGGCCAGGTACTAGTATAGCGGCGCAAATACAACAGCAACTAGTCAGACACACCTACACTCAAGGAATTTACATTTGTGTTAGTGAAACAGGCAGTAAAGAAGGGGATGACAAGCCCACCTTTTTGCTGTTGTTCACCACTCAGTGAAGGTCCATGGGCTGAGGTGGGCTGTGGGTCACCTTGTCTGGTGCACCTTGTTCTGAAGCAAGGGCATCCCAACAGACAACAGCTGCCCTTGTGTGGCCCAAGGCTCAATACTGTCCTTGACGTGGACATGGAAGGAAACACAGAAATTTCAACCTCTGCTTCCGAGAAATGATTGCCAATTCATTCAGAGGTTAGTCTGCAGAGCTGACTGAGATCACCAAGGGAAACTGGAAGCTTATTGCCTTCCAACTTTATTTCTTTGAGTGCAAAGCCTATGAAGATAATCTGTTCTCAGTCAAAGAGAAATTTAATATAGCACTCCCTGATTTCTTCTATTTAATTCATAGTCTCCTGGCAATCCCTAAAGTACATTCACTGTGTGTTCAAGTTTTGCCTTGTTGTTTGCTTGCATCAAAGAGAGAATTAAATTATTCAGACACACACACACACACACACACACACACACACACACACACACACACAAAGTGAACCCAGATCCCGGTTCCCTCAAGGCTGGCCTAAAAGTTATTGTTTTCATATCAGGTTTAATCAACAGCTTCTGTGATATTCCATAGGCCACCTCGTTCTATTGCTAACACTTTTATTTTCTAATGATTAACCTTAACACACACAATTTTGCCTTAGCTTAGCCATTTTAGTTATATAATCATTCTGAAGGAAAAGGTCAAATTTATGAATTTCTAGGCTGTTCAGCACCCTGTAGGGACTGTCAAAACCTTTTAAAATAAAAGTGATTATTTTCCATGCCAAGAAATCGCTGGGTCATTGGGAACAGTGGGCGCATCTTGCTTCCCATGCCAGCTTGCCCTGAGTGTCCCTGGCCAATGCATTTCTAGGGGTTTCCATGCTAGATGTCCTCTTTAGACATAAACAGTTTTCATGCCCAGCTTAATCATTTATCCGAGGGTTCTTTAAAATGTGAAAGTCATTCTATAAAGAAAATTTTTTTTTTTTTGAGACAAGAGTTTTGCTGTTTTTGCCCAGGCTGGAGTGCAGTGGCGCGATCTTGGCTCACTGCAACCTCTGCCTCCCAGGTTCAAGTGATTCTCCTACCTCAACCACCCAAGTAGCTGGGATTACATGCAGGTGCCACCACACCCGGCTAATTTTGTATTTTTAGTAGAGATGGGATTTCACCATGTTGGCCAGGCTGGTGTCGAGCTCCTGACCTCAAGGGATATGCCCGCCTCGGCCTCCCAAAGTGCTGGGATTACAGACATGACACACCGCAGCTGGCCAGAATTTTTAAATTTAATTTAGAATTAAATGATTAAGAAAAATAAATTTTGCAGCTGAAGATGGAAATTCCATGCTCTAACTTCCCCATGCCACCAGTGATTACACTGTAAGGTGGATCCTAAAACATGAGGTCATTATAGGGAGACACCACTCTGTGCCTCGGTGTGAGTCCCCCACTCTCTCTACCAGACTTTTTACTGTCTTGTCTTTGCCTTTCCATTCAGTCAGGGCTGTCCTGGCAATGGCAGGCACTGCTGCACACCCTCCTTACCCTCTGGCCATTGAGAGTTTGGTGTGTAAAGGACAGCAGGGATTTACAATCCCACAGACACAGAGTTTGAATTGGAACTTTCCTCTAATGTCAGCAGGCTGAGCTCCATTATGGACACATCCCAGAGTCCTTACAAGAGGAAGAATCTGGAAGATGCTGGAATGGCTTGGACTTAAAGAGCCTTCTAACCTGACTCACTGTTAACTTCCTGTGATGGTTAATTTTATACATCCACTTGACAAAATCATGGGATGCCCAGATATCTGGCTAAACATTATTTCTGGGTGTGTCCGTGAGGGTGTTTCTGGAAGAGATTAGCATTTGAGTTGAGAAAAGCAGATGGCCTCCCTAGAATGGATGGGCATCATCCCATCACTAAGGACCCGAACAGAACAAAAAGGCAGAGGAACTCTGAATTTTCCCTCCGCCTGACCTCTTGAGCTGGGACATCAATCCTCTCCTGCCCTCAGCACTCCTAGTTCTTAGGCCTCAGACTCTGACTGGAATGCACACCATTGGCTCTCCAGCTCCCAGGCCTTCAAACGACATCACCAGCTTTCGTATGACTCCAGCTTGCAGATGGCAGATTGTGGGACTTTTCAGCCTCCATAAACGCAAGAACCAATTTCTCATAATAAATTTCTATTTATCTATCTATCTGTGTATCGATCGATTGAACAATCCATCCATCCATCCATCCATCCAACCATCCGTCCATCCATCCGTCCTCCTTTCCTTTCCTTTCCATCCATCCATCCATCTATCCATCCATCCATCCATCCATCCACCCACCCCTATCCTATTCCTATCTATCCATCTACCCACCTATTCCTCAATCCATCTATCTTTCCTATTGGTTCTGTTTCTCCAGAGAGCCTTAACATACTGCTTTAGAAACCTCCATCTCTTCCACATACTGCAGTCTACCAGTTGGATCTTTTGTAGGCTTCAACCCTAACCTCTCACTTCCTGAGTTCAGTGCCTGGAAAAACAGCCTCTTGGGTCTAATCTTTTCTTCCGAAGGAAGGCCCCTGCAGGCAGCTCTCACCCGGGTTTGCCAGGCTTCATGGCAGGTTCAGTTCTACTTTTACTATATCTCTAACCCGTAAGTTCTGCTTTCCAAGACTTTTTCTAAAATTGGGGATCAAGAAGTGCTGGGGATGAAAGCCTAACAAATATCTAGGAAGGAGAATCTACTTAACATGGGGAATAGGACTTTCTGCATCTCTGTTTTTGAATAGAGGTTATCTGGAGCCTGTCTAGGTTATCTGCTCATGCTGAAAAAGGCTTCTCTAACACATGTATTTTCTCCACAAGGCACATCATAGCCTTCTTGCACTTAGGAATACTAGACAGCACTATGCTTGGGGGGCATTTTAAACAGCAAGATCACCAACAAAAAGCACAAAAATGTAAAAACCGCAGCACTAAATAGGCCATGAAAAGGACATCCTTGTTCATAGCATGAGAGCTGAAACAAGAAGGCAGAGCATTGCTCTTTCATCCTCAGCAGACAGCAAGAGTGTTGGGTGAGTCAAACTTTGTTGCTCTGCAAATGTCCAGGAAGACCTTAAAGGCGTCTGGAATACTGATTTTGGGGTTACAAATAAGACTTAGCGAGTGGGCAAACTGCAAAGACAGAATCTGTGATGACACTGTCATCACACACTTTGAATACAATGTTTTCTGAGTTTGCCGATTTGTGGACTATCCTGAATTTGTGCTCAATTTTTCTCTCTCTCCAACTGCTTATGTTTTGCCTATGTCTCCATGTCAGCAGATTACACTCTATAAGGGAAAATGGAAATAAAGATGCAGGCGAAACTTGAATATCGGTGTGGGTTTTGCATGGCAAACACTGACGCCAAATTTGCCTCTACTCTGAATGCTCAAGTTGTGGGAGCGCTACTTTAAGATGGAAATATGTGCTCTAAGGGAAATAATAACCAGAATAACTTTAGTTTTAAAATTAAATACCAAGAGGAAAAAAAATAGTAAAAATCCAACTCCCTCTTACTAAGTTTTTAAAGAAACACTCAAAAAAGTAAAATTAAACCCCCAGAGTATAATTCCCATTCTAATGACCACTGAGCACGTCATTGCTTTTGGTTGATAAAATAAGCACATGTTCTTCTCTTTACCTCGAAAACTTGAATGATTTCAAAGACAACAAGTAGGCAGTAATTTAAAGTCTTTTTTTGTGAGCTTGCCATTCTGCTCTTCGTGGGGATCTTTGTGAAGGGAAACTGTAAATACAGTTTTAGAAGTAAAAGCTTTCATCTTAATGACTATAGGATTAGAAAAAGATGAGAAGCTACTATAGGAAAAGTGGGTGGGCTGGGCACGGTGGCTTACGCCTGCAATCCCAGCACTGGGAGGCTGAGGGGGGCGGATCATTTGAGGTCGAGAATTTGAGACCAGCCTGGCCAACATGGTGAAACTGTGTCTGCTATAAAAACAAACAAAACAAACAAACAAACAAACAAACAAACAAAACCAACCCCCCCCCCAACAAAAATTAGCTGGCATGGTAGCGCACACCTGTAATCCCAGCTACTTGGGAGGCTGAGGCATGAGGATTGCTTGAACCTGAGAGGCTGAGGTTGCAGTGAGCAGAGATCATACCACTGCACTCCAGCCTGGGCAACAGAGTGAGACTCCGGCTCAAAAAAAAAAGAAAAAAGTGGATGGATATTACCACATATTTTAAAATAAAATTTAGCAATCCTGGTAATTTTGGGTTCTTGATTTTAAACATAATATATTTCTGATTATAAAAATATTTTTCTGATCATAAAAATAGATGTCTTTAGAATTAAAAAAACACATAAACATAAAAAGAAGATAATTTAAAGAGCTTATAAAACATAGAAGAAAAACTAGCCCTAAATATTTCTGAAAACCAATATAATGTCATTTTAAATGACACACAGAGCAATACCAACATAGATCTCTTTGTTCGAAAGATAGATTTCTTTTTGTCTTTTAATTTATCTAAAAATAAATCATGGTGTATTTTTTTCCCTCCATTCTTTACAGGAGTATGGGTGTTTCATCTTATCAGATTTCCTTCATGGGGAAAATGTATAAGACTTAGTCACCCAGCCAGGTGATGGCTGACTACAGGTGGACCAAGTAATGAAAGTTGGCAAGTTTGGGCACTTTTTTTATATTCAATTCTCAGGAAAGAGATATCCAAAATTATGTGTCTCTGCTAAACAATACATACAATTATGACCAGCAATAGGAGTTGTGGAGGCCATAGCTCTGGGGTTCAAAATGATCCTGAAATAAAGTATTAGAAACCCTCTCATTTCTTTCTAATATTGGAAAAGTCACATGTCTTTTAAAATTAACAACCACATTATCATGAGCAATTCTAATTTTCCCCAATATAATCATCACGAAACCATTTGTGATTGACAGGTTTTCTACCCCAGATGCAAATTTTTGGAAATACTAATATACAATTACTTTTCATAATTGGTGCACAGCTACTAAATGATGTATGGCCAATTCCCAAAGTTTCAAATGGATAAATATTAGTCTAATGTGCTCAATCAATGCAGAGAAATAGCTCTAAGCCCTTTTCCTGCAAGGGAAAATATTTACCGTATATCACAGATAGATTGGCCACAAGCACTAAGCAGTGATGGAGAAGCCTAGAAATCCTTGTAAATGTCCTTGTACTTCAGTGAAGGACATCCTCAAAAGACAGAAAGGAAAAAGAAAAGAAAACTCTGAATGGTGTTACCTCACGCATTCTCTAAAACACAGCACTTAGAATCAGACCTGCATTAGCAAGTTGCTGCGTGACACACGAAAGCCCCTTTGCGTTGAACAACAACACAACAAAGGTTACAGAGAACTTTTGATATCCTTCATTTACCAGATGATTTCTTCCATCCATAGTTTACAGCACTGAATTAGAGATTGTTAATAGTAATAATAATAAGAAAAACAGATTTTGACCATGGACTATGATGTAACCCATCATAGTGGATCAACTGTATACTGAGTCTGACTAGAAAAAAATCAAAACAGTAAAATACCAATCAGATGCACTTCACACAATGTTGTCCTTTTAAATTTTGAATTGTGGTACAATATACATAACGTAAATACCCTTTGGTTTTTTTTAAGCAATTAGGCACACAGTGTGCGATTTATAACTGCTATGAAATAACCCTACCCCTCTTTATTTGGGCAAAGGTCACTATGGATTTTTTTAAAAATTTTTAACCGTAGAAAAGGATGGAATTTCCCACCTTTCCTTAAATAAGAAATTCCAGACAATCACATCATGTCCATTACATCCTAGTACTCGGTTTTGACTAAGAACTGGATGCACATCTATCTAACTGTCCAAATCCCTTTTTGGATTCTCAAATAGTGAATCTTCTTGGAATCAGTGGTTAAAGTTCCCACTTTTTCACGTGGACCGTATGGGTGACAGACTCCCTGTTTGCTAACATGAGGATGACAGTTGCAGATTTCAATGCAAACTAAGGAAGAATTCTCAGCTGAGTTGTGCTGCGTAGAAAACAGAATTGGCAGCTTTGTGAAGTGGGGGCTCCCAGTACTTAGAAGTCCTGAACTGTGGCTTGACGCTCACTGGGGGATCAGAATCTCCTGGTGGGCATTCACTAAACTCAGATGCCCAGACCTCATCATTAATTGTCCTCTGTGGGACCCAGGCATCGGCATTTCTTAAAAACCTCCCCAGGCGATTCCAATCTACATTGAAGCCTGCCAATCCCTGTGTAGTCACAGGCTAGAGGCTCCCAGGTCAACCCAGGTGGCCTCTGACATCCCTACCAGCCCCAGGACTGTGGACTAGGACACGGTTTTGCCTAATGACTGATTATATCCTGCCTTGGTTAAGGGCAGTAGACTTGAGAAGATTAGCACTGCCCCCAACTGGCTACAAAAGGAATGGAAAAGCTCAAAGGAAGAACCATGGAGGTAGAATATACCGGGAGCCAAGAAAATTGTTTTCAACTACCTGAAATGAGAGAGGTTCCTCTGTAATGATGAACAAATGACAGAGAAAACAGTCTTGATCTAATAATGTCCAGTCCAGGGGTAAATGGGGTTCTTCCGCTCCTAACACTTTTGTTGCTCTTTGCCCACTTCTTGGTGTACTAGTAACCACCCTATTGGGCACTCAATGTCTTCCCAAATCCACATGTGTTCTCAGCAAAGGCCTGATCTCAGTTATTTACACCAGCAAAGTGAATGCAAGTTTACCTGGTAACCTCACTCAAAAGTGTTGCATTTTGAGCCTTAACTCCACAAAATGAAGAGTCTGAACCATTTTGAAAGGAACCTAAAGACAACTGAGAAGGCAAGGACATCTTTGTAGAGCAGAAGTCTTTTCCTGTAAGTCTGAGATCTTTCCATAGAAGTGGCTGCTAGAGGGAAAGATGAGAGACAGGGTGAGGACTAATGGGGACAAAACCCTGGAAGAGAAAGTTGGAAATGGTACAGTCAATCATGAGAGCACAGGACATTTGCAGAGAAAAGAGTGAGGAGGTGTTTTTCAATTCCATAAAATACAAAATAGAAAGAGTGAGCTTAGATTATAGCGTGATCAATTTTAAGCAAATAGACGATGAGAAATACTTTTCTGATTACATAGTGGACTGGGTGGCGGACAGAGGCTGAAGAAGTGTTTAAAAACAGGCCATGCATTCTCATATCTGCATAGAACATCCAAGCATTACATATGTCTCTCATTATTCCAAAGCATTACATACATCTCTCCTTAGAAGAGCGATGAAGCTATAGGACACAAGACCCAGTCCAGGATACAGCATGAAAGAGAAGATATTAAATAGCTAGCAGAGAGTCAGATGACAATCAGTAGATAAAAAGGGCTTGGCAATGGTAAGCATTATAGAATTTTGGAAAACCATTTTTTTCCCATAGTTAAGAGACCCCATTCTTCAAGGCCTTGATCCTGAATAAATGTCCTTTCAGGGTTGACACCCTATTTTTATGACTTAAAATATTTGGACGGGATATTTGGAAGTTTCTAAACTCTGCTGAACTAAAATCTGCTGAACAAATAAAGGGAAGAACTCTGTTTTGTACCATGTAATTTACTTAAATGCCCCACTACAGTGTAAAAGTAGACTAGACCATTCACTTCATGCCCTCAGGTTTTCAACATTCCATATGTCCAGTTGAGGAACGTACCTAAATCTAAGGATATTCCTAAATTCTTCTGCAAAGTTTCAAGGCTATTGGTAATAACATATATTTCGTGGTCAACTTGGAGGCTAACGTTGGTCTTTCTATTTCTGTAACAGCTTGCACAGTATCATGCAGGCATACATGTGAGTCTAGATGTAGATCTAGACATATATAACCCAATCAGTGCATTTCAAGTATCTAATTCTACCCTCTTACAAAGTTTTATTTATTGTTAAGATTATTTCAGAAGCACCATAGATAGGAATATGTATGTTAAATTTAGCTAATTGATGCTATTCACACAAATGCACTACTACTTTGTGATTTTATTGTAAAAAATGATATTTGCATGCTCAGTCAGCCTCAGTACTAAGCATCCAACTTCCCGATTTGCTGATTTTTTGTAGGTAGAACTGTGCATGACTCAGAAACTAAAGAGAACATGTAAGCCCTACATTCTTTCATTGAAATGGTGATTGCCTGGATCACATGCACAGAGCCAGTATCCATTGCACATAATGTAGCTTCCCTGTTCTCAATGTTCCCTGGATCTGGCAGCACCTCAGGGTCATTTAAACTACACAAACTTTTCAAGGATCCTGCACTTTCTGTCTGTGTGGCTCCGTGTGAAGTAGCCTGTTAGTTCCTTAGCAGCAAAGTATGAGTGGATCATAATATAGTATCTGAAATAAGGAAACTATAAGTGATTCTCCACTTGGGATGACATCTTTCTTGAAACTCATCCTCTGGTAATGTGGAATTTGAAGAGCTGATATTTGTAATCTCTAACTTTTAGGAGAGAAGGAAAGACAATGATATCATGGAATGCACACATTATAATATTTGCTGTGAATTACGTGCTTCCTATGAAAAGCTACAAAGATGAAGGCATCTCTTTCTCTATGTAGCAACTGTGCTCTAGCAGGCTGTTGCTTCAGTAAGAGCACTCTACTCACAGCCCCTGTGCAACCTGGGCTCCTACAATAAAATATTCCAAATGTAAACTTGCCCTCTCATAAAGTCCAACAAATTCAGTCTCTAGTCTCAACGTTCTTTATCTTTGTTGTTGGTTAATTTGCTCCTCTGAACTGATAGTATGTAAAACAGTATTCTTTCTCTCCCCAGGACTGAATAGCAGAATTAGAATGTCTCCCTGCCTCTCTTCTCTAATCTTGTAAGCCATTGGTAAGTTCAATATCTGTTTCAAACACATTGTCATTGACCATTATCTAGAAAAACTCAATTCACCATGACCTTTAAGTTGAAAATACTCTTTAATTAAACATCAAGGAGGGACAATTACTGAAAATCAATCCCTGGCATTTTCTAATTGTGGAACAATTTTTTAAATGTCAGGGTCCATGTTCATGTAGGCCATTTTACATTTTTATTTTTCATTTTTATTAGTTTTCCCGCAATTCTGTATTTATAGATTCATTACTCCCAACAATTACCCTTATAAAAGGTTCCAGGTGTTTCTTTTCATGTCTTGGATGAATGGGCCATAATTTCACACCTAACACTTTAGTAAAGAAACATGCTTACTTATAAAACATACAACATGGGTCAAAATCCAACAAAAGCTTCTAATATGAGACTAATTAAATTAAATTGTGATTAGATTGAAGGAGTGAATCAATTAAATAACAATGGCCTAAATTTCAAGTTACACTTAAAGATCTATATATTAAAAATGTCAACAACATGCAAAAAAAAAATCACACCAAATACAAATATGCAGACAGGCTACATGTAGCCAGAAGGATATAGTAGGATAATGGGCCTTACAGATCAACAAATTGGAGAATTTACAATGGAGAAAATAACACCAACACATAAAAATACTATACAAGTCAAGCAAAGGTAAATTATTCATCCATTGAAACAAATATTTATTCAGGATAATGCCTAGAGTCTAAATTTGTCTAAGAAACCACAGTAGTTAGAATAAATCCTAATCTGGAGAAATTGATCAACTGATTCTAAAGTTTATGTGGAAGGGCAAATGACTTAGAATATGTAAACTATTTTTTTAAAAGGACAAATCTGAACAACTAACACTATCTGCTTTTAAGACTTATTAGAAAGGTACAATTATCAGAATAATGTGGTATTGGTACAAAGACAGAATAGATCAAGACAAAAGGATAGAGAGTTCATAGATAGAACCTCACATATATGGACAATTGATTTTTCGACAGAAGTACAAAGGCAATTCGGTCAGGAGAAAACAGTATATTTAACAAGTAATGCTAACATAATTTGATATTCATATGCAAGTAAACTTTGATTCCCACTGATTTGCACAAAATGAATAATAGATATAAAGGTAAAACACTAAACTATAAAAGTTGTAGCAGAAAACAGAAGAGAAAAGCATGATCCATAAAAGAACAAACTGACAAACTGGACTTCATCAAAGTGAAAAGATCTGCTCTTTGAAAGACACTATTTAAAGACTGAAACAGCAACCTTTACCTTGGGAGAAAATATTTTCATGTATCTGATAAAGGACATGCAACTAGAATATAGAAATCACTCTAAAAACTCAATAAAAAAAGTGTAATTAAGTAGTGGCAAAAGAGTTGAATGGATGCCTCACAAAAGAAGATACAAGGATGGCAAATGAGCACATGAAAAGAGGCTCAACATCATTAGTCATTAAGAGAATGCAAATTAAAACCACACCTATTAGAATAAAACCAAAATTTAAAACATGAAGCATATCAAGTGTTGAGAATGAGGTGGAGGAAATGGAACCCTGATTCACTGCTAGTGGGAAGGTACAATGGTACAACCACTTTGGAAAATAGAAACATACACTATCCAAATGGCCCAGTTATTCCACTCCTAAGTATTTACCCAATAGAAATTAAACCATATGTTCATAAAGTTGTAAATAGTCATAACAGTTTTATTTTTAATAGTTCCAAAGTGGAATGACCCAAACGTCCACCAACAGGTAAACGGATAACAAACTGTGGTACGTCTCCAAAGGAATGAATAAAAAGGAATGAACTATTCCATTGATATGTTACAACATGGATAACCTTAATATAATCTATAATCTCAATACCGTGTATCTCAATATAATTAGGCTGAGTATAAAAAGCCAGACCTAATAAGAGTACAGGTTGTATTATTCTATTTATATAATAAAAATTTCAGGAAATGCAAAGTAATCTGCATTGACAACAAGCACAGTGGTTGCCTATGGATGGGGAAAGACAGGGATGTGTCAGAGGAAGGGATTACAAAGGATGAGGAAACTCTTGGGGGTGATAGAGAAGTTCACCATCCTGATGGTGAGGGTGGTTTCACCGGTGTGTACATACAACAAAATGTATCAGACTGTACACTTTCAACATGTGCAGTTACTTCAACTATTTCCAAATTACATAATCCTTTGATTTTCCCTCCTGTCCATTATCTACAACTTTGAATTGGTTGGAGAGCTTTAGGAGCCTTTGTTGGACACTATTAGTGGCCTGCAGGGTCTGCAGTCATGGGTATTTCTAATCTTCCTTGACCTGCTTTGTCTTCCTTTGGTTCCCACCTTTGTTGCTGTTGTAAGCTCTTGAATCACTGCACTACTAGATGCCATCTAGTAGGACACCATGTTCCCCATCTTTGAACATCTTTTCCATCTTCTTTTCTAATTGCAGTGCCTGTTTGGCCCTCGTTTACCTCCCCAGCTCTCCTTGGCTATACTAATTCCTCTTAATTCCTTCAACGTACCCTACTTCACCTTGATTTGGGGTCTTCTTATTAGAAGTTCTCTATTTCTGGAAAACTTTCCTTCTAACCTCTTTGATCCTGGCTAATTCCTACTTATTCTTTAGGCCTCAGCTGCATGTTGTTTTCTTGGGAAAGTCCAATTATTTCTCCCACCAAACTTTGGCTTGAGTGGCCCTGATAGAAGACCCTGAACTTCCCATCAGCACTTCTCCACTCAATTACATTGCCCTGTTTACTTACCAGTATTCCTCCAGGGCACAGGGTCACCTCAATTCAGATCTGATTAGGGACCTGATGTATATCAGGTAATGGGGTTAGCTGTTGGAGGCTACAACTTCCCCATTTCCTGGAGTAAATTTAAGGATATGTCCAACTAAAACCAAACCAAACATTTGTTTCCTGCCTGTGAGCACAACATAAGAAATTCAAACTAGGTGACCAACTGTCTTATTAAACTTCCATTTGTACCAAAAGCAACTTCTTACTGAGAGGACATTTTGGTCCTGAGAAATTCTTGCCTGTAGTGTTTTAGGATAAGGACATTTGGAATTTGAAATTGCAGTCTACTATGTCATTTTCTCAAACCTGGTCTTATTACACTCTAGCCAAAGAAATATGAAATGAAGATCTGATCCAATTTGGGACCCCCAAAAGGAATTGTAATGAAGGTTATATTTCAAATTATGTAGGCTGGTTACATGGTCAGTATGTAGCAGCTGACTGCCTGGTGTTTTATTTTGTTTGTCTGTATAGATATAGCATATGTAAGAAAGACAACTTCCTTTTATAGAGTTAGAAAAACAACCCTTGAGATTTATTTAGGAAAGTCTTGTGCCAGTCCATCATTCCTGTAAATATACACGTTGATCACTAAATGGTAAGAAAGGTGATAGGAACTGAAATAACCAAAGTAGGAAAATGTCACAACAAACTCTTCTTGATCTTCTGCCTGTCCCTGTACTTGGCTCACTGTGCAGGAAAGAGTTCTTCCTTAGGTTAAACAGGAGCATGCTCAGCCTGAAGCAGAGATGACATGCCTTTCAATTTTGAAACACAGTTTCCATTGTGTGTGACCCATTAGGTGTGACCTCATTTGTGGGTGATTAAAATGTGAGTGATTAGAATGTGATGTCCTCATAGTTACTCTCTCACTCCCTTTGAATTTCTTGGAATAAGTAAAACAATAATGTAAAATGAAAGTTGCTGACTTTTTATACCTCAAATATGAATTGCTGATAAACATTTTATTTAAGGCACAACCAATTCATATAAATTTAAAAGTAACCATAAGAAATGGATTTTTCACAGTTACATCATCTGTAGTTTTTACATTTAACCTATTACAAAATAATAAATCATTGAACCATATTCTTTTCAGTGTCATAATCAATGCCAGATAATCAATTAAAAATTTAGGCATATGTATTAACTAGTATAGATCAATGTGGCTTGAATACACAAAATACGTCCAAATTCTGTCCAAGGTAAATAATTATGATGCTACATGGTTGTTGTGTATATATTTCACATAAATTTAGAAATCAGTATTTCAAGAGACATTACAAGTCATTATGTTCATTCTACGTCTCAAACATATTACGGGAACAGAAATACCTTTATTTATGAATAGCATGTATCCCAAAAAATCTATGGGAATTTGAATGGCGGGCATCCAGAAACTTCATGTGGTCGCCAGTGGGAAGTATATTTTTGACAAGCCGCATACACTTAGGGCCAGCCACGGAAGTAGTGCCAAACCAATGATGCTACTGCACTTTTACTTAGCTTATTGTGATTTATTGCAACAGTTAATTCTGGCTTTCTGTTTCAAAATGATCTAGTCATCTATATTTATAATCATTTTAAATGAATATGTATTTCATGTTTTCAGTTATTCATGATCCCTTAAAAAATATAAATGCCTTACTGCTAGACACATAAGAAGATTAGGTTCTATAATAGTAAAAATGCCATCGGAAGATGAGAGAAGAGAAATTCTACCAAAATTAGGTAAAAAGATAAATTTTTAGGACTTCAAAAATAAATGCAAGGTGGAAGCAACAAGCCAAGTGTCCACTGATGAATAACTGGATCTGCAGCAGCCCATCCATACAATGGAATACTGTCCAGCCTTGAAAAGAAGGAAATTCTGACCCAGCCTATGACACAAAGACTATGCTAAGTGAAATAAGCCAGTCACCAAAGGTCAAATAGGTATGATTGTATGATTCCACCTATATAAGGTCCTTGGAGTAGTCAATTGCATAGAGAAGGAAAGTAGGATGGTGACCATGAGAGAATGGGGGGAGGGCGAGGAGAGGGGAATTGGTGTCTGATGGGTACTGAGTGTCAGTCTGGGAAGATGCAAAATGTTCTAGAGATGGGTGGTGGTGATGGTTGCCAACAATGTGAATTTACTCAGTGCCACTGAACTGTACATTTGAAGTGGTTAAAATGGTAATTTTAGGCTATGTATATTTTACCACAATAAAACAATAATTAGAAGATATAAGTGTAAAATGTAAAACATGTAAAACTGTTAAAAGAAAACACAGGAGAAAAATCTTCCTGACCTGGAGTTAGGCAAATAATTCTGAGGCCTGATACCAAAAGCATGAGCCATAGAAATAATTTGATAAGTTGTATTTTATTATAATAAACCAATTTTGATCTGCAAGAGGCACTATTAAAAGAATTAAAAGACTAACTGTAGGCTGGAAGAAAATATTTACAAATCGTGTACCTACCAAAGAATTTAAATATATAAAAAATGAAAACCTCTGAAGATTCAACAGTAAAAAAACAAACAAAGAAAACAATTTAAAAATGGATAAAAAGCAGGAGGATAGCTTGAGGGCAGGAGTTTGAGACCAGCCTTGGCAACCTAGTGAGACCTATTGCTACAAAAATAATTTTTAAAAAATTAGCCAGGCATGGTAGCACCTGTAATTCTAGTTACATGGGAGGCCGAGGCAGGAGGATTTCTTGAGCCTAGGAGTTTGAGGCTACAGTGAGCCATGATCACTCCAGCCAGGGCAATGGACAGAGCAAGACCTTGTCTCTAACAAACAAAAAACAAACAAAGGATAAAACAGACATTTTGCCAAAGGAGATAAATAAATGGCAAATAAGCCCATGGAAAGACAATCAACATCACTAGTCATTAGTGAAACATAAGTTAAAGTCCTGACCAGGTATCACTACATGCCCATTAGAATGGATAAAATAAAGGCCAGATAACACCAGGGCTGGCAAAGATGCAGAGCACTAAAGACTCCAAATGACAAGACTGTATACATAGAAAATCCAAAATCATACAAAGCATTAGAGTGATTCCCTGACAGCCACACGATTCCCACCTCACCTCTGCCAGGCTTAGCTCCAATGTTGACTTTTCAGGGAAATCTCCAACGACCACCTTGTTTAATAAACATTGTAATGCCTCTCCAATCCGTTCTCTCAATCCTGGGTACTTTATCTCCCCTCTACACCCTTAGCATATGAAACTAAAGTCATATTTACATAATTTGTATGTTTCTAGTCAGTTTCCACCAGCTGGAATGTAAACCACATGAGGACACACATCTCTCTCTCTTTTTTTTTTTTTTACAGAGTCTTGCTCTGTCACTCAGGCTAGAGTGTAGTGGCCCAATCTCAGCTCACTGCAACCTCCACCTTCCGGGTTCAAGTGATTCTGCTGCCTCAGCCTCCCACGAATCTAGGATTACAGGCATGCACCACCACACCCGGCTAATTTTTGTGTTTTTAGTTAAGACAGGGTTTCACCATGTTGGCCAGGCTGGTCTTGAGCTCCTGGCCTCAAGTGATCCACCAGCCTTGGCGTCCCAAGGTGCTGGGATTGCAGGTGTGAGCCACCATGCCCGGCCGAGGACATGCATCTTTGTTTAGTTCAGGGATGGAAAGCAGAGCCTGTGCAGCATCTAGAAGGCAGAACACTCCCAGTACATACTTGCTGAGTGCATGAAGGCAGTTTCAGGTTGTATTCTCTCCAGCTGTTGGACTATTTTCCCCCCATGAATCAGACTAAAATACCCCACCACTGGTTTGGTCATCCGCTCAGCTAACTAACCTAATTTCCCCTCATATTCTGACTCATGCTGCCATCATTAGTCAGTTTACCTGTGTTCTCTACTTAAACCTCACCTTAGATTTTACCCACTCCCTGAAAATTCGCTTTCTTGGTTTTTCTTCTTTATCTCACCCACTGAATCTGGTTACTCTGGGATTCCTTTCGTGCCCTTTTTACAGTCTTGTCCCACAGGTCTCATCTAAATCAAGGGCTTTATAAACCGTCAAATATAAGCAGAAAATCTGCACACCCAGGTCCTCCGGTTCCCCACCTAGGTTACAGCTGCCTCATGGTCATTTCCCTGAGCCTGTGCAGTACCACACCAAGCCCAAAAGTGCCTCATCCTGTCATTTCTGACCAGTCCTCTGGTCTGACTTCCCAACTGTATCCCTTTCTCTGTATCCAAATGATTCTTCCCATCACCCAGGGCTCAAACGTTGCAATGATCTATGCTTCCTCCTCCATCATACTTCACATCTGCTCAGCTATAAAGAGGGTTGTTCAGGGTCCCTCAGCAGTGCCACGTTTCTCAGTTACATATGTGCTTTAGAATCTACAGGGGACTTTTCAAAGAATGTGGATGATTGGGCTCCATCCCAAATATCCTGATTTAATTGGTTTGGGGTTGAGTATAGGCATTGGCATTTCTTAAAGGTTCTCTGGGTGATGCCAGCATGCAAAACAGGATGGAATTCACTGGTGATGACTGTGAGCTTTGGAGTCATGTATCCCCTTATCCAAATTATTGTGGGCATGACTGTTTGATATGCTGGAGCCTCAGATCCTCAACTATATATAGAGGCTCCTCGACTTACAATGGGATTACCTCCCAAAAAGACCATTGTAACTTGAAAATACCGTAAGTCAAAAATGCGTTTAATACACCTAACCCACCAAACATCACAGCTTAGCCTAGCCTACCTTAAATGTGCTCAGAACACTTACTCTGCCTTGAAGTTGGGCAAAACAATCTGACATGAAACAAGTTTTATAATAACGTATTATCTTATGCAATTTATTGAATATTGTATAAAAAGTGAAAAACAAGGTTGGATTGGTACTTGAAGTATGGTTTCAACCATTGTGTATCACTTTTGCGCCATCATAAAGTCAAATAATCATATATTGGGGACCGTCTGTGTAGGGATTCTAACATCAGCCTCAAAGGGTTACTATGTAGATTAATAGAGATAAATATTTAAAATTTCTAATGATAAATGGTAGGTCCTTGATACATAATAATTCTCTGTCTCTTCAGTTTTCCCATCTGTAAAATGGGAATAAAAGTACTAAGTTCATTGGCTGCATTGAATGAAAGTAAAGTTCCCAGTGAGGCACCTGTCCCTAACTATACCGTACCAAGCTAAAGGGACAGATGGAAGACGCACTACCAGGTTAGACAAAGGTTTCTTTGTAAACCTTGCTTCTTTGTCCATTCTCATTCTCTGCATTTCTATGGTTCTACTGGTGCATACCCCTATGGTGTTGTGCCTGCTTAGCTTCTACTCCATTGTCAGATTCATATTACTAATGCAGAGCTCCAACTGTGTCATTATTAAAACTCTTCAATGGCTCTTCACTGACCATCACACTAATCATATGCTCCTCCTGCTGTCACTGGAATGGAACAAATCAGTCCTTCTAGCCTTGCTTCCAGTAGCCCCACTCTTTCCCCTGCATACCAGATAATGTGGCCCTTCACTGTTCCACACATTGCAGCCCACTTTCGTTCCCCTCCTTTCCCCCAACATCCTCAATTCTACCTAACAAATCTCTACCCATTTCCATTCATCCTGTCATAATGCACTCAACATCAACTGGATGCTGTCATGGCTTTCACGGGATCCCTGGGGGATATCATCTGAAGAAGCCCCACAGACCAATTCACACCTCTGTGCCCTCTCTCACCAGCATAGCTTTGCCCATGCAAGATCCCACCCGCTTTTCAGGACCTAGCTCAGGAGTCACCTTTCTGAAGGAAACTGTCGCTGACTGGCCTCAGTGGGTCTTGTGCCCACCAAGGTGCTCCCATAACACCCCGGGTTCACGCCTCTCAAAATGCATCTCGGACACACTGTCAAGCTTTGCTTCACTGTCATTTGCTTCTTGACAGCAGCAATGGTGCCTTACTCATCTGTTCTAGGATGCAACTGGCACACAGGAAGGAATCGATAAATGAAAGACAAGGAGAGAAAAGCAGCATTGGAACCTGTGCTTGCAGTATTCCAGGTGACTCTTTTTTTTTTTTACAGTCTCTCTCTGTCACCCAGGCTGGAGTGCGGTGGCGCAATCTCGGTTGAAGCAATTCTCCTGTCTCAGCCTCCTGAGGAGCTGGGATTACAGGTGTGTACCACCACACACAGCTAATTTTTGTATTTTGAGTAGGGATGGGGTTTTGCCATGTTGGCCAGGCTGGTCTCGAACTCCTGACCTTAGGTGATCTAACCGCCTCGGCCTCCTTAAGTGCTGGGATTACAGGCGTGAGCCACCACACCCGGACTGACTCATTTATTCTGTTCTTAAACATTAAAGAAATATTAAACAGCCAGAAAGAGAAATTTTTAATGCTGTTTAACAATAATTAGGAAAGGCAAGAAAACTGTATTTTTAGGAAAAGCGATATCGAAAAACTTTATAGAATTTTTCATGGTCCAAATTCTAATAGTCACATATTTCTCATAAAGCTTTCAATTTTTCGTGTCTCCTTGTCGGTTTTATACATGTGTTTGGTAGATTCGAAGCAATGATAGTTCAGTTTAAAAAATATTGACTTCAACATTATAGCTAATTTCCAAGGGGATATTATACCATCTAGTTAAAAATAACCCTTGGAAATGCGGTTACTTGTGTTATTTACACATTTTAATGTTAGCAATAAAATGGAAGGTTGGTTACATTTAATGAATCTGTACAGTTATAAGAGAAAGACAGAGATTAATTCTGAGTAGGTCATTGCTGCTATAATCAATAGAGTACATCATAATTGTGCGTTGAGGAAACGCCGGTATGCTAAGGCAAAAGAACAATAGTCATCAAATGTGTGGTCCCTTGGGAGTTAATGAAGAATCTCTTTCTCCAATAGGAAAGAAATGCTTTCTAAAATTTATAATACCATATGGACACTCACACATATGGATGGCTCATAAATGCTCTACATCAAAGTGTTATTTTTACATTTTCGACACAACAAACACACTAAACAGGTGTTTTAAATGTCACACTTTGAACAGCAGTAATTTAATCAGCATAAACAATTATTAGTAGTATCGTTGAAATATTAGCGGGATAGAGATGTTTTATTTGGGATATGCTTCAACTACATATTCAAAGGCAGTTTTCGATTTTAACAAATTTAATTTTTGTACTCTCTTTTAAGATCAGACTTTCCAGTTCAGTGCTCTAATTCCTGTGCAATCTGACAGCACATCAGTCCTCATCCTACACCTCCATCACTGCCTGCTGCTTTTTTTATCCAGGCAAGGAAGCTTCCTAGGGCTTCAAACATACAATGAATCCAAAAGGACTCTGTTGGTTACTGGCTCTTACATTTATAGATTAGAAATTCTCCTTAATAATGCCCTTCTCTGAAAGTCTAAAAATGATCTAAATATTCAAATACAAGAAAATGACTATCTCAAAACTCACATTTCATTTTTGGAGTATGTTGCCCTCATTTAATGATATAATAGTTTTAGTGTCTAGAATTATACCTAGCATCTGGAATTAAGAGTCTGATTCTAACTATGAATATGATTCTTCTCAATAATATAAAAAATTATAATGATAGAATTAGTGAATACTAAGTTTAGTGAGAAGACCAGAATATGAAATTGTGCATATGGCATTGAAACACTATGTTTTTAGAAGCTTGTGAATTTTTTTAAAAATCCTTAAAAATGACTGTCTGATGGTAGAACTTAGGGAACATTTATTTTATAATGTCTATTCTAGTGTTTCAATAATTTTCTTTTATGGAATTATAAAACTTTAATGTGAATTTAAACATCCAAAATATTGTAAATATTACTACTCTTTCTCTTTGCATTTTACCACTGCCCCAATTACCTTTTTCTTTTCTTTAAGGTTCTGTAGATTTGGTTGATTTCAGAAAAAAAAAAAAAAAAGGAGAAACATTATAGAAAATTGGAGGATTCTGTGTATGGGGGGGAGGTATTTCTGGACTTAGTGACATTGCAACAGGAACGTCATTCACTTAACCGTTCTTTCAACAGATACTTACTATATTTTCAAAATAATTAAACAAGCAACAGTAACAGCTAGTATATAAAGAGCTCCTTCTATGTTCTGCATTTTATGCCCTAGATTATCTCATATATCATTAGAGCAACTTTGTGAGGAAAATATTAATTTTATTATAAAAGAGAAAATCAAGCCTAGAACGATGCAGCGACGTGCCCCAGGTTGCCTGTAAGCAGTGGAGCCGGTTTCTAGAGCCCACATGGCTACGAATAATGTTGCCCAATGCAACGAGGGAAGCTGGAAATCCCAGGTGAAGAAAACCCAGTCTCTGTCCTCAAGAAAGTGAAGAATCTAAGCAAAACTTTGCAGCAACACTTTTAGTGAAGGAAAGGTTACACATCTGTGCTGTACAGCATGACAGCCACTAGCCACCTATGACAACTGAGCACTTGAAACGTGAATTTTAAATTGTGTTTAATTTTAATTAATTTCTACTTAACTTTAAAGAGTTAAATATGACTAGTGGATAAATGATTGGACATCTTAGTTTTAAAGGTTGAGGAAGATATAAAGAGGCATTTATAAAACACTGCAGGAGCTAATATGTTTTAAAAATAAAATAGTAATCCAAATACTCTTGGGAAAGGAGATCTCTGCTACAATTGCAATGTATATATGCTGCTTTCTGAGAATAATTTAAAGTTTCTCACTTCAACTGAAAATACAATTTTAATTATTTTAAATGAAGATAACTGGCATTCAACTTGTTAGATGGCATATATTTTTATTTCTACTCTAACATGAATTTATCAGACTCAATTAATTTTATATGATTGTGCATGAGAGCTCTTTTTTCAGAGAAAAAGTAGAAACATTTCTTGCTTTTCTCTCAGAACACATACTTTGTAAAGTACCAAAGTCTGAACAAATAATTCACGTGGAAATTTTGATATTAATTTAACCTCTAGGAGTACAATTCTAACCTTTGTTCTAAGCATACAAATACTACATTTTGAAAGAAGAATTGTGGGCCAACTGGGTATGTATTTAGTTTGGTTAATAGCAGATCATGAGACTCAATAATCTGAATAAAGAGCAGAGACTGTTAAAAGCCAAACACTTCACCTGTTATTTCCCTTTATTTATTGTATTTGATTTGCTGTCTCCATTAAATCTCAAATCCCAAATAACCTCAGAGTTTCCATGTATTAAGCTTTAAGCATTATATAAGAATTCTATATGTAAAACATCTAAGATAAAGTTTAAGGATGAATAAAATTACCCCAAAACATACAAATTACCAAGATACCTTAAATGTCTTTGGAATATAGCACAATATAAATAAACATTTTTGTAGAAACGCAAATATATTAGAAAAGTTATTCCTCATAAGCAAAATTATCACTCTTCCTCAACAGTCAGTGCTTCATGGAGATTTCAATGAGCTTTCTGGGTGAACTTCTAATTAAATGGCTTCCATGATTAAGTGTAACTCAGCTCAGAATATTGGTATTTGCATATATTTGACAGCCAAAAATGACAAGCATTGGAATAATTCCAATTTTAAAAAAACCTACAGAAAAGAAAGGGAATAATTCCCCATGAAGCTTTGTCAATTGTTCAATTCCTTCATCCTTAAAAAAAAAAAAGAACCTAGATAATCTTATGTCATCCTTAAAACAATAGCTATATAGATGGTCCCTGACTTACTATGGTGTGCCTCAGGATGGTTCAGCCTTATGATGGTGTAATGCTTTCAGCACGCTCATTCACTTCCCATGGGGTTACATCCAGGTAAACCCGTCCTAAGTTGAAAATACCATTTGTGACTTAATGATATTTTCAGTTTAGGATGGGTTTACTGGAACATGACACCATCATAAGTCAAGGAGTATCTGTTGTACGTTTTTTCTTCTTCTTCATATCCTCAGTTTTAAGCTAAGAACATAGGCATGGAGTGTGTGCGTATCTGTGTGCGTGTGTATATGACTGCTCACTGTTCTACAGGCATTTAAACATCATAAGAATGATTTGATGATCCAGTCTTCTGTTAGGGGTCTAGACATATTCCACTTCCACACTTCTAGAGAACTGTTCTAGGCCATCTGCCGGCAAGCCAAAGCTAGCTGCTCACCACTGGGCTCTGTCGGCAGGAGTCACAGCAAGAAATAGGACATTTTCTTGCTTCTCGAATCTTGAATGTGCCTGCCTGCTTGCCTTCCTTCCTTCCTTCCTTCTTTCCTTTCTTCCTTCCTTCCCTCCCTCCCTCTTTCCTTCCTTCCTTCCCTTTCCTTCTTCCCTTCCCTTTCCTTCCTTCCTTCCTTCTTTCCCTCCCTTTCCTTCCTTCCTCACCCCTTCCTTCCTTCCTCACCCCTTCCTTCCTTCCTTCCTTCCTTCCTCCCCTACTCCCTCCCTCCCTTCTCCCTCCTACCCTCTTTTCCCCTTTCCTTCCTTTCTTCCATTTGATTGTAGACATGGAGAAAGGATATTTCTTATTTCCGTTGATCTGAAAGACAAACTAGATAAGAAATCTAAAAACCTATCTTTTCAGACACTTAAAAAAATAGGCACAAGGCGGGGGGTCATATCATCTGATCATTTTCATTATGTACCATTGTTTGGGTTGAAAAACATGAAAAGCATTCCAAGGACAAAAGACATTACAGGTCTGGTTCCTGCCTTTGATAGTTTTACTGTTAGAATGGAAGAAAGGGAAATACACACATATAACGATGAGAAAGCAGCACGATGGTAATGCAAATGGAGGAAGCATTGTTATAACAGTAAAAATACACACTGATGCATGTATACATTATACATGAATTAATACATATAGAAAGGTACATATATGCATTGTATGTCTATGACTGTGTGTATACAGAATGTGTCAGAAGAGAAGTCGTCATATGTGGAAAAGAGGTTTCAGAGTTCAAGATTTGTCTAAATTTGAAGAATAATAAATACATTTAGATTGGCAGAAAGGAGAAATTTAGAAGAACAAAGTTGAGAGGAGTGATGGTTAATACTGAGTGTCAATTTGATTGGGTTGAAGGATGCAAAGTATTTTTCCTGGGTGCTTCTGTGAGGGTGTTGCCAAAGGAGATTAACATTTGAGTCAGTGGGCTGGGAGAAGCAGACACCCTCAATCTGGGTGGGCACCATCTAATCAGCTGCCAGCACAGCTAGAATAAGGCAGCAGCAGAAGATGGAAAGAGCAGACTGGCTGACTCTTCCAGCCTTCATCTTTCTCCCATGCTGGATGCCTTTTGCCCTCAAACATCAGGCTCCTAGTTCTTCAGCTTTTGACTCTTGGACTTACACCAGTGGTTTGCCAGGGGCTATTGGGCCTTCAGCCACAGACTGAAGGTTGCACTATCGGCTTTCCTACTTTTGAGGTTTTGGGACTTGGCCTGATCCACCACTGGCTTTTTTGCTCCTCAACTTGCAGAAGGCCTATCGTGGGACTTTATCTTGTGATCATGTGAGTCAATTATCTTTAACAAACTCCCTTTCATATATACAACACCTATCCTATTAGTTCTGTCCCTCTAGAGAACCCTGACTAATACATGAGGGGAGGTAACACCTCAGTTAGCATTATGGTAACAGAGACCAGATATTGAAAGTGGGAAATCACTTGGGAGAATATTCAAATGTGGGCCTCAAGTAAATGAATTTCACATAACAAGTAGTAATGGAGTCACTACTGACACTTAAAATGGCTTAAAGTTAGATTATTAGCAAATAGGTTATTCTAATAGAAACAATGGGGTCAACTGGATGAAATGTGGGTAGGAAGCTGGGTTAGGATGTTGCTATACTGACTCTGTAACACATAAGGATACATTCCGTATCTTAGCTCTTAATACTCCTCAAAGAACATCTATGACACCTTTCCATCCAGTATTAGAATCCATTTTATGATACTTCTGAAACTAGTCCATTCAGACTCTCAAAAAAACCTTCCAATACCTGGGAGCTTATGATTTCTCTAGGAGTCTCATTCCATTTTTCAATAGCACTAATTCTACAATTTGTTTTTATTTTGAATATAAATCTGTTCCTTATTAAATTTACTTCCATATGGATCTAAGTTCTTCTGTAAGAAACAACACAGATGAACTCTACTCTCTTTTTCTCTTGATAGGACTCAAATATCTAAAAACATATACATATATAAATGTCATGACTATCTCACAGATTCTCCCCAATCTCCACCATATCTGCTCTGGAATAAGGAAAACAAAAACAAAAACAAAAACAAACTGTTTTTGTCCTTGCACTCAGACACTCAACACAGAACACTTCTATGACCAAATGTTGGTGGGGACGGGGGGGGGACTTGCCACATATACCAAGCAGTTCTCCAGTGGACACCAACTGGGTATCCTATAATTCAACTCGATTCTGATTCTACCTACCTGGAAATAGCATCGGATCCCACAGATTGAGGGCTCAGCCCCACAAGACTAGAGACCTCAATCACAAGTTGGGGCCACCTGTACCTCAGACCGATGGGCTACAAACCAAGGTTCCCACAATTTCCTCAATGGGTAAGATTAATTTGCTGGAACAGTTCACAGAACTCACAGAACTCAGGAAAACACTTATATTTATGGGTTTATTCTAAGGCATTATAAAGGATGCTGATGAACACCAGACGAAGAGAGGAATAGGGTGAGGTGGGGGGATGCAGCTTCCATGCCCTTGCTGGAGCTGCCACCCTTGCAGCACCTCTACATGCTCAGCACCCCAGAAGCTCATCAAATCTTGTTGTTCAAGAGTTTATAGGGAGCTTGGTCTCTAGTACCCCCCTCCCAGAGGTCATTGGGTGGGGCTAAAGGTTCCAGCCCTCTAATCTTCAAATTACTTGGTATTTCTGGGCCAATCTGGAGGCTCTCTAGGAGGTGCACCCTGAGTAAATGCATTAGCATAAACACAAGAGTTATCCAAGGGGCTAATTATGAATAACAAAATATACTACTATCACTCCAAAATTTCCAGAGGTTTTTAGGACCTCTGTCACAGTAACTGAGGACAAAGACCAAATATAGTTCCTATTACACTACAGCTTTTCTTCAGACTAGACTCACACATTTTTCAACTGTTCCTTGTACGACCTCACTGTCCATCACTCTGGCTCATACTCACTTGTTCACATTTATGTTGCTCTAAAAAGGGTGCTCCAGGTTTGTAACACCGTGGTATGGTTTGACTCTGTCCCCACCCAAACCTCATCTTGAATTGTAGCTCCATAATCCCCACCTGTTGTAGGAGGAACCTGGCGGGAGGTAACTGAATCATGGGGCCGGGTTTTTGCCATGCTGTTCTCATGGGAGTGAATAAGTCTCATGAGATCTGATGGTTCTATAAAGGGCAGCTCCCCTGCACACGCTCTCTTGCCTGTCACCATGAAAGATATGCCTTTGCTCCTCCTTCCCCTTCTGCCATGATTGTGAGGCCTCCCCAGCCATGTGGAACTGCCAGTCCATTAAACTTCTTTTTCTTTATAAATTACCCAGTCTCAGGTATGTCTTTATTGGCAACGTGAGAACGACGGATACACACGGTGATCCACAGTGGCTTGATCTGAGCAAAATACACTGTAATTCAATATTAGCAATAGATGACAAGCAACTATGGCCATGGTGAATCTCAGATGCTGAAAAGAGGGGAAGAAAGAGAGCCCCAGCCCTCACCATAAGGCTTAGAAGGGAGTGCTATGGTTTGAATGTGTCCCCTCCAAAAATCAGGTGTTGCCAATGCAGTATTATTAAGAAATGGCTTCTTTAAGATGTGATTAGGCCACGAGGGCTCCTCCCCCATGAATGGGATTTAGATACTTATAAAAGAGGCTTTACTCCGCATTAGGCTCTCTTGCCTTCTGCCATGTGAAGACACAGCAAGGAGGTGTCATCGTGCAAGCAGAGAGCAGCCCTCACCAGACACCAGTGCTGAAGTCTTTATCTTGGACTTCCCAGCCTCCAGAGCTCTGGGTGATAAATTTCTGTTCTTTATAAATGACCCAGTCTGTGGCATTTTGTTGTAGCAGCACAAACAGACTAAGACAGGGAGTGTCCATGTACTCCATGTAAAACACTTTTTTTAAATGGCCATTTAAGACCGTAAACACGGAAAAGAGAAAAACAAAGACAACTTTCTCATTTACTTTCACACTTACAAAACAGTTCTCAAATGAACACACAGAGATTAGTGAATGCATTATGAAAGAATGAAGATGGTAAGACACTTGGGTTATTCCCAGGACAGAACCGGTGAGAGATGTGTCCGCTTTTGTTCCCCACCGCCACCCCATAAAGACACATATCAGTGTTTACTTCCTTGAAATTGGCATTTTCAGGATTGGAATATGCCCACAATAAACTTCCAGATGCCTGCACATCTTTCAAATACGGCATCTTAAGGATGCCATATTTGAATGGTATTCTTACCATTATCCTTCCCGCCTGCTTCCTAAAACACTTTAATAACCAGAGATAATAACATTCCTCGTCTACAAGGCAGCTGCATGCCAAAGACACAAGCAGCTGCACCTCTGCTCAGTCCACATTGCTGGGTTTTTATAATGAAAATGTGCACATTAGACTTTTTTATGGTTTTGCCTTCCTGGAGGCGGAGTAGCTCTGGGGTCCATCATTCACTGATATTAGAAGGCTGCCTGTGGTAACACAGAACCCAATGTAGCAGATAACAAAAGGCAAATATAATTTGAATCAGAGAATGGCAGGACTGGAAGACTCAACAGAAAAAATCCCGTTGTCTTCCTGACTTTCGGTGACGATCTGAATTATCTCTGAATATCTGGAACGCCATAGCAGCCTTTTCTTGGTGGTGGGATTATGCGTATTTCTTAGTTCTCTTATTTTTGTTTATCTGTATGTTATTTTTACTCAGTGAATATGTATCCCTCTTTAAGACAAATATATGTGTTCATTAAAAATAAAGGAGATTAGGTTAGTCATGATAGTTTTATGTTCATTTAAAGATGTGTCCTCCTAACAGCTTTTATAGATTTAGGGTGGCTGGCTAGTGCTAAATAAAAACCGACATTGTTCCTTCTTAAACATGAGGTGCAAACTAGAGGTTCACCACTGTTGCCCAGGCCCCAGTTTCCATCCAGTTGAGTTAGGATGTTGCTCAGTTAAATCTCAGCTGACAGAGGACGTTACACAGCCAGCTGTGGCTGAGAGGATCCAGTGTTTCTAGAGCTGATGCAGAACCCCAGTCACCGGGGGGAATGACGGGAAACTTCTCAGTCCTCACAAGCTCCCCTACCATCCACTAGGACCCTCTGCTCTGCTGTTTGCCAGAGCAGTAGCTCTCAAGGACTCCACACCAGCACCATCAGCAACATCTATGAATTTGTTAGAAACTCAAATTATGATACTCCACCCCAGACAGACTGGGTGAGAAGCGCTGGGGTGGGGCCCTGTGATCTATATTTAACAAGCTCTTCTGGGGAAGTGGATCTGGTTTAGCGACACAGCCACCACGCTGTGCTGGGCCCATCTTACCGACTCCTCTCCTGAATCCCCCCAGAGCGCCTCTAAGCACCACTGTGTCTCCAGTTCCTGGTCAAATAGAACACAGGGGAGACTGGGTTAATGTGATGCTCACAGCAACCTTGTATCTGATGCGCTTTTCATATTATTGCTGTTGGAGTAATATTCTATTGCCAGATGTCAGTGCTGATAAAGAATTCAGAAATGAGGAGGAACTAGAGGCATTTTCTGGGCCTCTGCTGTTTCTCTTTATTTCCAACATGCCACTGGCATGAAATATAGCTGGCTGCATTGAAAGCAGCAGTGCTTTTTTCCCCCTAAATGTATAGAAATCTGTTTTCCTTATGCGTGGGTGGCAATTTGCTGCTGGTAGCTTCAAAACCATGGCTGCACTATGAACAAAAAAAATGCTCTTACAGTCTCAGCCCTGTTAACCTCTTTCTCCCAAACAAACAAATAAACCTAAACGCTATGTCTAAGCCCATCCGTCAACAGGCATTTACTGAGTACCTATTGTGTTTAAGGGATTTTATGTGCAAGGTGTCTCAAGAGGGGGGGAAAAAGAAACAAAGGCTATGTACTTAAGATATTTTCACTGAGGTTGGGCAGACAAGGCTTGAGAACAATTATCAGGAAATCTATTACACCAACAATGGTGAAACAAAACAGTGCCAAGTGGACGCTGGAAGGCAGCGGCAATGCAGTGGGGGCAGCGTGGGAGGTGAAGTGGCCCCCAAGGTGGCATGGCCAGAGCAGAATGTGATGAGAGACCAGGCGGCTGGGAAGAGGCCTTCAGCTTAGAAACAATAAGCAACAGGGAACCACTTGGAGTTCTTGAGCGAGGGAAAGACAAGATGAGCCTGGTAACCATAATTAGAGAAGCATCACACTGAAGTGTGGGCTGGTTATCAGAGGGTAACACGGGCATGTGTTCTAATTGCTGTGTGCAGAGCATGTCATGTAGGCTGGGCTGGCCAACAACCAGCTGTCAGAGGTCTTATGTTCTACTAGGGACAGATGTGAAACAACCATGGCAAGAAACACACAGGATGTGTTAGTCTATTTGTGGTCCTGTAACAGGCAAACTGAGATGGATAATTTATAAAGAACAGACATTTCTTTCTTACAGTTCTAGACTGGGAAGTCCAACATCGAGAGGAGGCCATCCAGTGCGGGCCTTCTTGCTGCACCAGCCCATGATGGAATGCGGACGGGCAAGAGGACTGAGAATGGCATGAATCCCCCTTCACCTCCCAAAGGCCCACCCACCTCCCAACACTGGTGCATTTCCACACTTGAACTTTGAGGAGCACATTCAAACCATAGCACAGGATAACTTTACACCATAATAAGGGCCGTGAAGACACTAGAACACCATGAGAGAGTCAAAGGGTGGGGGTCCTGCTTCAAGACACATCTGTGTTCTGACATCGCAGTGCCCTGGAAGGCACCAAGGGCTGGTCTGTCTACGAGACTGTAGGGAGCAGGAATATGAGGGGGAAGAAGCAGATTGCGGAGATGGTGGGGCGGTAGAGGGAAATGTCTTCTGGTGTTCCTAATTCGTGAATACTTTGATTCTTATTCATATCTTCTGGTCAGCAAATCAATATTAGTATTTGTATCAATCATAACATCTCACATTTGAATTATACTTTGTAGCAGCCATGATAACTCTGTGAAGTAGACACAGAAACTCTTTACACAAGACCTTCTAAGAGAGGAAGGGGGTGCCTGCGTGTCACGCCCGCGAGGGGTGGGACTTGGATCCTGCCTGAGAGTTTTGGCCCAGGCCCGCTTCCATCCCGCTGTGCTCATGCAGGCAGCTTTCCCCTTCCATGGTGAGTGGAGCCTGCTCAGGTCCTCACTGTCATTGTGCATGAGAGTGAAGAGGATGCCCAGAGGGAAAAGCGCTCAGCTGTGTGTGTTTCCAGCAAAACAGACGCATGGCAGAACGTGGGGAGAAACACATCAACCAGAGCTAGCTACTACGTATCACTAAAATTGAGCCATTTTATAAACATTTTATATTCATACAATGTGTCTTGCGATGGTTGGAAGATACATTTTTCAAGATGGCCTTTTTTCACTGCCCTTAGTTGAGCCTATTAATAATTAAGGCAACTTTCTTAAATGAGAAAATGGATTTGAAAGCCAGGCAAACTGTCGTGTACTGGGAAGAGGTTTCACACATTCTCAAGGAGCGCCCATAGCAATCACCAAGAGGCACCTCAAACCCTGGCATCCAGGGTGCAACTGCAGCAAGACTGAGATGGGCGCTAAACATCATTCGCCTAATAATTCCCACATGACTCAGTTTCCCTACTGAGACTCTGCTCCAGTGTAGAGGACATGGGTGCTACTTCTTTATATCCCACACTAGAGAGTGCATGTAGAAGGTAATTGACAAATATTCTTTGGAGGCATGAATGATGGTGCCTTGGGAACCAAGGAAACTAGTCAATGAAAAAAATAAATGAGTCCACCCAATTTCAGGGGGCTAGAGATGTGCTGGGCAAAGGTGTGGCCTTCTCAGGGTCATTCTCCTCATTCCCTAGGGTGGGCACCCTGAGAGAAACAGCCCAGTGGCCTCGGGACTATCCCTAGCAGGCACCTGCCAGTGAGGCTGCACCCATAATAGACAAACCCTCTGATGGCCTGATACCTGTTGTAAACAGGTTATTAAATATTGTAAATATCACTCTTTCTGGAAATGATGGGTGCAACTGGCTTTTAAATCTTCCTCCCGTTCAGTGACTCAAGAGGTTTTCTATCCTTCAAGTGTGTTATCCTGCAGAAAAAAATTGAAGAATAACTGCTCCAGAACATCTTCTGAGTCTCATGATCAGAGGGCCAGCGAAGGGGCTTTAGCGGCATCTCACAATTATAGATAATCTCATGGAGCAGGCTAATTACATTCCAATCCCTTCACTCATAACTAAGACTGTTATCAATAAGCCTGACATTATTGCTGATTACAAAGACTTTCTTATTTGCTCGCTGTTTCATTACTCAGCTTTTAAATGTTCCTTGGAGAAAAATTAGAAAATGGAGATAAACAAAATAAGAAAGGGGAAAAAAATCACCCCTCATCGCCTAGCGAAGGGTACGGATTGCCAACATTCTCGAGTCTCTCCTTCCAGAGATTTCCCTGTTGTGCTGACAGTCTTCATTAACAGAGTTTTTTTTTTTTTTTAAGTATTTCTCAAGAGTTGCAGGAGGAATAAAGAAAGTAAAGAGAGAAGAGAGGAGGGAAAAAGGAGAAGAGAGGGCAAGCAAAGTTTCAGAAGACTACCTTGCCACGCATCTAGTGTAGGGTGGGCAAATGTTTTCTGTGAAGGACAAGCTAACCTACATTACAGGCTTTGTGGGGCTTGTAGTCTCTATAGCAACTACCCAACGACACCTTTGTATCACAAAAGCTTTCTTGTCTGCAACACTGCTTTCAGATATGTGACTAGGGCTATCATGTGTGATTATGGACATCATGATATAGTTTAAGTCATCTCTGTGTGCACATTTAAAAATCAGGAATAAAATGAATTGAATATAATACTATTTAGCCTGTATCTTTCATAGGGTGTCCCTCTTATATAAGTCTTTTGTTCTCCTATCATGATAAGAGAAGCTCACGTAATACTGCCTGATGACCCTTGCTAATCCGACTCCTGCGTTCAAGCCATCCTCCTGCCTTAGCCTGCTGAGTACCTGGGACTACAGACATGCACCACCATGTATGGCTATTTTGTTTTTTAAATATTTTGTAGAGACGGTTTCTCGCTATGGTGCCCAAGCTGGTCTTGAACTCCTGGCCTCAAGCGATCCTCCAGCCTTGGCCTCCCAAAGTGCTGGGATTATAGGCATAGGCCACTGCACCCAGCCCGCTGTTCTAACCCACTTCACTGGGTCCGTGGCTCTGCAGTCTTTCTCGTGTAACTCCAGTTTTGCCTCCCCGTTTGCACTACGCCCCAGTTTTCCATGGTTCTGCTTCCTGGTCTTACTAGGATTACGGCACAACAAACCAACAGAGAAAACCATTGGATTCCACTGGAAAGTCAAAAAAAATAATTAAGGCTAAAGTATAAGAATAATCACAAGCCTGAAGTGCTGCCACCTGATAATTATTAACCATACTAACAATAACAAAAAACATTATCAACAATTAAAAAGTTCAAAAGAGTAACAGCAGTCATTAAGAGCTAATCACCCACCAGGTATGACGTGAAGGTCTTCATGTGCATTATCTCATAGCAGCCCTACCACAGGTAACTACTATCTCCCTACCTTATGCAGGAGGGTAACTCACAGCTGGTACCTGGAGAAATCTGAACTTATGCATCCTGAATTGGGACTCAGTGCTGCCAATCCTCCTGTGCCCCGACACTGCAGGGTCTGCTCTGGAAGCACATCTGGAGGCACCGCAAACTCATCTGCCCCACATTTCAGAGGGCACTGATGGGCACAGGTGAGGGGGGGGCAGGTGGGCACAAGAAAGTCACCCCCTGCAGAGAGGAGGCCTGGCATTCAGCTGAGAAGGGGCTCTCCATCCCACAGACAATGTGCAACTGTCTTCATCAATAATATTGAAGGTTTAAATGTACGGTTTCCTAACCAGGATGATTAAGAAAAATATCTGTCATCAATGAAAATGCACTTTGCTTTCAAAATAGAAAATTCTACAAGAAGTTAGTATATTCTCATAGATACTTTTAAAACTATTTTTTTTTTTTTGCTATTTTTAAGTCCTGGATATTTCTTCATTCATCCTGCAAATAAAGATATCTTGACCTTACAAATTAGCAAATGTTGTTCTTGATCAGTTCTACTCCAAAACAGTAAAGAGAGATTAAGTGAACCTTATCATTTCAGAAGTATGCATTACTTCCTGTTCATAATGCAGACAGACTGTTTTTAATTAAAGCTTTTGGACTTAGGCTGGATTTTCTAGAAGGAATATCATGGAAAAACTTTCCCAATGGTTGGTAATCACATTTGATATGAATAAAATGAAGGTGCGACATAACATCTGATCCATGGGCAGAGGTCCCTCAAGTTTATAAAGTTTGTCGTTTGGGAAAGATAAATTGTTATTGCTGTTATTTTTAACTAAACAGAAAAGTCAAATTAAAATGTGATTTTGATCCAACTGTGTATGTATAAGATGTATAAAAGTATAAAATAAAGCTGTCCCTTGAAATATGACCAACTGATTTGTAAAAGTCAATTTCATTAGAATATGCAGAATAGAGAGAACATTTGAGCATTTTTATTTCAAAATTCACTTTGCTAGTGCATTTAGGACCGATGTGAGGGTGGGATAAATAGTTTCTCTAGCAGGGCAGCATCCCTGCCTTGCCCATGGCTTTCCTGGTGCCTGCATCTGCTCAAGGGCCAGCCCTCCTGACTAAAAACGGAGATGTCAGATCTACATAGAGGACACTAAAGCTTTAAGGCTAAGTAGTGATTATTTACTTCTTGATAAAATAATAAAAAGTAATAAAAAATAAAATTTAAAAAGGCTTCTAAGGCCAGTTGTTTATGCAGTCCTATCACACCAGAAAACATAAATGGATTTTATGGACGCACCTGTTCAGGGCCCTCTTTGGTGGGCTCTGGGTCCCCCCTGTGCTGGGGCTGCGTGGATGGCCCATCAGCCGTGCCACCCACCATGATCTGCTGCCTTCAGAGGGCTGCTGCCTCCCTGGGTCATGGTGTCACCACTACTCAGTGAACAGAAAAAAGTTCAAACACTTAAAAATCACTGCTCCGAAACACAATTCTGCTTGGGTAAGAGGCAGATTCCATGTGAATCTCAGTTTTTACAGATTAAGTGGAACTGTTTGACCCCAGCTTTCAGGTCCGGATAAAATGAGAAGTTTTTGAAAAGGGGATTAGAAAAAGACCTTAGAAGCACTTGGTTTGGAAGCTAATTTTTTCCACTCAGACTCACAGGGAGGGAATCCATTGAAAGCACCAATTACTCCTTCTTTCATAGTCTGGGAAACTGGCCTCTAAATCTCCGCCTTTACTGGTAAGTCAGGCTCAGCAACCCTCCTTAGGCTTGAGTTAAACAACTTAACACCTGCCTCTGCTCCCAACATGCACACAAACCACAACCAAACCAAAAAACTATTTTCTGAGTATATAGAAAATTTGGGGGAAAAAAAACAGGAAAGCACAAATCCCCATAATGCCCCCAGCATACAAATATCATAATATTTTTGTGTGCATTGATTTTTACATAATTGGATTCCTAATGTATACATTATTTTACAATATCATTGTACTTAGTATATTTCATATTAGTAAATACTTATCTACAAGAAGGGTTTTGGTAGCACAGAGTTCTCCTCCTAACACTGTATTATAATTTAGTTAGCTCAGCACCTGTTGTTGAACTCTGACTTGTTTCCACTTTGTCACAGCTATAAGCAACGCTCTACAGAACAACAATGAACATAACCCTGGCTACATATCTGGTAATTTTCTTAGGATAAATTTCTAACAGTCTATTTTCTGGTCCAAACGTGTAAACATTTTCAATATTTTGATATATCAGCAAATTTCTGCCCCACGAAGTTGATCCAATTTATACTCCTGTCAGTATTTTTTGTGATTCCATGAATCCAGGGCAAAATGGAACATTGAATGCATTTAAAAATATTTTATAATGAGATAAAATGGTGTTTTATTATTCTTTTAATTTGAAATTAATTTGTCTATGCCTCTTATTTAAGGAATTGTTTGGTCTTGCATTTTTACAATTTTTCTTTAAAAATTCTCTAAGAAGTTTTTCTTTTTGAGGTCATTGGGTTTTCTCTCCTGACTTTAACTTTGAAAGATTTCCCTCTACTTTTAGCTCTTGAAACATCTCCCTTAGGCCTTTAAGTTCTCCCATTCTCCTAAAAAGAGTCCTCATTTAGGAGTTAAACAGTGCACGTTGGCTGGGCACGGTGGCTCATGCCTGTAATCCTAGCACTTTGGGAGGCCAAGGCGGGTGGATCACTTGAGGTCAAGAGTTCGAGACCAGCTTGACCTACGTAGTGAAACCCCATCTCTACTAAAATACAAAAATTAGCTGAGTGTGGTGGCGGGTGCCTGTAGTCCCAGCTTCTTGAGAAGGTGAGGCAGGAGAATCGCTTGAACCCCAGGAGGCAGAGTTTGCAGTTAGCCGAGATTGCACCACTGCACTCCAGCCTGGGCAACAGAGCAAGACTCCCTCTCAAAAAAAAAAAAAAGTGCATGTCTACATGATTAAAGTGACACACAACAGATCACTGTCTATTACAAATCCTCATGTCTTTTAAAGTTCATGGTAATATGTTTATGTTTTAACCCAAAGTCTCTGTTCCTCTCCTATTCCCACCACTTCTTAGAGCAAGGATCTTCGCATTGGAAAGCAATGGTGTGGGAGGGGAAACCTACGGTTTCTGCTGGGGTCCCCATCTTGCATATTTTGGCTTTCTGGCTCCTGTTGTTGCGGCTGGGAGAAATGACCTATGCAGGGTCCATGGGCAGCCCTAGAGGCTGAAGTTCAAACTCAGGGATAAAAGAAAGAAAGACAGACACTTTCTTTCATGACTGTAGACATGATCAATGGCCTGCATGAAAATGAGTCTATCACTTTACACCCAGGGCCACTAGTCACCTTGGAAACTGAATCACACACTCTCTGAAAAAAGAAAGTGGAGCCACAGATCTGGGCACAGTCCTCCCCATGCTCTGAGAATCCACGCAGGCTGCCTTTGCCGCTCCCTTCTTTCTCCTCTCATGGGTGTTTCCCGTGGATGCTTCCCTCAAGCTGGTCAGCAGACCTGTTCTGCCCTCACGGCCTCAACAGAGAAGACAGAGAACAGTAGGGGGCTCGGTCTTCAAGACACCTGTCTCCACTACCCTCTCCACTGCACACTCACCTGCAACTCCTTCCACTGTGAGTGCGTGGAAGCAGCTCCTTCCATCATGAGTGTGTTTTAGAAAATGGGGAAGGTAGATGTTTCAGCAACATTTCTCCATTCAGTGATGCTGGGGGAAGTAGAGCTTCTTGCCTGGTGAGTCTGCAATGTCTAGATTTAAGGGTCCCCATCTACTGTCCCTGAAAGGACGGGCACATGGAATAAGAGTCCTTATCTGCCAAGTCCTAGTAATGCTACTGCAGAGGGGAACGGCTGAAGAGCTAATAGCTCCCTTTCATGTTAAATGATTCAAAGTGATCGTGAATAGCAAATTTTGATACAAGGATATTGCAACTTTCTAAATTTGAAAGGATATACATGTGCTAATGCAGAAAAGCTTGTGTATGGACATACTACAAGTGACAGTCATATTCTGCATTTGTAAAAGAGACCTGGTTGAAAAATATGGTAAGCGTTCATACTTTCAGGAATTGCTTCTCTTTCAGGGATGGTGCCTCTGATGACAGTGTGAATTGGAAAGCTGAAAAATTATACTCTCAGTACTGCTGGTTACATTTGCAATTTCTGCTCAAATTTTGATTTGTCCAAAGCCTGATACATTTTATCTAGCCATCTAATATCATTTAGTTTCTGGATGCTGAGGCTGTAATAATTTTCATAGCCCCTGTACTAAAATGCTACATTTTGTTTTTCTTTGTATTTTATCATGCAGGGTGAAAAATATGAACACATTTTTATAATTCTGGGACCAGTTATATATGCAGAGGTCTGGCAATTACTAGAATTCCCCACCAGTTATTAGAATGAAAATATCAATAACTAAAGTTTAATTGTGGGTGATATAATTTGGATATATGTCCCTAACCAAATCTCATGTTGAATTGTAATCCCCAACGCTGGAGATGGGGCCTGGTAGGAGGTGTTTTGGTCATAGGGGTGAAACCCTCATGGCTTGGTGCTGTCTTCACGAATAGTGAGTGAGTTCTCATAAGATCTGGTTATTTCAAAGTGTGTGGCACCTCCCCTTCACCCCACTGTCTTGCTCTTGCTCTCCCATGTGAGATGCCACTTTTGCTTTTCCTCCTGCCATGAGTCAAAGTTCCTTGAGGCCTCCGTAGGAGCCTAGCAGATGCTGGCGTCATGCTTCCTGTACAACCTGCAGAACCATGAGCCAATGAAACCTCTTTTCTTTATAAATGATCCAGCCTCAGGTATTTCTTTATAGTAATGCAGGATGGCCTAACACGGTGGATAAATGTTCAAATGATTAAAAATTTTGTTTAATGCAAACATTTAAATAATTCAACAAACCAGGTCTCTGGAATTATAAAGACAATGGGTAGGGTAACCTCAGACCAGTTCACTAGATCATAAATTGATTGAAGGCAGTAGACTCAGGACAAATAAAAGTAAGAACTACATTACTTGGTGCCTGATGAAGTGGGGAATCATTTATCTTCAAAGATAGTACCACCTAAATATTTCATTAGATTCCAGAAGGGTTCATGGATGATAGATGCAGAAGTGATTTGCTAAAGGCACAGGCAGGGAAGAGCCTGAATCTTTTAAGGTACAAATTTCAAAGACAGCACAGGTATTCACAAAGCATCCCTTCTAGTCACTGGCTAACCGCATGGCTCACCCTGCCCATTTCCGCAGTTTGTGGCAGTCATTATTGCCAACACTAAAAAGAGCCTGCTGGGTTTTGGAGGTACCTGGAGCCCTGAGCCCCAAAGTCTCAGGAAGATCAATTAACTTTAATACTTAGCTTCCTCATCCTCAAAATAAAGAAAATTCTTTGTTTGCAGGGTTGAAATGAGCATTAAATGAGATGATTTTGGCAAAGATCCCAGCACCATGCCTGGCACATGCTGTGATTCTCAGGGACCAGTCCCTCTTCTCCCATCCTCGGTCATTGCTCTTGAGTTTTTGATCTTCCATATACTGTCAGAGCAGGAGGTTAACTACAGCAGCTCTGAGTTTTGTCCCTTCAAATGAAATATGTCCCACATTTATTTCAGCACATTCAATGACCATTATACCAGGGGAAGGCAGTGTCGTATGCAGCTGGAAATGAGGGCACTGACTTCACTTCACAAATCAGAAGGCATAAAGTTAGTCTGAGGCTCTCGTCAATGTGCACCTTGTAAATCTGGGGCCCTGCTATGAGACACTCATTCCTGCAGAGAGGGACTGAAATAAAATTTAGTTCACTTCCTGTAGTAGAAATGACAGTTTTTCTATGTAAAAATAGCATTCCAGTGGATTCAAAGATGTGTCATATCATTCAATGCGTTTCTGGAAACTCTGTTACTGTTAAGAATTCTGAGGACCACTTGCTGTAGTAAAAATGGCATTTATTCTATGTAAACAGAGTAAATCTATAACAATACAGATCATTGAGTTGTTGCACATGGAAAAAAAATCTGCCAAAGTAACCTATGTCGTGAAAGCACTTAATGTGTTATCCGGCACATGGCAGGTGCTTAGTAAGTGTGGGTTTCCCTTTCATTTCCTTTTCCTAAGGAGTGATCCATGAGGTCATCTTGATCTTGAATCCAAGAACGTCCCTCTGGGACCATCATTTGAATACAGTTTGTAAGAAGAAAAATAAATTCATCATTTATGAGTAATTGATTTGCTAAATGATCCTCTACTTAGTAGATTTACATAAGTGACATTTACAAAATGAAAATATGCCAAAACTGAAAAACCATGACATACAAATTTGATGTGAGAGGCAAAAACAAAGATAATGATAATAAACATGGAAGAAAAAAAGAGATAGATGCCTGATAGGTCAGATAGAGAGATGCCCTAGAGGACCTTATAGGCCCTCCCAATCAGGAATCACAACTCATTTTCTGAAACTATGAAAATAAAATCTAGGCTTGTATTCTTTCAATTTAAGGAAGTTCTTCTAGTTCTAGATCTTTGTTTGGCTCTTCCAAAATAGTGATACTGGCCAGTCACATCTGAAAGTAGGCTGCTTCTGTCCTGGATGTTGTCACTAGGTCAGAAACAGGGGAAAGACCCTGACTTCTCGGTTCCCCTCTTCCCCTGCCTGTGGTGTCTGGACGAGGCGGATCTTTTCATTCACAAGGATCTTGTCATGGATCCTAAGAGAACAGGAGACACACCCAGGAGAAACCAAGGGTGGCGATGGGCTCCATAACTCCCAGGGAGCTGCTGGCTAGCTGTCGTTTCTTCACAATGGGAGTCCTATTTTCTTGTCCTGGATAAAGGCAGGGGGAAGGAACAATCTCACACCTCTCAGCCGTCCAACCAACCCCTGCAGGGCAAATGCATTAGTTCCCGCTGTTATCCTGAGGACTGTTTCTCCGCAGAGGGACAGAAGAGGGAGTGCTCAGAGCACACAGTGAGCCGGGTCCCCAACCTTCCTCCTCTCCTGCAACTCACAGTGCAACTCAGTGACTGATCCTTCCCATAAATAACAGGGCCTAATGTGCTCATGAGAGGGGATTGCTTTTAGATAACAAGGATGTAATGGAAGCAGCCTCAAATGAAGAAACTTGCGAATGATTAATTATGGATCAATAAAAGATGATCCAATTGATTGTAGAGAAAGTCTGCAGCATGACTTCCTGGATTCGCTCAATGTATGGTCTTTTTAAAATGCTTGCTGTGATCATCCTGTGTTGATGGATCTACTTCACAGGGAGGGACAGTCTAAGTCCCCCTTTAAGCCTTCTGTGTCTGCCTTTAGCAACTTAACACACAGGCATCAGAACACAGGACATTGCATTAGCTGTTATTCCTACCAGACTTCATGATGTCAATAAAGGAGGCCAGTAAAGGCTGTCACTCTGCAACTTACAAAGAGGTCTTGCTTTTTTGTTCTGTTTCAGTAAGACTGGCTTATGTATTGCTGTCTATTCCTACTTACTTTTCTCTGAATAACAAGATTAATTTAATGAAAAGAAAACCCACTTCCATACCCCCAAAAATGATCCTGAACATATCATCTTATTAAAAACAGATATTAAAAATTAATAAATTAATTGAGAACTGGGGCCTCTGGTATTCCAGTGGAAGATGCCCGTCATCACCCATTTTCGCTTCACTGATGGGAATTTCCAAGAGAGAAAGGTTTGTCTCATCATTTCAGTGTAAAAATTAGTGCTTTGACAATCCTTTGCATGGGCTAAAAGATGCTGGGAAAGTTTTTGACAATTTGAAAAGATGTCTATCTGTTTAAAGTTCTCTCAGTTCTCAGCAGGTGGAGCTAGGAGAATGATTGTTTTTCTCTTACCAAAATGTGAGAAAAAAAAACATTCCACACCTATAGAAATTTTAATCACAGAAAATGAGTTATTCTCAAAATGAAACCAATAATAGTGTCTTCTTTAGCTAGCAAATCTTGCCTCTCTATTTTGCTTTTATTTTTCAAGAACAACCAGTCACATTAGCCTACACTGCCCTCCAAAACCCCGTGTGAGGGATCCCACCAGACTCGCACTGCACCTGCCAAGGTTGAGAGGAAGAGGGGCTTGTCACCGCCCCCCACCTGATTGAAAGTAGAACATATAGCAGGAGAACCAGGCTGCACACATACTGTACAAATTTGGGGGGAAAATATTGTTTTACGCAATCACATAATCGATGCTCATGGTTAAAAACAAACACAGGAAAAAAAGGAGAGGCTTTCTTCAAGTGTGTATTTATTTATCTTCTGATGGAATATTCTTTTTGGGCTTTTGAATCCAGCAATGCCCTCATGAGCGAGGGGTGAGGGGCATTTTGCTCCCCATGATGATGGCATGTAGGCTCCTGGGGCACGAGGTAAAACCACCATATGAGTTCCCAGCTCCACTATTCTTCAAAACATAAACAGGCCAAACCAGGCAGGAGCCTAATAGCAGGAACATATTTTGTATTATAAAAATACACAGTAGCGTATACTTAACAAATCTCCTTATGCAGTGGCCCCTCTCCTGCAGGAAAGGTAATCATGGCATTCTAGAGTTTGCCTGCATTCAACCAACATAAAATCAAACTCAAATGTGCCTAGATGTACATCTAAAGCCTCTGAAATAATTCTAACAGTTGAAAAAGATGAATGAGATAAACAGAAGGAATTAACATACAACAATTATTCTTCCTTTGTTCAACTCTTCCCATGAAGTATAATTTCTTTTACTATTGTAATTCTCAAATTCACCTTAGGCAGCTGAGAATGTGTATCACTGCTCTTTAATGAAGAAGGTTTAATATTATTCACATTGACTATTATACTCTCCTATATGCTTAGACACTTCAACTCTAATAACACCACTAGGTAACACTAAAAGGACACCAAGCTTTACATAAAACCCAAGGTCAAAAATAATTAAGGGGAAAAAAGTCAACTTTTTAAGAAATTCTTTGGACAGAATTCTTAAAAATAAAAAATGACAGTTTTTTTTCCTGCGCATGTGTGTAAAGTAACAGTTAAGTCAACTCTATTTTTAAGTGAAGGTATTATTACATTTGGTTATTATAGGTTGGAAAAATGTCTTCAGGTAGAGGAATAACCAATTCAAAAAATGTCTTCCAACTTTACATTTGTAGACCATTTTACAGTTCAAGGCAATTTCTCATTCCTTATTTCACTTAAGCCAGTTAAAAAACCCAGTTTTACCTGACTCATTGAGATGTCCGACTCAGATGTGATGTGTGTCAAAAGGATTCTGTGATTACTGAGGGAGCACTAAAATTGGCAAATTAAAAATATATAGTTCAAGAATATGTTCAAGATGAAACTTGTGAGGACTTCATTCTAAGGCTTTTGCTTTCTGATGTGTTACATTCTGAGGTGTTGCATTCTGACATGTTGCATTCTTCCTGATATGTTGCATATTCTGACATGTTGCATTCTTTCTGATGTGCTGCATTCTGACATGTTGCATTCTTTCTGATGTGTTGCATTCTTTCTGATATGTTGCATTCTGATGTGTTGCATTTTGATGTGTTGCATTCTTCCTGATGTGTTGCATTCTTTCTGATATGTTGCATTCTGATGTGCTGCATTCTTTCTGATATGTTGCATTCTGATGTGCTGCATTCTTTCTGATGTGTTGCATTCTTTTTGATGTGTTCCATTCTGATGTGTTGCATTCTTTCTGATATGTTGCAGTCTGATGTGTTGCATTCTGAAGTGTTGCATTCTTTCTGATGTGTTGCATTCTGATATGTTGCATTCTTTCTGATGAGTTGCATTCTGATGTGTTGCATTCTTTCTGATATGTTGCATTCTGATGTGTTGCATTCTTTCTGATGTGTTGCCCTCTGATATGTTGCATTCTTTCAGATATGTTGCATTCTTTCAGATATGTTGCATTCTGATGTGTTGTATTCTTTCTGGTGTGTTGCATTCTGAAGTGTTGCATTCTTTTTGATATATTGCGTTCTGATGTGTTGTATTCTTTCTGGTGTGTTGCATTCTGAAGTGTTGCATTCTTTCTGATGTGTTGCATTCTTTCTGGTGTGTTGCATTCTGAACTGTTGCATTCTTTCTGATGTGTTGCATTCTGATATGTTGCATTTTTCTGATGTGTTGCATTCTGATGTGTTGCATTCTTTCTGATACGTTGCATTCTGATGTGTTGCATTCTTTCTGATGTGTTGCCCTCCGATATGTTGCATTCTTTCAGATATGTTGCATTCTGATGTGTTGCATTCTTTCTGATATGTTGCATTCTGATGTGTTGCATTCTTTCTGATGTGTTGCCCTCCGATATGTTGCATTCTTTCAGATATGTTGCATTCTTTCAGATATGTTGCATTCTGATGTGTTGTATTCTTTCTGGTGTGTTGCATTCTGAAGTGTTGCATTCTTTCTGATATATTGCATTCTGATGTGTTGTATTCTTTCTGGTGAGTTGCATTCTGAAGTGTTGCATTCTTTCTGATGTGTTGCATTCTGATGTGTTGCATTCTTTCTGGTGTGTTGCATTCTGAAGTGTTGCATTCTTTCTGATATGTTGCATTCTGATGTGTTGCATTCTTTCAGATATTTGCATTCTGACGTGTTGCATTCTTTCTGATGTGTTGCATTCTGATGTGTTGCATTCTTTCTGATATGTTGCAGTCTGATGTGTTGCATTCTGAAGTGCTGCATTCTTTCTGATATGTTGCATTTTTTCTGATGTGTTGCATTCTTTCTGATATGTTGCATTCTTTCTGATATGTTGCATTTTTTCTGATGTGTTGCATTCTTTCTGATATGTTGCATTCTTTCTGATGTGTTGCATTCTTTCTGTTATGTTGTATTCTGATGTGTTGAATCCTGATATGTTGCACTCTGATATGTTGCATTCTGATATGTTTTCTTGTTGAGTTTAAAAGATGGAGCTGTATGCAGGGTTACAGGAATAAGGCACAAACAATGGACCCATCCATGGGTGTGAAGCACATGTGTGGCCAGAACCCACCTGGTGGGTCATGACTGAAAAAACACTGTGAACTATTGCCTAGGCCCATCTCATGGTTGATATCTTTCCTGCTACTCTGAACTCTCTGTGACTGTCTATAATAACTGTAGGCATTTCTAAACAACCAAAAGTTTTTTGGAAGTAGGCTAAGATTTTTTACATGTATCATTAAATAAATTTACTTATTTTGAATTTAACATAAAGCATAAAAGATTTAAAAGTAAAAGTATGTATTTTGAGTAGGTATTTCCTTACATTGTGTACACTGTGTATGCATTTTGAATGTTTGTTTATCTAATAAAAGTTTTAAAGGCTTTTGGAAATATAAAACTGAATGATCCCCCACATTTCTGAGGAAATGTGAATGGCAAATTATAGGATGAATGGGATGGATTACAAATCAGAAATTAAACTCTATAAAGGTAAACAGAGACTGAAGAAGACAGAGAAATGCAATTGGAAATGAAGGCTAATTAAACAAAAGCACTAAATATGTCTAAGCAGCAAGCTACAATTAATATGGAAGACAAATTGTGAGCACAACTGCACTGTGAATATACACACACCAAATATAAATATTATGTTAATAACTGTGACGACTTGGTAGAAAGGTATATGTTTCAGTAGGTATAGCCATTACATTTACTTTCTTTGGTATTTTTTTTTAACTTTTGTTTTAGATTCAGAAGTACATGTGCAGGTTTGTTACACAGGTAAACTGCATGTCACGGGGGTTTGGTGTACAGATAATTTCATCACCCAAGTACTAAGCCTAATACCCAACAGGTACTTTTTCTTGTTCTTTTTTTTTTTTTTTTTTTTTTTTTTTGAGATGGAGTCTTGCTCTGTCGCCCAGGCTGGAGTGTAATGGTGCAATCTCAGCACGCTGGAACCTCCACCTCCCTGGTTCAAGCGATTCTCCTGCCTCAGCTCCCTGAGTAGCTGGGATTACAGGTGTGTGCCACCAGGCCTGGCTAATTTTTGTATTTTTAGTACAGACAGGGTTTCACCATGTTGGCCAGGCTGGTCTTAAACTCCTGACCTCAGGTGATCCATCCGCCTCAGCCTCCTAAACTAACAGGTACTTTTTCTGATCCTCTCCCACATCCCACCCTCCACGCTGTTCCTGTCTTTGTGTCAATGTGTTCTCATTGTTCAGCTTACATTTCTTCAGAGGTATTTTTTTTTTTTGTGGAGATGATTCACTTTTATACTTCCGAAAGCCTTTAAAACTTTTATTAGATAAACAAACATTCAAGATGCATACAGTGTACACGATGCAAAGAAATACCTACTCAAAATACATATTCTTATTTTAAAAGTGAGAACATGCAACATTTGGTTTTCTGTTGCTGTGTTAGTTTGCTTAGGATAATGGCCGTCACCTCCATCCATGCTGCTGCAAAGGCCATGATCTCATTCTTTTTAATCAGCCATTACATTAAAGATGTCAGAGTTTTATGGGGCTATTTGAGCTTCAGTTAGCATCCAGGGTTCTTTGCATTGTCTCGATGACCTGGTCTCATGCAAACAATGTCTGGACTCACCCTCACTTGTTAACAGTGAGCAGACTGAGTTTGCCTCAGGAGAATTTTCTAGGGACAAATGGAGATCTCTAATGTTGCCCTCATATTCCCCCTTTGGAACAACAGCACCATAATGAGGGCATAGGAATCTCTCAGTAAAGATTGCCTTTCTACTTCAGAAAACGCTGCTAACAGAAAAAAACAAAAACAAAAAGAAAAACGGATTTTTATCAAATTGGTAATGAAACACTTATTTCATGATACTGGGTATATGAGGTATTATTATCAGAAAGATATCAAACAGTTAAACTTCACCTCTACTAGCTACCTAGGAAAAATATGTCCAAATTTTATCTAATTTAGGACAATATGGATTTTTAAGTCTTAAAACTGATGGGAAAGTCTATGGAATCGCCTTATATGGAAAAGTATGAAAATAAGCCAGAATTAAAAGAACTGAGTAAGATAATCTCATGAAACCCTTTGCAGGTTTATAATTTAATTTTTTATTGTTAAAATGCCCATGGTTTATGAACCTTAACTTAGAATCCTCCTGTAATAGCCCTGTTGAATAAACAACACCCAGGTATAATCATCTTCAGATACGAAAGGCAACTGCATTCGCATTTCTTGGGATAACAGCCAGAATATTACAGGTAGTAAACTTTGGGAGTGATTACCAAACCACCTAGGAGATAAAACTCCCTTAGCTTCCAGCTGATGCCTTATTCTCAAGATTTGTTATGACATAATTGCCCAGAATATAAGACTCGAGGTAATTCACTTTGCTTAACTGAAACAAAGCTTGATCCCAAAGAGAGAAAATGTTCAGTCCTTGCCAAGACTGCTGACCATTTCTTTCCAAAAATAGTGACTTGGGGTCAGTGGATCATTTACTATCCCTGCTTAGTATTGTTGAAAATTCCCAGGGGGTGAAAAAAAAAAAATATATATATATATATGTATTCCAAAGTGAATGACACAGAATGTGTAAGTGCTTATATTTTTAAACTACAAGTCTGTCTCCAAAAAATAACTTTCATCTTTTCTCTTCTAATAAATACTTTTTAAATGACCTCCCTTTTATTGAAAATTCATTTACACACACACACACACACACACACACACATTTGCTAATGGAAAAAAGAACACAACACAACAAAGAAGTGTATCATAAGGAAAGTTTCCCTGAAGTTCATCTGGATGTGGTTTTACATCATTCTTCCAGCCAGTGAACACACAGATGTGAAGACATGTGCAAGCCATGTTTGTTAATTTATAGAGTACTGTACCTCGGTTTTCCTGCAAATTTTAAAGCAACTGAAAATGAACTGTAGCTTACATTGCTAACATTTTCAGCCCATACAAAGTCATAAGATAACCAAAAATCATGTTTCAGCCCACGGTATTCCATACAACGAACGCTTTCACTCCAGGCCTGTGAATTAGGCTGACATTTTCCCTAGCTGTAATATCTCCATCCCAAAATACGTTCATTCAATATGTTCATCAAACACAGTGAGAATTTCTGTTTTCATACTGAGATTAGTATTGTGTGGAGCCACCTGTAGAGGATTACGAAAGGCAGAACGCAAAGTCTTGTGATGGTCAAGACCCTCTCTGATCAGCAGAGGACCTTGGTACTCAGGCCTGGACTTGTGGAAACTGAGGGGTAATACATTTGTGTGAAGTGTGTGGTAATTTGTTGAGCTGCGGCAAGAGAAAATGAATACAGTGACTAATTTCCCTAAACATTTAGAGGAAATTTCTTGGCATAGGTGAGTTTTTAATGCTAAAATTTAAAACAGTTGCTTTTTTCACTTGATGTTTTACAAATTCCAGTGAATTGAATAAATCTTCCAAGCCAATGCTATTGAGTGGGACCTGAGTGAATAAGGTATGTACACTCTGTACTGAACTGAATATTTTTCATAGTTTTACCAAGTTTCATGTGTCCCTTTCCCATTTGCCTATATCACAATGATGACGCACCTAACAGAAATAAATATTAATAGTCTGAATGTGGATATCACCACTAATAATTTCCTTTTAATTAAACACATGCTTACAAACACAATTTCCTTAGAAAAATATTTTCTTTTTCCAACACAAGAGAATTTTAGGGATTATAAACAAGCAAAAAAAAAAAAAAGCACATGCCCCCTCCAGTGTTAGTTGCTGCCTTCCTGTTAGGTGTCTTCTCCAGCCTCTGTTCCCCGTGTACAGAGAGGCTGAGGAGGGTGGATCACAAGGTCAAGAGTTAGAGACCAGTCTGGCCAACACGGTGAAGGGTACAGTTGACCCTTGGATGACAAAAGTTTGAGCTGCACACACAAGTCCCCCTTATGTGGGTGTTCTTCCACCTCTGCCACCCCCGAGACAGCAAGACCAACCTCTCCCCTTCTTCCTCCTCAGCCTACCCAACATAAAGACGACAAGGATGAAGACCTTTATGATGATCCACTTCCACTTACTGAAGAGTAAATATATTTTCTCTTCCCTATCATTTTCTTAACATTTTCCTTTCTCTAGCTTACTTGAGGATATTTATATAATACAAATAGCATCCACAATAGGTGTTAGTCGACTATTTTCATCATCAGTAAGGTTTTCAATGAAGAATCAACTATTAGTTGTTAAGTTTTTTGGAGAGTCAAAAGTTGTACACAGATTTGCAACTGTGCAGGGGCTCAGAACACCTAACGCCTGTGTTGCTCAAGGATCAACTGTATTTTTAAAAGTGAGACTGTAAGGCCAGGCATGGTGGCTCACGCCCGTAATCCCAGCACTTCGGGAGACTGAGGAGGGTGGATCACGAGGTCAGGAATTCGAGACCAGTCTGGCCAACATGGTGAAACCCCATCTCTACTAAAAATACAAAAATTAGCTGGGTGTGATGGAGGGCGCCTGTAGTCCCAGCTACTCGGGAGGCTGAGGCAGGAGAATTGCTTGAACCCGGGAGGCAGAGGTTGTGGTGAGCCGAGATTGCTCCATTGTACTCCAGCCTGGGCAACAGAGCGAGACTCTGTCTCGGAAAAAAAAAAAAAAAAAAAAAAAAAAAGTGAGACTATAAAAATCTATTTTGCATCCTTCTTCTTAAAAAATTCTTCCTTTTACAGAAAATAAGTCCCAATCAATACCTGTTACCTGCTATGTATAACACAGCACATCCTTCCCTGGAATCATGGGAAGGAAACAAATGTCTCTGGTCATTCATTCTTTCACTCATTCATCCATTCATTCATTTGCTGTTTACTGAAGTCTAAGCCTGTACAATGTGTAAGGGACATACAAAACACCACCTGTCAAAGAACTCACAATCTCATGGCAAGGCTGATGTTCACATGAATTATCAAAGAGAAAGGGCTTTTGAATAACACAGACTTCTGTGGAGATCCTCCCTGTCCTGCTTGCAGCTGTTTATACTCTTGGCAAATTATGTAACCTCTCTGTACTCCTTTAATTGTCTGTAAAATGTAGAAAATCATACCTACCTTTCTGAGCAGCAGTAAAGGTGAGAAGAGATCATACATGTAGAACACATACTTAGGACTGCAGTTGTTCAGTGGCTAATCAGTTGTGGAAGCCCTGGATAAACACTGTGACAACACATGTCTGAGAAGAGGGAGTTGCAACCAGCCTGCCATTCACTCCCTCCCCTTACCGGGGGCCATCCCCAGGGCAAAGAAAAGGAGGCTGAGACCTGGTCTAATCTCCTTGTCAACCAGGATTGTTGGAAGGAAGAAGCCTTATCTCTGAAGTCCTTAGCAGGACATCCAGCTAGGAATAATCTGTTAGTAAACAGAACCCAAGATCCCTAAGACATGACTTCCCAGAGAATGTCATGTAAGATATACAACTTTCTGGGGGTACAAATTGGAAATGTTTTATATTTTGAATGTTCCCTGCTGTCTGAGAAACCCCAAGAACTCATCTATTCTGGGTCAGAAGGGTAGGCCCAACGTGGGAAGAAAGGTCCTGTTCTCACGGCTCCAAATTTGTGTTTTGTCTGAGGCTTCAATGGCCTGAGTCTCTGACATGGTTTAGTGAAGCTCAACACTGTGTAAAGTCTCTGGTTTGTGTGAGTCGGAGCTCACAGTCTGACCAAGCATAGCTCAGCGTTCTGCTCATGCAGGAAGGAGTACAGTGAAGGGGAGGCGGAGGCATTCACAGGCAGAAGAAAGAGATGCAGAGATGAGAGAGGGCATGGTGCAATCAGGCAATGGGATGTGTCAATTCTGCAAGAGCATACTGGAAATGGGAGACAAAGGCCCGAGTGCAGGTGCACAGGAAGAGGAGGGGCTGACGGTGAGGTCCAGGCACACCTGGTGAAGTCATCTGGCCTTCATCAGGAAGGCAAGGGGAATCCACTTAAAGGGGAATGAACTAAATCAGGGGACTGCTTGACCAGAACAATGTCCCTTAAGACGGAATTAGGATGGAGCGATGACAGTGGGCGCCCTTGCGAAGGCTGAGGTTCACATGAGGGACAGAACATGAATGAAGAGCAGAGGCAGGGATGGAGAGGGGAGAACAATCTGAAAACTATCTAAGGATATATAAGACTTTAAAGCAGCTTTAACAAGGGAAATAAAGTGTGGATAGAAATAAGTACGAAAAGAATTATAAGATCTAATATGATCACATTTTTGAGCTTCACACTATGGCATTCGATGCTGTATGTGCCTGAAATATATTAACGCAATAAAACCTTACACTAACCCTTTGAAGTAGGCTCTGTTATTATTCCCATTTGAAAAGTGTGGTAAGTGAAGCCCAGCAAGATTACAGAGCTACTGAGTGGCAGGGCCTTGGACTGTAAAGCAAAACTGCCTAGAACAAAGCCATGACCATACCAGATGACTCCATAAACATGGCAGGAAACACAGACGCCAGAGCGAGATGGCACTCAAAAAGCAATCGCTGTTCAGGGCAGGATGCGATTTCTGGCTAGTTACATAAGGCTGATCAAGAAGAAGTGGGCTCAAGTTTCAGAACACTCTGCATTACATCCAGCGTGTCACATATTACATCCCGTTTAACTCACTGAACCACTATTACCATTTGGAAAGATTCTATCTGCATTCCTCCAAAATAATAGTGCAGAAAAGTTCATTTAACAAGCCCTCCTATTTGAACCTGGCCTGCCTTGATTGATAAGACTTCAATATCAAATGTAGCAGACTTGAGTTTTGACTCTCGTTCAAAAGTAGATTTTTCTTAAAAATGCAGATGATTTCCTCTTCTTTATTTTACTATTTTTCTATAAATAGTAAAATATGCTTTCATTTCTCTGAAAAGTAACACCAAAGCTTCACCTATAAGAATAACTTATTACTGAATTGGTGTCTTTCTCAGGAATTTAATCCAGGGGAAAACACCTTTGTCACTCGAAGGTGTATTCAAGCCAACAGACGATTCTAGCATCGGATGTCAGGAAGGACCAGGGGTGCTCCCGTCATCTTTAAAATCTTCCATTCTGCCCTCCATCTTCTGAATTCACATTTCATGTCCTCTATCTTAGTGGTGAGAGGCTTAGCTTTTATAAACCTGAAAAGTCACTGAAATGGGCCTAATATTGAAGGAAAGGAAGTAACGTGACATTATTGTCTTTAAGGTAACATAGCAAAGGGTAAAGTGTGTCCCTGAGTAATCAAAGCACAGGCACCACAGGCTCCCCGTGCCACCAGCTCCCACACACGCAGATGCTGGAGAGGCATGGCTTTGAACCTGGTACCAAGTAGGGTAGATGACAACTAGTGTGTGTGGTCACCAGGTGTAGAGGCTGCTCCCCGAAACCCTGGGTGCAGTCACCACTGATGGGTTCTACATCCGTCTTAGACCTGCAGGTGGGGGTCCAGCATCAGGCTGGCTGGAGCCTGCAACCACCTACTTAAATCAGAAGTCAAATGTGAGTGCTGGCCACAGTGATATTCTGTTGACCATAAATCTGCCTGAGGTTCATCCTGCTGAGGCCTACACAGGCATCTACACTAGAGCATCTAATAATTTCACTAAGTGTTAGAGAACTGACAAAAAATAATAATAAGGCAAACTGTGGGAAACAGGTATACAGTTTTTGTCAGATAAGATGATGTGGGTTACCGGTCAAAGCCCCTACTGGAAATAAGAAGATATTGATATGCCAGGATCCTCTTAACGTGATTTAAGCTAACTCATTTGACTTCACTGGATCTGTATTTTCTCCATTGTATATTAAGTGGAGAGGGGCAGGGCGGCCAGGTGCAGTGGCTCACACCTGTAATCCCAGCACTTGGGGAGGCCAAGGTGGGAGGATCACTTGAGGTCAGGAGTTCAAGACCAGTCTGGCCAACATGGCAAGATCCCATCTCTACCAAAAACATAAAAATTCACCAGGTATGGTGGCGTATGCATGTCATCCCAGCTACCAGGGTGGCTGAGGTGGGAGAATCGCTGGAACCTGGGAGATGGAGGTTGCGGTGAGCTGAAATTGCACCACTGCACTCCAGCCTGGGCGACAGCGAGACTATGCCTAAAAATAAATTAATTAATTAAATTAAAACAAGCAGGAGATGCACTATTTTAAGTGCCTTTTATTCATAAAATTTAAAAAACGTATTTGCAATATAAAAACTGAAAAGGTGTAATAGCTATTAATACTTACATGTATAATCGGATTAGTCGGGAAGAGTCGGCATGAGGTGTTTAAATTCTCTCACCATCAACATTTCCTTTCACTACTTTTCCAAACTGCTACACTTGAAAGACGTTTGCCAAATAAACCGTATTTCAGCAAATTTCTTTTTCTTCCTTTTTTCCTTTCCTTTCTCTCTGTACCTCTATCTTTTTTTAACTCAAAGACATATGTAACAATTTTTTTTCTTGTTTCTTTTGTTTTTATTGAGACGGAGTCTTGCTCTGTCCTGCAGGCTGGAGTGCAGTGGCGCGATTTCTACTCACTCCAACCTCCACCTCCCGGGTTCAAGCGATTTTCCTACCTCAGCCTCCTGAGTAGCTGGGATTACAGGTGCACACCACCATGCCCAGCTAGTTTTTATATTTTTAGTAAAGACAGGGTTTCTCCATGTTGGCCCGGCTGGTCTCGAACTCCTGACCTCAGGTGATCCGCCCAGCTCGTCCTCCCAAAGTGCTGGGATTACAGGCGTGAGCCACCACGCCCGGCCAACACATGTAACTATTAATGAGGACTTCAGATCAGCCTGAGTTAACCAATGTTATCAAACGAGTTGATACAATTTCTGCCCAAAGCAACTTGACATTTCAATTAAATTGTGCAGCCTTTTCAAAGGAAAAGATATACTTTCCTTTAAGTGCTTTTGAAATATTAAAAATAGCACCTGGATGCCCATGATTAATTTTATGGATCCTGGAATGGGAGCTATGCATACGCCCTTTGTCCCTTCGAACCTAAGGATGTTATTGTCCTCGTCTATATCAACTACGTACACAAAGGTTCACCCCTGCATTTCCTGAGGCCTGGACCCCATTTCCACAGCTCGTTACTGCTACTTGCCCTACCTGTTTCACTGGGACTGCAGGGCTTTTACCTGTGGCTTCCTGCCTCAGTTTACCCCAGGCAGTCTCTAATCACTTGATCCAGACAGATATGCCTCTGGGCCAGCACTGCTCCCATGTAGGTGGCCTCCCTCGGTCCCAGGTCCTCCAGTGATAATTCTGAATGGGCCGTTTGCAATATTGATGAACACATTTAGAAACCGGATGTGGTAGTTGAAACAAGTTCGGGTTTTACAACTGTAATGAATGGCTGACACTTGGGCAGGCAGCTTTGCCATAGACAGGTGTGGAACAGGCAGTGAGCCCAAGCTTTGCAGCTGATTCAGTGCAGAGTCTCACATCAAGACCTTTGACTTCTTGGTCATTAAGGAATTTATCAGGGCAATAACTTTTAGTAAAATAGTGAAGAAGAAAGTCTATCAAAAAACAAACAGTAGGCCCGTGTGGTGGAGAAACCACAAGCTAGGTTTCATTCTGATCCAAGGAACAGGTGGGCTTTCCCTACGCACAAAATTGTCTCACTCCCTGGACTGAATTGATGGTCCAGAGGCTTTAAAATACTCATGGACCTAGCTTAAGAATAACTGGGTAAATTTACAAATAATTGACAACTACTCTGTAAGGGCCAGAATTAACCCAAACAAACACATTTACTAGTGTGTCCACAGCCATACATTTTCATTCTTAATTCAGCCTATTCTCCTGGGTTCACGCTGAGTCCAACTTTTGACATCGTCCTTGCAGTCATTCATGCAACTCTGTCTATCTACTCTAAAAAGCTGAAGGGCATCTGTCAGCTAATGAGACAATTTCTCCAACAGCTGGTACTCATGTGAGGGTAATTCCGTGGATTTATTCAGTGGTCATTCCATCTAATAGTTTCTCCGAGGACCTGATTCAAAGCCCTCAAAATTGAAGTGTGGGAACAGAAGCATAAGAGTAACAAGACACTCGATGAGACAAATCTCAGAGGCAGGGCAAGGAAACTGAATGGAGTTGACACCAAGGCCGAAGGTGGCTGCCTTGTACCGGACGGGGAATCCGAGGATCAAAGTATCTTGTGGCAAAGTCTCCCTGGGGATAGTGTCTGTGTGCCCTAGAGCATCACATCAGGGGGCCTCTGTCTTTCCAGAGAGGCAGTCAGGTTCTTCATCCTTCAAACACGATCCCCACTGACCTGGGAGAAATGCTTGTCCCGGTGTCAGCCCCATGGATGAGGCCTGGGCAGTAAACACACCAGGAGGGTTCAAACTGGTCTGGGGTGGTCCTCTGTTGAATACACAAGCAGATTGATTGCATTCAACCTCTTTGTCTCGGGAAGGACATTACTTACACCATCCCAAATTAATAAGAACTATCCTCCAAATAACTCCCATGTGATATGGTTTGGCTGTGTCCCCACCCAAATCTCATTGTGAATTGTAATAATCCCCACATGTTAAGGGCGGGCCCAGTGGAGATAATTGAATCATGGGGGTGGTTTCCCCCATACTGTTCTCATGGTAGTGAATAAGTCTCATGAGATCCGATGGGATTTATTTATTTATTTATTTATTTATTTATTTATTTATTTTGAGACAGAGTCTTGCTCTTGTCACCGAGGCTGGAGTGCAGTGGCACGATCTTGGCGCACTGCAACCTCCGCCTCCAAGGCTCAAGTGATTCTCCTGCCTCAGCCTCCTGAGTACCCGGGATTACAGGCGTGCACCACCATTCCCAGCTAATTTTTGTATTTTTAGTAGAGACGGGATTTTACCATGTTGGCCAGGCTGGTCTCGAACTCCTGACCTCAGGTGATTCACCCATCTCAGCCTCCCAAAGTGCTGGGATTACAGGCATGAGCCACCGCGCCCAGCCCTGATGGTTTTGGGAGCTCCCCTGCACAAGCTCTCTCTTGCCAGCTGTCATGTAAGACACGTCTTGCTTCCCCTTTGCTTTCTGCCATGATTGTGAGGCTTCTCCAGCCATGTGGAATGGTGAGTCAATTAAACCTCTTTCCTTTATAAATAAGGGAAAATCCTGGGTATGTCTTTATTAGCAGCATGAGAACAGACTAATACACTGGAATATTGAGAATCTTCACGACGCTTTCAAAACAATATTTTAGTCATCTGCCCTGAACCACCTCTAGGGTCTTCCCATGCGCATTGTGGAAAGCAAGAACTGGTTGCTCTCCTTGATGAAGCTCTCACATATGCAAGGACATTTCAGGCTCAAAGTGTCCACAGTCATTGCCTTGCTCATCCCCTTCACTTTTTTGAAGAGAAAACAGAAGTGATAAAACTAGTTTCTGTGGAGCCTCTCTAACCACGCCAGGCACTTTCACAAGTTAGCTCATTGAATTCTCACAGCCGCGCAGAGTAGCATCATGGCGTTTTGACAGAGGAGGAGGCAAAGCCTGGACCACACAGCTGGTGAATGCCCACAGAGGGGTGGCGCCCCCTCATCTGACAACCAGGCCCACCCTTTCTCTGAAGGCCGCAGAGGTTGAGAGAGAAGAGTCCAGGTTTCCAATCCAACCTGGTTCCTGGGCTTTCCTGCTTCTGATAGAGAATATTTAGTTTAAGATTCTCTAAGCTATATCTGAAGCCTGTAATACTCTAAGAAGCATCAGTCCCTCATTGCCTTCATAATAAAACTTGTTTTCCCTAAGTTTCAACTTATTGGCTTAAATGAATTTTTTTTCCCACAGATTAGATTTGGAATGAATATTTTACAATGTGGAAATTATTCTTCCTGCTGTTCTGCCCTGGCACTCCCAACCTCTCCTTGCCTGGCTATACTGGTTTCTACCTTTTTTTTTTTTTTTTTTTTTTTTTTTTTTGAGACGGAGTCTCTCTGTCGCCCAGGCTGGAGTGCAGTGGTGCAATCTCGGCTCACTGCAAGCTCCGCCTCCCGGGTTCATGCCATTCTCCTGCCTCAGCCTCCCGAGCAGCTGGGACTACAGGCGCCCACCACCACGTCCAGCTTATTTATTTATTTATTTATTTATTTATTTATTTATTTTGTATTTTTAGTAGAGATGGGGTTTCACCACGTTAGCCAGGATGGTCTCGATCTCCTGACCTTGTGATCCGCCCACCTCGGCCTCCCAAAGTGCTGGGATTACAGGTACGAGCCACTGCGCCTGGACTTGGTTTCTATCTTATCTCGCAATGATCACCACCCTCCAACCCAACATATAATTCACGTCCATCCCTTTGTCCTCTGCCCCCACTTGCGTAAGTCCCTGCAAGGCCGGGAGTGAGCTCTCCCTAGAACACTGCCTGGCACACCGTGAGCCCCGAAGAAGGCCTCACTCTGATAACTTACAACAAAGGGAACTTTGAGGGGAAGTACATGCATATGTTAATGAGTATAGCCAACAGTATCATTCTATATTGTATACATTCTGGGCACCAATTCTGACAAAATAAATCATCGAGAAGTCTGGTCAATTCTGTTGGAGGTTTGCCCTATGGTCCCTGAATATAATTCTTACGTGCCTGTGCTTTTCAGGGCTGTGTCTTTGCTAGAAACAAGTGATTACCAAACTGTTCCACGGAGCCCTGGGGTTTTTCTCGTGACTTCGGGGGCCTCTGAGAGGGACAGCGAGGGCAGCACCTGATTCATCCACTTGGGTATATGTGGTTTCTGCTTCAGAGCTCACAGAAGAGTAGAGTTCATGGATTTTTATATGTATGAATATGTTTTTTAAAAGCCAACTATAAATATTCACTCTATAACTCAGCTTAACAAAAGTCTATTTTGCTAATTATTTACTGCTTTTTTTTTCTTTTTTTTTTTCTAAACTTGGTATAATGCTCCTCAAATTGGGAAACTTTCAGATCTCCAAATTACAGTTTCCAAATAACCATACATGCAGCACAGATGTGAACAGTGGGTCCAAAATAAGCACCTTAGATTAAGCCACACGATGAATCACTTCGCTTTCAAAAACAATAAAAGCCAGAGGCCATGTTGCACATGGCACAGAGAAGCAACAGAGTCCATTTCTGTAATAAGCATGACCCCTCACTGAATGCTTGCTATGGGAGATATGTGCCTCCTGCTGTGTGGGCTGGTTCCCAACAGGCCATGAACCAGCACCGGTTGCTCCATGGCCCAGGGCTTGGAGATCCCTGCCCTAGAGACTATATTAATGAATTAGGAATAACATTAACATTCCTAATAATAGGAGATGATGACCAGGAGGTGGATTAACATGGTCAAGGACCCAAAGCTGGAAGATCCCCCAGGCAGCATTGACTCGTGGTCTATTCCTTCACTGTACTGACGCTCCTAGCTTCGAGAATGATGCATGGGCAGGCCTGTTCCATTAACGTTTTGTCAAGTGACTAAATGAAATATAAGTTCAAGAAGGCACCTTCCACCAGAGATGCTGGCTCAGGGATTAACAAAAGCCACATCAATGGCATTTGGAATCACTCATTTAATTACGGTGATAGATGCCAGCAGCAGCTCACATTATTGCCACATGCTTACCATTGCCAGACACCACTCTAAGCACTTAATTGTCTTAAATGGCTCTAAAAGGTCAATATTAGCGTTATGTCCACTTGGTAGATGAGAAAGCAGAGGTACAGAAAAGCTTTAAAAGGTGCCTATGTTTTCACAGCTGTAAGCAATGGAGCAGGATTGGAACGTAGGCAGTTTTACTCTAGAGCTCAGATTTTTAATGCTGAGCTCTGATTTTAAAACTTACAGGACTATGAAGACATTACCTATAATATAGAAGTTACATTAGATCTGGTTCTTCCCTTAAAAGAGTTTCTGATCTAATCTGGGAGGCATGAAATAATAAAATAAAATAAAATAAAATAAAATAAGGTATTACTCTGTACATGTTTCCAGAGGGGGCCCTCAGTGTGGACAGGTGAAGTCAGGGCAGGCTTCCTGGAGGTGGTGGCCTTGCCAGAGCCTTGGAGTAGTTCTGAGCAAGGCTGAAAGCATTTCCTAACAGGGGAACCCGGGAGTCATGGGGTCATGGAAAGGGAGTCTTTTCAGAGGATGCTGACCTAACCAGGCGACAAGCAGAGATGCAAGAAGAAAAGCAGGATACAAAGTGTTCAGCTTTATGGCCAAGAGCAAGCATGCCACACCTGCGACCAGGGGCACCAAGCAACCTGGGGTCAGGATGCATGCTTTCTCTTGCTGTTGGAACGTGAATATCTTGTAGGCAGTTTGTATACTCTCCAGTTGACCCCTAAGGACAGCAAACAATTAACACCCTATTTAAAGGCTAGAATATAGGAAAAGGAGGATCTGAAATCCAGTAGACTTTCCAGATAAGAGAGGAGACCCTGGGAAGGCAGATGGCAAGGGGAGGATTCCAGGTGGGATCAAAGCTGAGCAAATGTCTGATGTCTCTAACAGCCCGACTGGAAGAACAAGTGATCAGTATTTTCCAGTCAATTAGACACAAAGCATGATTGTTGCAGCCTGGTATGTATTCAATTAGGACTGTAATATGATGAAGCTAAGAACAGATTATTTTGCAGACTTTCTTGTGTCTGTGCCTGAGAGCTTGCTCAGGGGATCCAGGGTGACAGCTCTCTGTGGGGGCCTGTGGCCAGGAGGGGAGACGAGGCCTCATCGTGGCATTTTCAGGACTGAAATGCCAAAACAAAATGCTCACATTCGTTAGGAACCTCCTATGATCCAGGCAGGTTTGTGGGTACAGCACAAGTCTCTCCACGAATTAGGCAAAATTATCCCCCTTGCACTAATGAAATAAGGGCCTGGGTGCCCGAGTAATTTCCTAAAGTGAAACTAAGATGTAAATACAAGTCTCTCTGTTGCCAAAACCCAGGACCTTTTCATTGCGCCACACTGCCTTCTGTGTGTGCTCTGATGAAGAGCTTTTGTAGGTGTTCTTCAAGATGGAACTGAAAATTGAGTAAGACTTCCCAGAGACCCAGCTGTGGGGGACTATCCACAGATGGAGACCCTGGGCTAAAGAGGCAAACCCTTATTTTATAAGTAGGGGCTAATTGGCTGGGTCTAAGTCCAGAATCCCCCCAGCTGTTACCCCCAAGCCTAATGCTCAAACAGACACATACAAAAAAAGACAAGTCAACAAGAACGGAGAAAAATCAACCCAGAAAACAAAAAAAGCTGTAATAGTTGGGTAAGGTACATTTATCTATTTATATATATATATATATTTATATATATATTTATATATATATATTTATATATATATTTATATATATATACACACACACATACATTATACACACACATACATATAGATATATACATATATGTATATATCTATATAGATATATACACATATATGTATATATCTATATAGATATATATGTATGTATATCTATAGATATATCTATATAGGCATACGTATATATATGTATATCTATATAGATATATATGTCTATATCTAGAATCTAGATATGCACAGACATATATATCTATGTATATGTCTATATATCTATGTATATATCTATATATGTATATATCTATATGTATGTATCTATATATCTATGTATATATCTATATCTATATATCTATGTATGTATGTATAATACTGAAGCTGTCATGTGACTACCCAAGCAAGGATCTTATCCACAAATATAATTATAATTATAAATGTCCAATTATCTGTTGAGATATCAGCTCATGATCATCTTATTGTAGAAACGTTTTCGATTGATTTTCAAGCATTCATAAGCATTGGCTGAGAGACTGTGGTCTGTAAAGCACTGGCAGAATACAAATGCTTGTTGAGTCAATGGGCATTTATTGAGCATGTATTATGTGCTGGTCTTTGAAGACTGAAAATTTAAGAAACAAGGCCCCTGTCCTATAATATAGCCTATTGCTTGGAATGGAGTTTTAAAAATCATGCCAAGGAGAAATTGTCATCAATGCCTCCTTCCTCTCTTTGGAGATTTCTGTGACAGGGTAATGAAAATTATAATCACTTTAGATATCAACCTACTTGCCTAAAGAGAAACTAAAGAGAAATTGTCCTGAATTCACATAAACCAAGGTAATGGAAGTGATATGTTTCTCTTTTTTTTTCTCATCAGAAAACTGATTATTTTAAACAAATTGCAGAGAAAGAGAGAGAGAGGATGAGATGAAGGAAATGTATTGACTTCAGAGTTGACTCATGAACTGTCATAGTATATGAAACTGCATGAAATTCTGTAGTGCAGCCAAATATTAATTGAAACAATTAACTGTAGAAAACACGTGGGCACGACAATATTAGCAGTGCATAATCATTTGCAGTTAAGAGGTCCTTACTGGATTACTGCAGAAAAGCTCTGGAGTTCTAATTACTTGTGGAAGTCCCACAAGGTTACTGCAAAACATGGTAATTAGACGGTTGTAATATAAGGTGTTAGCAGGGGATTGAGGATTTGCTCTAAGCACCTTGGTGTTTTCGTGGCTATTTACTGAGCAGAGTACCAGAATTTAATGGAATTTGGTAGAATTCTCCAATGACTCCTACGAGCACGTAGTTAACAAACATATCTTAATGTGAGTTCCGTGGTTTTCTTGAAAGTGATGAACATCGCCATCTTTAACTACTATAAGGAGAAAATATAACCTAAATGAGGTGGATTATGTGGATTTATTTTTGGGATTTATTGCTCTTGTCTTTCGGTGGCACTTGAGTCAGGTGTATTACACAGCTTTGAGATCTTGGCTTCACTAGGCATAACCCAGCATTAGAAAGGAAGTAGCTTGGTGCTTCTCTGCAACTCCAGCTCAGACTTCTGTGTGACAGTCCTCTTTTACAACAGAATTGGGACATCGCTGCATATGTTTTTCTCAGCTTTGAGGATGCTTCTACAACCCATGCATGCACAATGAAAGAAATATTATACATTCAGTGATGGGCACAATGTACTTATTCAAAAATGTCAGTAAATATAAAAGATTTATCAGTTGAGCGAAGGAGACACGTCTTTTTCTTTCTTTCTCCTTTTTGCTGATCCCGAATCACTCTCTTACGTTTTTTTTTGTCTGTGTACTACAAATGTGTACCTAAAAATGAAACTCAGACTATAAACTGCCCTATGCTCCCAGAGTAGAAAGCATGAAACTAATCTAAAGAAAATATTGGCAGAATTCCCACCCGCGCTTTGATTTTGGCTCAGAAAATCACCTCCTCCTTCTATAGGGTCTGGTTCGCCTCCCACAGCAGAGTCAGGGGCAGATTCCATCAGTCCATGGAAATGGGGTTCCTGGAAGTAACACTGGCTTTCTCATCTTGGTCCAGGCAAGGGGCACTTGTCGGGTCGCTGACAAAGGCATTCATTAAGAGTCAGTTATTTTCTGCAGGTGCCTTTAGTGAGACAACAGTGAGAAGGGACACTTGGGAAGACGCGGGGAGTGTATGGAGAGCCGTACCCCACTGCTTCTTTGGGGTTCCAAACCTCTAAGAGAATTTCCCTTATGCTTTAGCTGTTGAGAATTGAAAGTCTCCTTTCAAACATTTAAGCAGAGCAAGAGGGGATAGCTGCTTTGCTACAGTTACCTGTTAGTCAAAAGCTTAAAGGAGAAATTCCCTGGCCTGTCATGTGTATTCCACAACGCATGAAAAGACCAGACAAAGCGAAACAAAACAAACCAACCCGCCGCCAGGGGGCAGCTGGGAAACATTTTGAAGGGCTGGGAGAGACGGAAGGTTGGCAAAACCAAGGGGAGGGGCTCCTTGGACTTGGTGAACAGATAACTCTCTATAGTAAGGATTCAGGGCCGGGAGGTGGGCAAGCAGGTACACCTAAGCTTCTTGTGTTGCTAACCCACTCCGGGTCTACCCCAGTAAGCAACGTCTACTGGGACCTAGAGGGGCGCAGCTTCGCCTATTTCTCTGACAAGACTGTAACATCTTGGAAGGGAGAAGCTGTGTCACATCTATCTTTGTAAGCCACAGAGCAACGAGCAAAGTGCTGAGTACATATATATACATGCATGCATATATGTGCATATGTACGCACATACACATGTATGTGTATAATCGTATACCTTACATATAAATCTATAATTATGCATCATCTGTATCTGTTAAGTTATACATCATTTTAGTGCTTTTATGGAGGAAGGAAAGTAATTTGCAGGATCAATTTCTATGCAGAAGTGATTCCTGGTACAGATTTTAATGCATTAAATTTTCACAAAGTCTTCAACTCCAGCAATTTAAGTTTTATCAAGGGCCCTGGGTTTTGCTGGCTCTCTTCACCTGTACCTCTTATCATTAAGAGGGAAAAAGAAAAATATCCTTTCCTGTAGCCCCATGGTACACTGCAAACCCCTCTGAGAAGCTGTAATGAGCTGGGGAAGCTGTAGTGGGGAGAAGGGGAAAGGCTCTGTAATCTCTCGGCCTCGGGGCTGACATGGGGCACATCAGGACTCCCCTGGCGAGGCTCTGTCACTTGACAAACTTGTGTAGTTGGAGCCATAAATTCTCCTTGTACTCCGTTGCTCCCCACCCACATTCACCCTGCACCTCTCACCTACAAGAAGTGACAGACAGAGTACTTTAAAAAACAACAAAACTCAACAGATTTTATCCTTTGTAAAAGCCTGCCATTTCCACATTTGTCTAAAATGCTGATTTTATAGTCCTCTGTGTTTGCATTGCTTTTGTTATGAGAACTAACTCCTTTCTATAAATATAGGAATAGCCCAGTTGAAGTAATACCACTTGACTGGATATTTTCAATTCATAGGATATTAATGGATATAGCACACATAGGACATATATATATATATATATACACACACACAGACACACACACATATATATAAAAATTAGTACAAAATTGTTTTGCCTCCTAAATTGCAAGGCCTGTAAACCCATTCTTTTTTCTTTTTACATAGATATGTTGAGATTTTTACATCTTGGCAAAATATAGGCTGTAATTTAATTTACTTAGCAACACTACCAAATAACACACTTATTCCCAAGGGAAATTTCTTTCCACACTTTCTGCTGGAACTTCTAATTGACATCTATTTCTGAATAATTGTTGAAACTAATGTGTTGGAAGGGCTGGTGATCTCAAATAGCTATAAATGAGGCATCATGGCATTTTTTTTTCTTCCTGACAAATCCATAAGTGAATAAATATTTTAAGTCAGTATCGGCCAGGTGTGGTGGCTCATACTTGTAATCCCAGCACTTGGGGAGGCCGAGGCGGGTGGATCACTTGAGATCAGGAGGTTGAGACCGGCCTGACCAACATGGTGAAAACCCGTCTCTACTAAAAGTACAAAAGTAGACAGGCATGGTGGCACATGCCTGTAATCCCAGCTACTAGGGAGGCTGAGGCAGGAGAATTGCTTGAACCCAGGAGGCAGAGGTTGCAGTGAGCCGAGATCACACCACTGCACTCCAGCCTGGGCAACAAGTGTGAAACTCTTGTCTCAAAAAAAAAAAAAAAAAAGTATTAAAAATTCTGTCCACGGAATTGATTTAATAGATGAATCAATAAGTCTGGTGTGACCATCATAGAGCAAGCAGATAAGGCTCTAGGTACAACAAATATATAATTGTATTAGTCATCAAAAAGGAATGCAATATATTTCACTAGTCAGAGAAATAGCAATGTGGAATAGAAAGAAAATATGTAAAAACTGATGGACTTTTATTTGAAATTTGGTTGAACATTAACTGTGGTTCTCCCTAAATATCATATACATTTTCTTTCACTTCATTGGTGATGAGCCATTAATATCATAAATAATACATACTGGTAGAATGAGTAAAAAAAAAAGTTCAGTAGAACCAATTAACAAACAATGTAAAACATGTAGATTTAGAATACCTGTCATTTACTTGGGTCTACTTTTTTGCCCAAATTTCATAATTCTCCTATCTTGGTCAACATCTACAAGGACAAGATGAATAAATCTCTCTCTGTGTGTAGAACATCGTCTGTTTGGTTTCCTCCAAGTAGAAAGCCAGGAATGATTCTTCCTTCACATTTCCTATCAATCATAATTCTATCAGCCAGCTGAATAGCTTGGTACACTCAGTGCCTATCAAATATTAAAGCCTTCCCATTCTTGAAATTCACATAATAGCGTGGTTTGTTATCTTGCACTAAATCTGTACTACATTACACATTTATGATTACCTGTAAATTTCACACTGATATTTAAGTTGTAAAATATGTTGATGCCTTTAAAAGTGTGTGAGAACATAAAATTACACAATCATAAAGTAAGTTAAAAATTATGGCAGCATAAATACTAAAGTCCAAATTCTTGTCTTACATAATCCAAGTGATAATCGTTGTGCTCCTACTGTGTGGCTGAGGACACTGTGACAAGCATGGAGAATTCAGTTGTGAGCCAGATTACATGATCCCTGCCTTCTGGGAGATGACACCAAATAAACTCACCAATGAATAAGTATCGCAAATTATTACGTGGGGTATAAAGAAAACAAAGAGGAAGCTGTGAGCAGGTACAAGGCTTATGGTATGGGACTTTTCAAAGCCAAGCCTTGAAGGATGAGAAGGAGCTATGCACACAGCAGGTGAAGGAGAGGGGGCAGTGAACTGGCTGGAGAAGAGCAGGTGCAAAGGCCCTGCACGGGAAGGTGGTTCAGCATCTGCAGGATTAGCGAGGAGGCCTGTACAACTGCCACAGGGCAGGCAAAGGAAGGAGAGATATGAAAGGAACCTGTGGAACATTATGGAGAATATTATGAAGAATTTGTATTTTTCCTAAGGAATCCGTTTTGGGACAGGGAACTGATTTAATTTACATTTTTGAAAAACCCTCTCAGGAGGCTGAGGTGGGTGGATCACGAGGTCAAGAGATCGAGACCATCCTGGCCAACGTGGTGAAACCCTGTCTCTACTAAAAATACAAAAATTAGCTGGGTGTGATAGCACGTGCCTGTAGTCCCAGCTACTAGAGAGGCTGAGGCAGGAGAATTGCTTGAACTCAGGGCAGAGGCTGCAGTGAGCCGAGATTGCGCCACTGCACTCTAGCCTGGTGACGGAGCGAGACTCTGTCTCAAACAAACAAAAAAACAAAACAAAACAAACAAAAAACTCGCTCAAGGTTGGGTGCAGCAGCTCATGCCAGTAATCCCAGCACTTTGGGAGGCTGAGGCTGGCTAATGACCTGAGCCCAAAAGTTCAAGACCAGCTGAGGCAATATGGGGAAACCCCGTCTGCATAAAAATATAACAATTAGCTGGGTGCATTGGTGTGCACCTGTAGTCCCAGCTACTCAGGAGGCTGAGGTGGGAGGACTGCTCAAGCCTGGAAGGTCAAGGCTGCAGTGAGCTATGACCATGCCACTATATTCCAGCCTGGGTAACACAGCAAGACCCCGTCTCAAACAAACAAACAAAAAACATTCTGGCTTTTGTGTCGCAAATGGATTGTAGTATATCCAGGAAAGGAAGTAGAGAGATCATTTAGTAGACTTTTACGCAAGTTCAGTAAACAGATACTAGAGGCTTGGACTAGAGTGGTGGCCCAAAGACAGAGGGTAATGAAAATATTCCAGGTACTTTGGGAGCAGGAATCAACAGAAATTGGTGATGGGTTATCAGGGGCATCAGGAAGGGAGGGACAGAGAATGGCATCAGTATGGGCAGTGGTAACGCTTGTGTGAGGAACAGTGTCAGAGGAACAGGTGTAAAGGGTGTGTGGGTTATGGTGCGGTTAGAATCAAGACCGACTTGGAGACAAGGTAAGTTTGAGATGCCTTTGAGAATCCAAGTGGAGTTTTCGAGTAGTCAGTTTACCATGAAGTTCAGAAGTTCTGCAGAGAGTTCAGGAGATAAGACATAAATTTAGAAGTCAGGAGTAGGTAAATGATATTAAAGTAATGCTGATGAAGAGTTGCATGACAGTTGTCTGGGAGTGAGAAGTCTGGTTGGGGAGGAGAAGCTAATAAAGGAGACAGAAGGAGCCACCACCGAGGGAGAAGGCACACAGAGAGGGCATGGAGATCTGGAAGCCCATAGTAAGCACGCAGTGAGGATTAGTGTTACTATCATTTGGCATTAAATTGTCTTATCCAGTGGAATATCCCAGTGGGATGGAGGGGAAAAAAGCCAGATTGGAAAGAGAGAAGAAGGAATGGGAGGCAAGTCAGTGGGGACAACATACGGCAACCACTCTTAGAAGCAGTACGAAGAAGGATAGAAAATTCTGCGGAGGGGGATAAGAGGTTTATGGGTGGACTTTTGTTTGCTGTTCAGTTATTGACTGGCTGAGCATGAGAGAGGAGAGCATGTTTGTAGGATGTAGGAGATGAAGCAGGGAGGGAGGGCCCATGAAACCTAGAGTGCAGATGACTCAAGAGCCAACCCTGAGTGGGGGGAGCCCAAGCCCATTGAGGGGGGGGGTGCTCGGCTTGGAGCAAGGCCAATTCTCTCCTGGTAATGGGAACACAAGTGCCAGAGAAGGATGCAAATGGCAAGGAGGTTGAGACTGGGTTGTGAGGCAATGAGAAAGGTCCCTTCTGATAGTTTCTACTTTATCATTTTACATTTTAAAAAGATGTGTGCAGTGCAGCCATGGAGTAAGGGAGGGAGAGCAGATGAGAGGTTAGGAAAGGTCAGAGGGTAAGCTATGAAAAGCTGCATAGGAGCACGGGAAATCCAGCAGCCAGAGATGAGGAGGACGATCCCAGACGGTGCCCAGTGTGTATCTGCGGAGGAATTTAAAGTAAAATGGGTGAGCCCAGTTGTGTAATTATCTCCAGCTCTGCAAAGTGGACATTCATGTGGGGTTCAGATTGGCCACTGGAATGGAGGCAGGATTTCTAGGGGAGAGAAAGCCTCAACAGCTTACAGGGAAGGCCTGGCAGACCCAATGTTGCATGACAAGGAGGAAGAGTAGGCGGGTGAGACAAATGACCTGAAGCTCACAGCAGGCCATGCTCAGGAGGAACGTGCTGATCTCAGAGAGAAAAGTGTGGGCTGAGAGGACACCAGCTTGACTCCGAGGGCCTAGGAGATGTGGAGAGGGAGGGGCAAGCAGAGGAAGGGGTTTCCTTGAGAGACGACCTGGTTCCGGAGAAGTTCCTGCAGCAAAAACACGCGGGGCATCCAGGGAAGTGCACGGGCCATGGCGGAGGCTGTCCGAGGGGTGGGGACACGAGGGCCACGAGGTGGGTGCTTGTGGGAGGCTGCGGTGCGTGATTAGCAGCAGGTGAGAGTAGAGAAGACAGCGGAATTGAAGACAACTGGGAGCTAAGACTGGAGGGTCCCTGCGGCCTCTCAGAGGGATGGGGGCTGAGCCCTCCCATGGTCAGGTCACAGGCCCTGCAGGTGCTGGGGGCCAACTCACATCCCTTTTCTTCCCTCTCCCTTAGGGTCTCACCACTTCCGTGCAAAGATGACAAATATTGTGTAAACGAATATTCAATATCCCTAACATTCACAATATTCATCATATCTAGCTCACACACTTTAGATCCTCAAATTCCTATTTTAAACAAAAATGCAACTGTCGTGGTGCCAGATGATGGCATTTAGCCTCTTTAGTATGTTACAGAATCTTTTCCTGAGACACTTAGGAAAGCACAAACTTTTTCACCCAAACAATGTTGAAGATGGCAGAGCCTGGTTTGAGAATCCCCACTCAGGGGGAGAAATAGTCCCAGGATGCCAGTATCCAGAGAGTTGACCTACCAGTGAAAGTGCTTATGTTTCTTTCAGGATAGGCGGTGTGGCAAACAAAGTCCCAAACACATCAATATGTCATTGATCACTTGACCCAACTTAAATTTTTTATTCCTTTGTTCATTGATAACATTGCATACCCATAGCGTGTGACAGTTTTCTCAGGGGCTGAGGATGCAGCCACAGACAAGCCCAGCTTCTTGCCAGTAGGGGAGGTGCATGACAGAAAGAGTTTTGATTCTTTTTATCATCCATACTCTCTGCAATGATTCTCACAGACAATGCACTCTCCCAACATACTGCACCCACATGACAGTGGGAGCAGCCTCCCTACACTATCTCCATAACTCTGCTTGGTGACCTCTCAGATGACAGTAAACATCATCACTCCCAGATAGTTCTGAAATTGTCACGTTGGAAAGTACTTGATAACTGTTAACACAAAAGGGACTCAGTAATATCGAAGGGTTATGGATATATATTCCTATTATGTGAAAAATACATATCTTGCATTCCTAGCAGACAGTAGTAGGTTATTGCTGGTACTTTCATATGTTGGGGGGAAAAACATGTACTTAAAACAGTGCCTCGACTACGGCAAGCAGAATTGAAATTATTATTATGATAATGATGAAAATAACATTACTTTCATTATGAAACAGTGCAAAATGGATAGTAGACAAACACTATCCATAATTCAATGTGGATAATTCAACGTGAAGACACTGGAAGTAAAACAATACTTTGAGGATCCAGAACTTCCTCATTTCACATTCTGTTAATCAGGGTTGATGTGTGCTGTTGGCTGGCTGTCTTCATGTCAGCCAGATCATCAAGAATGTCTTATCCAGCAGGTGAGTGGGAAACAGACTCTCCCCTACAGGCCAGCACAAGTGGCTACTGCCCTCTGTTGCCAATAGACAGTGGGCAATAGGTGTTGGAAAAAACGCCAAGGATATTAAAATGTGAGCCTTGAAAAAGGACTCATGAGCAATTGAAAATGGGCAATCAGCTGGGTTGAAATTGATCAATGAGGGATTCAAAGTAATAAAAAATAATGAGTCCGATTAAAGGCAAAGCAGCAAAAAAAAAAGCTAGTAGCTTCTACTTAGAACACATAGTTCATGAAAATTACTATAACTAAACATTGTATTTAAGAACACTTTCTCGGCCAGACGCGGTGGCTCATGCCTGTAACTCCAGCACTTTGGGAGGCCAAGGCAGGCAGATTACTTGATGTCAGGAGTTCGAGATCACCCTGGCCAAAACGGTGAATCCCTGTCTCTGCTACGAGTACAAAAATCAGCCAGGCATGGTCGTGCACACCCGTAATCCCAGCTATTTGGAAGGCTGAGGAGGGAGAATCACTTGAACCTGGGAGGTGGAGGCTGCAGTGAGCTGAGATCACACCACTGCACTCCAGCCAGGGTGACAGAGTGAAACCTTGTCTCGAAAAAAAAAAAAAAAAAAAAAACACTTTCTCTCAGCTTTTAATTTTTATTGCTAACTGTTTCCCAAATTATTCTTTCTTTAGAATTGTTTATCACATGACAAGACCAAAAGATTTTTCTTTCCTTTTCTTCTTTCCTTCTCTCTCTCTCTCCCCCTACCTCCTCTTTTTTCTTTCTTGCTGTCTTTATGTCTTTCTTTTTTTTAAATAGAGATTCATGGCCTGTGTGGGCTAGTGAAATACACACTGGGTTAGGGGTTGAAAGATATGGAGGCAAGTCCCAGCAACCTCACTTCAAACTCTGAGTCATAAGGTAATAACATGAACCTAGAATAGCTAAGATAACTTTGAAAAGGAAGAACAAAGTTAAAGGATAAATGCTTCATGATTTCAACACTAAATGTAAATCTACAGAAATCAAGACAGTACGCTATTGGCATACAGATACCCAGATAGATCAGTGACACAGAGCACAGAGAACAGAAATAGACCCTCCAGTACATGGCCAACTGACTTTCAACAAAGGTGCAAGATCAGTTCAGTAGCAAAAGGATACTCTCTTCAGTGGATGCTGTTTGAAAAAAATAAATACCAATAATATAAAAGAAACTTTGATTCCTAACTTGTATCATACACAAAAGATAATTCAAAATAGATCAGATATCTTAATATAAAACATAAAGCTTCTAGAAGAAAACATAGGGGAAAACCTTCATGACATTCTGTTAGGCAAAGATTTCTTAGGTATGCTACATAAAGCACAATCCATAAAAGAACAAGCTGGCAAATTGGATTTAACTGAAATTAAAAACTTCTGCTCTTTGAAAGACACTGTTAAGAAAATGAAATAATAAGCCACATACAGACAGAAAACATTTGCAAATCATACATCTGATAAAATACTTGCATGTAGAATGTATAAAGAATTCTTACATTTTTATAGTAAGAATGCAACTCATATTTTAAAATATGAGCAACCACTGCACTCCAGCCTGAACGACAGAGACTCCGTGTCACCATAAAAATAATAATAAAATATGTGCAAAAGATTTTAACAGGCACTTCACCAAAGAAAGTAAGAGAATGGCAAATAAACACATAAAAAGATAGTCAGGCCAGGCGCGGTGGCTCATGCCTGTAATCCCAGCACTTTGGGAGGCTGAGGTGGGTGGATCACCTGAGGTCAGGTGTTCAAGACCAGCCTGACCAACATGGCAAAATCCCATCTCTACTAAAAATACAAAAATTAGCTGGGCGTGGTGGCATGTGCCTGTAATCCCAGCTACTCGGGGGGCTGAGGCAAGAGAATCGCTTGAACCCGGGATGCAGAGGTTGCAGTTTGCTGAGATCGCGCCATTGCACTCCAGCCTGGGCAATAGAGCAAAACTCCATCTCTCTCTCTCTCTCTCTCTCTCTCTCTCTGTGTGTGTGTGTATATATATTCATATATATATATATACACACACACACATATACATCTCTCTCTATGTGTGTATATATATATATATACAGTTAAATATATATATATATATTTAACATCATTAGTCATTAGGAAATGCAACAAACATAATTCCATAGTGAGACACCACTACACACTTAATGGAATGTGGAAACTTAAAAGATTGATGATACCAAGTGTTGAGTAGGAACTGGAGCAACTAGAACTCTCGTACATTCTGGGTGGGCATGTAAAATGGAAATGGTACAACCACCACGGAAAGTAGTTTGGCAGTTCCTTAAAAAGAAACTCTAAAATATGATTTAGTCACCCCACTTCTAGGTATTTACACAAGATAAAATGAAACATATCTACATGTACAAAGACTTGCATAAAATTTCATAGATGCTTGTTGGTAATGCCTGGCAACTGGAAACAAGCCCAGCGTTCATCAGCAGTGGAAAGGATAAGCAAATTGTGGTTGTATACATAAAATATACACAATTCAGCAGTAGAAAGGAGTAAACTTTTCTTATACACAACAATGATAAATTTCAAAATAATTTTGCTGTATCAAAGAAATCCTACAAAAAGAGAGTACATACTCTATGGTAGCATTTATATACAATTCTAGAAAATGTAAACAAATAAATAATTGCTTGGCAGGGACACATGGGAGGGGTCAGTGGCTATGTTCCTTACATTGATTGTTTTACTGGCATATACGTGTGTAAAACTTATCAAATGGTACATTTTAAATATGGGCCTCTTGTATGTCAATAAAGCTGTTAAAAACAATATAAACCAACATTAGCCATTTAATTAACACAGGCCCACTTAAAGACGATAGATCAGGAAGTCAAAGCTCAGAGAAATAAAAGGACTGGCCTGAAGTCACAAAGCTGAAGAGACTTGAAATTCAGTCTCAGGTCTGTCTGAGTATACAACCTGTCTCTTCCGTCCTATACCACACAAACACATCTTAACCTCTTTTGTTTTGAAAATCTCTCATTTCAGGCCGGGCGCAGTGGCTCATGCCTGTAATCCCAGCACTTTGGGAGGCCGAGGCAGGTGGATCACGAGGCCAGGAGTTCAAGACCAGCCTGGCCAAGATGGTGAAACCCCGTCTCTACTAAAAATACAAAAATTAGACAGGCGTGGTGGTGGGCACCTGTAGTCCCAGCTACTCAGGAGGCGAGGCAGGAGAATAGCTTGAACTCCAGAGGCAGAGGTTGCAGTGAGCTGAGATTGCACCACTGCATTCCAGCCTGGCGACAGAGTGAGACTGTTTAAAAAAAACAAACAAAATTAAAACAAGAGATAATCTCTCATTTCAAAGACATCAACATTCCTTCAAGTTGTGTAATCAGGATGGCAAGCATTTTAATGTATGAGTTCATGGCACGCCTGCATCTTCCCCCTCAGTAACTAGGATCTAGGGGCTTCCTAGGTCAGTCGGTAGAATGCATTGGATTGGAAAGGTTGGCCAGTCACTGTAAATTTAAAGGTGTTTTTCCGAATGCTTCAGAAAGTACCAAAAAGCCATTAAAAATGAAAGACTAATGGAACAATTATGTCCCATTTTGACTTCTAAAAACCAGGATTCTTTGTGTCTTCAGTACTTCTAAGATGCTAATCATTCCAATAAAGCTGAATGGCATGACAGATTTTCGGCACCTATCAGAGTGGCAGCCATTTCCAACTTCTTTTTTATTCTATATACTGTCAATGTCACTAACATAGATTACATTTCAATTACCTTTTTCTATTCACTGACTCACATACATTTCTCTTAATTGCTAGATCCTTCCACGCAGTTTTCCCATTGTCTGGCTTCCACAACCTTATTTCCGTCACAGGTTGTACAGCCAATGGTCACCACATTCCAGAGTATATATCTGGTGTTTCAAGTGGGTTTTAGGGTTCCCCAGATTTAGAAATATGTACACCTGAACATAAAACTGGGTTCAGTTTTCTGAAGTCTGACCAATGAGCTGACATACTGATAGCTCACTGAGGTAAAAGAAGCTTTGTGATACTTTCAGTGAACGAGGCAGAGCAGCCTAAATGCAACTGATTAAACCACAAATAATACTTCTCAATCAAATGGCCTCTTATCTTTCTTGTCTCTAAATATACCCTTTTACCACACAGCTCGTTCTTAAAAAAAAAAAAAAAAAAATCCGGTGGTCACAATGTCAATTGCTAACTTTATTTTCTATTTCTATCGTCCACTTTATGAATACCCTTTTCCTCAATTTAATTAGTTAGTGTCACTCACACTTTAACTGGGAACATTGTAAGACTGAGCTGAATTTGAAAACAATGCCACGACGTCAGACTGAGTCACATCAATTTTCTAACTGCCCACCACAGCCACAGCACAACTCAACGACACCCACACGGGTATCTGCGTCCTGGAATTGGACTTTTACATTTTTATTTTAATGAAAATGATGTATTACATATAAGTAAAACAACACCTTTAAAGATGGAAAAGACCCTTTTTTTCAAGCCTCAATTTCAGTTCTAGTGGGACAGCCAGGTGGGAGGGGGTCCCTGGAGAAACTCCAACCAGCCTGCCCTCTGCAGTGGGGAGGAGCCTGGCCCCTCCTCCTCCTGTGTGGAACCCGAGATTCAGGCTGAGCGCCGGAAGCCGTCCAACAGGGACTCTGGCCTAGCGAGAGTCCCTGTTTCCCCCTTTTCTTCCTTTTCACCTAATAAAACCCTGTCTTACCCACCCTTCAAATTGTCTTGCAAGCCTGAATTTTTGTGGTCGTGGGACACAGAACCCCGTCCATGGCTGAACTAAGGAAAAGTCCTGCAACATCAGAACCTTCAGTTCCGCATAATCAAAGCTCAATGCAAAAGAATCATGAGCATAAGTCCTCTAAGAGCATAAATAATCAAGTGTTGCTGATGTTCCCTAATATTTGTGGGTTTTCAGCCTACACCCGCACATATCTAAACTGTTATCAATGGCATGAATGAGTCAAGACTTCAGTGAGGCAGCACATATTTCAATACAATGCAACTTCGTTGGCCACAATCAATAGAGTGTTTTTCACTATGCCATGCTTTGAGTATTCAGCAATCACTTCAGAATGGCAGACTGCCATAAAATAGAGACCAAATCCTACCCAGAGAAATTTTATGGTTTAAACAGATGTTCTAGAGAATTACTGAAAATTAATGTCCCAGTCCTAAGGTATTATGGCCAGTTAATAAGTGACATGGTGAACCATTGTGTTGCAACAAAACATAGTAGGTACTTGCCTTGAATAAATCAATTATTTATTGTCATATTTTTGTGTCTTTCTCCAGATAAGACGGGCTGCCCTTTGAAAGTAAAAAGTACGTCTTTTTGCTTTGTATTTCTATGACCAGCACTGTGGCCGAGCTACGGTGTGCAGTGGATGGATGGATGGATGATGGATGAATGGATGGATAGATGGTGGATGGATGGATAGACAAATGCATGGATCAATATGTGCATGTATGCCTTTGTGCCACATGGTACGATGTAACAGGAGACCTTGGCCAACGGTTGCAAATGCTCACATGACAAATGACAATCATCAGATTTACCAGATGCACAAGTTACAGTCAGAAATAGGTAGTATCTGATAATATCAAGATATATAATGGGACCCAAGAAATAGATTAAAGACTGACTTTATAAAAATACAGAATTGTAAACATCAGCATCTGACCAGCCCAATCTCCTGGCTTCCAAGTAAGAAAACCATTCTGAAATGTTAAAGGAAAGGCCAATCATACATAGAGAGCTAGAAGCAGAGCTATAATCAGAAAACAGAGGTACCAACTTCAGTCCAAGGCTTGTATCACCTTAGGAATTCTATCAAGTACACACTCATGAAGTGACATTTCCTGAGGAGGTTGGCACTGGGAAAAACGGAATCCCAAGGAAGAACAAGATTTGAAGGTTTTTCCCAAAATGGTTATAATTTAAGTGGATTTATCAAGAACAATTTGTATCTGGTAATTAGGTAGTGATTTCAGAATGGAACAGGACATGAGCACCTTGGAGGACAGGACATTTGGCCTAGGGAGGTCTGGGTTGGTGGAGGACAGGACATATCTGGAGCTACAGAGCGAGAGTGGGCAGGCAGTTCAGGCATTCTCCAGTTGGCATAGACGGGACAGAATTCCTACGGGTGAGGGCTGAAAAAACAACAGGCACACATGAAGTCGTGCTCTGGGAGTTAATGAGAGGAATTTAGGTAGCCAAGGAAGAAAACTAGGCTGATGTGAGGCGACAGTAAGAAAAAATATGAAGCCACAGTAGGCTCGACCAGAACACTGCTGTGGTAAAAATGGAATCTCAATTAGCATAAGACAGTGAGCGAATGGACAGCAGTGGGAGAACCTGACAATGAGGAATTTTGAGGTTCTTGTAGATTCAGGAATAGAATAAAGTCTGAATGCTAATAGTGACCAAGTTAGAACAGAAAGCAAACCAAAAAGACAGATGCACTAGAAACGTGATTGAAAAAGACCCAGAAGGTTTAAGTCAGGGTCTTTTAATGCAGAAGTTACTTTCAAGCTATTAATGAACAAATGAAAGACTACTTGATGTCAGGCTGTGCAATGGACATTTCTATGACGGTGGAAATACTCTATGCCTGAACTAATATTGTATCCACTAAACGTATTTACATTGTTTTGTAATCATGAGAAACTGAAATTGAATTTCATATAATCTATATAAATTTAGATTTAAATAACTACAAAAACCGGTGGCCACATGTGAAGTTTGGCACATAATGCATTCAGTGTACTATAGAGCTATGAAATGCCTAAAGAAAAGGAATAAAATTCTACACATAATCAGTTTTATACTGTTATATTCTTGATGCATAATTGCTACATTCTAGGCCACCATTGCTCTCAAATATACTGGCACCAAGAAATTCTATTGCCATTTTCAAGTTGAAGTTTTCAATTATCTTTCCTTTCCTGTAACATTCTAGAAAGGATCTGAGACAATTATACAAATGTATACCAATAACATTTAAGTAGACAAAAAATGGAGAGAACATGAAATACTAAGAGACTACTGAGGACAAAAGATAAAGAGAGCATATAGAAATAAAACCCAGAATAGATGACAGTTTCTTAAGATAAGTCCTGACCTTCCTAGTGGCCTAAGGAGAGTCAACATTGTACTCTGTAACCGTTGTATTACCTGTAGCATAGAAAACTTACGTGTCATTCAGGAGAACTAATATTTTTCCTGGACTGAAGTTTGAATCACGCAAATGTCTTTGAATCGCACAAATCATTTGACCAAATCGTGCGACTCTCTGTAAGCTTGTGAGCCGTGAGTTGGCACGTTCCTGCCAGAATTGGAGAAGCAAAGGCTGAAAGAAGCAGGCAGATTGACAGGTGATGTAGATGCATGGAGACAAAGAAGGGGTCTTTGGACCAATGGCTCTGTTGCCCCCGAGACCCACCCCTGTCCCTGGGAAACAGGAGACACCCCCATCCTTGATAGTAACCCCCTCCTCTCTTCTTATATTAGCTTTAGTTGGTTCTGTTCCTGCCAACCAGATGAGCCTTAGTGCAGAGGGGAACATCTTTCAGGAGTTGACGAAGAGCGGAGCAGTGTTAGTGGGTGATTTCCTCAGCGACCACGCTGTAAGAGGAGATTGTGCATCTGTTTCTGTCTCTGTTTCTTGCACTGCCCGTTGCTGTGAGTTGAGAGTTTAAGGCTGAGGCACATTCAGCAAGGGTCATTTACAGAACTTCAACAGCACACTCACCAGCCCCTTTCTCCCCCACAACGTGCAAAGTGCAATATTACCCATATTAAATTGATTGAAAGTTAAGTTTTTGTCATGGATTCCATGATACCACTCACGAGCATTTGTGAGCTACAAGCTGAAGACCTACCCGTCCTGAGCTGAATCGAGAAACCCAAGCATTACCTTCAACGCCTGCCTGCCCTTCCTCCACACGAGGCCCATCACGAGTCCCACTGAATTTGGTCTTTCACCTCTCCTCTTGCCCCTTTGCAACCATGTTCCTTCCTCCAGCAGGAGTATTCTTTTAAAAATGCAGATCCGATCATGCCACTTCTCTTATATGAAGCTTCCAGCATCTGACTTCCAGGACTGCATCCTTCAGGGTGGGCTTGCTGGGCCCTGCCCATTTGCTGGTCTCTTTCACTCTCCTCCAGCCACTCTGGTCTCTCCATGCTACAGACACGCTTTGCTCTCTCCTGTCTCAAGGTTTTACCTCAAGTTGTTCCTTTCTTCCCCTGTCCTGCCTCACTTCCTCCGTTTCTTCCATCTCTTATCTAATCTGTAATTATATAGCTGCATGGTTTTTCATAAATATCTGAAACCCCCACTGAATTGCAAGCTCCTTGAGGGGAAGAAGCTTATCTATTCTGCAGACCATTGCTTCTCCCTGTGACGCAGACAGAGCCTGCAGTGTAGTAGATACTGCCTATAAAATGGACAGGATGCTTGGATTTGCCTTATCTGACATTTTAAGGACACACTTTATAAATTGTAGAGGCCTATGCAACCGTCTTTGTTTTTACTTAGAGGATACAAATTATATCATTCAACAGGATGCCACAGTTCCATATATTTCTCAAAATGTGACCAGATGCACCATTTTTAATGAAAATTAAGCTCTACTTCCAAGTTAAGGGAAAATTATTTTAAGCTATTGATACAAGTTTTAAGAATTCAGCAATTTAATTGTGCATTTCTATGTGAAATAAAAACAGGAAACTTATTAGGGTGTTTTCTGTAATATGAATAATTAATATTTGCAATTTAGAAATCTATCTCCCTACAATGTAGCTGTAGTCTCAGAAGGAAAGTGTATTAAAACAATAGCTAAATGCTTTCAATTCAAAGTACTTGGTATTAAATCCCTCAGGCATCAAAATAGCTCTGTAGTCTTTTCTAGAATAGTATGTCAAGCAGTCTTAAACACATATTTTATTGGCATCAGAAAAGCAACTGCAAATGTTTTCTCTTGTATTCAAACTCCTTTAAAAAAAAGATTCCATTGCTGAGCTCTGACAAATATGCCTCCTACTACCACACCAGGTTCCTTTGCAAACACACAATTCACAATTATAAGCAATTTTGTAAAATGCCTTGGAGTGGTTAAATATGTAATTGGGTAATTTTCTGAAATGCTTATTATTTACTTCAGCCTCATTTCAGTCTCACTGGTAAACAGTATATTCCTGTTAAGTGTTATTATCCCCAAAAACGCTTCCCTAATCTTCAGTGTTCCTTTAACATTCCTATAAACACATCATATATTACTTGGGGACGTGGATCATGAAACACAGAAGCTACCCGTGCCAGTCCCTTATTTAAATGGCAAAGTGGTCTTCCTTGTCTCTGAACTGGCATTTTCTAAATCATTCGCATAGTGGAAAATGAACAATAGGACTTTTAAACCTCCTTATGATTTAGATTATATCTTAGCTGGTTGCAAATCTCATTATCAGCTTTACAGCTGTTTTTCTACCTTGATTTATTTTTATTTTTGGATCAGAAGGAAGAATGGCAAAATTACAGCCTAGACGTTTGCTTTGGAAAATAAAGTTTGAAGTTAGCTGTTGTTGATTTATACCCAGTATGCTATACTTAGCATGAGTGTACAGTTAAGCATACTTTATAGGTAATTACTCCTTCTACTGATATGATGATAGCTACAGAAGCTGTGTACAACCGAGAACAACACCCAATTCTTGCAACAGTACCTTCTAAAGTGATATATTAGGCAAATAAATTGTGATGATGGTGGTGGTATTTCATCCAACAAGAGATATTACTCCCTCTGAAACCAACACCTTTTACTACTTGCTTAGTGATATATGAACAATAAAAACTCACCAAGATCACTGATTTTGTTGAAATGAAGAGAAAGTAAACAGTCTCTAACCGAAACGAGCATGTTCAAATTAAAATAGGGAGTAACAAATCAAAAACAAAATAAAACAAAATGCTTTGAATTGTTTTTGAAGGCAAAGTGTCCCAAATACTTTTACTTCTATGCTCTATTATTTTAGGTCCTACTTTTCTACACCATAACACAGTATTTTAATATTAATGAACTAGTTTCCCTCTATGTTAATAACAGAGATCAATTAAAATTTGGTCTTTGTCATTTTGCAGTTAGGTTATTTTAACTCACGATACAACATGTACAGTTCTTTTATTCTTCAAAAATATATAGTATTAAGAAACCTAAACCATTTTAATCAAAATTTCTGCTATGACTTGAAGACTACAGAAGCCCCTATTTTTGCCTGTTGTTCCCTTGATAAAGTATTGATATGGAAGTCTCAATTACTAAAACAGAAAAAACTTATGCCTGCTGTCATTGACCACATTTTTTTTTTTTTTTTTTTTTTAGACAGAGTCTCAATCTGTCACCAGGCTGGAGTGCAGTGGCTCAATCTTGGCTCACTGCAACCTCCGCCTCCCGGGTTCAAGTAATTCTTCTGCCTCAGCCTCCTGAGTAGCTGGGACTACAGGTGCACGCCACCATGCCCAGCTAATTTTTGTGTATTTTCAGTAGAGACGGGGTTTCACCATGTTGGCCAGGATGGTCTCGATTTCTTGACCTTGTGATCCCCCCACCTTTTTTGTTGTAAAATGATCCTTGATATGCTTTATGGACAACCCCTCCCCACGGTTCCACAGAACACAGTTTGATAAACATCAATCTAAAGGTACTGCAGAGAGGCTGAGATGCTAGTGTGTCTTGCAGAGCCATTAGGAGGCACTGTCTCCACGTAATGATTTGATTGTATTTTTTCATGCTGAGTCTGACCAATTTCACGGATTCAGTAAATAGCAAGACTTGGTTTAGGGGCCAACAGACAAGGATCATAACATCTTTGAGGTGGAAGAAGTCCTAGACATGAAAGAGGTTTCGTGAATAAAAGGTGGAGAGGGAAAATGAACTTTACAGTCAGGCAGACCTATGTTTACGTTTAGCTTCTGAGAGCCTTAGTTTCCTCATCTGCAGAAGGAGATTATTAGTATCAACCACAGAGAATCACTGTGAGGCTTATATATGGTAATGTACGCAAAAGGCCTGCCCTAGTATCCAGTAGCTAGAAAGTAACGTGACCAAAATAACCAGGTTAAGTTGGGGGAGAGTCAGGATTAGCCTCACGACTTATAGTTCAGTACTATTTCTACCATAGTGATCTAATTTGAAGAACAAGTTAGCTAATGAGTGCATCTTGCTGTAGGTCCAAAAACAACCTCCAAGACAAACTCAGCATTTCCCTTACAACAATCAGCATGGGCCGGGCACGGTGGCTCATGCCTGTAATCCCAGCACTTTGGGAGGCTGAGGCGGGCGGATCACTAGGTCAGGAGATCAAGACCATCCTGGCTAACACGGTGAAACCCCATCTGTACTAAAAATACAAAAACAAAATTAGTCGGGTGTGGTGGCAGGTGCCTGTAGTCCCAGCTACTCAGGAGGCTGAAGCAGGAGAATGGCGTGAGCCCGGGAGGTGGAGCTTGCAGTGAGCCAAGATCAGGCCACTGCACTCCCGCCTGGGCGACAGAACGAAACTCCTTCTCAAAAAAAAAAAAACACAAAAACCAATCAGCATGGCAGAAAAAAGAACGCTCCGAAGCAAAGCTGCAAGCATTAACCATTGTACTTCTGATGCCCATCTAAAGACACACAGGAAATTTGCTTAGAAATTATAACACGGTGGAGAAGTAAAGAGTTAGAAGTCACTCTCAACTGAGGCTGTTAAGGTATTTGTAACTATGTTACCTTAAAGGCTACTGTTCTAATAATAAAGTTGTCCTGTCCTGGCTGGGGGTGGGGGGTTGGGGGTGTGGGGATGGGAGTGCAGGGAGGTAGGGGTCTTCCGGACACTGCATCAGGGGAGGTAGCAGCCCCTCACCCAGGTGTGACTAGGCTGGGATAACATGGATACTGTGGTATCCCTAGAGTATCCATGTTATCTGGCTTTAGTGATGGCATTCCTGAAAATGAAATGTGTATCTGAAATGTGCTTTCTGTTAAGATGTATCAAAAATTTATGTTTTCCTGAATTTTAAAACTGACTGGTTTAGAAAAATGAATGGATGACTTCATTTTTTCTACTTTGTTCAAATCTAGTCTAATTAAGTTTTTTTTTCTGCAGTGTAAGACATGAGTTATGTCAGAAACGAGAGGTTCTGATATTTGAAATGACTAAACACGAAGTGGGCTCCCAAGGGAAGTTAGGGTATTCCTTCTGAAAGTCCTTCAAGACAGGGTTGATTTTTAAGTGTTTGGGATGGTTCAAATGCATCTGAAATAGATTAAAACTGAAAATATTAGTGCATCACATATAGTAGGAAAGTATTATTTTGTGAAAGGTTTTTCAATTACATGCGTGTGTATATTTTATATGTTTATAGCTCTTGATGTGAAATGTATCTCTTTCCATAGGTAGCAGCAACGTAACTTTGAAATCCACTGGCCTAGATCAGTGCTCTCCAAAATTTTGGTGGAAAACCCCTATTAGTAAAAATAAAGAATTGATTATGAATACCAATACTGATTCAATGCAAATACTGCTCCTATTTTATATACATTTAAACACATGGAAAACAAAAGATAGAAAAACAAAAAAAATTTAAAGGAGGATATAAAAAGTAAATCAAACACAGAAATTATAAAGTTTTCTTCCTGTACCCCAATGAATCATAGTCTGGAGTCCACTTCTTTTAGTGTAGCTCCCAATTCCATTAGAATACCGTGACCCCAATTTCAAACTACATATTTGTTTAATATCATACTTGATTTCAGTCCACAAGCATATAAATGAGTTTTATTCATTACTCATCTGCAGCCTATTCAGAATACAAAATTTTCTGGAAAGGACTTAGAAGTTATACTAACAACCCAGTTAAAGCAGCCTACCAATGCTATCAGTAAGAAGAGAAAAATAATACAGAGTGGTAGCCTCAGTAATGCCGCTATTTATACTCCTACATATACCTCTTTCTGAAAAAGATTAGTTTAGAAAATCTGGTTTTGTGCAATAAATCTAGTATAAGAATTTTATAAAGAACTATCAATAACTTTCCAAGTTATTTGTTTTCACAAGCACGTATTTACAGAACGTTTTACATTTCTTATAATGTTAATCCCTGATTCAAAGGAATTAACTATTCCTATATCAAAGTATTAATGTAGAAAATGTCAAAAAGAAAATAAGATTTTTACTTTTCAACTATACAACTTCAATTAAACCTACATCGCAGCTTCAGGTTTCCCGTGTGAGTCATGCGTTTCTAGAATGCATTCTAAAACTGGTGTATAGGTTTGGTGGTGACTGGGTACCAGGTACTGTGCCAGTCATTTTTATATAACATCTGATTTATGACCTCTGAGTTCAGAATTCTCTTCATTTTAAAACGAGGAAATCAGCTCGACATCCAGTTGAGTGGGCTGGTCATTGAATTGGCACCATCTGAGTACAGAGTCCTCACTTTGCCCAAGGTTCCTGAAGCATGAACATAACCAAGGCTACTCCTTGGAAGCTGGGCTCCCAGTACCCCTAGAGGAATATCTTTTTGACAGAGGCTGCCAGATGTCCGCCTAAATTCCTCTTTTCTCTGGTTCCTAGGCCTCTACTCAAGGGTCCATTACTGAGACTCCCTCAAAGGTATATATGGCCAAATGACTAAGGCCTAGCTTAAGGATCTTAGGGGTGTGTGCTATTTCTGGGCTGGGATTATATGAAAGATGCATGCCTAGTTTATAATTTCATTCCCCTCTGCCAGCTGGATCTTGGATGTGGGGATTAAGTTTGACCATGGAGATATGGACAAGGCCCAGTGGGATAATAAAGGCAAAAGATACAAATGCCCCTCAGAAGATAACCACCACCCACCTGAAACGCCCACCCCAGGCAAGAATTACGCTGTGGTTGTGTGTGAGCCACTGATTACATTGTTGGCTTTACTGTAACTGTTGGCAGTTTAGTCTATAATAACTGGACGCCTCAGGTCCTGACAATCCATCCTGGGAGAGCCAGGGACTGAGACATGACCACAAATGCTGTCCTAGCCACCTGCACCCCCAAGAAGATGCTTGAATCTTTACATTTACAAAGCACAGGACAGTTAGGAGGATCCATCCTGAAACGTCTGCTAGTGAGTCTAGATTTTGAAATCAGAAAATTGGCAGAAAGAGCCCTGCATTCCCTAGGGACACTGTGTTGAAGCTCAGGAAACCAGCCCACATGGAGCATGGGGAAGGGCTTTTGGGAAGGCTGGAGGACAAGGCGTGTCTTAGGAACATCCAGTAGCTTAACCACAGGGAGCAGAACTTACATACAGAGGACTCATGTTCAATAGGCCTTTTCTGAACTTGGGGGTGCTGAGTATTTAAAAACTATTTCAGAATTGAGAAACTGATTGTTATAGGATAAAATGTGTACCCCCAAATTCATACATTGAAGTTCTAACCCCAGTTCCTCAGGATGTGACTCTATTTGGCAATAGAGCCTGCCTTTATTTATTTATTTATTTATTTATTCATTTATGAGACAGAGTTTCATCCTGTCACCCAGGCTGGAGTGCAATGGTGCAGTCTCAGCTCACTGTAACCTCCGCTTCCCAGGTTCAAGTGATTCTCCTGCCTCAGCCTCCCGAGTAGCTGGGATTACAGGCGTGCACCACCACGCCCAACTAATTTTTGTATTTTTAGTAAAGACGGGGTTTCACCATGTTGGTCAGTCTGGTCTTGAACTCCTGACCTCAGGAGATCCACCCGCCTCAGCCTCCCAAAATGCTGGCATTACAGGTGGGAGTCACTGTGCCTGGCCGGCAACAGGGCCTTTAAAGAGGTAACATGAGGCTATTGGTGTAGATCTTCACCCAATCTGACTGGTGTCCTTAGAAGACGAGGAGATGAGGACAGAGGCACAGAGGGAAAATAGACCACAGGAGGACACAGGCAGGACGATATCCACCAGCCAAGGAGAGAGGCTTCAGGAGAAATCAACCCTGCTGACACCTTCATCTCAGACTTCCAGCCTCCAGAACTGTGGGAAAATTAATTCCTGCTGTTTAAGCCACCCGGGCTGCAGTATTTTGTAACAGAAGCCTGGGCAAACTGAGACAGTAGTTGATTTCAAAAGCAATGGCCGGGCGCAGTGGCTCATGCCTGTAATCCCAGCACTTTGGGAGGCTGAGGTGGGTGGATTACGAGGTCAGGAGATCGAGACCATCCTGGCTAACATGGTGAAACCCTGTCTCTACTAAAAATATAAAAAATTAGCCTGGCGTCATGGTGGGCACCTGTGGTCCCAGCTACTCAGGAGGCTGAGGCAGGAGAACGGTGTGAAACCGGGAGGCAGAGCTTGCAGTGAGCCGAGATCGCGCCACTGCGCTCCAGCTTGGGCGACAGAACAAGACTCCACCTCAAAAAAAAAAAAAAAAGCCACAAGAAAGAGCTGTCACAGGTAGCAGCTTGGGGGAGGGATTAGGAATGATTAGGAATGATGCTGAGGAAGTAAATAAGATTACTTCTTTGAATGCTGTTCTTATTCCTCCTTCCTTGTGTTTTTCCACTGCCTTTTGTACAGTGTTTTCCTCTATAAATATATAATTCCAAGACTGGTGATGTCTAGTAATGGTTCAAAAAGCAGAAAATATAAGAAAGATTATTTTTTCCAAACACTCGAGTAGAATCAGTGATGGAACATGTGAGATCACCTGGAGGGCATTCAGACTTTACTGCAAATAAATAATACAATTACTTGGTTTGGGTATTAGATATTTATGTTCATCTTGACATTAGAATATTAAGCCACTCCTCCTCTTGCTAACTTGGTATGCATTGAAAACATGAAATTCTCTCAGTCTCCTGCTTTGGAACCAAACAGTATAAACCCTCATAAATATGTAAATCAACCCCTCTAAGCACATTATTAATTATTTCAAAGATAGTTGGAGGTCACTAGCTCATAGCAATTTCTATGCATGAAGTCTCATTAACACAAGACGTCGCACAGGGAAGAAGAATAAAGTTTTATCACAGTTACCGAATGTGTGTGTGTATGTGTGTGTGTGTTTGTATGTAAGTGGCCAAAGCAACATACAGTATTGAATGCAGCACCACCAGGCTCTGAATAGATGCCTGTGGGTGATGATGATGGTGGTAGTGATGAAGGAACGGAATCTACAGCTAGAACAGTATTTTTTTTTGAACCTGTCTGCACCAGGAATAATATTTTTAAAATCCAAAGGGATTCCAGCCTCAAATACACTTAAATTTTTCTTGACCCACATGGCCCTGCTTTCTTCTGGAATAAAGTTCTGACTAGTTGCAAAAATCTATAGCTCAGGAAGATATAGCAGGCATCTCATTTCCTGTGACACTGCAGAGATCACAGACTGTGTTGCTCAATGTGTCTCTAATGTTGCATATTGCCGAGCGGTTCTCTGGCTGCTGTAAGTCAGCTTCATTTAGGTGATTCTCAGCGATCGACATGTTCTGATACAGGCCGTGGGGCTCGCTGAGGTGGAACCACCCAAAACACCAAATCTGAAGCAGTTGAGGACGTTGGATACAACACTGACAGATGATGGAGGATATTTAACACAGGCAATGAACTCTGCTTTTTACAATTCATCAAACAAATATAAGACGCACTCTCACCGAAGTGCAATAAACTGATCTTGTCATCCAAGCAATTCTTCCCAGTCACTAGTCCAGTTTGCTTTTAAATCTCTGATTGTAAGCTTAAAATTTATCTGATGAAAAAGATAATAAACTATTTTCACACCCAATAACACACATCCCTCAACCCAATGAGGAAGACAGCCATTATCTAGTGTAATTAACAAAATATATATAACAAAAATAAGAATGAAAAAACCTTGAATGGAATAATTTGCACATATATTCAGAGGTTCAGGACTAGGAGTATTACTGGAATTTAGATGGTTCTGGAGAGGGACATTTGGCAAAACCTTTCAAGCACTACTAGTTTGAAAGTTAAAAGCAGGCAAAAACTTGCATTATTTAGGGTTGTATATATAGGTGGTAGTGCTACAAAGAAAAGCAGGGAATGATAATTATTAAGATCAGATAGTAGTTATATCTAGACAGGCAGAGGAAGCGGCTATGGAGGAGATCACACGGAGGCTTCTGGGCTGCTGGCTCACATTGTGTGATCCAGGTGGTGGTTACAGAGGTTTTCTATAACTATGCAAATCTATAACTATACAAGTGCTATAAGCACTCTTGTGTATGCATAATATGGCTCATAATTTCAGAATACATCAAACCATTTAAAATGATATATTTAAAGGTCAATTAGTATTTTATTGACTACGTTAGAATCCTCCCAGCCTCAGGAGGTGCCCACTCTGATGACAATGCAGAATGCATACATTCAAAAATTGTGCCAACTGCTGACGAGGCAGGGGGAAAGAATTCAGGCCATTCTACTATCTGTTTATCTATCTATCATCTATCTATCTATTATCAATCAATCAACCCATCCATCCATTCATCTATCCATTTATCTATCTGCACATACACACTACACAAACACACACTAAAAAGAAGAAGAAATCCTAAAGACAGCTGTTTTGAGCAACTTTTGTAGCTACCTTAAGTACTGACAGACGTCTTTCTACATTTCTTTGCATAAGTAATAAATTTATAGCTAAAAATTGTTTGTGTTTGCCCTCATAAAACAAAGGTAGAATGTGCTTTTTAAGAGTTTTTGGCAGAAATGGGTGGAAAAAATTATTTTTATTCTCTCTGCTATTCAGAACATTCCCACCTTATTTTTGCTTTCTCAAATGTTATTTTATCTTTAAACACTTAATAAGATGCAGAAAAAAAAAAGAAGAAGAAGAAGAAGGGGAAAGAAGTCAGTTTGGAGAGTCGAAATTCAAGGAAAGTAAGAACTGGGCAAAGTTGTCTTGGCGTTCCTCCCAGAGAGGAAGGGAGTGATGCTGCTGGAGCTGTTTCAAACGGACGGACGGAATCGCTTCATCTGTAATCCAGACACATGCATGCATCAGGCAAACATAAAATTCTGTTGTCTTCTCTGAAGTAGAATTCTATAAAGGCAATATTTCCAAGGCCAAAAAGATGACCGAACAGACAGTGCCTTGTTGACCAGCTAGAATGAGCTCTGCAACACCATCAATTTTGTCCTGCAGCTCTTTTTCTGGTCCTTGTCCGTGTGCCAGTCACTCCTCATAATGAAGTCACTTGATTGAGTGTTGTTCCTGTTGCAAGCAGGGAGAGGAAGGCTGAGAAGCCATTCAATAAATGTTATGTTTCGCCCTCCTCTCCACCAGCGTTAGAGACTGCTGTGTGTTGACAGCCCGTCTGCTTTTTCTCCTTGGCACAGGGCCAGATCCTGTTTCCTCCCCCATCCTTTCTACACCCTGAACACACACACACACACACACACACACACACACACACACACACACACACACGGCGTGGCTAGGCAGGGCCATGTGGCTGAGTTCTGGTACAAGGAACGTGGAAATAAGTGACATGCTCCATTTGCAGGCCTGGGATCTAAACCTGAGTCTCCAGTGTGGTGTGCTGCTTGCTCTTCCTCCGCCAGCTGGCCCCATGAAGAGGATCGAGCCGAGACACAGGGGCTGCTGTGGGTGACAGAACCAGAAGATGGCAGGATTCGGGTCTGGGTCCCTGGATAATGGAGTGGAGCAGAGGCCCCTTGGGCAACCCACACTGGACCATGACATGAGGGGAAATCAATCTTGACCCTGTTCAGCCACTGCGATTCCAGTGTTGCTTTGGTTAGAGAAGTTAGACTATTACCCTGACTTTACACCACCTCATGCATCCAATTCAAAGGAAAACTGTCAAAATTGCTAAATCATTCCCAAAAATAAAACAGGAAGGAGTTTAAACTCCGAAGCTTAGGAAGTTTGATTTAATTTCAATCAATTTGGAGGCAGAAGGAACTTTGAACTTGGACTGCAAGCACATCAGGAGTTAGTTTCAATGTGGCTTAAATCCTGGTGCCACCATTTTCACAGTGGCAATTATAATTATACAAGGTCCAGGAGCTAGAAAGAGAATGGACTGTCTGTTTCAGCGAGGCAGGCAAACAGACAGGCAGACACATGGAGATTGCATGTGGATAGGCTCTGGGTAGTTTAACATTTTAAAGCTTATAATACGGATTGCCAAATTGCTTTTTGGAAATATATGAATTTATATTCTTACCTCTTTTGAATGTGTGTCCATCATTTTATATTTTATGCTTTAAGTTAGCGATTCTTTTTTTTTTAAGACAGGGTCTCACTCAGTCACTCAGGCTGGAGTGCAATGGCACAATCATGGCTCGCTGCAACCTCAGCCTCCCAAGCTCAAGCAATCCTCCCATCTCAGCTTCCCAAGTAGCTGTGACTGTAGATATGCCCCAACACACTGACCTAATTTTTAAATTTTTTGTAGAAAAGGGGTCTCCCTGTGTTGCACCAGGCTAGCCTCAAATTCCTAGGCTTAAGTGATTCACGTAGCCCTCCCAAAGTGCTAGGATTACAGGCTTAAGCCACAGTACCCAGCCTAAGTTAGCAATTCCGTAGCAACTAATTATGTTGAATTTTTAATATGCGTGTTGGCCATTTGCATATATTCTTTTGTAACTCATCTTTTAATATATTTACCTAGTTTTCCGATGTGTTTTAGGAGTTATATTAACATGATTATTTGTATTTAGGAGAGCAATGTTCAAAAACCAAAAAATAGTCCTTCGTATTAGATTTTATGTTTTGCTCCCTAAGTAGGTGTCTGCAACCCAAGTTTCTTGACTCCCTAGGCATCGAGAATATCTCTGTATCTAAACAGGATCGGAACTGTCTGTCTCATGCTGCACTATGACTGACAACAACCAAGAAGCATAACGGACTATAGTTGGTGAGCTGACATAATAGATGGAAAGGGAATTGCATTCCAAGTTAGGTGAAAACTAGAATTACATGAAAAGTGACCTGGGAGTACAACAGTAAAAACAAAAAACAAAAGGCAAAAACATAACCGATGGACTTGAATGGTACTAATGGTGAGGCTGATGGCATTTCATAGGGAAGGTGGGAAACTACTTCCTCAGCCCCTAGAGCAACAGAAAAATCTGTGCTACCAGGGCTTATAAAGGACAAGAGGTAAGTGCATTTTGCATAGTAGCCATCATTCTACAGTAGCACTCTCAGCAAATCAACCTAAATACATGAAGCTCCACCAAGTTGGGTGAGTGCTACTCAGTTTTAAAAGGAGATGCAGAGGGTGCTTCATCATTTCAAAACAATTCCGAGCATAGACTATTAGTAATAGCTGGCAGCAAACCTTTCAGGATAATTAAAAAGATTTTACCAAGCCCATACCTTTAGGTAAGAGTTTGTCAGAGGTCCTGGAAATAGGCTGTTTTGGCTATGTTTGTCAATCTTATTTTCAACTTCATCAAAATGTACTGAAAAACCCATGCTAGCTAGCAAGTCAAATCACTACAGATGAAATAGACATGGGCAGAGGGAGTATTTTCGCATTTATGAATGCTACAGACTCCCATTGAAAATACCTTCTTGCTTACAGACTGCCCACCCCGTAGTAGTTCTTAAATATTTAAACGTGGGAACTTTAACAAACCCTGATGCCTAACCTAAAAGGTTACCATTTAATTGGTCTGAGGCATGGCCTTGGCATTGGGATCTTTAAAAACTTCCATGTAACTGAAAAGCATATCTGGGGTTGAAGAGCACAGCCTAGGGAGAGGCGGGGCGGCAGAGAAGCAGGAGTACGGAGCTCTGGAGCCAATCGTATCTGGGTTAAACTCTCAGCTTTCCTCCTCCTAACTCTGTGATCCTGGTTGCTTAATCATATCGAGCCTTTACTTCTTCCTCTGTACAAATAAGAATAATAATTTCTACCTTATAGTTGTTTTAAATATGAAATAGTGCTAATAAGTTAGAAATGTTCTTTTCTTGACCTTCTTCCCATAGAACTTTCAAAGGTATGATAGTTTAACTGTTGAGGCAGGCTTATCTATTCACACAGTGATTAGGAACGCATGTGCTAGAGCCATAACTCTCTGGCTTTGTACACCAGCATGTGCAATTTAATGAACTTCTGAGGTTCCATTCCTTCATTTATAAAAATGAGAAGAATAATAACATCCATCCTAATAGGGTTTTGTGGAGATTCAATGGAGGTTTATGAGTAAGCACTAAGAATGGCACCATATTTACAGTAAGCGCTCATTAATCATTACTCATTTTTGAATTTTAGGGAAATAAAATTTCATATCCTACCCTTAGAAGTATAACACAATATCTGGTCAAATAATGAGTTCACACTAGGAGAGCAGGGTTTCTACCTGGATGGTATTTTAAGCCAGTTTTAATTATTCATCATCATAATTTTGTCAATGAAAAAGATTGGTTCACTGTTGCCTGGCCATACCTTGAAGAATGTATAAGGTGTTTAGCTTAAGAAGTTTGAAAGAGACACAAAAAACTAGATGATGGAAACAGAAAAGAACATCTTATTACACACATCTTGATAGCAAGAGGTATTAGATATTTATCTAGAAATGAATATATACGACACTGTTAAGACGTTTGGTGCATGAGACCAGTGTAATTTGGAAAGTACTTTGCTAACTCTACGTATATTCTCATATATATATATATATATGAGATATTTTATATACATATATATCTATATATGTATATATAGTTAACAGTCCCAGGGGTTTAAAAATTATTATTATGGTCTTATAACGTCTGTATTCAAATTCTATTACATGATTTCCTAGGCTAAGGAGACACTAAATAATGAATTTGGGGGAGAGGACCATTTGTATGGGCTGGGGCAGGGTGGAGAGGAGGTGAGGGCTATAGCTGCATTTATGGAAAAGCACAGAAGAGCCTGGAACAGTGCCATGCATGGGACATTTGCTTCTTCCACAGGTTGAGTGGTGACTATGCCACCACCGCAGGAGGAATCATTCCAATTTGTGGTGATCAAAGTCCTTTGGACCACACCAAGATAGAAATACAACCACCAAACAAATTCAAAGAACATATTTACCAATAAATCTACCCCATTTGCAGCTTCATTCACACTCCTAAGTTCAGGAAAATCAAGGAATGGATTGGAGCTGTGGATTCCAGTACCAGATTAATCCATCTTTTATGATTAGATAGAAACTTTATCATTGAAAGGAACCGATGGCTTTAGGGATAAAATGTCCTTTGATTGCATAAATAAATCTTGCTTTAATTTTCTTGGAGGAATTACAATCCAAAAATAGCCAGTAGTCCCCACGGGGGCTCAAAACAATTCACACAGGCATTTTAAGCTGGGATGGTGGGGAGGTTAATGGACCACTCTTCAGAGAAATCAGCAAGGGCCACTCCCAAGATTCCATACGTCAAAGACAACACTGGGGTCTGACTCTGGAGGTCCAGCCATTTTATACAATTAGAATTGCTGAGGAGGTCAGCCAAGAACCTCCAGAGAAACATTCCACAGCACCGGGAGTGCACGATCAGCAACGTGCCCAAAGTGCCCATCGTGTTGTCAGGGGCTGTGCTGCATCTGACCACAGACAGGATCAGGCATGGACTCTGAAGCCTTCCCGTAGCAGTCCAGCTTCCATAAAGCTGTGCTTTCAATACATTATTTGTTTCTTTACAGAATTAACTGTCATTTCTGTTGTCCATACGTATTATTAATATATGTTATTTATTTATTTATTTTTTGAGACGGAGTCTTGCTCTGTCACCCAGGCTGGAGTGCAATGATCTCGGCTCACTGCAACCTCCACCTCTCTGGTTCAAGTGAGTCTCCTGCCTCAGCCTCCCGAGTAGCTGGGACTACAGGCACCTGCCACCACGCCTGGCTAATTTTTGTATTTTCACTGGACACGGGGTTTCACCACGTTGGCCAGGCTGGTCTCGAACTCCTGACCTCAGGTGATTCGCCCACCTTGGCCTCCCAAAGTGCTGGGATTATAGGCATGAGCCACTGCGCCTAGCCAACATATGTTATTTATAAGATTCATAGACATTGATATAACCTTTAGCTCCACCATAGAAGAAAGCTGTGCCCTGGGAGTAATATGGGTTCCATCAGCTCTTGTTCCTGATAATCTACCATTTTGATTTATAGTTTGATAAGCTTTGATCCTATTCTTTCCTTTCCTTTCTTTTCTTTTTTTCTCTTTTTCTTTTCTTTTCTTTCTTTTTTTTTTTTTTTTTTTTTGAGATGGAGTCTCGCTCTGTCACTGGGTCTGGAGTGCAGTGGTGTGATCGTGGCTCACTGCAACTTCCATCACCTGGGTTCAAGCGATTCTCCTGTCTCAGCCTCCCCAGTAGCTGGGATTATAGGCATGCGCCACCACACCTAGCTAATTTTTGTATTTTTAGTAGAGACAGGGTTTCATCATGTTGGCCTGGCTGGTCTCATGCCTAGCCTCAAGTGATCTGCCTACCTCGTCCTACCAAAGTGTTGGGATTACAGGCGTGAGTCACTGTGCCCAGACTATAAACTTTGATTTTCTATTTCTATTTTGTTATCATTTTATTTTATGTGTCTTGTTCTATGCTCCACGAATCAAGGCAAAGCCAAATAAACCAAGAAGAGAGATCACCAGATAAATGGGTAATTGGCTGATTTATGCATTGAATTATAGGAAATCCCAATCCCAACCTACAATGAAAGAATGTCCAAATGCATGTTTCTCTGTAAATATACACATACATGCAGACATAGACACAAACACAATATGTATATGTTTACGGGAGTGCATGCTTAAATCACAACCAAAATAACAAAAGCCAGTGTACACTGCGTGCCTACTGTCTTCAGCATGTACCCTGAAGGTACTTCATAAGGCATTATTTTAATGTGTCCACATAAAATGATGCTAATGCATTATCCCCCTTTTACCTAAGATGAAATCAAGTCACACTAAGGTGAAGAACCTTGCCCTGTATTATGTATATAGTAAGATTCAGAGCCAGCATTTGAACTAGGCTTTTCTGAGGTGCCGTATATAACCCAGGATTTGTGCAAAATGGTTCACTGGTTTATGGGGGTAATATTAGGACTTACACAGGTATTATGCAAAAAATATGAAAAGAATTGACCTCCACAAAGACTTAATGTACAGAATGATGTGTGTACCATCTCATACCCTAGCCTGTATATTGGATGGTCATATGTCATGTATTGCAAAGGGGTTATCCCAAGGGAACAGGGAGTCCCACAACCACCACTGGAGAGTGGAGCCCTCTCTTGTCAGTCACCTTTCAGCAGAAGGTCATCTGTGCTTGGCTAAAAGAATAATGAATAACATCTCATTTTAATTAAATTAACCCTATTAAAACAGATAGGTGACTTAAAAATAATCCTTCAAAGAAACTATTACTTAAAGATAGAACTAATAATCTAAACATGAGGAAAATGAGAAAACGGCAACACTGATGATGTCGGTACATACGTGAACATCAATGTGATTATAAAATAGGCTCCGAGATAGAAGCTAACGAGAGTAGGGAGCCATTATATTTAGCAAGACATTTAAAAACTAAGCAAGTAATAAACAAAATGAGTGTCTCTGTTGAGCAAATATTAAAGAAAATCCAGTTTGTTCTTGACAAAATAAAATCTATGACATCTGAAAGTTTCTCTTTGCATAATATAGGGAAACATTGTAACTGGATATACAGTTTTTAAAAAGGCTGAAATAACGCATGCTAAACAATCTTGTGACAAACCGAACTATATTTTCTCATGAGTGAATACTTACGGAGATACATACTAAAACATGGTTGAAGCTATGAAGACACAGGGATGGAACCGAACCATGCCATGTGGAAGACTGACTACACAGTTGAATGGCAGTACAGTTGTTTCTAGCCTGTCTCAGCTTCTGGTTACTAGTTCATTTATTAAAATAGCAAAACACACAAATATGTAACTTTTGCAAGTGTAGTTGTTAAACATTAAGGAAAAGAGGTGCCAGGGAATATAAGTTCTCAATAGCAACTGGTATTTTAAAAAATAAAAGCAAATTTCTATGAGTATTATATTTAAGTAACCAGTGATGAGGTGGCCACATTCACAAAAAATATGTAGAAGGATTCCAAAGAAACTTTGCAACGCAACATCTTTCCATCCATTCATCCCTGCCTCACTCCCTATTAAAACCAAGAAGTTGAACCCAAGAGTGCATAAGATTCTGAGGATGGCATTGGCATACTGAATTTAAAAATAAAAGTCTAAAAGGTATTTAAAACACAATTAATATTTAGTAGAATCCATATAATGCATTTTAACAACTTAGAGCTTGACCACGCAAAATTCTTTTCAAGGAGGTTGTTAGTTATCTCGTGGCAAAGAACCACCAAAATTAAAGTTAATTTACACACATTCTTTACAAGTGACCCAACTTTGCTAATCTTTTCTGTATCTACAAGGGGCTGTCAACAGTGTGCTATATAGAAAATATTTTTGAAAATAATATATGTAACCTGTCCCTGAAAGAAAAGGTGATGTTTTCAACATGACTGAGAAAAAGAAACACCAAAGGATCCTAAACACATGAAAAGATGCTCAACTTTGTTTAAAATTAAAAAGAAACACACAGCCAACTACATAGAATAACATTTCTCAAATATATAATTAGAAACAGAGCAAAAGCCTTTCGGCTCCCCTGTTGGGGAGGAAGTGGAGAGCCTGATACTGCACTTTGCAATTGCTGATGGGCATGGAAAGCGCACCACTACTGGGAGGGGAATTTGGAAACAGTAAAATAAATACAAATTTTCCCTTTGGTGCAGTAACCCCTCTTCTAGGGAGCAGATCCCAGTAATACTCTGACAACAATATGAAAATATGGGTGCACACAAGTCTATTAGTTGTAGCAATATTTACAGTAAAAAAATGAAAACTTAGTGTTTGCCAGTAAGGAAAAAGTAAGCTATACCTACACAAGGGAATTCAATAATGCTATATATTTTTATATGGAAGAAAATATCTATACCGGACTAGGGAGTGATCTTTAAAATATAATAGGTACTGTAGAGTGAAAAAAGCAAGGTAAAGAAAAATGTGTATAATCTACTCTCTACTGAAGAAGGTGACACATCTATATCATTTTTGATATCATCTATAGTATGTTTACCTATTTTTAAAATAGGTAATTGTTTTTAATAAATGTTTACCTTTGGGAGAGAAAAGGAATATTATTTACCTTTATTTATTTATTATTTACCTTTGGGAGAGAAAGAGAATGTAGATAAAGGGTGTATTTCTTTGAATATAGCATGTTTTGTAGCTTTTGCTTTGGAATAATGGAAATATTTTACATATAATGAAAACACAATAAATTTAAAAGCAGTGAAAGGCCAGGTGCAGTGGCTCACGCCTGTAATCCCAGCACCTTGGGAGGCTGAGGTGGGCGGATCACCTGAGGTCAGGAGTTAGAGACCAGCCTGGTTAACATGGCGAAACCCCATCTCTACTAAAAATACAAAAATTAGCAGGGCGTGGTGGCATGCACCTGTAGTCCCAGCTACTTGGGAGGCTGAGGCAGGAGAATCACTTGAACCCGGAAGGCCAAGGTTGCAGTGAGCCGAGATCATGCCACTGCACTCCAGCCTCGGCGACAGAGCAAGATTCCATCTCAAAAAAATAAATTAATTAATTTAAAAATTTTAAACAAAGCAATGAGAAATACATATTCAATTGATAACATAACTATACATTAACTTATATGAGTTTATATCCCTATAAGGATATACCCTAATGACAAAACAAACTGCAAAAATCTTAACATTGTTTCCAATAATCACACTTAGGTGAAGGTGTCAATACTGTAATACTGATACTGTTGTGGGTGCATTCCAAAGTAAGGCAAATGAGTAATTTTGTTGGTATCACTCAGTAACAGAATTTTTGCCAAGGGTGAAAGAAACAACAGTTGTAATATTGGTGACTTTTCAATGAAAATTTGGTAACACTGGATTTGAACTGAAAATGTTAGTATAACTAATATTGCATTTGTACTTAAAAAAAAAAAAGTCTCCTAGCTTGTTCGGCTAGGCCTAGAAACAGTAACCAACATGGTGACAATGAGCATTCCAAGCACCAAGACTTTTAAATACTATTTCCTCCTAAAGGGAGCCAGAGCTCCTGAGAAAAATGGCTGCTTGCAGGTTATTCGGCGAGAATTACAAGAAAGGTCGAGAGCATCTTGTTACACTGCAAATCCTGACTAATGGGTGCAGGAAGGTTCACTGTAGTATTTTTCCTTACTTTTGTATGTTTGAAATCGTCTAAAATAAAAAGATACACATTAAAAGAAAATGAGTTCAAAATGAACTGATAACTAAAAAGATAGAGTGTGAAGAGAAGACTTGAAAATGTGTGTTTAGAAATGTTTCTATTGTTTGTGGCTTTGTGAAGGCAGAAGGCTTACCAAAACAAAATCGTCACAATAAAAGCATTACAGAGTTTTCCAATCTGTAAATAATAAACTTCACTAGATTTTGGATGCTTTTGTTAAAAAGAAAGGCACAATAACTTTCAACAGGTTTTCCTTAACAATATGTTAACATATATTATGTGAATCTTAGTTTTAAAAATCATTGCATTATTGGTAGATATGCTTAAAAGTGAGTATCATAATTTACAAAGTCAACAAAGCAATTAATTTATTCCATTTGGATCTTTTTATCATTTGGAGGTATATTTTTTAGCTATAATTGACATTAAAACTAAATCTTGAAATAAATTGAACTTAAAACCTCACCATTGAGTCAAGGTATCCCATAGTTTCAAATTAAGTTTTGAAGAATTAATGAAACATATTTAATCACATTGCAGTCATTTATACATAGAGAGAGATAGGAACTTTTACTTCACTCCAGGTACATAAATTACCTCAAAGTAGACCAATGATCTAAATACAAGAGGTAAGCTATTGGAAGAAAATATGGAAGCAGATCATCATGATCTCAGATATGGCAATGAAGTCTTTTGTTTGACACAAAAAGTATTAGCAACAACAACAAAAACAGATAAATTGCATTTCATCAAAACTAGAAACTTTTGTTCATCAAAGGACGTTATGAAGAAAGTGAAAAGACAACCTACAGAATGGGAGAAATATGTGCATATCCTATATCTGATAAGGATCCAGTAGCCAGAATATATAAAGAACTCTTACAACTCAACAACAAAAACATAACTCAATTTAAAAATGAGCAAAGAAAGGACTTGAACAGACATTCTTATAAGGAACAGATATGAATAGTAAACAACCACATGATAAGATAATCAACATCACAGTCATTAGAGAAATGAAAATCAAATCCACAATAAGACACCACTTCACACTTAGTAGGATGACTAGTTAGAAACAGTAACAAGTGACGACAAGAATGTGGAGAGATAGAAACCTGGGACATTGCTACACTGCTGGTGGCAATATAAAACGGTACAGCAGCTGTGGAACACAGTGGGCAGTTCTCCTAAAGGTTAAACTTCGAATTCTGCTTCTCGGTATATATCCAAGGTAAATGAAAGCAAATGTTCATACAGAAACTTATATATGAATGTTTACAACGGCATTATTCATAATAGCCAAAAAGATGGAAACAACACAAATGCCCATCCGCAGACGAATGGACACACAAATTGTGGGGTATCCACACAGTGGAATATTATTCAGCCATAAAGAGGAAAGAAATATTCATACACGCTGCAACTTGAATAAACCTCAAATACATTATGCTAAGTGAAATAAGGCAGACACGAAAGGTCACCTATTGTACGATTTCTTTTATAGGAAATACCTACAATAGGCAAATCCATAGAGAAAGAAAGTGATTGGTGGTGGCCAGGGCTAGGGCAGGGGGTCACAGGCAGTGATTAGCTGGGTAGGAGGTGTTCAGAAAGTTTTGAAGCCCGGCAGAGGTAGTGGTTGTGCAACATTGTGAATGCACGAAATGCCACTGAATTGTACACTTGTAAATGCTTAATTGGTTACACGAATTTCACTTCCATGAAAATGTATATATGTAATAACAGTATAGTACAAGTAAAGGGTGCTTTGTAATGTTAAAAGATAAAATATTAAGTAGTTCAGGTTTATCTCATTCTTCTTTCTTTTTCACATATGTTATTTTACATATATTCGGTATGTGTTCAACATTTTGAGTGATAGAGGTATACAATTTAAAAATTAGGTAATACTGCTCTAGTTCCAGGGTAACAAATCTAGAACATGGAGAGTGACTCTAACCCACAGAAAAACTTGGTATACCTTGGCTGAATAATATTGACAAACTTATTCTCAATGCCTTTATGCAAATAATGCATTTTCCAGTTCAACACAATTCCTTCATTCCCCAGAACTTTTATCTTTTGCGATCCAAACATTAATGTTTCATATCCAGCAATGATCAAATTTAAATTTTCAACTCTTCTGCAAGGGTTTACATATATCTAAGCCAGTTTTACATCAATAGTTGTTCTTCTGTTCTTCATTAGTATTAGAGATGGAGAGAAAACATGCTAGACTTACCCACACAAGGCAGGGAGTAGCCAAGTTGAGGGTCGTGAACAAACTGCCGATCATTGAGTCTTGTCACACAGTATAAGTGGAAACAGTCTAAGCAAATCACGTGGCGGGAGTTGCACTGGAAAACCAGGACGGGGCTCCTGCAGAGAGAAAGGAAGATGTTTCCTCTAGTACCTGTCAGTGTGGAAAGGTAGCACGTGCTTTAGACCAATTTCTGTAATCCTGGAGGGTTGTGTAGACTGTGCTCTGTGCAAAGACTGGAGCTGCTAAGCATTAAGCTCACGTATACCAACGCTACATCTTAAAAATTGGAGGCACTCAATGAACTACATAGAAAACTGATTCTCCTAATTTTACATTTTTTATGTTAACACATTTATCAATCTTTTGATTAAACCTGAGCTAAAATATAATCTCTTTCTGGAAGTCTTCCCTGACTCAGAATTCCCAATTAACCTATCAAATCATCCCATCTGCTTGTATATATTTCTATTGATCCGTTATTACACCATAGTATTCATATCTTCTCCTTTCTCATAGACTGTGATCTCCTGGAAAGTAGTTCCTATGTTTATTTTGATATTCCCATAGTACTAGGCATTGTAAAGTTTTAAATGAATGTTTTAAAAATTTAAATCTTTAAAACATTTTGAATATTTTTTTCCTCCAAAGTATTTTAAGGGAATCAAAAAAATTTAGGACTTGTATATAGTGATTTACTAGTAATCCCATAAACATAATTAGAGAAAATTCAACAGTGAAATAACAGATTTTCAAAATTCTGCTATCCCACTTATTTTAAAGCAATATGTAATACAAAACAAAGAAAATAAAATTCCTTGGTAATTTAATTATAACTATGTTATAACAATAGAATCTGAGTTTCCCCACTATCAAAAGAAAAATTACTATTGCATCAAAGTAAAAACGTTAAACATTTTCTCACATTTTATTGGCAAATAAAAAAGTAGAATTTAGGGATAAAAGGTTATCCAACAGGGATTCTTCTACTGCAAGATTTTGTCTATTGTGCCATCTCAAAACCATCCAAATATTCAATTTCTCAGAGTATGGTTATGGGATTACTAATTAATCAATATATATAAATCCTAAATTTTTTTATCCCTTTAAAATACTCTGTAGAAAAAAAAATCTTAAAAGCCATGTATTTTTACTGGAAAATGAACCACACAAGTTTATGTCAAACAGGAGACAAGCTCAATACATGAATTTGAAATCAGCCCCAAGGCGATTTTAATAGTAAGAAAGTTATTGGAGTCTATTTAGATAAGCCTATTTCCTATGTAATTATAACAAAATACAAAATAAACATGTTCATTTTATACCCAATCTTTAATACCTATAAGAGCTCTTCAAAAGCCCTTTTTCTAGAGAAATGAATAATACTAATAATATAAAAGATAATTTCTTAACACCTAAAAGATTTTCAAAATTCTGTTATCCCACTTACTTCAAAGCAATATGTAATACAAACAAAGAAAATACAATTCCTTGGTATTTTAATGCCATGGATGTGTAAGTAATCGGTCAACTTAATCTGAGCAAGGGCGCACCTAAAGGTGCGGCTTCTCCTTTCCCCTCTTGGAACCTATCCAAGTCCTTCATAATGCTTTCCTATTTCTAACCAAACAGTCACTCGCATACACATGCTCAAGCACACACATACTTTTTTCACTTTGCGACCCTATGAAGCTGCTGTATTCTACCTTTTTCTCTCACAGCTGTTATGTGAAAAATATTCTCCATCTTGCTTTCAGCAACATGGTAGACTAAAACCTTTATAGACCTCCCAATCTGCTACTAATTCATGGAGAAAATATTAGAACATTTATGAAAATATGCCTGTATATAACAAAGTTAAAAAGAAAGCTTAGAGGCCAGGCGTGGTGGCTCACGCGTGTAATCCCAGCACTTTGGGAGGCTGAGGCAGGCGGATCACGAGGTCAGGAGATCGAGATCATCCTGGCTAACACAGCGAAACCCCGTCTCTACCAAAAATACAAAAAATTAGCCTGGCGTGGTGGCGGGCGCCTGTAATCCCAGCTACTCAGGAGGCTGAGGCAGGAGAATGGCGTGAACGCGGGAGCTTGCAGTGAGCCGAGATCGCACCACTGCACTCCAGCCTGGGCGACAGAGTGAGGCTCTGTCTCAGAAAAAAAAAAAAAAAAAAAAAGCTTAGAAATGACCCTGTAGAGGAAACATAAAGAAGACTTACAGAGCCTAAATGGTCAGCCCATGAACTCCCGCCGCAGTGGCCCAGAAAGCCATGGCTGCATGGTATGCAGCCATCAGTGTAGCTTCTGCAGGCTTTTCCATTCCTGTTAGAAGAGTTCTTTCTCACATGGATGGACAACAACACCCTTCTATAGTTGTCTCCTTCAGTTTTAATATGATCCCAAATGACTCATACCATCTAGACAACACATGGAACATCAATTGTCCTACTCTATTAATGACATCCTGCTATTTGGAGAACATTAACAAGAAACAAGCACTACGTTGGCGGCCATGGTGTGAAATCAACCCTGTGCAGTGACAGGAGCCATTAGGGACATTAGGGAAAGTTTAGAGGTCCAAGTCTTGGGGCCTGGAAGTGCACACCTTCCAATATAAATAGTCCATCTTACCCATCCTGCAACTGGCAGTGAAGCACAGACAGCTGCAGACGTGGTGGGTCCAGAGTTTTGGTTCCCACAGAGTGAAGTGTATCTTCCTAGGGACACAGGAAGAGTCCTACTGAAAACTAAGCTACAGCTGCACCAGGCCACCTCAACCTCCTTGAACTGAGGATGTCTACCTTGAATAAAAAATAGGAGAAATGGGCACCAGGTAACAGTGGGTTACCAGATAGTGAGCAGTGAAGGGACTAGGGTCTGACACATAGAGGTATGGTCAGCATTGGAAGTGAAGACAGAGACTCATGTAACTCCCTTGAAGAAATGCCACTGCCCAGACGCAGGTGTGGAATGCAACCTGGGAAGCTGGAATGTTGTGTTTGTTTCTGCATGTCCTCTTCGGAAAAGAAAGAAATTTACAAGTTACAGGGAGTCAAAAATGATAAATGAGTCATTCAGGAATTCTGATTGTCTATTACTATACATACACAGTCAACTTGGATATATACCTATATACAGATATAGATAAATGATAGATACAGATATCAATATATGAATGTATGTACTAAGATACACAGATGAAGATATAGAAAAATATATATGCTGCCTTTATACACACACACGCACATACACAGATAATGTTATAAAGACGGTGTATATGTGCATTTCACATAGAATTATCAGTCACCTGGAATTCTTGATATAGCTGTGAGCTAAGATTGCTCCTCTCCTATTAAGATATTCCTTGTAGTTTTGGAAAGTTAGGTGAGGAATAAACATGACACCAATAAAAAGTTATTAGATTAATCACCTAAGGAAAGGAGTAAAAATCTTTTCATGGCTAGAAGGTCTACATCATTAACTTCCTAAATGCTAAATCAAAGAGGAGGGGAAAGCTAGTGTTTATGGGCACCTACTTCGGGTTAGGTGGCTTGCTAGGAACTTCGCAGACTTCCTTTCATTTCATCCTCCTAAAATAAACTGCCCCTCCCCTACCGTCCATCCTGTTCTCTCCACACCTCCGTCCCCTCCAGCTGGGAAGTTCCTTGCGTAGCCTAGGATTCTTCTAGTTCCTGTACACCTAGATGCATGCTCTTTGCCATCTAGTCTCACGGTAATACTCACCTTCATATTCAAAGCCAAATCACAAATTCCTAGGTCCAGTTCAAGACTAAAGATCTCCAAGGAACTTTCTCTGGAGCCTAACACCTCACTGCCTGTTCCCTTTTTCTTTACCTTTCTTCAATATTTATTTAAAAAGTTCATCTGTAATGTACTTCAATACTGGCCTGACTTTTGTTTAAAGTGTTTCATATACTCCTACCTTAGCTATCAACATTAAATGAAAAGTCATGAAATTGTAGAGACCCTACTTGCTTAACCCTTTCATGACCCATGCCTCATCAAATACAATGCTGAGCACCTGATCGTTTTGTAATCAAGAGTTATTGATTATTCTAGTGGATAAATGAATGGGTCACTATTTTTGTAGTTTCTCATACTTTTATAATTTCTCTGCTCTCATTCACATGTTGTTCACTAAATTTCTTATTGAACATCTACTTTGACTAAAGTAGGCACTTAGTAAATGCATGTGGACTACAGCACCCAGTGAGTGGATAAATACCTTATAGTTATACTTGGCTTACACAATCACAGGGCGTAGTTGAGAGACACAAGATTACCATGGAACAAGTATTACAAGGAAGTATCTGTAATCCCCAAACTCTGGGAGCCCGAAAGTTAGGAAAAGAGAATTATTGAGTCAGGATGGATCCATTAGGGAACCTGAATTGAATTTAAAGAAATGGGAGGATTGCTGTTTGGTCACTGGAAAGAAATGTTGTTTCTAAGCAGGAAGGAATCACAGACATGCAAGTATGCTTGGAACAGAAGAGCAATCAGGTGGGCTGATCAAAAAGATGTATCAGGAAAATGGTGGGGGACAAGATGAAAAGAGTTGAGAACAGAGCAGATTCTGGCCAGAGATCAGGGTTGACTCTAGGAGACACACCTAGCATAAGGCCTCTAGACTGTGGGATTCACTGAAGGTTTCTGCTATGGTCTGAATGTTTGTGTTCCCTCAAAATTCGTATGTTAAAATCCTTATCTCCAAAATGATGGTGTTAGAACACGGGGTCTTTAGGAAGTGAATGGTGTGAGAGAAGAGCCCTCATGAATAAAATTAGTGCCCTTTTAAAGAGACCCCGGAAAGCTCCCACACACGTTCCACCATATGAGGACACAGTGAGAAGCCACCGTCTATGAACCAGGAAGTGGGGCTCTCACCAGACACTGGATCTGCCAGTGCTTTGATCTAGGACTTCCCAGTCTCCGGAACTGTGAGAAATAAATTCCTGTTGTTTATAAGCCACCAGTTTATGGGATTTTGTTATAGCAGCCAGAATGTACTAAGAGAGTTTTTAAACATGGGAAGGGAGTGATGTTTTAGTAAGTTTAGCTCTGACAGAAGTATGGAGGGAAAGCTGGAAGTAGTGAGAACTACTTGAGGTCATTTTGATAATTTAGACATGAGTTACTAAGAACTGGACTATGATGTGCAAATGGCTCTGGGAGTGGAAATGAGAAGAAGAACAGGTGACATTTCAGAGCAGGACCCGCCAGGACTTATCCTCTCATGGGTCTTTTGTTCCTCCTGACATTCCTGTGTGCCCTTTGCTCTAATTATCTATATATAAATGTTAATTGATCAATCCAGAGATGATTTCACCCCAATGGGCCAGGTTAAAGAGCGGTAAATTAAAGGTTAAGTAAAGTTCTCAATCATAAAAGACTTATAAATGCTTTCCTTGACAATGCCAAAGAGTTATTTGTAACCAATGATTTCTCTGTTTTGATAAAAAGCGACCCTTTGTTTGCAGAATATTTAAGCACAATTGAAGGAGTTTGAGTTACAAATAATGTGGCAAGTCATTCACATACATTAAAAAAGTAGAATATGGTTACACAGTGTTCCAAATATTTAAATTCTTGTAAAGTTAGTATTCTAGCATCTACAAAAGTAGCATGCAAGTTTTTATGTTTATCTAGAAAAATGTGCAATTTACTCTGCTGTCCACCTTGTTTGTTCTCTCTCATTTGCCCTTCTTCACACACTCTCAGGCAAAATCTGTCTGTTTCTCTTTCTCTCCATTTGCCTGATTCTTTCCCATGTGTACATCTTCATTTATACTCATTAAGAGAGAGGCTATGGATGAAATGTGACATATATCGAAAGCAATGTGCCAGATATTTCAAGCTATGCAAAGATGAGGAAGCAAATCTAAGCTCTCAAGGACATATAAATCCAGTAGAGTGGGCAGGAGAGGGAAACAAATACTTATTATACAGGACAGAATATTTTAAGTCATGTTAGAGAGATAGGATATATTGCCACGCCCACGCTCTGGGGTAAGCAGCCTTCAAGATGTTCTCCAGTGAGCTCCACCTCCTCTGTAGTTCCTCTCCACATTGAATGGATTGACTCACATGCAATAGGAAAAGTGCAGAAACGGCAATGTGTGACTTCCAAGAGTAGGTCAGAAAAGACACCGCAGCCTCTGTCTGTGCTCTTACAGATCACTTGCTCTGAGGAAAGCAAGCAGCCATGTTGGGAGGACACTCAAGCAGTACTATGGTGAAGTCCATGTAGCAAGAAACTGGGGCCTTCTAACAACAGCTGGCATCTACTTGGCAGCCAGTTGGCAAGCCCTAGGATGACTGAAGCCCTGGCTGACCTTTTGACTATAACTGCATGAGATACCCTGAGCAAGAACTATCCAGCTAACCTGCTCCCAAATTCCTGACATGCTGAAACTGTGAGAGGCAATGTTTATTATTTTCTTCAGCCACTAAGTTATGGGATACTTTGTTATTCAGCAATATCTAACTAATTCAGGTTCAGAGGAGGAGGAGGTTATATATAGGTTGAAGACCAGAAAAGAATTCATGAATGTAGGGGCATTTGAAAAACGGTCAGGATTCCAGTGCATAAAGATGCAGAAAACACCTGAGGTCAAGAGAAAATAATGGAGCTGTGAAAGCACAGAGCAGGAAAAGAGAATGCTCAGTTATCAAGAGTGGCTGGTTTCTTCATTCTCCCCAGTGGAAAGCAAAGTTATTACATATGTATGAAGAGCAGCAGCATCTGAAATGCAATGAAAAGCAGCACAAGTTAAAATAAAAATATTACGTGCAAAATCCTTGAGGAAATAAAAACTAAATTTCCTCACGTGAGGGAGAAAGTCTTGCAATTTAGTTAACACTTGACCCTTGAAAATTCACACATTGTTTCCACTGTTCTTAGTTTGTGCAATAGTAACACAGAAGTCATGCCCCAGTTAGCAATCTTTCAAAGCTCTCTGCAAACTCCGCACATGGAGAACTATGACTCCTGGGCATTTAACACAGTATTTGATTAGATAAAAGTAATTAAAAGAGGAAAGCTACACCATTAAAAAACATGAATTAATCTTCTTAACGACTGTCACTTTAAGCCCCTTTTAGTTAGAGATGGCTTATAAACAATAAAGAAATAAATGACTGAAATCTCAGAGACAAATGCATTTTAATTTGATCTATATTTGGCAAAATTACATACTAATTGCCAAAGTGCACGACAGACAAAGAAGTAACTGGCACAGCGCCTGCCCACAACAATGCCAGAGAGAGCATTTCAGCCCACGTGGGTCGTAGGAGTTCGTTATTTGAATTAGCCAAGTGAGCAACCCCCCTCACTGGAGAGGAGCCTGCTCTGAGATACTAGTTGATAGGCTCAACTTTTAGAAATTAACATAAGCTTCAACAGTTGAATGATCTTCAAAATTCCTTCCAGCAGCCAAGTCTAAAATCCTGAAATCAGTTCATCTGTCCATTGGCCTGCTTAGAATCACAGTCCTATTAAGGCACTGGCAGATCCTGAATCAGCTCACTAACTACCCTTTCTGGTTTTTCTTGCCTCCTCTGCTCATGTTCTCCCTGTTTTATCCAGTCCACTCTGCTGCATGGAAGAGGGTTTACTTTGGTTCTGTAAGCTTATTTGCAGAAGTCCCAATATTTCAGCATATACAACGTAGCCAAGGTAAAATTCATTTATGTCTACATTTTTGAATCTCTTTTATTCACCCATTCTGCCAACACAGTGGACCGGCCACTAGATGCCAGGCACTGTCATGTCACATCCTATAAAAGTGAACAAGAATGTTCCATCTCCTCAGGAGGTCACAGTCTATAGAGTTGAAGACAAATAATTAATTATTCATAGTGTGGTAAGCACTACCATAAGGATGAATTTAGAGACACCTAGCCTATCTCTGGGGTTGGAGGAAGGGCTCCCAAGATAGCTCATGGCTCAGTGCATCCAGTCTATATAGTGAGAAGAGGCTGAACAAACTAAATGGCTTTTCCTGTTTATAAAGGTTTTTAACAAACTACTACATAAAATAATATTGTAAATATGTTACAAAGGATTATGAAAATATAAATTCTCTATCTCCTTTCCTAAAAGAGTTCCCTTCTCCTCTTAAATTCTCATCCAGTAAGTCGACATCCCATCTGGGGTGTTAAATATTGTTAAATTCAAGAGACTTTCTAACCTCAGTGTTTGTTTCCAAGTTTGACTCTGCTGCTATCTGCCCTCGGCACTCTGTGGACCCTCCTGTCAGGCACGTTTCCTTTCACTCCTGGGCAACGACTTGATTTTGTGCATCTCGTGGCATTGGCTTGTGTCTACCTGGAACTTTTTTATGTAAAAGTTCCCTATCAAATTAATTATGTTCCCATTGATAGGTTAACTCATTTTATTTACTGTCATGAAAGGAAATAGAAAAGTTTCAAGTAACAGCCACTTTTTCTGTTGCAGACATACTCTCTTCAATATATACCTGCTGAGGTTGAGAGTCTGCAACACAGGTGCTATAAAAATAATTGAGTCAAGATTTAGGAGTGGCCATGGTGCAGTGTGCCCTGGAGCAACGGATTAGGTCTCATGAGTGTTGGCGGAGTCTGAATTCTCACGAGCGTCGGTCTGGCCAAGACCTACATCAGCACCCAGGCTGTCTCCATCCCTTCTTCCCTCCCTCAACCCCCTGCCGGATCCCAGCAGCTCACCCCAGCAACACTGTTCTAAAGAGGCTTCCATCCTGACAGTTCTTGGCCCCAAAATATGAACTAGTTTCGCAGTGCCCATGTATTAATGCCTCAGGTTTTTCTTCTATCTTTTGGAGCCTCCATAAGCTGGATTCACCCTATGAAATGTCTTTCCCTCTTTCCCATTCACGAGTCCCTCTGTTTCTCTCAAGTCAGTCTCTTTGCTGCTTTTTTTCCTTATGCTCCTATCCCTACAGGCAAGACTCCTCCTCTTAGTCCTTATTCCCCCCAAAACTTCAAGGTTCAGCTGAGGCACAACCTCCCCCATAAGCTTTTTCAATAAAACTCCAGATAACATCGATGTGCTATTCACTGTCTAATTTCTTGTAATGTTTATATTTAGAAAGTATTGCTTTTATATTTAACTTAGCATTTTTTTTTTTTTGAGGCAGAGTCTCGCTCTGTCACCCAGGCTGGAGTGCAGTGGCGCAATCTCGGCTCACTGCAAGCTCCGCCTCCCGGGTTCACGCCATTCTCTTGCCTCAGCCTCCCAAGTAGCTAGGACTACAGGCACCCGCCACCACACCCAGCTAATTTTTTGTATTTTTAGTAGAGACGGGGTTTCACCATGCTAGCCAGGATGGTCTCAATCTCCTGACCTCATGGTCCACCCGCCTCGGCCTCCCAAAGTGCTGGGATTACAGGCATGAGCCACCGTGCCCGGCCTAACTTAGTATTATTACATGTTATTTGTATTACTGTTTTCTTTTCTTTTTTTTTTTCTTTTTTGAGACAGGGTCTCACTCTGTAGCTCAGGCTGGAGTGCAGTGGCACAATCTCGGCTCACTGTAGCCTTCGTCTCCCAGGTTCAAATGATTCTCATGCCTCAGCCTCCCAAGTAGCTGGGACTACAGTCACCTGCCACCATGCCTGGCTAATCTTTCCTATTTTTGGTAGAGATGGGGTCTCGCCACGTTGGCCAGGCTGGTCTTGAACTCCTGACCTCAAGTGATCTGCCCGCCTCAGCCTCCCAGAGTGCTGGGATTACAGGCGTGAGCCACCGAGTCCAGCCTCATTTGTATTGTTTTCTAACTGCTTTATGAACCTGCACCAGGTCTCTCCAACTCAAATTCAACATATACTAATTGGAAGGCTACTATGCACCGGTCCCTGCGCTAGACCTGAGAGGGGGATGCAGCTGTCGCTCTCAGGAAGTCTGTCTGATGATGAGAAAACTCAGTCAGGGACACCTTGGAAGAACTAATAAGAGGCGACTCAGTCCAATGTTGGTCAGGCACAGGATATTTCCTGAAAGAAGGAAAATATAAACTAAGGCCGAAAAAGCAAAAATGAGTTAGCCTGACCAAGAAACTATAGGGAAGTGGGAAAAAGATGTGAAAACACTTCAGATGGAGTAAAATTAGGTAAGATTAGGGAACCATGCTGTATACAGTATTTTCATACTGTCTTCTCAGGCTTTATTAAAGTCCCAAATTCTTCCAGAAATTAAAAATTATATTAAAATATAATGATAATGCTTCTATAAGCCACATACATAAATCTGCGTTTTAGGTTTATATAATATCCCAAGTGTGGTTGACTTGGGTTCCATTGTTTACAACATTTTGAGCCATTGACAATAAACTGGCTACGCAAAATAGAAATAAAAAGCCACGGTTACAAGATGGAATTAATGTATTATTAATTTTCTCCAGATGATTTCAATCCTGGAAGATACCCATTTGCCTTTAGTCTAATTTGTGTATTGTATTTCTAAATATAATTACTGTTGACAGGTTGAACCAAACATAACCCATTAACTTCTCAAAGTGCTAGATTGAAAACATTACAATGTAACAACAGATATTAGAAATAAAAAAATTAACTTCTGTTCTTTTTAAAAAGTAAGTTAAAAGCAAAGATGTCAGTCCTGTTTTGTAGTAATTTGTTAGAATGATTTGGTTTACCTAGCTTTCTTGCCGAGGCTTTTATACTAGAAAACAGACACTGACATGTAATTGTAAATAGTGGATAAATCATAATGAAATAATTGTTGCGTGTAAAAAGAAAAGAAAAGAAACTAAAAATTCCAAAGGGTATTTGGCCCATGGGAGAAAAACGCAGCTCATAAAAAATTATCACGATACTTTCCTATCCCCCAATTAATAGAGTTATGTTTTTTCAAGGATGCTCAAAATTATGTTTATAATAGTCCAAGTTCTTCAGACTCTAATTTCAGGTCACATTCTATTCAGACGGTCGATATGTATAACTAAAAAAAGCTCAAGCCAGATTTAACATAAAATAGTTTCTGGGTCATATCATTTGCACAGAGCTGTTATGTGGCACAACTATTTAGCTGTTGGAGATGCCATCTGTAATACATACTAACTCATGCACATATCTTGTCTTTGTTTTTGCCTCTGTGCAAAACAGCTAGAAGCAGATAATGCCCAGATCCACTGCAAAAGCATTCTGCTAAATTGAGAAAGATATGAAGACAGATCTTGTTTGGATAAGAACCCCACTGTGAAATAAATTGTTCTGGTGTATCCCCAAACCTCATGACAGGAAGAATTAATGTGCTAAGAATCAGTCCAGTGGCCATAAATGTTAGAAGCTATTTAACATAAGAAATTATTTCAGACACAGAGTGGTTTTAAAAAGATACATCTTTTGCTGTTGACTCACCAAAACCCTGCACAAACAATTGTGTACCGGTTTTTCATTCATTCTTAAAATGAATGAATGTAATCGTATGCTGGGTCTTTTCTTTTCTTTTTATTCTTTCTTTCTTTCTGTTTTTTTGAGACAGAGTCTCACTCGGTCACCCAGGCTGGAGTGCAGTGGCACGATCTTGGCTCTACAACCTCCGGCTCACTGCAACCTCTGCCTCCTGGGTTCAAGTGATTCTTGTGCCTCAGCCCCCTGCGTAGCTGGGACTATAGGCACACACCACCGCATCTGGCTAATTTGTGTATTTTTAGTAGATGGGGTTTCGCCATGTTGGCCAGGCTGGTCTCAAGCTCCTGACCTCAAGTGATCCACCTGCCTCAGCCTCCCAAACTGCTGGGATTTAAAGGCAAGAGCTGCTGTGCCCAGTGGGTCTTTTATATTTTTATTAGAGGAATATTTAAAAATCAGGTTGTCTGAAGTAGAGTGGTTTGAAATGACGAGTCTGCCGAAAAGATCGTAGACATCTTAAAACAGTTCAACAATGAAAATGTCTCAACATGAGAAGGTACTGTGAAATTTCTAAGGTATCATTAGATGAGTTCAGCATTAAAATATTGACATATTTTAGAATTTCTGGCATATAGTAGATAAAATTATTTTCCCAACTTAGTTGTTTTTGCTTGTTTTACGTGTATCCAGAAAAGGATTGTATACCATCCCAAAGTATTTTCCAAAATAAAATAAAAATCAATATGGCATAACAATACAAATCAAAATGAATTCAGAGCCAGGCGCAGTGGCTCACGCCTGTAACCCCAGCACTTTGGGAGGCCGAGGTGGGTGGATCACCAGGTGAGGAGATCAAGACCATTCTGGCTAACATGGTGAAACCCTGTCTCTACTAAAACTACAAAAAATTAGTCGGGCGTGGTGGCACGCACCTGTAGTCCCAGCTACTTGGGAGGCTAAGGTGGGAGAATGGCTTGAACTCAGGAGGCGGAGGTTGCAGTGAGCTGAGATCGCACCACTGCACTCCAGCCTGGGTGACAGAGGGAGACTCCTTCTCAAAACAAACAAGCAAACAAACCAAACCAAACAGACAAAAAAAAATGAGTTCAGGTGCAAACCCAAGATAAAGGAATTCATGCAAAGATGTGACTGTCCACCCAGCACATGGGATGCAGCTGGTGGTTGAGGGAGGTTTGTAAAGAGCCCTAGGAGGGTGGTGTGAGCCGGCTGCGGCATTAGCTGGCCTCAGAATCCCATTTCTGTGAAACGAGGACCTGTGACATGAGCAGGTTAGATGGGACCATCTCCAGAGACTTTCTGGATATAGAGGTATTGCCATCTTCAATTTATATGATCACAACATTTCTTCTTCATCGAAAGCTTGTAGGACTTAATCCTCACTTGAAAGCACATGCAAAGCCTATTCATATTTTGGATTTCACCTTTCTTGAATTAATGCATATGCTGCAAGCAAGGGTGAGAAACAGGAGATTTCTAGAGATTTTACTCCCTGGGAGACTTATGAGAGGGAGATCTTGATCCAGAGTATTCCAGGAAGATCAGAAAAGATGTTTTGGTGTTAAAAACAAAAAAGGCCACAAAATATTACATATAGCTTTTAGTTTTAAAGCTCCTTTGTTCTTTTTTCAACAAAGTCAGCTGATCACCAGGGCCAGGCATGCTTACATGGAAGAAGAGCCTGTGCAGACAGGCTCCCTGGGTCAGCCTGGGCCTCCCTGGGTCAGGCGCCCCTCCACTGTGCTCGGGGCTCCCCCACACACTGCCCTCACCCTTTTCATCACAGGTCCCCGGGGTACTCACCCACTGGCTTCAATGTCTATGTTCTCGCCAGACTAGAGGCCAGAAAACTGGGATTTGGCCCTCAGACTGCTTTTGCCAATAAAGTTTTATTGGAAGCCAGCCATTTTACATATTACTCATGGCTGCTTTGTGCCATAATAGCAGCATTGACTAGCTGTGACAGGTCCTAGATGGGCCACCAAGCCTAAGCTACTTCCTATTTGGCCCTTATCAGGACATGTTTGCTTATTCCTGCTCGAGGCTGTTGACTCCATAAACACAGGGCTATCTTTCTGTATTCCCAATGCCTGGCCTGTGGCTGGTGTTTGGTCAATGTTTATGTTCTCAGTGACTGACAGTTTGACTCAAGGAATGAATGACTATCAAGGAACAGGGACAAACGTGAGGCAAACAACAATTTTTGCAGTGTCCAGAGGTCTGCAGTAGATGACTGGTTTTGAGCTAAGCCATTCAACTGCTGTCAAAAGCTGAAAACACCATCTCCCCCCATCCGCCAGAGTTAGGCTCATCCGTTCAGAGAGCTGAGTCCAGTTTGGAGAGCACCCAATACTTGCGACTTCCACATAATGGAAAGGAAAAGGCACAAGAACTTTGAAGAGGGCAAATAGGACAAAGAACATATTGATTCCCTTATTGAACAAAAACGTACTGCATGCCTACTATGGACCAGGCACTTAGCATTCAGGATGTCATTGTCTCTTCAGATTGGAAGGGATAGGTATTAAGCAAACAAGTAAAAACTAGCAATGAAAAGTGACAGCAAGGAAATGCCAAGAGATCATGTGATAGTGCTGGTGCACTGCCCATGCTGGGTGGCCGGGGAAGGCCTGGGGATGGGACATTTGCATTGCCATCTCAATGACAAGCCATGTGCAGGTCTGGTGTAAGAGGGTTTGCAGGGAAGGAGCAAGTGGAAAGGTACTTAGGTAGGAATGCTGGGCATTTGTGAAGAATTAATCAGGGGGTTAGTGTTTTGGGGACACAGTGACCAAGGAGGCAGTGGAGCAAGATGAGGTCTGAGGAGATGAAGGAAGCCACATGGGGCCTTTAAGACATACTCAGGAATTCAGCGCTTGGACAATGGCAAGTCAGGACAAAATTTTAAGTAGGGATGCAACATAATACCATTTATGTTTTAAAAATCACTATAACTTGAGGTAACGAATGGACTGGAGCAGGGCTACAAAGGAAGGGAGATGCATGGACATGGTGAAAGCCATCCAAGTAAGAAAAGAGAGTGCCGTGGATCAAGCGGTGGAGAGGGAGAGGCAACGACAGGTAGACAATATGTTTGGGGCGATCGAGTGCTTGATGTCTCCTACCTAGCTTTGCTTTCCTACTACCATGTGCAGATTTCTCGCTTTTTAGGAAATCTCAAAATCATGCCCCAACATCCATGGGTTCATGGTTCTAAAAGTCACAGCTTTCATATTACTTTAAATGGAAATGAACCCTTTCTGGTTCTAAGCAAATTTAAAATCTTTGCTTAGAGCCCAGATTAAATGATAATGAGCCTGGTAACAAAATATTATATTAATACAGTTTTAAAACTATAGCTCCCTTTAAAAAAAATCCACTGGATTGACTGATCCCCTCTACCATGCCCAGTGCTTGGCACAGAGCAGTGGGCATGGGATGCATGGGCTCTGCTCCCACTGATGACCTGTTGTGGGCAGTGCCTGGCCCATGAAGCCCCGTGAGGCTGTGGGGGGACCATAGCTGATATCTTCAACAGGGGAGTGACAGCATTGGGGGACAAAAGCGGGAGGTGTCAGATATTTAGGAACTAAAATTGTCAAGATTCAGAGACTCATTAACCTGAGTCAGAAAGGGGATTCAGGCACAATGTCTGGTGACTCTTCTCATCATTTAGTGAATGCTTCTAATGTGCCATGTTTCCCGCTAAGTGCTTTCTCGGCATCACTATTTTAATCTGCAGAATGATCACTGCTTCTGGAGGGCAGGGCCCACTCCTGTGTTTTCTCTGCAATCTCACTGCCTAATGCTGGGCCTGTACCTAGGAGGAGCTCCAAAAATAGTGGCTTGATGAATGAATGCATGGCTCCCCCACCCCTCCCATGACAACAACAGTGAAATCCCTACCATAGAGAAGGACACGGGAGGAAACGGAGGCCTAGGGCGCTATCAAACACCCACTGTCCACAGCCCACCGGTGACAGAGCAGGCACCAGAGCCAGCGCTGCATAAGCCCCACCCACATTCCTCAATTCCGCATGCCAGGGCCCGGCCTCTGCGGATGCTGCGGACATTTGCTGACACAGTACAGTGACTGGAGGAGCAGCAGGGCTGGAAACTGAGTCTTCTGGTTCTAGGCTTGCTGAGTTTGAGATGGCTTTGGGATGTCCCAGCGAAGATGTGCAGAAGTCAGTTTAGTTCACGGTTCTTTCGGGAGAAAGATGGGGCTATAAAGGGCCTGGGGACCCATCCATGGAGAGGTGGCAATTACAGCCATGGGAGTGGGTGGGGCCACCCCAAGGAAATGCTGAGATTACCGTGTGACTGATTTGATTACGGGGCTTTAACTTATTGAGCTATAAACATCGAACAGTGTCAAGGTTTCTAATACCTGCCTCTGTGCATCTGTCAAACACAGTGGGCAACAACCTAGAGTCCACGACTTTCAGCCACTTTTACCTGTGGCTGCTTTTCAGTTATGAAAATAATCGAACGGGCCTTAGATCAGCCGGTTTTAACCTTCCATCTCACACCGCACTGGAAGCTCTTTCTTCCCCACAATCAAGACCAGGACCGGCTCCAGCTGCTTCAGATGTGAGGCGCAGGGAAGGCCTGCGCAACTGCATGTGTCCAGGACTGGGCACCCCAGGTTTCAGGTGAACAATGGGATGTAATGAAGGGACCCCTCTTTTTCTTGCCTCCCACTGGAATCTGCTTGCATACAAGCAGGTATTTCTGGTTTTCATTCCTTCATTCAACTAATGGTTGTGCTGACGGTTAAACAACAGGCAAGGCAGAGAAAGTTTCTCCTCAAATTGAACTTGCAGATTCACAAGGAAGGTGACATACACAAACAAGGAATTCATGCTAAATGAAGTGTTACCGAGAGGAGTAGAGAAGACTAAGGAACAGGCTGACCTAAGCTAGTGTCAATCTCAGCAAAGGCTCATTGGAGGAAGAGTCATTATTCTCCAAACAGCAACCAGAAGATGCTTTCAAAATCAAAGTTATAGCCTCTCACTCCTCTGCTCAGTCTCTGCAATGGCTCCCCCTGGTCATTCAGAAAAAGGTCCAAGTCCTAATGATGACTTTAATCCATCCTCTAAGCCTGCCACACTGCCCTTCTCTGTCCCTTAGCTCCTTCTCTTCTCCCACTCGCTGTGATCCAGGCTCAGTGAACTCTGTGACCCTCCCCACACACGCCCCACATACGACACACACACCCCCCACACATGCCCCACATGACCCACACACGCCCCCCACATACCCCACATATGACCCACACATGCCCCCCACACACCTGGCTCCCAGCCTTTCTCCGGCTCCTCCTGTGCGAGCGTGCTTCCCCAATGGTCACGTGGCTCACACCCTGCCCTCCTGCAGCTCTTCCAATGTCTCCTTTGCAACGAGCCCCTCTAACCACCACCTGCTCATGTAAAACGGTGGTGACCCCACCCTACATTCCCAATTCCCATGGCCTGTTTTAGTCTTTGTCTCCGTAACATCGATCACTTCCTATAGTAGATTTGCCTTCTTACTCGCAATGCCTCAACCCTCCCTGTTCCCCAGCCATTGACCTGACTTTGTCTTTCCTCAGTTAGAAGCTGCATATATTTCCCCAACCAGTTGATGATGAGCTGAGCCACGTGGCTTTGTAGGGTGGCTGACTATGTCACCCCAAAATATGCCATTTTGGCCATATAATTACTTTAAGCTAAAGGCCCTTGAAAAAAACAGGTGATGTGAGAAGGGTGTTCTGATCTCCCCTTTTATACCTGGAAACAGGAGATGAAAACTCCCATGTGAAAGACACCCTCCTTGCATGAGGAGAAAAACCACTCTTCAATTGGGACTTATAGCAGAGTGAATTCTGCACAAACAGCCCTCATTAGGGTATGTATGCCTTATCTTCCCTTAGCCTCCAAACACTTGAGTTACTTTTCCACAATTGCCTCTGCTGGTTCAACCCAACACAAAAGAATGCTGGTTTTGCCACTTCTTTGGGTCTTCATTTCCTAATGAGGGCTGCTGTGTCACATAACGCTTTTATTAAACTTGCATGCTTTCCTCCTGTTCATCTGTTTCCTGTCTATTTCATTCTCAGGCCCAGTTGGGACTCTGGGTAGAAGAAAAGCTTTGCCTCCCCTGCAGCTTCCTTTGCCAATAGGATAGTAGTGTATGTGACATAATCCAGTACGTGGCATGTGCTTGTTTGGTGAGGCCTGCGCTTCTGAATTCCTGCCTTTCACCACGAGAAGAACTGTCCTTGGGTAGCCACTGGCTTAAGGATGATGGACTCATTGAGCAGACTGGAAACATCCACATTCACTGCCCGAAGCAGGGCCAAGCTCAGCCCAGCCCCAGCTCAACTCGGGTGGAGCCGAGAGGTGTGAGAAGGCTGGACGTAGTGTCAGGGGCCAGTGAGCTGCCAGGTTTCTTAGTACTCAGCCATAGCTGACCAGTGACCTTCTGTACAGTTACCGATTTATTAGATGCGTGACCTATTGTCTGTCTCTTATCACAAGAATGGAAGCTGCATTAGGGCCGAGAGCTTTTCCGCACTGCTGCCTCCTAAGTTCCTGGCACGTGGCGGGTCTGCGACACAGATGCATTTCATAAAGGAAGCAAAGACCTCAAGTCCGAACCCCCACCAAAGTGAGAAGCAGGAGTTTGTCAGGTTCTATTTCGCTAAAAGGAATGAAAGAAGATGGAACCAAAGAAGGAAGTGGTGTTGCCGATGTGTAGAGGTCAGAAGTGGGCCTGCTGCCATCAGACACATGGGGGGTGGCACAGCCTCCAGGTGACCTGCAGCTGCCACAGCAGGAGAACACTGACGGTAACACATAGCAAGTGCATGGACGCCTCAGGGACAGGTTTCAATGTCAATGAAGGTCATTATTGGCTGAGCAGCACAAGGGTTCCCTAACAATCACGAATAATGAAGAGCGCAGAGTATCCACCCATCTCCCAGGACACTGAGCCACCTGAATGCAGGCTCAACACCCAAGAGGAGAGAGGACAATGGGGCCTGAATGAACTTGGGGTGATGCAGCAGCAGAACTTGATCTATGAGGCTCTGGTGATGAGCAGCGTGGACACTGATAGGCAGGTGCTCAGATGCTGCCAGCTGTTTTTAGGTTTCAGAACAGAATCTTTGGGGCAGCTCCACCAACGTGCCTCGATGTAGGAGGAAGGCAAGGCTGGTGGCCTTCAGCTCTGGATCCTGCAAGGACATCTGAAATCTGCCTCTGCCATCTGCCTCTGAACTCCCTCTCCATCCCCTTCCCTCCCCTCCACTGGTGAGGTTGGACCCATAAGGAGAAGGAGAAGGTAACTTGGAAGGATTGAAGCAAACTCTGGTGTATTGAAGAGATTTGGAGAAAAGGTTGACAATTCATAGAAAATAAATCGTATATCTATTTTAATAACACTTAGCTATATATTAATTGGCAAACTCTGTTGCATCTACACATTGTCCCAACAATGCGTTTTAGAGTTCTGCAACAATAATAACCACAAAACACTGAAAAAGTTTCAAACATCTTCCAGCACTTGGAAACAAATTCTAGATTCTATTTTCCCAATCTATTGCTGTCTATGAGCAGTGCTATGGCAGAAGGGCCTAATCCAGTACTCAACTTTCTAAGCCTGACATTTTCCACATATGTAAATAGGTCTTCTTGAATTTCTATTAATACTTTTATAGATAAGAAAGTTGGACTATTAACTGAGACTAAATAACTTGCCAAAGGTGACAGAGTGGTTTGGCATCATTCAGACTATGAGTTTCAACATACAAGTCATGAGAATCTAGGTTATCGTATGGCCGCTAAACCACATTTCCACTTTGCCTCCCACTACAAAAGAATGCAAATTGAAGAAATTTAACAGTGGGAGGCTTCTGAATACAGTCATGAATTTTCTGCCTGGGCTACTGAAGAAACAATGTGTCTCAATTCACAGCTGGTATGTTAAAAATCATCTTCCCCAAGTCAATAAATCCCCTCTGTCGCCTCAACTTGAAACTGCCTGTTCTTCGTTCTTCGTGTTTACTCGATGCTTATTTCCATATCGTGTCACAGAAGCAGTGCCTTTTCCAATATCCATCCTCACAGACCTTATACCCTCATCACATCCGGAAGCGTTCTTCTGGATAAGCATCTGAGGATGCCATCGAGGTCCCGCTAGGGAGCCCTCCTTCTGTGGCCTTCCTGAATACACACATGTACACACACACACATGCATGTACACACACATGTACACATAGAGCTCCCTGTTTGTGCTTTCATCTTCTGATGACCAGATCCTGTCTTTACTATTTCCTGTTGCTCTAGTGAGTCTCTTCCAGGGCTCCAGTGCAGGCCCTCCGATGGCCATCACTACCCCCGGCTCCTTTGTGTGCATCGGTTTGCACACTCTTCTGACTTCATTTGCTTTACAATGGGGCAAGGATTCTGTTTTCTAGAACACAGGAGAATTATCATTTGATGTGTCTGAAGGATCTTTATTGCAGGAGAAGCAGCTGTTGATGAAGAGCCGGGGTGGCAAGGGGGTGGGCGGGAGTGGTGATGGTATCCATCTCAGCTCCACCTTGAATAGATGCTGTCCCTCCTATTTGCCCCATGGGTCCACCTGGGCTGGAACACTCTAAATGCAGCAAGTCCACGTACACCTGTGCTGCTTCTGCCTGTCAGCAGCTCTGCTTAGCAAGCTTAGCCAAGAGAAAGTCCTGCTCCTCATTAGGGTCGACGAGTTCTTCCCCACAGAGCAGCCTAGTCCCTGGCATAGGCCTTCTGGGATGAACTGGTGCCCAGAAGCGAAATCAAAAAAGAAATTCCATCGTAAATATTGGAGATTCATTTTCTGTCCACTTCAAAATCAAGGCCTCTGATGATCAACGTGATTGGTCGTCCAAGCAGCCATGCCATTGCCAACCTGCCCCACAACACAGTTGCTCACACATGACCAGCGACAGCTAGACACCACAGTAGTGAAGCAGCCTGCCCATCTGCAGCAGAGGGTCCCACAGAGGCCACCGCTCCTGGAACTGACGGGCCCTGATATTGCACACAGGAACAGCACTCACGGTTGTGGCTTCCCAAACACAGGACAGAGGCAGTGCATGATGTTTTGACTCAAAAGCACCCACATCATTTCTCCTTTCCCAACTCATACTGAACTCTGCATGGACAGGTTCCCTCCTTAGCAGAAAAACTTCCCCAGTCAGACTTACAAGCCAGACTTACCCAGTCTCTCTTGTTTCTTCAACAAGAGAGAGTTCAGACCCTATGTGGCTATGAAGCACCTCACCAGGTCATCCCTCGAGGAGGCTGGAGAAGGAGGCAGCTCTCCACCGAGCTCTGATTCTGGAGGAGCAAGCAGGCTCTCCACCTCCACCCACCTCTTATTCTGTAGGACGGAACACTCCAATGCAGGATGCAAGACAAGATTCATCACTAAGCTGTTGCCTAAATGTCAATTTAGCCTTTATTGAACATCCACCTGGTACCTGAATGTGCACTGGGGATCTGGGGGAATTTTGTTTAGAAATAGAAAACACAGAGCCTTCTTCAAGAGGCCATAATCGAGTTGGAGAGATGTTTGATATTAAGCTGTAAAGAGAGTCACACAGGATCAATTGAGAACATGTGAAATTTTTCGCAAATAGTGAGAAATCATCTGAACACCACCTGCATAAAAACGCACCTAATTCCCACTGTAAGCTCCATCTGAACCTAATGAGGATGGTAGTTACCGATTTCCAAAAAGGTTGTCTTCATTCCTTTGATTTGCGCTGTAAGTGTTAAACTTTAAAAATAGTCTAAAGGTACTAAAAATGATTTCATGTTTTTCTCAGTACAATTTTATGAGGTTTATGTTTAATTAGCCAAGTGTTACATTGAGGATATGAGAACGAGCAATATTCTGTTGCTATAAATCCTTCAGTTACTAAACCATATGGAGATTTCAGTAAAGAGAGGTGGAGGCAACAGTCACACGTGTGCACACACACACGAATACACACACATACACACAGGCACACACATAAACATGCTTATACACAGATACACACATGCAAACATATATATACACAAAGATACATGCACACATACACATGCATATACACAAACACATGCATACACACACAGAGCTACATGGACACACACAGGTGCATACGCACATAAACAGACACATACACATACATATACACATAGATTGCTAGGGCTGCCATGACAAAGTACCACAAACCAGGCGACTAAAAAAACACAAATTGATTCTCTCACAGCTCTGGAGGTAGAAAGTCAAAAACCAAAGGCCACGCTTCGTCTGAAACCTGGGAGAGGAGCCTTTCTTGCCTCTTCCTGGCTTCTGGTGTTGCCAGCAATCTTTCGCATTCCTTGTCTTGGAGATGCCTCCCTCCAGTCTCTGCCTCTGTCCCCCAGGGGCAGTTCCCCTGTGTCTCCTCACATCACACTGCCTCTGTACGTCTTCCCTCTCCTCCCCTTGTCTCTCCTCCTATAAGGACACGAGTTAGATTTGATTAAGGCCCTACCCTACTCCGGTAAAACCTCATCTGAACTTAGATCTTCATAACATCTACAAGGACTCCATTTCCAAATAAACTGCCACTCACAGGTACCAGAGATTAGGGCCCAACATCTTTTTCTGGGAACACAATTCAACCCACAGGTACACACACCCTCCACAAACAAATAATGTTGGTTTAGTTTTTAATTAATTGTGCTGAAGTGATATGTCATTTACATTTTCTGTCTGAGTTCCTGTATTGTGCGATCTTGAATTTTCCAGAGTAATTGACTTAATCTATTCATTTCTAAGATACAGAATAAGGTACCCCTAACTTTTACCATTGCATAGCTCAGGCAGGACTAGTATAAGTGATGAAGAAAGGAAGATTATTAATATTTTCATCACAGACCCCTCATATTTTCATTATTTAACACATAATAATCTTCTAAGACTATTCAATCTTCTAATAATATTTAAATTTTCAATTTAAAATATTATTTTTATTCTGCAAAGGACATCATTGGGTCAGCTGACAAAATTGGAAAACAGCTGGTAGCTTAGATAAAAGCACTGTATCAATGTTAAATTGACTTGAATAACTGTACTGTCTTAATGTAAGAGAATATAAGTTGCTTAACTGAACACTAAAGTATTTATTAGTAAAAGACCATCATATCTGCAAATTTCTCTTAAATAGTACAGAAAATTGTAATGAATATCGTGTGTGTGTTGAAAGACACAGAAAAGAAGATCCAGCAAATAGGGTGAAATATGAACAATAGCTCAACTGTGACAGATGTTATAAAGGGTGTTCTTAATATTATTTTTGTATTATCTATAAATTTGAAATTTTCAAATGAAAACTTAAAAAGAGATTAAAGTGCATTTTTAATTGTATTGAGAGATGAGTCTAAGAAACAACCAAATACACTCTCCAATTTTCAAACCATGCTCCTTATCTTGGTGGGAGGACTTCAAAAAGGTGCCATAGTCATATGACAAATGAAAAGTAATTAAACTTAGTTTACTCCATTATCAAGACTGCGATAAAAATCATATTCTGGTATTTTGTTCTGTTTTGTTTTGTTTTGTTTTGTTTTTCAGACAGGGTCTCACTCTGTTGCTGAGGCTGGAGTGCGGTGGTGTGATCACAGTTCGCTGTAGCCTCAAACTCCTGAGCTCAATCGATCCTCCCACTTCAGCCTCCTGAGTAGTTGGGACCACAGGCATGCACCACAATGCCTGGGTAATTTTTGTATATTTTGTAGAGATGGGGTTTCTACTTGTTGCCAAGGCTGATCTCAAACTCCTGGGCTCAGGCAGTCCGCCCACCTCAGCCTCCCAAAGTACTGGGATTATAGGCATAAGCCACAGAGCCCGGTCAGATCATATTCATTTAACTTTAAAGTTGAAAGGATGACACAGATAGAAAATATTTTTTAGTTATAAATACCATATTGGGTGTACCCCTTACCCACACATCAACAGTCCTCAAAGAGCGGGGGGAAAAAAAAAAACAGGGATGACTCAGAAATCCCGAGTCCTGAGGAATTACCACTGTGGGGCTGGGTACTTGATCATACGAGAAGGCGAGGAGGTGGATTCTGGACTTGCATTTATGGTGACAATGAATCTGAAGTACAATGTCAAGGGTTTAGATAACCATGTTAAGAAAAAAATGTTTGGGAGAAACTGGGTCAAGGTATATGGATTTTGGAATTATTGGTTCTGTGTGGGCTCTAGAAATAAAGTGACCAAAAAAATAGCAAATATCCCAGTTGCTTAATAGCTTATTGTCCTGCGTAGCGAACTTTTTTCTTAAGGGAAATCTCTATTTTTTGGATTTAACATTATTTAACATGTAAGTCACCTTATTCACTCATCAATTTTTGAAAACTAAAAATATAAATCATTCCATTTTGGTGATAAAATTTTAATTTCCTATACTGATAATAAATTTTTCCTTGACAAATGCACTTAGGGCACCCTTCACACTGAAAAAATACAAGAGACAAGTCCCACGTCATCAATAGAATGTAAGAATGTAGGTGGATGAAGGATACCACCTGAGATTCTACATTTCTGTTAAACTGGCTTCAAATTATTAAGTAGCTAATCTAAACAAGTGTGCCTGTTTCTGCTCTAAAGCAATGTGGAATTCTTTCAATCCCTTAGGACGTGTTATTAATAATAAACTTTAAAAAATGTGTTTAATAAAATATAACAAACTTTATAATGAGTATTCATACTCATACATACATAGTATTACAGGTTGAGCTGTGCCCCCTTAAAATTCGTGCATTGAAGTCCTAACCCCTAGTGCCTCAGAATGTGATTATAGTTGGAGATGGGGCCTTCAAAGAGTTAATTAAGGTTAAATGAGGTCAGATATGTAGAACTTAATTCAACATGACTGGAGTCCTTACAAGAAGCAGAGATTATGACACAGATATGTACAGAGGGAAGCCCATCTGGAGATACAGGGAGAAGACAGCCATCTGCAAGCGAGGAAGAGAGGCCTCAGAAGAAACCAACCTTTTCAACACCTTGATCTTGGGCTTCTGGTCTGTGAGGAAATACATTTCTGTTATTTAAGCCACCTGGTCTGTAGTAGGCAGCCTGAGCAAACTAATATACATGTATATTTTAGTTTTGTCTAAGAAAACTCTTGAATGGATTATGACAGACTGGAATTCTAGACTGATAATAAATTACTGTGTGACCCCCTTAAAATTTAGAGATAAGAGGAGGTCCTAGACAACGTCTAACATTTCATCATTTTATACCCATATACAAAAGCTTTTTTTCTGAAACAGAAAGCATCATACCTTGGTTGGGAAGCTGACATTCCCTTGGATCAAGACATGGCTGCTAACTGTAGGAGTGACTACTTATGTAACAGTCATTCAAATGAAAATACCTATGCTAAAAATGATTATTTGCAACATTCATGTATTTACTTCTTATTAGACAAGTAATTATTAAGCATATGGCATATACCTTATACTAGGCATTGGAAAAATCAAAAAATAAAATACAGTCATTATCCTTAGGATTCTAATTCAAATTCAACACGATGTATGCTATAGCAGAGACATAAATACAGCCAAGGTGTGTCTAGCTTTACCTGGGGAACTTGAGGAAGGCTTCCCAGAGGAGGAAAGTCTTTTGAGCTATATCTTTAAGGATGGGCAGGGGTTCGTCTGATGGGGAAGAGGAAGAAAGGGTACTCCAAGCAGACGGAAGACTATCTGGTAAAATGGTAATTCTCAAAATGATCTGTAGATTCGAAATAATCTCTTTTGAAATATCATCAAAGTTTTTAAAGAACTAGACAAACTAACTCTAAAATTTATATGGAAATATAATGATCTATATTAGCCAAAGCAATTCTGAAAAATGAAACAAAATCTCAGGCCTTAAACTTCCTGATTTCAGGACTTGCTATAATGCAGCACACAAGCCAATAAACTAGGCCAATCAATTGTCAGAAAGAAAGTTTTCTGGGTTTTACTAATGATTCCAAGCAGTAATTGTCCTTTAGTTTCTCAAAAAAAAAAAAAATTGTTTAATTTTCTAGTTTACCTGGCAAAATGAAAGACAGTTTTAGACATCATCATATACAGTTACAGAAATCAAGCCAGTGTGGTACTGGCATCAGGATGGATAAATAGATCAACAGAACAGAAGAGTGAGTCTAACAGAGGAGCCAAGGTAGCTCAACGGGAGAGGGCTGGTCATTTCAATATACGGGGCTTGGACAAGAGGAGAAACATATGCATGATAGCAACAGTAATATAACCATTGTCCCTTACATCACACCAAACACAAAGATTAACAAGAAATTGACCAAGGATCTAAATGAAAGAGCTATTACTTTAAATCTTCTAGAAGGGGCCGGGCACGGTGGCTCACACCTGTAATCCCAGCACTGTGGGAGGCCGAGGCAGGTGGATCACCTGAGGTCAGGAGTTCAAGACCAGCCTGGCCAACATAGTGAAACTCCATCTCTACTAAAAATACAAAAATTAGCCGGGTGTGGTGGCATGCACCTGTAGTCCCGCTACTCAGGAGGCTGAGGCAGGGGTATCGCTTGAACCTGGGAGGTGGAGGTTGCAGTGAGTTGAGATCGTGTCTTTGTACTCCAGCCTGGGCGACAGAGCAAGACTCTGTCTCAAAAATAAATAAATAAATAAATAAAAATTAAAAAAAATCTAGAAGGAAAAATGTAACAGACATTTTCTTTGTAACCTTGAGCAAGACAACAATTTCTAGATAAGATAAACCAAAAAATGAACAGTAAAAGCAAAAAATCAATATATTGGACTTCATCAAAATTAAAATTAAAATGTTGTTGAAGCCAGGCATGGTAGTTCACACCTACAATCCCAGTGCTTTGGGAAGCTGAGACGGGAGGACTGCTTGAGCCCAGGAGATTGAGGCCAGCCTGGGCAACACAGGGAGACCCTGTCTCTAAAAGAATAAAAATAAAAATAATTACTCAGGTGTGGTGGTGTTTGCCTGTAGTCCCAGAAACTGAGGAGGCTAAGGCAGGGGGTGGGAGTCCCTTTAGGCCAGAAGTTTGAGGCTGCAGATTATGGCACTGTACTCCAGCTTGGGCAACAGAGCAAAAGCCTGTGTCCAAAAGGGGGAAAAAAAAACTTTGAAAGGCACCATAAAGATGAAAAGGCAACCTTCAGAGTGGCAGAAATACATACAAATCATCTATCTGAGAAAGGACCTATGTTGAGAGTATACATAAAAAAATCTTACAGTTTAGTATTAAGAAAACAACCAAGCAACCAACAACCCAATTAAAAATGGAGAAAGATTTGAATAGATGCCACAGTAAAGAAGATAGCGGAATGTCAAATGTGCACATGAAAAGATGGTGCAGTTCATTACACAACAGGGAAATGCAAATTAAAACAATAAGATATTATCACGCACCTACTAAAATGTCCAAAATTAAAAAGACTGACAATACCAAGTGTTGGCAAGGATATAGAGAAACTAAAGCCCTTAAATATTATTGTGGAGATACTTTAAAATGCTTTAAAAATAGTTTGGCAGTTTCTTTAAACCTGTAAAGTTTCTTTAAAAATTGAATATATGCTACCACAGAGTTTGGCAATTCCACAAAGTCTGCTCCCAAGAGGAGTGAAAACATGTGTATACACAAAGGCGTTTACACAAATGGTCACAGCAGCATATTTATGATAGTCAAAAGTGATGAAAGAATTAGAATAAAACCTGAATAGGACATGGAACCAGAAGTTTTCAGGCAGGAAGTAACAAAGTGAGGCTTGTTTATTCAAAAGATAAATCAGACATGGAAGTTGGACTGAAGCAGGTGAGAGACTCGTAGCAGGAAGACCAGATGCTTAACCTCCTTGGATGGATTCTATTTTAACTGACAGGAAGACAGTTGGATTTCCTAAAGGAGAGGCTTAGCTTGTGGGAGGAAGTGCAGTGGAAAGGATATGAACTTCCCATCATCCTTGTTCAGCATCCCAGGTGCGCACCTGAGCATGTGAGTCCCCCTTTGCCCAACCTCCAGTCTCAGGCGCCTCACCCACCACAGGAGGGGATGTCCCCAGCCTCACAGGGCTGCGGGGAGGTGGTGCAGTATCTGTGGACAGCTTCTGGCTGATGCCTGCCACATGGGTGGGACTCGGGGTAGCTGAGTTTCCTTCTGCTTCTCTTCTAGCTTCTTATCCAAGGAAAAGGAAAAGACCTGTCTGGCCTTCCATAATCAGTAAGGTAAATTCATCCATCCACAGAGAAAATAACCGGGAAGCCTACAGTGCACATTTTCTCTCTGCCCCCACCCCCTATGCCCATGCCGCATCACCATGACGACTCTCTGCCCTGCCAGGCTTGCTCTGCATCCCAGAAAGTTGGGCCCTTGGGGCTGTACCCACAAGGCTCCCCTGATCTCTGGCTGCCAGCTGCCACCCAGCTCTGGGTCACATTTTCTGACAGTGGCTTCATCCTTCCCTGCTACAGATCCTCTTGGCCATCCTCTTCCTCTCCTCCATGCCCCCTGGAGCTGCAGCAGCACTAAGCAGGCCACTTACTTCTGAAAGACTGGGGTGCTGATGGAACTGGCAGTTTCTGGGTTCCTCACTACCACGGCCCACATCTCTACAAATTCATCTTTGTCATTAAAGCATCTAGAATTATTTGTATTGATTCTGTTTCATGCTCAGATCCCAATTCAAAGGGTCTAAAACAGGTAAAATGGACAGAGATGGGGCAAATATATCCAAATAAAAGAGGATCCTTTTATCTTATGCTCAGGGCCTTGCTGACAGAAGGTAGCATCTTTGGTGATGCCACGTTTTTTCCTCTCCAGGAGCAAACATCCAAGGAGCACAAACTGCCAGTCTCTAGTTGTAGTGAGCAACACTGGCTACACCGCTTTCTACTCTTATTCAAGCATTGTGCTGTGAGTGAATTAATATTGTGCTGTTTCCATTCCTGTTAAAATATTCTTCATAGTGACAAAGAATACACAAAGATGTCCAGACTGACATAACGGTGCCACTTGAAGCATAACTCTTGGAAGTCAAATGTGCTGTGACCAAAGAGGTTTCTAAAGAGACACAGTGTATTGGTCCATTCTCATGTTGCTAATAAAGACTCACAGTTTCACATGGCTAGGGAGGCCTCACAATTATAGCAGAAGGCGAAAGAGGAGCAAAAACACGTCTTACATGGCGGCAGGTAAGAGAGTGTGTGCAGGGGAACTGCCTTTTTTTCTTTTTTTTGAGACGGAGTTTCACTCTTGTTGCCCAGGCTGGAATGCAATGGCCCAATCTTGGCTCACCGCAACCTCCGCCTCCCGGGTTCAAGCAATTCTCCTGCCTCAGCCTCCCAAGTAGCTGAGATTACAGGCATGTGCCACCATGCCCAGCTAATTTTGTATTTTTAGTAGAGACAGGGTTTCTCCATGTTGGTCAGGCTGGTCTCGAACTCCCGACCTCAGGTGATCTGCCCACCTCGGCCTCCCAAAGTGCTAGGATTACAGGCATGAGTAACCGCGCCCAGCCGGGAACTGCCTTTCATAAAACTATCAGGTCTCATGAAACTTATTCATTATCAGGAGAGCAGCATGGGAAAGACCCGCCCCCATGATTCAATTACCTCCCACAGGGTCCCTCCCATGACACATGGGAATTATGGGAGCTCAAGAGGAGATTGGGTGGAGACACAACCAAATCATATCACACAATTTCTTCTCTGAATTTATGGGTCTTTGAGGTACTTTTATGACAATGAGAAAAACTCTCTTTAGGTGTGTGCAACCACATACCAGGGAACTAAGTCTAGGAAACAGACCATAAGCCGCATTTCATCCCCAATTCATTGCTGCAGCCAGGTATGCCTGTGTAGTATACAACCTACACAACTGCAAGTGGCAGCCGTTACTTCATATGATTCTAGGACACTCACACTTACTCCTTGGACTCAATTTTCATATGTATAAAATGAATAATGCTATACACTTTTCACCTAGCTTTATACAACTAGAGGTATTGTACTTTGAATTCAAAGAACTATAACTTATCTAAAAACATTCAGGTATACAAAGTTCAACCATCCAAAGTGTTCAACTATACAAAGAAAAGTTACCATTCTTTTGTGGGCTGATTATAGGTTACTTAGCAGGGGACTTTTTGTTCCTGGTGGTTAACGCAGATCCTAATATCCAACTTGGTCAACTTTCAAAAGTGCCTTATCAGACTTTCACTTCTGGCTACAATGGAATAACAAGCACTGAATTTATCTCCCTCCCTGAAGCAACCTAATAATTCCACAAAATATATGAAACAATGGTTTTCAAGACAGTGACATGAGACAATGTGGGACAAAGGTCCGTGAGAGACAGGAAGCAAGCGTGCTGAGTCCTGCAATCACTCCAGCCTCCTGCCTTCAGAGAGTGGCCAGGCCCTGGTTCAGGGAGGGAGACCCTAGGGGGAGCTCAGCAGACTTGCGGAATTGAAGCGACAGGTCTGTGTAGTGGGGGGACGACGGGGCAGCTGGAGTTAACAGAACTGAGCAGAGAGAGCTGCACAGAGAAGATTAGAAAACTGTACGACGGGTTCACCTGAAGCGTCTGGCTGCTGGTGTAAACCTGCGCTTTGGAAAATGGTATGCACACGTACACTCGCTATGGAAAAATAGTTTGGCAATTTCTTAAAAAGGTGAACATGTATCTAACAGGAGATCCAGCCATTCTTCTCCAGAATTTCTAACCAATGCAGAGAAAACCCATGTGCACGCAAAAACTTGTACACAAATGCTCCTGGCAGCTCTATTTGAAATAGCCCCAAACAGGAAGCCACCCAAATGTTCCTCAACTGATGAGTGAATAAACTGGTGGATCCCTGCAGTCCATGTGGCGGCAGGCTGCTCAGTACCAACGAGGAGGGAGCTGGGACATATGCAGCAGCATGCGTGAGTCTTAAAATAATGATGCTGTGTGAAAGAAGACAAGCAGAAAGAAACACACACTGGGTAACTCCACTTCCAAAACCTCTAAAAAATGGTAACTAATCTATGGGGACAGAGAACAGATCAGTGGTCTCCAGGAGATGAGAAGGGGAGGCAGAGTGGGGTGGGAGGGAGAGAATCCAAAGAAACCTGAGGCAATTGTGGGGTGGGAGGGAGAGAATCCAAAGAAACCTGAGGCAATTGTGGGGGTGATGGGTTCACCGACTGTGATAGTGGTCTTACCGGTGTATACATGTATCATGACTAATTGAATTGCACACTTTCAATATGTGTGTTTTATCACACACCACTTATACCTCAGTGAAAAATTTCATGCACAGAAAAAAGGTTTAAGAATACAGTGGCTTGTTTAACCAAAGATTTTCATATGTGGCTGTCTTCTCACAATGCAGCTGGAGGGAGGCCACAAGAAGAATGTGTTCACACCCCAGGAGTTGGAGGTTGCAGTGAGCCGAGATCACGCCACTGCACTCCAGCTTGGGTGACAGAGTGAGACTCCATCTCAAAAAAAAAAAAATTGTTCATGCGCAGTCACTTTCTTAACCCCAATTTTGCTACTGAGCAACGTGTAAAAGGATTGTCACTATGCTGCATTTGAAAGCATGCCCTGTTTCAGATGTCCCAAATGGCAACAGGGTCACTCACAAAGAGAACAGGGTTCAGTATATGCCTTGATTCCTGTCCTCCAAAATGGTACCCATAGGTAAGTTCTCCCTGCAAAAGGGAACTGAAAAAATGAGGTCCTGGCTTTGGGCTTTCATTACTTTCATACACACACGCGCACATGCACACGTACTCACACACACATAAAGTTTTTGTTTTGTTATTCTAATTTGTGCTTCGATTTGCCCAGGAGACTGGGTCCTAGAATTTGATCAATTCTACCTTCCCGGTCCACTGCTAGAGAATTAATCTGGAATCACATTAAAAACTCCTGGAGCCCCCATCACTATAGCTTCTGAAGGAAAAGAATAGGAAGAAAAATCAATGTGCTTTGTGTATTCACAGACTTCTGATAAACTCTGGGCATGAATCCTGTCTCGATTTTAAGAGGCTCTAAATGGTAGTGAATTGTGAGCCTCACTGCAGAGCTAAGAAGTAGCCCCCTCAGAACTGGAGAGTAAACAGGGCCACGTGGGTTTCCCATGCCCAGTCCCCAGGGATTTAGACCTAGTGTATGTTTGTCATCACCAACTAGTGACAAGGACAAATTTTCCAATTAGAAGAAAGTCCTTTATTTGAAACTATATATTTCCCAGATTTCCTGTTAAAATGATTCCCTTTTATTAAGTGATGTTGAGACTAGATACTTTTGTTATTGTGTTTTTAAACATCCTTACATGGTAAAATGAAATATTGTAAACCTATATTGCTCAGTCCTCCACTTTATTTTTAAGAAAAGTTAACGTTAATAAAACTGAAAAGTCTTAAATGTATCAATACTTGTCATTGCATGTGGAAAATTTTATCGACATTTTGGTTTTGGTTTATATAGACTAAGTTACAATAAAAACAAAGAACTGTGAACACAATCACACATGATCACGAATGACAACGCTACTCCTACAGCATAAGAAATCTCATCTTAAATTTCCTCAACCCAATATTTTCAAAAAGAACTTGACCTGCCAAGCTTCCAGAAAACACAAATAAGGAGGCAGAATAATCACTTCCCACCGTTGCTCCAAGGAGACCCCCGAAGAGCCTGAAGATGTGAAGCTCTGATAAGGTAACTAATAATTCCTTGGATAGTCTACTGGCGTAGGAGCCATGGAAACAGATAAACAGCATTGGCACCAATGAAGGTTAATCAAATCATAACACAGACATGCATTTTATTACTCTGACGGCACACAGCAACACAGAGTTATCAGGTGCAGATGAACCTAATTAGATTGGGTAGGGGGAAATGGACAGCTGTGAGGTGACTGCTTTGAGCTCTCCTGAAAGATAAGGTCAGATTTACCAAAGATACATAGGTGGAAACTCAAAGACCAGTTTTTGGTAGAGGGGCAGGTCCTTGTGAGACTCAGTCCTAACTATCCTGAGGTCAAGAAGTTCAAAACAAAGTGGAAAGACTGGACATCTGATTCACTTGTTTTATTTTATTCTTTTTTAATTTTTAGAGATGGGGTCTCACTCTGTCACCCAGGCTGGAGTGCAGTGGTGCGATCACAGCTCACTGCTGCCTCAACCTCCCATGCCCAAGTTTCTCCTGCCTCAGCCTCCTAATTAGCTGAGACTACAGGCCTATGCCACCATGCCTGGCTAAGTTTTGAATTTTTCTGCAGAGATAGGATCTTGCTATGTTGCCCAGGCTGATCACCAACACCTGGACTAAAGCAATCCTCCTGCGTTGGACTCCCTAGTGCTGGGATTCTGGGTGTGAGCCACCATGCCCAGCCCCCAGTCACTTTCAAACAGAATTTAGCAAGTTTGGAAAGGTTACTAGATAGCAAGGAAAACCGTTTTCATAGAAGGCAGTAAGATAGTAGCAATGATGTAATTTTTCCCTCAAAAAAACTAGAAGGCAAGAGATCTCCAACAACAAGGGCCTGGGAATTTGACACACTTGTTTCCACACACTTCATAGAGCTACGAACTGGAGAAGTCTTTGAATGTGGGGTAAGATAGAGAAGGTCAAGCCCTGTAGGTATACAGGTGGGCATGGGAGCCAGACGGAGTCAGTGGACAGGTGAAGACGGCCTTATCCATCTAACATGTACTGTGGTTAGGCCTGGAGACATTCAATAAGTGGCATCTGAGTGCATGAATGTTTCAATACCCTCAACGCACTGCGGTTATGTTCTTGAAAATGTACATTGCATTCAAACATTATACTCCGAACCTAGGTGCCCAAATGAACAGTATTGATAAATGGAAATTTCATTTCTCATAGAGTCCTTGACTGTCCTCTCATATCATAAAAAATAAAGGGGATACATAGGTAGATGAATACAGATGTGATACCCTTTAAAAATAATAGCAGGCCAGGAGTGGTGGCTCATGCCTGTAATACTTTGGGAGGCTAAGGTGGGCAGATCGCTAGAAGTCAGGAGTTCAAGCCAGCCTGGACAACGTGGTGAAACCCTATCCCTACTAAAAATACAAACATTAGCCAAGCATGGTGGCATGTGCCTGTAATCCCAGCTACTAGGGAGGCTAAGGCAGGAGAATTGCTTGAACCTGGGAGGCGGAGGTTGCAGGGAGCTGAGGTCACGCACTGCACTCCAGCCTGGGTGACAAGAGTGAGACTCTGTCTCAAAAAAATAAAAATAAAAATGAAAGCAAATAATGAGCATAAAAGTAACAAAGATTTATGTTAAACTCCTAAATGTTTCTTGTATCTCTATAGGTATTACCCCCAATCAAATTCCCAAATTAAATAAATATTATAAAAATACATGCAGAGCTTCTAATAACAGAAATTCCACTCTACTCTGAGGATGTCAGTACAATAGTGCTATTAAAAACACATTTGGTTTACATTCAAAGGCTACCTTTCAGAGATTAAGGCACATCACATTTTAAAGTGAATCTCAAAGAAAAGGTAGATAAATTTATTTTATCCACCACTGAAGTCCAATCACTAAGCATAGCAGCAGATATTTAACATGTGCTTAGAAAATATTTTCCAAATAAAAAAATGATTTATCAAAACTCGTAAGAGATCCTTCCAAGCATGATATCCAAAACAGCATAAAATTAACTGGCCAAATTAAGCCTGAAAATATTAGTAATAAGTAACATTGAAAAAATTATTATCCTCAGTATATAAAGAGCTCTTACAATTTAGTAAAAACATGCTATTATCAAGCCACAGAAAATAGGCCAGTGACATAAACGCACCTATCCCAGTAAATGCTTGAAACTGTTTAACCTCATTATTAATAGTAATTTAAACTTTTTTTACCAGTAAGACAGCATTTTGCTCATCAAATTTACAATCTTTCTAAAAATAAGAAAATTCAATGGTGGTTAGCTCTGGCAAGATGGGTGCACTCATACATTGCTAGTGGGAATATAAATTAGCAAAACCTCTCTGAAAAACAAACTGGTAATATAATTCGTATCAAGAGTTTTAAAAAGTTTATAACTTTCAACACAGCAACTCCTAGTAATAATCTCTCCTGTGACAATAAAATATATGGGCAAAGATGGTGTATGAAGATGTTTATTACAAATAATTTTTTAAATATTTATATTTTCATTTATAATGTTAAAGTTTATATATGTTTATAAATATTTATATAATATATACTATGTAATTTTTCATAATTTAAAAAATAAAAATTTTATTCATTTACTTTATTAAAAAATTACAAATAAATATAAAATATATAAACAAATATTACAAATATAATTACATAATATACAGTATACAATATACAAATATTTATATTTATAAAAATATGTGAATAAAATTTTTATTTTATAAATAGCAATTTTTATAAGTATAAAATTTTATGCATAAATAAAATTATATAATTATATATTCATTTATAGGCGTATATATTTATAAGCATAAATATATAAACAATTGTTTATAAATATATTTTTAAATTGCAAACAACTTAAATTTTCAAGAATTGGAAGTGGTTATGTATAACATAGTATGTGTATGAAGAAAATCATTAAAATAAACCTTTGAAGTATAAACGCCTTTGGAAAATACCCCCAATATGACACTATGTAATAAAATCAATACAAAAACTCTCTGTACAGCGTGATTCTATCTATACTATCTTATGAATATAATAATTCACAGACATAGATATACATACACATTTATGCATCTAAAAAATGGACAAAAAGCCCACCATATGGTTCATAGCAGTGAATGACTATGTGTATTATATGTTTTCATTAAAAATATTTTCAGAGAAAATAATTTTTGTAAAAATACTAATAATAATTATATAAAGCAAAAAGTAAAATCCCCCAATTACCAAAAACCCCCAAACATACTCACTCTTTGTCCTCCACCAACATACCCACTGATATCAGTCTGAAGCATAGAATGTATTTAAACATAAATCTTTTAAAAATATAGGCAGAATTAAATCTTTTTAAAATATAGGCAGAATTATCCTGTGCATATCGGTCCATCTTGGAGATCTTTCCTAGCCAGTACATAATCATCATTCTTATTAATGTCTGGTTATAATTCTATGGCTATATAAAAATGTGTTTAACCCATCCCAATAAAAGGGATTTTTTTTTTTATCCAGACTTTCACTATTACAAATAATGTTGTATGAAACAGCTTAGTACACTTCTTTCTATCCTCTTTAAGAAACATATCCAGAAGTGTTAACTTTCAGGAAAAAGTGATCACACATTCATTTTCACGGACAATGGCAAATTTTCCTCCTAATTATCCCTACCACTTTATATCCCCAAAATAGCACAGGAGAGAACTTACATCCCTACAGCCTTGACTGAGTATTTTCTTTCTGCTTCACTTTTGGAAAATATTTCCACTGGTGTTCTTTTTTTTTTTTTTTTTTTTTTTTTTTGAGATGCAGTCGCATTCTGTCACCCAGGCTGGAGTGCAGTGGTGCAATCTCGGCTCACTGCTACTTCTGCGTCCTGGGTTGAAGTGATTCTCCTGCCTCAGCCTCCCCAGTAGCTGGGACTACAGATGTGCATCACCATGCTCAGCTGATTTTTGTATTTTTAGTAGAGACGGGGTTTCACCATGTGGACCAGGCTGGTCTTGAACTCCTGACCTCAGATGATCCACCTGCCTGGCCCCTGGCATCTTTAAAATTACTAGTGAGTTCACTTTTTAAGTTGCTTGGCTATTGACACTTCTATTGATAATGGTTTATTTATATCTGGAGCTCAGACCATTTGCTGTTCCCTAATATTCACTCACTCAGTCTTTCTTAGCAATAACACCCTGATATTTAATGGGACATGCGGTCATACAGGATGAAGACTACATTGCCAAGTCTCTTTTAAAGTTAGGGATACTCATGTGACTAAACACTGGGCAAGGGGACATGAAGAAAAGGGTTTGTTATAACACTTCCAGAAAGTGATTTTAAAGGAAAAGTGCACATCTTTCCTAGTTGTTGGAATGTAGATGCAACAGCAGAAGCTGAGGCATGCATCTTGGACGATGAATAAAAGACACATATGGCTGGGCACGGTGGCTCACGCCTGTAATCCCAGCACTTTAGGAAGCCAAGGCGGGCGGATCACCTGATGTTAGGAGTTCAACACCAGCCTGGCCAACATGGCGAAACCCCGTCTTAACTAAAAATACAAAAATCAGCCAGGCATGGTGGTGTGTGCCTGAAATCCCAGCTACGCGGGAGGCTGAGGCAGGAGAATTGCTTGAACCCTGGAGGCAGAGGTTGCAGTGAGCCGAGGTTGCACCACTACACTCTAGTCTGGGCAACAGAGTGAAATGCTGTCAAAAAAAAAAGACAAATGTTTTGGATGTTACAGTAACAAACCAGAGGGGTCTCAGATCATGATAATGTTTGAGAAACCACCTTACCAGTCATTGACCATTTACCTCTGGACATTGTTTATGTGAGAATTAAATGTTTGTCTTGTTAAAAACCCTTTTATCATAAATTTTCTATCATCTTCAATTTGACCTAATTGTATCCTTTGCCAATTTTTTAATTGGCTTGTTTACTTATATCCTTGCCAATTTTTTTAACTGGTTTACTTATTAATTATTTATTTTTTGAGATAGGGTTTTCTCTGTCACCCAGGCTGGAGTCCAGTGACATGAATGTGGCTCTGCAGCCTTGACCGCTTGGGCTCAAGTGATGCTCCCACCTCAGCTTCCCAAGTAGCTGGGACAAGAAGCACATGCTACTATGCCAGGCTAATTTTTTCTTTTTTTTTTTTTTTTTTTAGAGATGGGGTCTTTCTATGTTGCCCAGGCTAATCTCAAACCCCTGGGCTCAAGTGCTCCCTCTGTCTTGTTCCCCTAAAGTATTGGGATTGCAGGTGTGAGCCACTGTGCCCATCCTGGTTTTTCTTTTTTTCCTGTTGGCATGTACTTCTTTATGAAATAAATAGAATTTCCTCTGTCGGCAGCAAATCATGAAATAAATTCCATTCATTCATCTATTCATAAATTAGCTTAATAATTCATTATCATATGCAACTTTCACCCAAAGGCAATGCGTGGGTGTGGCTATGGGTGTGGTGGGCTGGGTGCATTGCAGACACTAGGAGGAATCCAAACAAACGAATCTTTAAAATCCTGTGCATAAGTGTATGAAATATTTGGCATTCAAGTTACCCTAGGAGAAGAAGATATTTTTCTCATTTTCAGTAAAGAAAAACAGAAACCTAACTTCTTGCTTCTTTCATTGGCCGAAAGGATGGTATTACAGATTTGCTTTAAGAGAAAATAATCTCAAAATCTCATCCTTTAAAATGTTAGGGTATCCCATTAAAGCCACATTTGGCAAGTCAGGTTTCATGACTGCAGATGCAAATATTTAGGTGCACACTCCCTTGGTGTGCAAACCCCGTGCACTGAGGAAGGTTTTTCTGCGAACTGCTGAAGCTGAAGCTGAAGCTTCAGGGCTGTTCACTTGCTTGGGCCTGTCAGGAGGTCTAGTGAGGACTGAGCAAGGTGATCACATGGCTATGTATTCCCCAAAATTTAAGAAGATATTTTCACAGCTGTTGCTTAGGACAGGTGCCCCTTTCCACTCCAGCACTGCCTCTGGTAGAAATCCCCCGTGTCAGGCGGCCTTGGAGTGGTAATGGGTATTTGGGAAGCTGAGCTATATATGTGCAGTTTGTCTGCCATTTAGTGAGATGTGGTATGGAGTTTACAGTTATTCCTTCATTGAAGTAACATACTCCCAGGTGTTTCAGTGTAAGAATGGCTTCCAAGGATCCTCCTCGCACAGACTGTGTCCACACACCCACCCAACGCCACGAAGTAGGGAAGATCAGAGTTCTGATATGGCACCCAGCATCTGAAATGTGTGGATGGAGAAAAAGGAAGCAGGTTTGAAGTTTAGGGAGCCAGAAGCCTGTCTGTGGATAATTCTTTCAATCATTAGATGTGCCAAGTCATAAGTGCAAGATGCGATTCTCATCAACACGTTGTCAAACAGAAGTTCATTTTGGCCAAGAATATACTTGATAAGGCCTTGTGCATAAACACAAATGAATCATGTACGCTTTTTGTGTATTTTAATGGAAACCACTTGAGATAGAATTTACTGGTATTTCCACACTTGAAGTGCAGAAACCTGTAGAAATAAATACTACAGTGAATATGTCAGTTATGAAGTTGCGTGATTTATACACCCTAATGTACTAGATCATGTCTTACTGTATCTGAAACATCTCAAACCAAAGAAATCTGGGCTCCAGATGAAAATAGTACACAAATTGCCACATCCTAACAAAATGCCTGCAGAAGCAAGTGCTATATTCCAGTGACTAAATTGCTACATTTATCTACTAATAATGAACTGCATGTAGCAATGAACAGGCCATTCAAGTATTTGCTAATTAACTAAGAGAAATAATCATAGGGCCACATTGAAAAAAAGATTTAAATGTTTTCCTGATTTGACATGATATACTAACATTGACTAAGATAACATTCATTTCATAATATGCCAACACAAAAGGACATATTGAAGACATATTCATTGATGAGTTTTGTCAATTGATCAAATATGTAAGCAGTCACTATGCAATAAGACTTGAAATTCTCCGCAATCTTACACACCAGAAATAATGGAAAATTATTAGAAGTTACCTCAAATTTGAAAACAAGCCTCAAAGTTGTCATATTTCCAATAATTTGTAAAACTAAAAGGTACTTTTCAAAACCATCAATAATAAAAATAAATTGTAATCGACTATGCTTGGAAGACTAAATTATTTTCTATTCTTTTTATACAAAGCAATACAATAAAAGTCATATGCCAAGAGGCATATGACCAAAAATCATAGGAAAAAGAGTATTAAAGGGAATATCACACAGCAAGAAAATTGAAATATGTTATTTTTCTAAAAGTATGATTTTCCTGGTATCTACTGAATTTTTAAAATTTATAATCTGTTGTAATTTTCTTATTATCAATTATAGTAATACTTTTGCATTCTGTTACTTAAAGAAGGTCTCCCAAATGGTGTAATTTAAGATCCCCACAAAATCTGAACTTGTCTCTGCTTAGTTAAGCACCTCCTCAGGACCCCTTGGCCTCGTCAATATTTCCAAAATCCTTCTGGTCTGGGCTGCTCATGGCCATGTCCCTTTCCAGGAAGTGTCCTTGTCAAACTCTCAAGAGATTTAACTTTACCCTAGTCCTGGGTTTACCTGGCCCTCATCCCCACACAAGGGACTTTTCAGCATGGAGCTTCCCCTCTACTCCCAAGCTTGAATGAAATCTCTTGATCTTCTGAGCATGGGATTCTGCTTCCTGGGCAAGTGCAAGGAAATGTGATGTGAACTGGAAATGCAAGGGTGTCTGCTCCCCCCGGGACACACCTTCATCCATAGTAATGGGAGACAGGAGGATTCTGGGTAAATAAAGGACTCCTTCCCTTCTCCTTGCCTTCAGAGGGCTGGTCCAAGTTGTGGTTTCTTCCTTGCAAATTTTCACTAAGAGTCCTCTGTGTCATACAAACACACCCGCTAAGGACCAACTGTGGCTCTTTAGGGCCCCTGAAGCTGCGGCCGGCAAGAATGCTTCGAATTGCTTCTCATGTTTCCTTGCCTTTATTCCCCTCTATTTTTCACCCTAGCCATCCCGGGCTTCCACCTTCCAAAGAAAGTGTCAGCTCTCACTCTTGCCTCAAGCTCTGCTCTCTAGAGGACCCTGGCTAAAATGCAAACCATCTAACAGAAATTAAAAAGCCTGGCAATCTAGCAGGTAGGAGCCCTCATTACTGTAGCTATTATCATTACCACGAAGATTCATACCAAAACATGTCAGTATGGATGACCTTGGGTCACTGCTCTGAAACTCAATAAAAGGAATTAGAGAAATGAATGAAATTCATGTAAAAAGTAGAAAAATCATATTTAAGACAAATTTTAAAACAAAAGAAAATTAAAAATACATTATTAGCTTGGAAAATGATAGCATAAAAATGAGCTTTATTTTGATAAGCTCCATTTTGGGTTAAGCTTGATAAATACAAAATACAATACATGCATCTATTTATACACACATAGGCATATGACGACTATAGCAAAAATAGTATATTTCTGCTCATCCTTGCAGAAAATCCATTAATGTACAAATGCAAAAGTGAAGGTTTCTAAAAGTTCTATTTGTGGACGTCTGCACCCATGTTTTATCCGTTGCCATTTTTGTCCTACGGAAGGAGGTGACCAACCCATCTCAGATGCAGGGCAAGCTTCCGTGTTCCATCCAGTCAATTCTAGACAGATGGCCACAACACACATTTTTGAATCATGCCAAAACAAAGATTGAATCTGGCAGAGGCTTTAACCCATAACTTCTTTTCCCAAAGACATTAAATACATTTGCTTGGTATCCTTTCTGACAGCACCAATTAAACAGAGAGGCATGTAGGAACGGACACGCTGAGCGAGTTTTAGAGGAGAGAGTCAGGCAAAAATGCATGATCGAAATAGCCTCCCAAACAGGAAGACTTATGTTCCTCTCTCTTCTGGAAATCTAAATCCCATAGTGTGTAATTTTGATTTGCATTGGCAGGACAAGAATATAGCTCAATAAGACGACACAGCACCACGTCCAAGTGTACACCTCATACCTGCTCTTCACAACGGGGAGGCTGAATTGTAGGTAGGGAATGAGCTTGGAGGACTATGACATATATAAAATAAGCCAGGAAAATTCTGTCTGCCTAACTTACATGGATTCATGGCCAAACCGTTCTCCTTTAATTAACACATCTTTTCACATCTCAGATAAGGGGGTCCTTACAACACCACATTTCTTCCCACTCACACTTAATCACAGTGAGCACGAGCTATGGAAGGGGCTCTGTTCATCTGAAGACCCTGCAGATGCTGTCTTTTTCACATGTTGTTTTCCTCTCAGATCAGAGGTAGTCTAGGGAACTGAGATTTTCCAATGGGTTTGAGTTTTACTGCAATTACCAGAAGGCTATTGAAAGATGGGTTTTTAGAATCTGAGCAAATTATCACTGCAGGTAGGTATTCAGAGGATACATGTATCTATATAACTGTGGCATTGAATTTTTAAAAAATATAATCATTTTAGACTAGAAATTAGGGCTCTACCTTGTATTCACCTCAATTGATTTTACTTTTTTTTTTTTTTTTTTTGAGACAGAGTCTCACTCTGTCACCCAGGCTGGAGTGCAGTGGCGTGATCTCGGCTCCCTGAAACCTCTGTCTCTGGTTCAAGCAATTCTTGTGCCTCAGCCTCCTGAGTAGCTGGGACTACAAGTGTGTGCCACCACACCTGGCTAATTTTTGTATTTTTAATAGAGATGGGGGTTCACTATGTTGGCCAGTCTGGTGTTGAACTCCTGACCTTAGGTGATCCACCCACCTTGGCCTCCCAAAGTTCTGGGATTACAAGCGTGAGCCACCACACCCGGCCCTTGATTTTACTTTTTAAATTGTAGTCCACTTGCTCAAATTTGGAAACTAAAAGACAACAGAATTCTATTTCTACCAAGTTTTATTGATTATTTAGTTACCAGCTTTACTGATCACAACCAAGTTTACTAACTGACTTTGCCTTTTCTAGAGTGCCACCGTTCTGCTCATGAGTTTGAAATTATACTGGTTTTCATGCACATATTACATACATAATTATTCTGTGTGATGAACAGCTCAAGACCTTAGGAATAAAGGAATAAAAGACCTCTGTGTTTTGAAAATAAGAATCTGAATAAATAGAAAGATTCCCTTTCAATCAAATCTTATTTACCACACAACTTCTGAGTAACCTGCAAAATACTGTAGGCAATAACAGAAATAACAGACCCTGCTCCTTTCCTCAAAGAATTCAAAATTTAGTCAATTAAGCCAAATAAAGCCTTACCAGTAACTATTTAGCTTAATAATTTCTTGTTTTTCTGGCACTTTCAGAAAATGAACCCTACATAAAGCACCAAAATATTTTTAATCTTATTTGAGTGAATCTTTGATGTGACATCTTGTTCCCAAGAGTATTACAAATACGACTCTGTGGTTCAGGGCCTTCACGGCAAACAGTGATGCACAACAGCACGGCAGACCCTTGGGAGCAATCTAGTGCTGGCTGCTTCCTGTGGGACCCCCGACCTCACGCCACTGTGCTTCTGCCCAAAGGGGCTGCTGGTTTGCTTTTCCTGCCCCTCCCACAGGCGTCAGCTCTGCTTCCCACCCCTCTGTTTCTTACTGGCTGCCTCTCACTGTGCTGTGTTGAGAGAGGGCACTAAAGAATATGCAGAACAGGCCAGGCACTCTGTCTCCTAGCACTCTGGGAGGCTGAGGTGGGCGGATCACCTGAGGTCAGGAGTTCGAATCCAGCCTGTCCAAAATGACAAAACCCCATCTCTACTAAAAATACAACAACAACAAAAACATTAGTTGGGTCTGGTGGCAGCTGCCTGTAGTCCCAGCTACTTGGGAGGCTGAGGCGGGAGAATTGCTTAAACCTGGGAGATGGAGGTTGCAGTGAGCTGAGATCACGCCATTGCACTCTAGTCTGGAAAAAAAAGTGAGACTCTATCTCAAAAAAAAAAAAAAAAAAGAGCTGGTTGCGACGGCTCACACCTGTAATCCCAGCACTTTGGGAGGCCAAGGTGGGTGGATCCCTTGAGGTCAGGAGTTCAAGACCAGCCTGGCCAACATGGTGAAACCTGTCTCTACTAAAAATACAAAAATTAGCCAGGCACAGTGGCATGTGCCTGTAATCCCAGCTACTTGGGAGGCTGAGGCAGGAAAATCACTTGAACCTGAGAGGCGGAGGTTGCAGTCAGCCAAGATCGCACGATTGCACTCCAGTCTGGGTGACAGAGCCAGACTCAAAAAAACAAAAACAAAAACAAAAAAAAACAATAACAGCAGCATAGTAAGAAGCCCTGGAAAGTGCAAGTGCTTTTGCACCCATGAGCAACTTTGCCAACCACAGTCTGGTCTGCAGGGCTTTCTTCCAAGTAAACTGCACTGGTGGCATTGTGTTTTGTGACAGTTTTGTTTTGTTTTGTTTTGTTTTTTCCCTTGGAGACATTTTGATGAATCTAGGCTTTTGGCGGTTTTCACTGATCTTTAGGCTCTCTGTGCTCCCTGCGGTCTGAGGATCAGACAAGTGAGTTATGTCAGACTGACATGAATTGAAACAGGTTTCCTGAGGTCTCTTTGGCCTAGAGAGCCCTGCTGGTGGCCTTGCCCCCTGCCAGGTGGATACTAACACTCAGGAAGCCACTCTCAGGATGCAGCCTCTGGGTAGGCCCCGCAAAGGCCTCCGCAGAAAGCTTTGTGGACAGACGCCCCTGCAGGTTGTCCCGGAGAGCAAAGAAAGCAAAGGGAAGCTGCAGCCCAGCTCCTCCACTCCCAGAGCCTGGTGAACATGTGCTCTGAAGGCACCAGAGCTTCGGGAACCTGTGTATGAGGACCCCAAGTCTTTAACCTTCATGCCACTTAGCACTAAATGCCAAAAAAAAAAAAAATGCCAATACAAGAACCACGGATGGGAATATAACATATGTAGCAAGTGAACAAGTTTGCAGAGCTAGGGATCTGCCTCTCGCCATGTCCGTAGCTTGGGCGGGAGCTGGGTCATATTCATGTTGGTGCCCTGCTTCGGCTACATTGGCCCCTTTGTCCCTACTACCATCTCTCTTATTCACCTCCCACAGCAATTTGTACAGGTTACACCTCACTGTCCCACTTGTAGGGCGAGGTCAGTAAGGCTCAGCAAGGTAAAAATCAATTTGCCCAAAACCATGCCCCACAGTTAAGGACTGGGGTTGCCCCTCTGGCCCTGGAACCAGAGTCTCTGCTGCGTGTTCCTGTCTCCTAGTGTGTCGGGGTTACCTTTGTTTTTTTTGTTTTTTGTTTTTTTTTTTTTTGAGATGGAGTCTCGCTCTGTTGCCCAGGCTGGAGTGCGGTGGCGCGATCTTGGCTCACTGCAAGCTCCGCCTCCTGGGTTCACACCATTCTCCTGCCTCAGCCTCCCGAGTAGCTGGGACTACAGGTGCCCGCCACCATGCCGAGCTAATTTTTTTGTATTTTTAGTAGAGACAGTGTTTCACCGTGTTAGCCAGGATGGTCTCGATCTCCTGACCTCATGATCTGCCCGCCTCGGCCTCCCAAAGTGCTGGGATAACAGGCGTGAGCCACCGCACCCAGCCTACCTTTGTTTTACTAATAACAAGGTGTCACTGGGCCACTGCTACTTGACGCAAGGCATTTTTTACATTTATTAGATTTTCCTTTTTAAATTGAAACATAAAAATTGTATATATTCATGGTATACAACACGGTGCTTTGATATATATACCCATTGTGAAACGGCTACATCAAGCTAATTTAGCTAACAAATGCATTACCTCACATACTTATGATTTTTTACTTATGATTTTGTATGATTTTTTAACTGAAGAATAAATACAAACTCCTTAGCATGGGATTCTGTTTGCTTTGCCCGCAACCTCCTTCTAATGGCATCCAGCATATCAAGGAGAAGAAAGAGGTGCAGCCTGAAGAGGAAGATGGCCAAAAGTCTCCCTTTCCTATGACCCTGCTCCCCAAGCACAGCAAGGGACCAGGTCATCAAAAACACAGGCTGGCCAAGCTCCACATTCTGGTTCATCTCACTGTTATCCAGATCCCTTTTTATCAATAGGAAACATCAGCTCTGCAGTAACGGTTATATGGTCCTGCAAGAACCAAGAAAGAACAGCTAACTGGCCCATAAGGGGATTGAACTCACATACTCAGCCTCATTAGGAACTACTTTCTAACCAAGAGATGCAAACAACTGGAGAAACATACAGGTGGTCTGCAGTTTCCAGTTACAGCATTAGCAAAACAAAACACAATGAAATAAAAATAAAAGCCCTGTATTAAGAACTGACCTCTATCCCAAGAATGATGTTGATTGGATGTGAAGCTGTTATTTGTCCAGATGTATTTCTAAGTACATGTGACATGTCAGCTGCTTACAGATCATCGGCTTCCTCCTCACATATCCAGCACAAAATCAACACGAAGTGACAGAGGGAAGAAACAGCATTGTCTTGTGTTCTGCTTCCAAAACCACCTTGACAAGTCAACTGACAGCAGAAAAATCCCAGGCTCCGTGGAGGTTCCTGATTTTCATAACATTAGCCATGCATTTCAAGGAAATGCATTTCAAGACGATCAACAGTGAACTTGGCGAGGGAGCACTGGTTCTGTGCAGAAGCAGCAGAAATGTTCTTTGCCTCTCTTAACATTTTGTGGACTCTTACTGTCCAGTCTCATGAGTGGGAATTTAAGTGGGAATGAACTGTAATCTGGGTGGATTCCTTTAATCATATTGTGCAGGTAAATGTCAGCTGGCTTGGTACCCTATTCAGAATCCAGAAAAAATAAGAGGTTCAGGGAGGGAAACAGGGAGAGGGAGGCAGAAGGAAGAGGGTCTGCCACAGCCCTTTCCTACTACAACACAAGTCTGTTCCTGGTCCAAGTCCCTGCAGAGAAGGCTTCCAATAGCAGCAGCCACTTTGGGCCATGCCAAATGACTGGGGAGCCACAAGGGCCTCTTGGGACTCCCTCAGGAAGGCCCCCACGCTCCAGGATCCAGCAACTGTCTGGCTGTCTTGGTTCTGTCCCCATGTGGAAGTTTCTCCCATGTAGGATTGGATACATTTACCAACTGGACACATTACTAGGTTCACATGTTCTTCCTTTTCAAGTCATTAGTGCCCCATTATTTACTCTTGACACTTTTCAATTAGCAACCATTTCTGCAAAAGAGCAACTTCAAGAGAAATGCAAATGTATATTAGGGATGCCTGATGTTTTAAAACTCAAAATAAGCATAGCTTTATGGGGACCCATAGAACCACATATTTTGAAAATATCTTAGTACTTTCCTGAATAGAAGTATGGTCATGAGAATAATAGTGTTGTTTTTCAGATGGTAAACATCAATATCGGCCGGGTGGGGTGGCTCTCACGCCTGTAATCTCAGCACTTTGGGAGTCCGAGGTGGGCAGATTCTGAGGTCAGGAGATCGAGACCATCCTGGCCAACATGGTGAAACCTCGTCTCTAGTAAAAATACAAAAAATAGCTGGGTGTGGTGGCATGTGCCTATAGTCTCAGCTACTCGGGAGGCTGAGGCAGGAGAATCGCTTGAACCCAGGAGGCGGTGGTTGCAGTGAGGTGAGATCACGCCGCTGCACTCCAGCCTGGGCAACAGAGTGAGATTCCATCTCAAAAAAAAAAAAAAAAAGATCAATATCAGTGTATACCCGCGGAGCTGTAATACAGGCCGATCCCTAAGGCCTCCATGGTGCCTTACAGCCACACAGTGTGACACAATGACATGTGTCATCCTGGAGCAGGGCATCTCACCCTCCCCATTCTCTACGGTCTGTCTGGAGAAAGCTTTGTGGCGGCGCCTGTGCCCTGCAGGGTCTCCAGCAGCATCCCCGCTCCTGCCCACTAGATGCCAGCAGCCTTCTCCTACTTGGGACGACCAACTATGACTCCAACCATCGCCGAATGTCTGGCTGAGGGTGGGAGGTGACGGTGAGTGTCCCCCCACCCCCGGCCGATTGAGGAGCAGTCCTAGAGGTATTACTATGATCCCCAGGCTGCAGTCAATAGGAAGCCTCAGGAGACACACATACTTGCCCAAGGTCACATACCATTAGTTCACTGTAGACAATGCAACGTCTACTGTGTGCTACGGAACAACTGGAAGGAGACGGAGCCCGCTCTAAGAGATGGTGCCCACTCTAAGAGCCCTCTTTTCTGATTGAGCTGGTAGCACAGAAAATGTCTTATAAAGCCAGGGCAGCCTAAGAAGCCGTGATCCCTGGAATGGGGCACCGCCCAGATACAGTCTCCGGGTGGCCAAATGACTTCTCCTCACTGAAGTGCTTGCCCAGAGGCCTGAGCGATTTCCTAATCCTCTTGCTTAATGTCTTCTGAAAGGCTCATTTTAATAAGGGAATGAAGCTGTTTTAAGATAAGTTAGGTAGCTTATAATATGAAGTGCTAATCCCTAGCCTAGAAAAACGCAAAAGAACAGGTTTTGACTAAATGTCTCTAGCTATAACCTGATGCTGTTCTAGGACCATTAGCATTTTTTTTTCCCCTGGGCTGCCTCAGTCTTGACACTTCCTTATCTCTCTTCATTGGTGCGAACAATACCTGAGCTCTCCCTCACAGCAGCCGTCTCCCACAGATTCCCCTCGGATGTCCGGGTGGGCAGGTGGGGGTGGAGTGAGCAGATCGGGGTTGGAGTTTGGTTATGCAACCATTGAGAAGTGAGATGAGTCTGCAGCTTCTGCCTCACTGTATGGATAACTAAGTTGTTGTGTCCGAGGCTAGCACCCATGACAGTGGACACAGAGGTGGAGAAAGGGTATGTGGGAAGCAGCACTCCAGCTCTGTTCCTATCCCATGGGTCCTGAAGGAGCCTTTCGGTTTCCTACTAGATCTTACCTAGAACTATTTAGATTATACATGTAGTTTTGCAGCAAACCTAGCAACTTAAAGGAACTCATGATTCGTTTTTTATTTTGGAAGCTATGTCTCAGAATCTATGGGAAACCAATTACTTAGAAAACATGGAACTCTGGACTTTTTAATTGATCAAACACTAAAAGACAGTGAGCAAAAGTCCCAACCTAAGACAGTGGCACAGACATCGTGTAAGAGCAGCCGCTGGGATTCAGGGTCTCCAGCACACAGTGAGGAGAGGCCATGTCTCAGCTTCTCCATCCACTCAGTCAGATCATAAAACTGACCAGTTTTACGCACTGATCTAGGAGCCGAGAGGTTTGCTGTATAAATGCAAAGTAGTAATCCAAACACTTCTCCCTTAGTCGGTCTACACAGACAAATAATCCCCCTCCAGAAAGGCAGTGGGGAAAAGCTCCTTCTTCCTTTGCAGGTAGAAGGCCTCACACATTCTCACTCTTAAACGGGTCAGGCTTCTAAGGCTTCCCATGGACCATATCTAATTTACAGGAAAAAGACTAGAGTACACAGCCCTGGTCTCCACAGTTTCAAAATAGCCTGCGGTAACTAGGCATTGTTATTATTTAACAGTTCTTATCCATAACTTGTTTGGGAAATTGTAATAAACTGATGCTCCGTTTGAATAATACCATCAATGAGATAAGATACTTTATAATTATTCTTCTACCTGGGGAACACGCTCATAAGGAACAAGCCGGATGTAAGCTTCAGATTGTTACACTGTAGACAATGCATTCTGCAAATTGCTGGAAGCACTGGGTAGAGGGAGGTTCATGTGTGAACAATGAGGATGATGATCCACAGGCAGAACAGTTTGAGGGTTTCAGAGAATGCAAGAAAAGCTGATGCTACACACGCCCTGGCTCTCAGGGTGGCAGCGATGGGAGGGGTCCCTCCCAGGCCAGGGCAACCATTCTGGCAGACAGCAAGTTTGCCTTGTTGTACCATTGCCTGCCTGGGATTTACAGAAGGTCTGTGGGATGAGCCACCCCACCTAGCTACGTGATGACTGAACATGTAGCAAATAAGCCTGTGAGCACCTCCACCCCACCCCACCCCGGAGCACCCCCGTCAGCAGGCAGAGCTTGGCCTATACTCACTAGGAATCATTTCTGCCCGCTGTGGCCAAGTCGCTCTCCAGGGTAAGTCCATCTCTTACTGATTTCACTAATTCTTTCTCCCCTCTGGAGTTTCAGGATACTGAAAACTACTCAGCAAATTCTTTAAAATCTGAAATACGACAGGAGTTAAATATGCTCTAAGGAAAAGGGGGAATCATTTTTATTTAGTATTTTCAAATAAATTAAAGACCTGGCTTATTTAACCCACAGGATGGGATGCTGTGACTATCATCAATCCATGGGGCAAAAGGGAACTGACTTGAGCGTATGGTGAGAAGGAAGGGGGGCTTCCTGAGGCAGGGAAAATTGGAAAACAGATTCACGCAGAACCCCCACTCCACACCCCCTAGGAAACATGCTTACCCCACTCTTCAGTACCCTTGTTTAATCTGTGACATTGTGATTGAAATTTGTCACTCTGGGAGTTACATCTGATGTTACAGCCTGCAGCGGAGCTAAACCAAAATAAACAATCTGCTCTATTCTGCTTAGACTAATACGACAGTGATGTAAGGCCCGAGACACTGGCAGCGGCAAAATGCTTTTCCCACACCGCATGCTGCAGCTGGGCCTCATGCGTTTCCACGCCGGGGATAGGCGGCACCGGCTTATCCACGCATGGCGAGGGTTGGGGAGGGGCTCAGGCACAAGTGCAAACTTTGCTTGTAGGCAACTGAGTTATCCTGTTTCTTCTATCAGCCGGCAGCACGCGATCTTAAGGTGGACTTTTAAAAGCCTTTTTAATTTTATTTTCCCGGGCGTGGGTGACCCCTGTCTCTCTAAGCCTGGAGGTTTTGCAAACACGCTAACTGGTGGTGGGAGTGTTCATTGCAGTTCACATAAAGGGTGTGTGGCTCCAGCACATATCGATTTGAAGCTGCCCACACAGACGCATTTTCAGTTGTCTTAAATTAAATACCCAATTTATTTTTTGGTACATATTTGGTTGCTTGCCAGCAAATGACTCTCTTAGTATATTCAATGGCTTTTTGCCAGAAAGATGACAGGCTTTTTTCTTTAAAAAGGGGGTGGCCCCTAAATAGCTTCCTTTCTGAAGAGCTCTTGGTGGCCCCCTGGTTTGTAGCAGCTAACTCGGAGTGCGGCCTTTTTACAACCAGCTTTGGGGGTGCTAAATCTGTGCATTTTTCAAGCCCCAGTAGTTCTGGTCTCAATGTAGTAGTATTCGCTTTCTTTCTTTTCTCTTTTTAAATTTCCACACAGGGTCCTGAGAGCCCTGCCATATGTGGGCTACTCATCCCAGCAGCACGCACAGGTTCTGCGATGCCAGTGGTCACAGTGAGTCCCCTCATCTGGTCATCCTTCCATCCAAGATCCCTGACTCTGGATGAGGGGGAAATTGTCGTACATGATTCAGTTAAAATTCCAGCCTGAGTGGCCTGGATTAAATCCGGCCTCCTACATGCAATCAATTTTCAATTTTATCACCTCATACGAAGCAAAGCGTGAATGAGAGTTCAGGGAACTTGGATAGAGATAAAGCAGGGTCCTCTTTAATACACAGATGCTTGTTAAACCTGCTCATTATCCTACACTGTGATTTTCTACGTGTAAACCAGAGACGATCATAATTATCATATGCCTCTCCAGGATTTCTCCACGGAGAAAAACCTAAGAGTAAGTTCATCAAAATGGAAGGTAGAAAACAGGAAGAAGCTAAAATGTCATATCCAGGTGCAAACTAGAAGCCCCTCGTCCACCCTGGCCATGAGCTCCCTCCCTTCCTCTACTAAAGCATCCCCTGAACCGGGGAGAGGGACTCCACTTCCCAGTTCTTGGGCCCTCACTGCTCCCGAGCACAGGCCATAAAATGACGGGAGCTGTGTGAGGTGCCAAGGTCTAAAATGAATGCGGGCAGCAGCACCTGTGAAGCTGATAAAACATCAGTTTGCATTTGGCTCACCTTGCAAGAGGGGGTTTTATGCCTCTCGTTTTCGCTCCGCTCCCACACTCCTGTCACCCAGCAGCTCACACTATAAAGAGCATCCCCTGCGCTCTGTCTTAAGGAATGGGCGCTAAATAAAAGAGGCAGCACGCTGCTGTTAATTTTTCAGCATAGGGGACGCTCTGCCTGTGACACCAGATGGAAGAAAATGTCCTGCAGCCTCCTCCCCCCTCATCAATGCTCAGTCACACCTCTCCTTAAGCATCCTTCAGCTTTCCCGAGAAACTGGTGGAAAATGGTGTTGTCTGAAAATCTGGGAATTTTTCCCTTCCTCCTGCTAATGGCCTGGGTTGAATAAACATTGAAGAGGAAAATTTAGAAAAATGAAAGAGAGAAGAAAAAAGCTCTACCCCTAGATGGGGCTACTGTCCGCAAGCAGAGTGTGTTTGTTTTTTAAAATTCAGTTCACTTACAGTGAGACTGAGATTAGGTATCAACAGAGAATTTACAATTTAAATCAAACTTTGACTCATTTAATTAAGTCTTTAGTCCTGTGAACCTCATTCACAGCCTGAGCATTGGGCTGCTCTAGGACTCCCATTGATAAACTTCTTAATTTCCTGGGTGTCTGGGTTTTTTTTCCTTTAAAAAAAAAAAAACCACCCATACATCAAATCCAAACTGTTGAATAAACTACAAGGAAATAGTAGGCAGCAGCGAATGTTTATATGTTCCAGGGTAATAGATAATGAATAATAAGAGACTGAGGGTGAGGGTAGACTTAACAAAATGCTTGGAAAAGCCCAAGTGAGCTTCAATCCGTCCACTTGGGAAATAAGTCTGAAGAAGGAGAACTGCATTCCAATTAACATCTGTAATTTGCATTGTATGAAAGCACTAGAAAATAATAGTTTTGAGAGCTTTTTTAACGTTTCCAGAGGTAGGAGTACAGATAATCTTATTTAAGAAGCAAGCATAATAGGTCTTTCTGTCATTTCTGCGCTGCTGAATCATAGGAAGGACAGGAAACTCTACCTCAAGTCATGAGAAGAAAAGGTCTGCATGTGTCTGCTTAGCCTTAACCCCCTTGCCCAGGACAGAAAGCGGCTGAAGGAGGGCTCTGCCTCAAGTGTTTCTTAATCATTCCCTTCAGCAATGGTGCTGCTTTTGTTACATGACTGCTAAAAGAGCTGACGTGTCTGTATTGTGCACTGGGCACCATTTTACATACATTGACTCATCTGCTCCTTAAAACCATGCTATGGTTTAAGTATTATTACAATATTTACTAGAAAATTAAATAACTTGTTGAAACTCATGACCCAAATTTTTAAACCTTATTTTAGATTCTTCTAAGACCAGGGCTATTGTGAAAACTCAGTGTTACCCATAAATAAAACAGCGGGGCACTCTCCTTATCAGGAGGCAGTGTGCCTTAAAATCAGCTTTGAAGTCAAGCCAGACTTAGCTGCAAGTCCCCCCTCCATCACTGCAGGCTGCATGCCTTTGGGCAGGTCACTTCAGCCTTCCGAGCCTCAGCTTCCAAGTCTGTAAAATGGGTTAGCATCATTCCCATCTGGCAGGATTGTCATGGGGCTTAAATGAGATAACACATTAAAAGTGTTCAGGCCTCAGCCTGGGTGTTAGCCCAGGTCTCGCAAATACAAGAACAGGCACCTTCCTCTTCCTCATCCTTAATGCTTCCTCATATTCTCTCTCCCCTCCCACACTAGCAGCACCATTGCAGGAACCGTCCCCGTCCCACTGCACTGGCTGGCCCAGTGCCACATACTGCAGGGAGGAGACACAAGCATGCGGCCCTGGGGAGCGCTGGTCCCTGCACAAACACGGCTCTTGCAGCTTTCACCCTGAGCTCGCGCCCTGCACCAGGGCAGCCAGTCACCTTGACAAGAGCAAGGACTGAGTTACAGGTCAAGGTAAGTGGCAGAAGCAACTCACTTTGATCTGTAACTAGAGCTCAGGGAGTCCCATTCGACCCTGCAAGGGGCCTGACAAGCACAAGCCCCACCCAGGAGCCAATGTGTCTCCGCAGTGCTTGCTCTAGAGGAGGAGGGACTGGGCGAGGTGGGGGGAGGAGCAGCCTTTGGTTCAGAAGCAAAATAGGGGGAAAAAAGAGGCCCAAAAAGAAACAGAGAGGGGAGAACAAGCATTGTTAAATGACAGAGCCACAAACAGAGCTCTTTTGTCTACTGAAGTGATGTAGGGGAACTGAGGTGGCATTGGATATATGCCTCCCACAGTGAGAAAGATTGTGCTGGGAAGAGATGGAGAGAAAGATGCCCCTGAGGGAAGAAGGTAAGCCGGACACTGAGACAAGAAACCAGGAAGGCTGAGGGAGCGCCTGGAGCTGGGATGGGCTCACTCCAGGTATACAATGTGCACGTGGGGATAAGGCTGCACTAAGTCGGGGGTCACGGCTAGTAATAATAAGCAAATCACTGGGAATTACTCTCTGGGTAGGCACAAGTGAGGCCTCTCAAACCACCCTGACGTTCAGAGTGAGGGCTGGAGCTCTCTGCTCCTGACAGGGAGCACAGCACTGCATCCTCGCAGCCCAGGAGAGTTCTGGCCCATTCGAGGAGGTAGCCGGGGGTCCCACTGACTCTGGAATGCTTGGGGCTCTATTTTAGTCCTTGGAACTCTGGGAGAGTCAGATCCCTCATCTGCAAAGCTCTAGATATCCCTGTCCCTTGATTTTTCTTGAATCAGGAATGTCCTCTAATTTCAGAAATTAATTTGAACAATTTAAAGCCTTCTGGGATTCAGAGGAGGCAGCTTGGATGCTACGTGGAGCTACAGGAGGGGCGCAGCCAATCAGCCACTGATCTTCACTCCTCAGGAACACACGGAAAAAAGTCCACTGAGCAAATCAGAAGGCACATACCCGTGTGCAAATACACAAAATGTATCCTATTATAAAATTTTATTAGCAGTGACAGTTTTAAGGGAGCTTTAGCAATATTTCAAGCTCCGGCATCAAAATCTGACATACTCAATTTTGCTTTTATCAGGTTATCTGATGACATTTCTGCAAAAGAGGCACTCGCCCGTCTCAGGCTCGCCCCTCCTCTGCTGGGCAACACTTGCCTACAGTTGGCGGAGCCAGCATGGACAGCATCTCTCTTTTTCTGCTGAGGAACAAACAAGGGTTCAACCCTCAACACACAAAGACCACCAGCACTGCTTGCCCTTTCATTTTACAGCAAGCTCATGTCTAAAGAAACCCGTAAGCTCGTGGGCAGGGGACCAAATGGCAAGTGCAGGTAGTGTGATTACAGAGGACTGGTGAGCTCTGCAGATGGCATCTGGGGCATCACAGGTGACAGGCAGGCTGTTGTGGGGCCCTGCGTGTTTGTGCATTATTGCAAAGATCGGGAATCAGCAGCTAAAGTGCATCTACCTGGTTAGGGGGCAGCCTGCCCTCGACAGCTGAGAGCTGGGAAAGCCATCTCGAAGATTGCCACATCACAGGCGGAAAGCCCCAACCATTCCGCTCTTTCTTTTTAACTTTTAAGTTCAGGGGTACATGTGCAGGATGTGCAGGTTTGTTACATAGGTAAATGTGGTCATGGGGGTTTGTTGTACAGATGATTTCATCACCAGGCATTAAGCCTAGTACCCGTCAGTTATGATTTCTGAGCCTCTCCCTCCTCCCACCCTCCACCTTCTGCCAGGCCCCAGTGCCTGTTGTTCCCCTCCAGTGTATGTGTCCATGTGTTCTCACCATTTAGCCCTCACTTGTAAGTAAGAAAATGTGGTATTTGGTTTTCTGTCCCTGTTTTAGTTTGCTAAGGATAATGGCCTCCAGCTCCACCCATGTCCCTGCAAGGGAAATGGTCTCATTCTTTTTTTTGGCTACATGGTATTCCACATGGTATATACATACCACATTTTAGAAATGCAAATCAAAACCACAATGAGATACCATCTCACACTGGTCAGAATGGCTATTATTAAAAAGTCAAAAATAACAGATGCTGGTGAGACTATGGAGAAAAAGGAATGCTTATACACTGCTGATGGGATTGTAAAAAAAGTTCAGCCACTGTGGAAGACAGTGTGATGATTCCTCAAAGACCTAAAGGCAGAAATACCATTTGACCCAGCAATCTCATTACTGTGTGTATACCAAAAGGAATATAAATCTTTCTATGACAAAGACACATGCATATGTTTGTTGCAACAGTATTTACAAAGCAAAGCCATGGAATCAATTTTTCTTAATAAATGAATCCAGGAACAAAAGAGAAGGCTCCATGAAACCCATTAGGTGCACAGCAAGAGGGTGAGGAGATTAAGAGGGAATGAGCGTATCTCCTAATGACAGAGTCTCTCCTTGACCAAACGTTAGTCAGGCTCTTCTGAATCCTCTTCCTATCTGTGCCATGACTTTTAGGCTTTCTTTTTCCTTTTTTTTTTTTTTTTTGAGACAGGGTCTCACTCTGTTGCCCAGGCTGGAGTGCCCTGGCGTAATCTCGGCTCACAGTAAACTCCACTTCCCAGGTTCAAGCTATTCTTGTGCCTCAGCCTCTCGAGTAGCTGGGATTACAGGCGTGTGCCACCACGCCCAGCCAATTTTTGTATTTTTATTAGAGACAGGGTTTCACCATGTTGGCCAGGCTGGTCTCGAACTCCTGACCTCAGGTGATCTGCCCACCTCGGCCTCCCAAAATGCTGGGATTACAGATGTGAGCCACCACGCCTGGCCCACTTTTAGACTTTCTTATCCATCTTTGCATCCCTCAATTTTAGCAAGATCTGGCTAAGTTGGTTTACCTTCAATATCTGATCACCCTTGATATAAGATTGGTTTCTTCATTCCCTGCCATCTTCCAGGTGACATCTGATCACCTCGGCCTGCCTACAGCAAGAATCCTGTTGGCAAAGAATTACTTTGCCCTCTGAGTAATTTTCTATCCAACAACCCCCAACCACTCTGTCTCATCCTGCTCTTGGACTACAAATCCCCAATTTTTCCTTATTGTATTTGGAGTTGAGTCCAATCTCCTTCCCCTGCTGCAAAACCTCATTGCAGTAATCCCCTCCAAATAAAGCCTGCCTTACTGTTCTTTAACAAGTGCCAGGAATAATTTTTAAGCACTAACCCAAGTTTCTTTCCCGTACTCCTTACAACAAGATGTAAGGAGCACACTGGGCTTGTCCTCAGGTTGCATTTATTAAGCAAAAGCTAAAATCCCCCTTTCAAATATGAGAACATAAAGCATATAAGAGAAAAGTGTTTCCTGGGTGATCCAAATTAAAAATAAGAGCCATGAGCCAGGTGTGGTGGCTCACTCCTGTAATGCCAGCACTTTGGGAGGCCAAGGCAGGCACACTTAAGTTCAGGAGTTCAAGACCATAGTGAAACCTCATCTTTACTAAAAATACAAAATTTAGCTAGGCACCTGTAATCCCAGCTACTAGGGAGGCTGAGGCGGGAGGATCACTTGAATCTGGGAGGCAAAGGTTGCAGTGAGTGGAGATGGCACCACTGCACTCCAGCCTGGGCAACAGAATGAGACTCTAAAAAAAAAAAAAAAAAAATAGCCATGGGCAAGAGAGACATGGCCTTGCTGATTTCTCCCCTTGAATCTGGCCCACTGAGGACACCTCTTCCTTCTCTTTTTTTTCTTTTTCTTTTTTTGAGACAGAGTCTCGCTCTGTCACCCAGGCTGGAGTGCAATGGCATGATCTCAGCTCACTGCAACCACCACCTCCAGGGTTCACACGATTCTCCTGCCTCAGCCTCACAAGTAGGTGGGATTACAGGTGCCTGCCACCATGCCTGGCTAATTGAGATGGGTTTTCACTATGTTGGCCAGACTGGTCTGAAACTCCTGACCCCGTGATCTGCCCTCCTTGGCCTCCCAAAGTGCTGGGATTACAGGCGTGAACCACTGCGCCCCGCCTCTTCCTTCTCTTTATTCTGCCTGAGGATGCACGTTCTCTTTTGACAGTTTCAGTGGATTGAGGCTGAATGTTAAGTTTTCTGCCAAAACGGGTTCAGTATCTTGTCAGCTATTTCCTCTGCTGAAACGCACTTTCATCTTTAATCTACTCGGGAGTGCTATGTATGACAGGTGATCCTTGGAGGAGAGAAGTCTGAGGGACAGCCTGCTACTGTATTTAAATTGGCTTCACCCAGACAGATAAATACAAAGATAAGGTTAATAAGGGTTAATAATTTATAGTCAGAAAAGTTTAAGAGGATTGCATAATTTAAGCCTCCCATGAAGGCCCCAAACCAAACTCTATATTATTATCCTGAAGCCGGGTCTACTCCGTGACTCTCCTTCTGAATAACAGCCCCCCATGAGTCTCCCAGATACCTGACCTCAAAACCACAGAGCCACTGAAGCCACCTTCTGTCTCCTTCTCCATCTTCTCTGAGAGACAGCTGGTTAATCAGGTCAAATTATTCCTATCTGATTATTAGTCATTAGCAGTTATAGTTATTCTCTAGTACCTTTCACACTTGTTCTTATTTTTATTCTCACTTGGATACTTAAGAATAAAATTCTTCTGCTTATTTTGTTTGAATCCGTGGATTTTAAAAATTATTCCTGGCTGGGCACAGTGGCTCACGCCTATAATCCCAGCAATTTGAGAGGCCAAGGAGGGGAGATTACTTAAGGTCAGGAGTTTGAGACCAATCTGGCCAACATGGTGAAACCCCATCTCTACTAAAAATACAAAAAGGAATTAGCCAGGCATGGTGGTGGGCACCTGTAATCCCAGCTACTTAGGAGGCTGAGATAGAAAAATTACTTGAACCTGGGAGGCGGAGGTTAGAGTGAGCTGAAACTGTGTCACTGCACTGCAGCCTGGGCAACAGAGCAAGCCTCCATCTCTAAATAAATTCATTCATTCATTCATGCATTCATTCATTCCATAGTACAGCTACGATCATGTTGGTGCCCCATTCAAACTCAGTTTGCATCGAGGGTGAATCTCCCTCCCCTCCCTAGGATCCCTGTTGGGATCTCTGGAGATGGTAACCTGCGTGGAAGGCTCCAGGCTCTGGTCCTCACCCTCTCTGTGACTTCCACTTGAAAGCCTTTCTGCCTACGTGAAGATGCAGATGAAGGACCCGAGGCTTAAGGCAACAAGAAAATTTAGAATAGTTAGCAGCCGAGATAATTAATAAGAATTTTCAGTAACTTCTGGGCAACATAAAAGTGGAGTGCTCAGTCTGCAATTTTTGCCCCATCACCTTTAATAAGCATGAAGCAAAATGGACAAAAAGAATATTAAACTTTTAAAGACTAAAAGATCTTTCAAAATATATTCCTCGCTTATAATGGTGGCAACGACCCTTTCCCTTTGTTACCTAGCTGAAAAAAAATTACAAAGATTAGCATCAAAAGCAAAAATGAACATTGCAGAATGGGAGTAGAATAGTTTGCCTCCAAGGAAAGCGATTGAAAGTTGATTATCCGGTTTGTTAAACAGCTAACATTGAACCTTGTGGTCGGGTTTTGGGTGAAGACTCTAAGCCTGAAAGGCCATGGTCAGGGTCTCTCTACGGAGCTGGACGGTTGGACTTTCTGCTGTGGTGGCAATGTTCTGTATCTACTCTGTCCATATCCTGGCTACTGGCTACATGTGGCTGTTGAACCACAACTGAGGAACTGAGTTTTTGTTTTATTGAATTTTAATTAATTTTTAATACTAATTTAAAGAGCTACATGCTGCTAGAAGCTACCACATTGGACAGCACAGAATAAGGCATTCATGCTGCTCCACCTTTCCCCGATTCTTGTTCACAAGGTCAGAGGTTGAGGAAATGTCAATGCAAAACAGAAGGGGATATAAGGCAGCAGGACAGACCCTCCACCCCTACCCCGGAAGCAGAATCACACGCTTCGCTTCAGGCCTGCCTGCCTCCTGGTGTGCAATGCTGATGTCAGCCGTGGAGTTGGCGTATGTGTTCTGTGGAATATCTCATAAGTTAAGGAGTCTATAATTAGTACCGGGAATCTAAATAATAATCATGATAACAAGAACTAACCTTGATAGAGCGTTTACTAATAGAAAGTACTTTACACAGGTACAAACCAGTTGGGTAGCTTTATGTAAATGAGCGGGACAGAGGCCTAGAAAATTCAAACAGCTTGGCCAAGACCATAAGATTAATAAGTGGTAGAGTCAGAACTTGAACCTACTTCTCTCTGACTGAAAATCAATCAACTCTTAAACAGTAGACATTTAAAGTGGGATTGTGGCTCAGCTGCTCAACCAGTGGACCAAACAACTAATTCTCTGAGACCCTGGGCCACCAGTAGATGCCCAGGACAGCAAGAGCCCCTGGCCAGTAGCCTCTAGGCTGGTGGCATCTGTCCAGAAGCAGCAGTATCTCTCCACCACAGTGTGCTCTACAAATATCATCACTGTCTTCACGTGGAATGAGGAAAACATGTCTAGGAAGCACTGAATGACATTCTAAGGAAAACCATGTGGGTCATTCCCAAAGAGCTGGCCATGAACAAGACCCCAAGGATGCTAGCACACCATTTGACTGACTCCAAGAACAGTATTGGAGGCAGGAAAATGTCCTCACGTGCCACAAGATTTTAAATTCTAATTTGCAGTAGAAGGAATTATAAATAGGACAAAGTCAGAAATCACCCCAATTTTTGCATAGCTAGGGTTGGTTAAATTCATGAATAATGATGAGAAAATGAAGACCCTAGGATTAAAGTGGTAGCTTAGTTTCCGTAAAGACATTAAAGATATATACATCTCAGTAAAGAAGCTTTCTAACACTGTCATTCTCAGACAATGGTCAAATCAGGTGTTTCCACATCGCTTCTTAGAGCAAAGTTTCTTCAGGACAATGGGACATTTGTAAAACAGACCCAAGCTTTGATCTGATCCATGACAGGGAGGCTGCTGGTATTCACTGAGTCTGTCGCCACATCAACCTGGTGAAGGCTTGGGCAGCACCTGTCAATCCGACACGAAGAGGTGTTCCATGAGTTTAATGGACACCGTGTGCCAACTCCATTTTAGGTTATTAACATCAATTGGAGGGAAAAGAGGAAAACGGGGAGAGATCGCTCAGTAGTGGATTTTAAAAGTCTTTTGTTGCATCTTGCTGAACTTGGTCCCAACTTCCCTCATCTAACAAAAGATAAAAATAGGCTCCAAGGCTGTTATGCTGAGAGTTAACATGAGGGAGGACTTATCCCTCATTTTCTTGATATCTATTCTATGTGAAGAGAAGTTTTGTAACTGTGAAATGATGTCTAATACGGGTTCTAATATAGAAACATATTTCTTCCAATGTCTCACACTCCCTTTCATTCGAGCGACCAAGTCCTGCTCACATATAATTTTATTAGAACTTTTCTCAAGGGTTACTATTAATACTCAGAATACCAATAACAACTATAATGTATTTACCACATACCAGGTAATAGGCTATTTTACATAGATTATCTTAGAATTTCCCTAAAGCCCTTGAAAGATAATTATTATGCTCTTTATGCAACAGATTTGTTCACTCATTCATTCAACGCATATTTATTGAGCACCTGCCCAACAGCAGTGGGCATTTCTTACCCGTTGCTGTTGGGAGCACAGGGCCCAAGCAGGCTCCCTGTCCCCAGTGAGGAAAATACAGGTATATCCAAAGGATTACATCATAGTTCTTACATAAAATTATTCTGTTACCATATGCTCACATGACAATACTGCTTCTTTACAAAATGGTATATGCGTGAGTGAAAAACAATTCAGGGTGGGTGGGTGGGAGACTCGGGTCTTGTGTCTCCAGATTTGGGTCCCACCTTACCAAATTCCATCATGTAGAAAAAGAAAACTCCTCAATGTAATTGTTCCTGTGTTGATATAATTGATATCCTTCCAGAGGAGGAAAACCTAGTTTTTAATCTATTTTGCGTTGTTCACCTTCTCAGCACCACATACTTAGAATAAGCAGGAATGATGGCTCTATCACTGTACCATGAGGAGAGGAGAATACAGATGCTGTGCCAGGGTCTGTAAGACTTTTAAACAAGAGCTTTGTTTGATTCCATTATTAACCTCATCAGAGAGAGGCCCAAAAGTCATTTAAGATTTGGTTACTGGGCCAGGCGCGGTGGCTCACACCTGCAATCCCAGCACTGTGGGAGGCCGAGGTGGGCAGATCAAGAGGTCAAGAGATCGAGATCATCCTGGCCAACATGCTGAAACCCTGTGTCTACTAAAAATACAAAAATTAGCCGGGTGTGGTGGCGGGTGCCTGTAGTCCCAGCTACTTGGGAGGCTGAGGCAGGAGAATCGCTTGAACCAGGGAGTTGGAGGTTGCAGTGAGCGGAGATGGCGCCACTGTAGTCCAGCCTGGTGACAGAGCAAGACTCTGTCTAAAAAAAAAAAAAAAAAAATTTGTTACTGAATGTGGGTTTGAATGGGTTAAAAAGCTAGCACAGAAATGCAAAAAACTACCGATTTTCTCTAAGGAGACTATCAGAAGAAACGCAACTTTGTCCTGCCTTGCCCAAGGGCAGAGAAGGTTCCAGACATCCTCTCCCCTCCTCAGCTGTCTACATCAAGTGGTTGAGGGGTGGGTACTTTGTGGTGTGAATAAAAGGATTATTGTGCTAGCAAACACTTGATTTCTAAGCATTTTACCTGTACCTTTTTAGATTTTAGTCTTTGCCTTTTTTTTTTCCTATTTGTTTCCCACTTAGTACCTTAGAATTTGCCTTTTTAATGCAAAATTAGGATAGTAAAAAAATTGAATCCGGGGTGCATCACTTAGAAAAGTTAAAGAAGATTTTCAAAATTAATTGTTGACAAGACTCAGCAAATATTTGCTGAATACCTGTTATGTGCCAGGTAATGTCATAAACCCTAGGCATAGGACTGGGAACCAGGTCCTCTCTTCTTGGAATTCACATTCTATTTCACAAGGGTTGGGAAAGAGAAAGAAATACAGAATGGAAACTCTGCCCTGAGCACAAAACCTATGCATTTGGTTAGAAGAAGGCTGGTGCTCTGCACACAGGGGCCTAAGAGAGGAATATGAGGTAGTGGAGCTCTCAGTGACCTCGCTGTTAGAGCTGTAGGGAAGATTTAGGTCACCGCCTTATCTTACAAGTGAGGAAACTGATACCAAAAGAGACTGGAATTATTGTCTGAGGTCACCCAGGCTGTCCCACTGGATGTCAGGTACCGCCTCTTCAGGACTATTCATTAGCATTTGTGAAAGTCAAGATATAACAGCATATTTAGCCTTATTTCTTTCTTTTCCTCTTTATGTTGTATTTTTCTTTTTGGGTCATTGTTTTGCATTAATGTTCATAGACAATTTTTCACCATTTATGTAGGATTAGTTCTCATTGAAAGATTAATTCCACATTTTCAATAATTTATATGATTTGATGTCACAAATATCTGGATAATTTGATATAGCATCAAAAAAAGGCTTTCTCTACCTTCATGTATTATCATATAATGCATTTTCTTATCATAGGGAAATCAAAATGTGTCTCTCTAAATCCTTTTGGTTTTTTAAATTTTATGAGTTTAACATGCGTGATATATAAATCACAGTCAAACATTTTCTTCTTACCTCATCTGATTTACTTTGATAAAATCAACTCCATCTATATGTATGTCTTTTAGAAATATGTCTCAGTTTTTCCCAAATGGGTATGTCTTACATCTAATGCGTGAGAAAAAATTCCAGTAGCACCTCCCTGGGGAATCTGAACTAGGCCCTGATTATGCTAATAGAAGCCAAGAGGTTTTCAAAGCAAAAGAACTATAATAAATTATTCATAAATAGGTCTCTCTTTTGATGGTTTTGGTGTTTCCGAATTTTCCAGACCATAGAGGATATGTGAAATGATATATGCACGCTAAGCTGAAGATGTTACAGAGGGAAATGGGAATTGAAAACTAATTGGAATTTTAAAGCATTGCATTTTTGCATTTGGTACACTTCCTGGAGCTGGTTTGGGCATGGAGAAGACCCAGGAGCCTGCTTTTCTGGTGGTCCTTGGTGACTACGGATATTTTTAACAGGCAGGGACTGGTTTCTGAGGAAAGTGTGTCCCAGTTCCCGAAGGAAAATGACTCCTCAGTGACTGTTAGCCCTCGAGGCAGTTCCAGATGAGGTGCTAGGCTTAATTCAGGTTGCCAGTCTACAGAAATGAAGACTTTATTTGGCATACTGCTCGTTTGCACTTGGTTTGTCAGACTCTCTACCTCCTCTTCCTTCTTTTTCTTAAACTTGTTTTTCAGTTTGTTCCTCTGGGTCTCTACATTGCCAAACCCAAGGGCACCTCCTAGTCTGCGTGAATGGACCCCCACGCAGTCCAGTCCACAGGTGCCATGGTTTTGTGACTTACACATTTTGTTGTACCTGCCAACATTTCAACTGTTTTAGAATTCTTTTTTGTCTTAATGGGTGTTGACAGGTTTTAAAATGTTTCCTGTTTATTTCTACTTGCAATTTTCTGATCTCTGTAATTTAAACTAATTGCATCTACTTTGTTATTTATTCCATTTTTTGTACTCATTTAATAGAAAAAATAATAATTTCTTCAACTTCAGTCCTTTGTGTTTGCTGAAACCCACCCTGGCCTCACATGTTCAAGTTAAGCCCTGCCCCCACCTTCCTCACACTCCCATAGGGTCACAGACCATGCACTGATTTACCTGCCTTTAGGAGCCCCCAAACTCCTTCCTTTTGAGATTTTTCTTTGTAATGAATGTCCTCGCCATGATCACAACCCAAATAAAAACTCCTCAGTCGTCTGCTGTATTTTGTCTTTAACAGTGACCAGAATTCAATTCGAATTTTGGGTTCACATTTAGTCTTATAATTTAAGAAAGAATAGGAAAAAACGGAGAGCAACTTGATTTGAAAAAGACAAATCTGAGGCGGGTGAGAGATTCTAAGTCCTAATGTGCTTGGAACAGTCCAGACCTCTGTCAATTGTCCCAGCATAATTATTACCAGCACCCCCCTTTACACTCAGAAGATCCTGGTCTAGATGAAGAATCATATGTGCGTCAGCTACTTTCGCTACCGTAAAGCCCAGGCCGGCACAGTCCCAAGGATAGAGTAAGCAGCCAATACACATTTACTGAGTCAGAAATAAAAAGATGCCAGCGGTCACCCTCCTTCCCTCATGGTGGGAGCCAGGGAAGCTGACGCTACCACAAAGCTATGGCATCACAGGTACTGGACACTGGCTAGTCACATATTTATATGACTCCTGGAAGACAGCCATGAGTAGATGGCTATTATCCATATTTTAATAATATCTGCTAAGAAAAATAACAATTTTGAGATAGCACTTGTGGAATGAGTCCTCCATATTTAATGAACCAGGGAAACATAAGGGAAAGGTTAAACAATTCTATGAAGCCAGGCGCGGCAGCTCACGCCTATAATCCCAGCACTTTGGAAGGCTGAGGTGCGTGGATCACGAGGTCAAGAGATAGAGACCATCCTGGCCAACATGGTGAAACCTCATCTCTACTAAAAATACAAAAATTAGCTGGGTGTGGTGGCGCGGCTGTAGTCCCGGCTACTTGGGAGGCTGAGGCAGGAGAATCGCTTGAACCCGGGAGGCAGAGGTTGCAGTGAGCTGAGATTGCACCACTGCACTCCAGCCTGGTGACAGAGCGAGACTACGTCTCAAAAAAACAAACAAACAAAACAAACAAACAAAAAAAACTCTACAAAATAGGAGAAATATCTAAAAGTTTTTTTCTTGTTTGTCTTTATGAAGGGCTTCTTCCCGTTCAGTAATAATTTCCCTTGCAATGGAGCAAAACTTGAAACAATAAGGGACTCAGGAATGTTTTGAAAGCTCATGAGGAATTTAGTCTAATTCCTTCATTGTGAGTTGCTGGCATTCTATTCCATTTGTATTCAGCCTCCTGTTACCACCAATGCTCCCCATCAGTAACAGTCATACTAATGTGGGGTGGAATGAGAAACTCTCAATGCTTCCAATGCTATAACCACTTGCCTATCCCAGTTTCCAATCTCCTTTAAATACTGGGGATTTTAAAGGTAACTGAGTTTATGCCTTGGATTGTCTGTGAAATCGCAGGAAAATACATGTGATCTTCCAATGCCCCAGTACTTACAAATAACGATACTTTATTGCCATGGATTTAATGTGTCCTCCAAAGTTCCTAAGTTGGACACTTAATCCCTGATGCAACAATGTTGAGAGATGGGACCTTTAAGAGGTGATTAGGTTATGAGGGCTCTGCTCTCATGAATGGATTAATGTCGTTCTCATGGGAGTGAGTTCCTTATCAAAGGATGCATTTGGCCCATTTCTCTTTCTCTTTCTCTCTCTCTCTCAGTCTCTTGCCCATGTGATGTCTTCACGATGTTATGAATCAGTAGGAAGACCCTCACCAGATGCAGGCCCCATGATCTTGGACTTCCAGACTCCAGAACTATGAGCCAAATAAGTTTCTGTTAATTATAAATTGCCTAGTCTGTGGTATTCTATTATAGCAGCACAAAAGAGAATAAGCCAATTACTATATTATGTTTCAGAAGCTTTTCAAGAATCACTCTTGTATTATATTATGCACAAATAATGTGTTTTGTTTGTTTGTTTTGAGACAGAGTCTCACTCTGTTGTCCAGGCTGGAATGCAGTGGCGTGATCTCAGCTCACTGCAACCTCGGCCTGATGGGCTCAAGTGATTCTCGCACGTGCCTCAGCCTCCTGAGCAGCTGGGACCACAGGCTCCCTCCACCATGCCTGGCTAATTTTTGTATTTTTGGTAGAGACAGGGTTTCACCCTGTTGGCCAGTCTGGTCTCGAACTCCTGACCTCAGGTGATCCACCCGCTGAAGTTCTGGGATTACAGGTGTGAGTCACCGCACCTGGCCCAAATAATGTGTTTTTAATAGTTACTGTGGGCCAGGTGCAGTGGCTCACGCCTGTAATCCCAGCACTTTTGGAGGCCAAGGCGGGCGGATCACCTGAGGTCAGGAGTTCGAGACCAGCCTGGCCAACATGGCGAAAACATATGTCTACCAAAAATACAAAAATTAGCCGGGCATGGTAGCACACACCTGTGGTCCCAGCTGCTCAAGAGGCTGAGGCAGGAGAATCTCTTGAACCTGGGAGACAGAGGTTGCAGTGAGCTGAGATTGTGCCACTGCACTCCAGCCTGGGTGACAGAGCAGGACTCCGTCTCAAAAAAAAAAAAAAATTAATTGTTACTGTGAGGAAGATGATAGCCACAGAAGGAATTTTTAAAATAAACAACCTTTCAACAGGAAGACAGAGAAGAAATATAAAACACAGTCGCATGGGAGGCTGAGATGGGAGGATCCCTTGAGGCCAGGAGTTTGAGACCAGCCTGGACAACATAGTGAGACTCCATCTCTACAAAAAACAAACAAAGAAACAAAATGAGCCAGGTGGTGGTGCAAGCCTATAGTCTTAGCTACTCGGGAGTTGGAGGCGGGAGGATCACTTGAACCCAAGAGTTTGAGGCTGCAATGAGCTATGATCACATCACTGCACTCCAGCATGGGTGACAAAGCAAGGCTCTGTCTCTAAACCACACACTCAGACACATATGCCATCACACACACACAATCACAAAGCATCAGTCAGGAAGGCCAGCAAGAGCAGAACACAGAATGTTAGGATTTCAAGGTAGAAGCTCAACACTCAATTCAAGGTAAACTTGATAAGAATTTGCAACAAGACCAATGATCTGCTAGGTATTATAATGAATAGAAAAGCAATATGGGGTTCTGGCTGTAAAGCAACCGAGCTTTTTTGAAGAAACATTAAATGCACACATAAAACCCCTGAATGTATGTCAGCAGATGACGAATGGCTCTAAAGTGGTATGGAATAAAAAGGAAAAATCATGAAAAAAGAAGGCGCACCAAATTGGAACATCTACTTGGAAAACTTGAGAAAGAACAGTTTTGGTTGGGAGTCAAGTGCAGTTAACAGGATTCAGAGTGAGCACCGCGTGGGCCTCCGAGGTCAGAAACCAGAGGGAGGCCAGAGAAATGAGGTGAGCTACAAAGTGCCTCAGGAAAGAGACAGCTGGGACCAGATGACACACACACCATGGCCTGTTTTTATGTTTTATGTCAGTTTTAAGAGACACTGGGATTTTCCTAAAACAATATATATTTGATGGAAAAGCGCTGTCCATTTCAGTAGCAAAATCACTTTATTATATTGCTGGGAAAACTTGAGAATTCAAAGTTGGAAGACAGCAGGTGGAGGTTATAAATTTGATATTAATATGGCAATATGGAGTGAGATTTATGGGCTCTGATAGAATGTGATCTTTTACTGAAAACCGTTTTTACTTTCTTATATGTATCTCAGTGATTTGACCCTGGTTTTATGTGAATATTGTTTTAGGGGACGTAGTTTTCTGAATACAATTTATTTTATTCAAATGACTGCTTACGGATAGATAGCTAAGGACTAGTGCGGCTACAGTTTCAATAAACAGTCCAATAACATTGGAAGATAAGTTTTGAAAGACTGTAAGAAGCCAAAGAATAAGTTTAGACAATTACATATTTGGATATAATTGCTTTTGAAGTCAATATTCAATTTTAAACTGTTTAAGATAATATGTTTTTGCTTTTATCTAAAGTATATGAGAGACTTACACCAAGCACTAAACTGAAATTGTGGTATGCAACATGACTCTACTTAACAGAGCTAGGAATACTGTCAGTTTGCAAAGGTAAAATTACTTCGACTTTTTCTCTGGAAAACTGAAATGAATTCCTTTGGAAATTAAAGTCCTCGTTGCTTTACAAACATCATTTCATTATGCAGGAGATCTTTACTCACAAACATTCATATCACACAATGTCAGAAACACGACAAGGAGAGAAGGCATGGGGCTGTGGTCAACCCACAAAAGACAGGCTTTTATCCCCAGCTCTAAGAATTTCCCACAGACATTACTAACCCATCATGCCCATTCAGTGCACATAGAGTGACAAGGTTTCAAGTGGCGCTGCAGTGAGAGACTACTATGACAACGAACACAAAAGAACAGACATTTTAAAACACTAAAAATTGGCCTGGTATGGTGGCTCATGCCTGTAATCCCAACACTTCGGGAGACCGAGGCAGGTGGATCACTTGAGGTCAGGAGTTCGAAACCAGCCTGGCCATCATGGTGAAACCCTGTTTCTACATAAAAAAAAAAAAAAAAAAAAAAAAAAAAATTAGCCAGGCATAGTGGCAGGCACCTGTAATCCCAGCTACCCAGGAAGCTAAGGCAGGAGAACCGCTCGAACCTGAGAGGTGGAAGTTGCAGTGAGCCGAGATCACGCCGTTGCACTCTAGCCTGGGTGACAGAGCAAGATTCCATATCAAAAACAAACATACAAACAAACAAAAAACAAACCACTAAAAATTAACTGAAAATTAAGATTAAAAAATATTAAAAATGAAAAATAACAAAAAGAAAAAAATTAACTGAAAATTCGAAATGCATATGTGATGAAATGTTAGGCAGGAAGAATCAGCAGGAGGGACAACCGCCAAAAATGAAAGCTGCAAAAAGTAATTTTTTCTGTCTATTCAACCCACAATCATCACAGGCTATATTTGAAAAGTAGGTAGGTGTACTTACCTACATATAGCCGTTTGTAGGTTATATTTGAAAAGTGGGTAAGGTGTACTTACCTACATATAACTGCACTTACATACAGTTATACGTACACCTACATCTAATGTAGTTATGGTTTTTTAAGAGAGTAAAGAATAAAATGGAAGACTATCATTACTAACAGTCTTCTAAAAGGCAGTCACCATAGCATGATTAATTTATTCCTGGAGTTCTCTTGGTCCTCACACACTTGATTCTCTTGAAACCAGTGAACAACTCTCATGTCTTACTGCTAGATCTAGAAAAGTGGTTCTCGGCTGGGCGCGGTGGCTCATGCCTGTAATCCCAGCAGTCTGGGAGGCCGAGGCGGGTGGATCATGAGGTTAGGAGTTCAAGACAAGCCTGGCCAACACAGTGAAACACTGTCTCTACCAAAAATATAAAAATTCGCTGGGCAGGGTGGTGTGTGCCTGTAGTCCCAGCTACTGAGGAGGCTGAGGCAGGAGAATTGCTTGAACCCAGGAGGTGGAGGTTGCAGTGAGCCGAGATCGTGCTACTGCACTCCAGCTTGGGCAACAGAGTGAGACTTCATCTCAAAAAAAAAAAAAGAAAAAGAAAAAAGAAAAAGAAAAGTGGCTCTCACAATGCACACCTTGCACCAGAACCACCTGGAGAACTTTGTAAAAATGCAGCTGCTTGCTCACCACCCCCAGAACCTCTTTCTGCGATGATCAGGGTGGGGTTTTGGGCACTGATATGTGTAAGATCTGCATCAAGTGATTCTCACATGCTGCCAGTTAAGAAACACTGGTTAACAAGGAGACACATATGAAACCTCATGTATCAGACATCTAACCTACCCTTATTTCTTTTATTCTCAAATCTCCATCTCAGCTTTCTTCTTCATTTAGAATTTGGATATAAACCATAACTATTAAAATTGACTGAATATATCTAAAAATCATTGATTCATTTACTTACTGCACACATACATAATCCACCATTCACCTGACGAGATCACAGCACTTAAAAGAGTACTCCAGACACAGGCTGCTAACTCCTCATCTGTTGATTGGGTCTTTAAAACATTACTATTGTTCACTTTCATACTGACAATACTGTTATGCTATAGGGTAAGCTCAAATTTAATTTTCTTTCTTTACGCTGTTCTTTATTGTATTTTTTCCATTAAAATAATATTTAACAGATAATCCTTATACCTTTGCTTCAAATAATAAAAATAACCTAACTTATTTTATGAGACTAATATCTTGTTACCCAACTGGATAAGAACAACGTAAGAAAAGAAAATTACAGGCCAATTTTACATAAGGCTATAGATATAAAAATCCTTCGTAAATATTATCTAACATAAGAAAGTGTACAGTTAAAAAAGCAGAATCAAGCAGGGTTCATCCCAAGGATTTAAGAATAGTTTAACATCAGAAAATCTATGTATGTAGTTCATCAAGTTAACAGACTAGAGGAGAAACTTTTCATGCTACTTAGATGCTAGGAAAGCATGAGTCCAAGCACAGGGTCTCTGTCTCTCTGCCTCAATAATTCTCCAGATTACGATCAAAGATCTGCTAGGTGCGGTGGCTCACGCCTGTAAACCCAGCACTTTGGGAGGCCGAGGCGGGCAGATCACCTGAGGTCAGGAGTTCAAGACCAGCCTGGTCAACACGGTGAAACCCAGTCTCTACTAAAAATACAAAAATTAGCCAGGCATGAGGGCGGGCACCTGTAATCCCAGCTGCTCGGAAAGCTGAGGCAGGAGAATCATTTGAACCCGGGAGGTGGAGGTTGCAGCGAGCCGAGATTGCGCCACTGCACTCCAGTCTGGTCAATGAGAGTGAAACGCCATCTCAAAATAAATAAATAAATAAATAAATAAATAAATAAGATTGAAGATGAACTGCTTCTTCTACAGAGCTTCTGTAGGATGAAAAAAAGGCGCTGATATATGCTTTCTGTAATTTGACTCAATGGGTTTTTGAATCCTTCATATAAATTTATAACATCATATTTCATTTATTAGAAGGTACATATACTGTTTTTTTAGTAGCACATTTTTACCATAAATGGTGACTGTAATCGATAAAACAGAGTATTCAATATATTTCTACAAATGTGTATTCCCTTCTCCCCAGAGAACATCATAGTATAAGGTGATCTCCAGTTTTCTTCTGATTCTATGATTTAAAAATCATCCCTGTTCTGAGGCTCTTAAGTATTTTGTTTCTTTTAGGTGCATTGGAACACCAAAATCACTCATCTGTTTCTTTGTTCTTGCTTCCCGCTACTCACGAACATAAAATAAAAGCTCTCAAGTACTAAAATACTGGGCTTTATATAAACTAGAGTTTATATAAATACTGAAAAATATTTCTTCCTAGAGGTCAGACTGTCTTTAGGGTCACGGCTAATATAAGCATTTGCTTAGATAAAAAGTTGACATTTTTTTCTGTAAAGAATCAGAGAGTAGTCCTGGCACAGTGGCCATGCCTGTAATCCCAGTACTTTGGGAGGCCGAGGCAGGTGGATCACCTGAGGTCAGGAGTTCAAGACCAGCCTGGCCAACGTGGTAAAACCCCATCTCTACAAAAATACAAAAATTAGCTGGGCATGATGGTGGGTGCCTGTAATCCCAGTTACTCGGGAGGCTGAGGCAGGTGAATCGCTTGAGCCCGGGAGGCAGAAGATGCAGTGAGCCAAGATCAAACCACGGAACTCCAGCCTGGGCGACAGAGTGAGGCTCCGCCTCAAAAAATAAAAAGAATCAGAGAGTAAGTGTTTTGGCTTTGTAAACCATACATCCTCTATCAGAACGGCTCAACTCTGCCACTGCGGTGTGAAAGCAGCCACAGACAATGCATATGAGTAGGGTTGCATTTCAATACAACTTTACTTACAAAACAGGTGGTGGACTGCATTTGGTGCATGGATCCTAGTTTGCTGACACCTGGCTTAGATGCAGTGCACCCACTGAGGAACAGGTGTGTCCTACTCTGAAAGCAGCATGAGCTAGTCTGACTACTTGTTTCAAATCAATACTATATTTTTTAAATGGCCCACATTTTCAATCTAGCAAATCTACATTGGGGTATGTGTATGGGTGTGCCCATATGTCTGTATCTGTTAAATATATCAGTTTTTTTTTTAAATGTTTAGACACAGCTCACATAAGCAGAATATCAGTTCAAAGCAGTTCTGGCCAACTCAGTTTAAAAAATAACAACACTGGTGTGTTACTAATACTACCATTTCTATACGTAGCATGATTTCTCCTCTCTGGTTTAATAACAGTCATCCAAGTGTGACTTCAAGTAATGATCACTTCTAGCGAGCTCGAGTTTACTGCCAAGGTGTGAAGTTGGAAAGAGGAAGACACAACTTCATGGAGATCAAATCACTCATGACCTTAACAGCCAAATAAGTATTAAATGGCTGCAAGGTAACAGGTAGGCAAGGTTTGTTGTAGCATCCAATTATCACGTTGGTGCAAAGTCACTCAGTAGACAACAAGTATCTAATGGCCAAGGAGCTGAAACTTATGAATTGGCTGTTTAAAAAATACATTTGCCATAATTCCTTCTCACACCTAAGTTTCCCAAAAGGAATGCATAAAGCAGGTACTAATAATGGAACAAAAATAATAAAGTGCTTGCCAGGGTAGTTGATTCCTTTTGAAAACTGATCACAAGTAAGAGATTTTAGTTACAGCTTTCTTTTGCTTCAATGATTTGCTAAGAATCCATAAGGATAACCTATTCAGATACTATAATCACATGAGACATGATATGTGAAGCAAAAACTGTTACGGGAATTTCTGCTTGCATGTACACTGGCTGTTAGGTTACAGAATAGAAATAGGATTCCTCTGCATATTTAACATTGGTTCTCCATTTGTAGCCGGACAACCAGATAGTACTGATTTCAAAGTCACTGTTAAGAGCTCTAAAAACTTAGATTTCGGTAACATGTCATCACCTTGCACGAAAACTGGACCTGCCACTAGGCTTGGAGAAGCTCTGATGTGCTATAAACAGCCCTAACCATCAAGATGGTAAAGGCTAGTGTGACCCAGAGACCTCTGCTCTCTGAATACCCGCCCCCACCTTCACCTATTCCCTTTATAAATGCTAACAGAGCCCGGGAACTTTCTGTTCCAGAGTGAGCCTGCAACAGCATTCTCTTGGGTGAAATGCTCTTCCCGTTGGCGGTGAGAATCCTTCCTCCTTATTCTAACCCATGCTCCCCACAGAGGAGGAGGAACCCTGAGCTTCTCTTAGGGACCATGGCAGAGGGTTGGAGGCATGGAGGCAGCTCTGCATGGCCTTTAAATGCTTAGTATGCTCAGGGTGCCGCCATTCAATTAACTGGCACAGCTGTAATTTTTTTTTTTTTTTTTTTTTGAGACAGAGGCTTGCTCTTGTTGCCTAGGCTGGAGCACAGTGGCGTGATCTTGGCTCACTGCAACCTCCATCTCCCGGGTTCAAGTGATTCTCCTGCCTCGGCCTCCCGAGTAGCTGGGATTACAGGTGCCCACCAACATACCCAGCTAATTTTTGTATTTTTATTAGAGATGGGGTTTCACCGTGTTGGCCAGGCTGGTCTCGAACTCCTGACCTCAAGTGATCCACCACCTTGGCCTTCCAAAGTGCTGGGATTACAGGCATAAGCCACCACACAAGGCCACAGCGATACTTTTTGACTAAGTAAGGCTTCCGTAAGAGTTTTCACACACATGCCCCAAATCCTGGATTATATGAGACAAAAATAAATAGGCCATGTGCGCTAATTGCGTACCTCTCTCTTCTCACATTTCGGTTTTCTAGAAATGAGAACGCAGGCCAGACGCGGTGACTGACGCCTGTAATCCCAGCACTTTGGGAGGCCAAGGCGGGTGGATCACAAGGTCAGGAGATCGAGACCATCCTGGCCAACATGCTGAAACGCCATCTCTACTAAAAATACAAAAATAAGCTGGGCATGGTGGCGCATGCCTGTATGCCTGTAATCTCAGCTACTCGGGGGGATGTGGCAGAAGAATTGCTTGAATCAGGGAGGTGCAGGTTTCAGTGAGTTGAGATCATGCCAGTGTACTCCAGCCTGGGTGACAGAGTGAGACTCTCTCTCAAAAAAAAAAAAAAAAAAAAAAAAAAGAGAAAGTGCATTTCTTGTGTGTCTTGTGACAAGAGTTAACAAAAACAGTCCTGCTTCTTACCTGTTGGTGACATTTGTAAAGGTCCCGTGGTTATGCTTATTCAGTGGCATTCCGTCTTCTTGCATGTCTAATGGTGTTAGAAGGCCTGAAACTATGCCTAAAACTATGGTATTATCCCAGAGAGAAAAATAAATTCATATCAAGAAAAATACTAAGATTTATATATAAAGCAACAATAATGGCAATAATAATTCTATGGTGTAATTCCCCTGAGAAAAACTGAACGGAACAATGGTTAATCTTAAAATATTCTACAGTAGAGCTCAGGACTTAGTATAATTGCCTGCTACTACTCTCGTGATAACAGTCGAAGCTAGTTTTGTGGAGGGTTTTTTTGACACTTCAAAATTATCGTGTTGTCTTCAAGGTCACAAATCAAAGTCTTATCTATTAGTGTATAATAGTAAGTTTACAGTTTTAAAATATTTTATCATTAAGAAAATATTAACTGCAAATTTAAAAAAAGTACTAAGTGGAAGTAAGCGAAAAGACAGATATTGTGATGAAAAGAAAGACCTTCTTTCCCTGCCTTTTTGAGTGTATTGATTCATTCATTTAACTGATACTTGTTGAGTGTCTCCTTTGTTATGGTCCTTCTGTGAAGCACCTCCATTCGACAGACCCTTTCTTTGGGTAAGTGTGTATAAGGTTCAACAAGGGAAATCCATGTATGCATGCAATTGTAGAGACTAGGACACTTGGTGATAAAGGACTTGAAAAGGAAATTAATATCCCACTTAAATCTTCTTTTTCAACATCAGATTTTGCAATATTTGCCATCTCGCACTCACTTTTTCTAAAACAACTCATTGGACACCGTTGCCTCATCACAGCCCTAAAACAGAACTCCCTCTTTCGGTCAGTAACACCATCATCTTCCTAGTTTTAAAACCGTGGAGTCTGTTTTTTTTCTTGTAAATTTGTTTAAGTTCCTTGTAGATTCTGGATATTAGACTTTTGTCAGGTGGGTAGATTGCAAAAATTATCTCCCATTCTGTAGGTTGCCTGTTCACTCTGATTATAGTTTCTTGTGCTGTGCAGAAGCTCTTTAGTTCAACCCCATCAAAAGAGGACAAAGGATATGAAGAGACACTTCTCAAAAGAAGACATTTATGTGACCAACAAACGTATAAACAAAAGCTCATCATCACTGGTCATTAGAGAAATGCAAATCAAAACCACAATGAGATACCATCTTACACCAGTCAGAATGGCGATTATTAAAAAGTCAGGAAACAACAGATGCTGGCAAAGCTGTGGAGAAAAAGGAATGCTCTTACACTGTTGGTGGGAGTGTAAATTAGTTCAGCCATTGTGGAAGACAGTGTGGCGATTCCTCAATCATCTAGAACCAGAAATACCATTTCACCTGGTAATCCCATTACTGGGTATATACCCAAAGGATTATAAATCATTCTACTATAAAGACACATGCACACGTATGTTTATTGCAGCAGTATTTACAATAGCAAAGAACCATCGCAAATGCCCATCAATGATAGACTGGTTAAAGAAAATGTGGCACATATACACCATGGAATACTATGCAGCCATAAAAAAGGATGAGTTTGTGTCCTTTGCAGGGACATGGATGAAACTGGAAAGCCATCATTCTCAGCAAACTAACACAGGAACAGAAAACCAAACAATGCATGTTCTCACTCATAAATGGGAGTTGAACAATGAGAACACATGGACACAGGGAGGGGAACTTCACACACCAGGGCCTGTTGGGCAATGGGGGGTAAAGGCAGGGAGAGCATTAGAACAAATACGTAATGCATGTGGGGCTTATAACCTAGATGATGGGTTGATGGGTGCAGCAAACCACCATGGCAAATGTATACCTATGTAACAAACCTGCACGTTCTGCACATGTATCCCAGAACTTAAAAGTAAAATTTTTTTTAAAAGTATAAACATTCAAAAAAAAAAAAACCTTAGAGTCGTCAGTTGCACCCCTTTTTCTCCTCCCTCATATGCAGATAATCCCCAAATCCTACCAACTGTTCCTTGAAATGTCTCACAATCTGTTTTTTCCATTCAACTAAGATATAAATGTGAGGTACCTTTCAAAAATCTGATAGTAATTGAAAAATATTCTAAGAACTTCCACTTGAGCTGATATTGAAGCTGGGTGACTAGATTTGTTTCCTGTCACTTCCTCAACTAATGATCGCAAACCTGCTGCCTTAATACAACAGAAATGTATCTCCTATCAAGGGGAGGCCAGAAGTCTAACAAGACTGTGCTTGCTCTGAAGACTCTATGGGAGAATATATTCTTTGCCTCTTTCAGTTTCTGGTGGCTGCCCTGGCATTCCTGGATTTGGGCCACATCACTGCAATCTTTGCCTCTGTCTTCACATCTTCTCTTCTAAGGACATTTGTTATTGGATTTAGGGCCCACCCAGATAATCCAGGATGACTGACTCAAATCAAGAGCCTTAATTTATCTGCAAAGACACTTTTTCCACATATGGTCATATTCACAGGTTCCAAGGATGCAGACACATGATTTTGGAAGCCACTATTCAACCCACTACAGTGAATTAGTTCCTCCCTTTCCCTGAAATGAATGCACAAGTCTCCTAGCCTTTTTTGAGTCAGGCTTGTCGGGGATTACTCGAATAGGAAATTCCCTAAATTGTTCTAGCCTTGGCAACTCTAAGTGGGAGCAGAGAGAGTAAGGCTGGTGGTGAAAGCAGTTTTCCTTCCTACTGCAACTTTATTCACCTCTGCATTGGCTGAGCTTAACATAATGGAAGGTTAAATACAGAAATAAATGAATGAATAAGTGAATAGGCACAGGAATGAAGGAGTAATTAACGAATGGACTAAAGACCAAAGGGATCTCAAGAGTATAAATTCCCCTGAGCTCCCCTACTGTGACCCCAGCCTGGAGCAACGGGGTAAAAAAAAAAGATTCCTTTTGGTCTACTGAGCCCGTGGAAGAGAGAGGAATGAACCACCATGGCTGTGAGGTCCAGCTACAAATGGGAGGCTTGTCCCTTAGAATCAAAGGCTGGTGGCAGCTTCCCTTCCATTCAGAGGCGAGAAGGAGTTCAAGCCATTCAGAGGTAAGAAGGAGTCCAAGTCACACAGAAGCAACGAAGACCCGTCTATCTCTGAAGTGGTCAGAAGTAAAACCTATTTCCTGTTTGGTTTGTTTTTTTAAGAGAAAGACTATGATGTCAGAGGTACAAGACACCATGATCATATTGCAATAGTCCTAAGATGGTGACACATGTCAGACAATCAGATCTTCTCAAATTCTTAAAATTATTATCCAGGATGAACTGATTTTCACCTAAACATAAAGATCAAGAAGAATCAAGCTGCTTTTGTGTTCATATGAACAACAAAATGTCTCAAAATAAGCAAAACCTCAACTGAAAGAGAGGCTTGAGATTACAAGGTGAAAACTGTTTCTTGCAATTATTCTGTTTTGGGATATTCTTCTCTATAATGCATTTATCTCTAAAGAACATTCAATTTTTGAGACAGAAGAATAACATAAAAGATTATTCCACAAGATAAAGAAAATGCCACTTTGACACACACCTCTCCTTTTTTGTTTGTCATTCCCTTGACTTTGTAAAAAAGGAAAACCATGTTCCTTGGATTTCTTAAAAAAAAAAAAGGGAAAAAACATTCTGTGTTGTTGTGTATACGTTTTTAAATTATCAATCTGCTCAGGACTGACAAACATGAAAAGAATTAATTTAATGCCGAAAAATCTGAGAAATAATTTATGTTTAACAAGTATGCCCCCTTATTCCTGTGTGTGTACTGTACAACAGTGTCCTACTCTTAAGAAAAGTGAGTTTAGAAAGATATTTGCTCATGTGGTTTTTCAAAATTGAGTATGACATTTCCTGGAAGTGATGGTGAAGGTAATCTCTGCATGACAATTAACCCAGTCATCAGCACCATACACCTGGGCAAGGGGCTCAAGAATGAAAATCTCTACACTTCCCGCCTCTACTCCAGGTGGAAAGTCACAGGGTGGGAGGGCAGGCGTGAGATCCAAGAGAAGACTTTTAACACTTTAAGGTATATAGGCATAGCTCATAGCTGTCATGGGCTTGGTTCCAGACCACCATAACAAAGGGAATACTGCAATAAAGTGAGTCCCGTGAATGTTTTGGTTTCCCAGTGCATACAAAAGCTATGTTTATACTATGCCATAGTCATATTAAGTGTACAAGAGCATTATGTCTCAAAAAAGTACATACCTTAGTTTAAAAATATTTTATTGCTAAAAATGCTAATGATCATCTGAGCATTCAGCAGCTTTTAATTTTTTGCTGGTAGAGGGTCTTGCCTCAACGCTGATGGCTGCTGACTGACCAGGGCAGTGGTTGCTGAGGATTGGGGTGACTATAGTGGTTTCATACAATAAAACGAAGATAAAGTTGGCCCCATCATTTGACTCCTCCTTTCATGAAAGATTTCTCTGTAGCACATGGTGCTATTTGATTATATTTTACCCACAGTAGAATTTTTTCAAAATTGGAGTCAATCCTCTCAAATCCTGCTGCTGCCTCATCAACTAAGTTTATGGAATATTCTAAATCCTTTGTTGTCATCTCAACAATGTTCACACCATCTTCACCAGGAGTGGATTCCATCTCAAGAAGCCACTTTCTTTGTTCACCCATAAGATGCGATTCCTCACCTGTTCAAGTTTGATTATGAGATTACAGCAATTCAGTCACATCTTCAGGCTCCACTTCTCATGCTATTTCTCTTGCTATTTCCACCATATCTGCAGTCACTTCCTCCACTGAAGTCTTGAAGCTCTGAAAGTCATCCATGAGGGTTGAAACCAACTTTTTCAAAGCTCCTGTTAATGTTGATATTTTGTCTTTCACCCATGAATCATGAATCGTTTTAATGACATCTAGAATGGTGAATTCTTTCCAAAAGGTGTTTTTTTTTGTTTGTTTTTGTTTTAGTTTGTTTTGTTTTTTTGAGACAGAATCTCACACTGTTGCCTGGGCTGGAGTGCCGCGGCATGATCTCAGCTCACTGCAACCTCCACGTCCCAAGTTCACCTTGGGACAGTCGCCCACCAGCACACCTGGCTAATTTTTTCGTATTTTTAGTAGAGACGGGGTTTCACTATGTTGGCCAGAGTGGTCTCAAACTCCTGACCTTGTGATCCGCCTGCCTTGGCCTCACAAAGTGCTGGGATTACAGGCATGAACCACCGTGCCCGGCCTCCAAAAGGTTTTCAACGTGTTTTGCCCAGATCCGTCAGAGGAATCACTTTGAAAATGTGTTTTTAAATTGCAATTCTTAGAAGTCAAAAAAACTTCTTGATCCATGGGCTGCAGAATGGGTGTTGTGTCAGCAGGGACGAAAACAACATTCATGTCCTTGTACATCTCCATCAGAGCGCTTGGGTGACCAGGTACATTCTCAGTGAGTAGTTATATTTTGAAAGGAACCCTTCTTTCTGAGCAGTAGTTTTCAACAATGGGCTTAAAACATTGAGTAAACCATGGTGTAAACAGATGTACTGTGATCCCGACTTTGTTGTTCCATTTATAGAGCACAGGCAGAGTCAACGTGGCCTAATTCTTAAGGGTCTTAGGATTTTAATGGTAAATGAGCATTTGCTCCCACTTAAAGTCACCAGCTGCATTAGCCCCTAACAAGGGAGTCAGCCTATCCTTGGAAGCTTTGAAGCCAGGAATCGATTTTTTTTTATCCAACTATGAAAGTCCTAGATGGCATCTTTTTACAACAGAAGGCTGTTTCATCTGCACTGACAATCTATTGTTTAATGTAGCCAGATACATCAAACATTTAAGCTAGATCTTCTGGATAACTTGCTGCTTCACCTTGAACTTTTATACGATGGAGACAGCTTCTTTCCTTAAATCTCATGAACCAACCTCTGCTAATTTCAGACATTTCTCATGCAACTTTCTCACCTCTCTCAGCCTTCACAGAATTGAAGAGAGTTAGGGCCTTGCTGTGGATTAGGTTTTGGCTTAAGGGAGTGTTGTGGCTGGTTTGATCTATCCAGACCAGAGTTTTTCCATATCAGCGATAAGGCTGTTTCACTTTCTTAACATTCCCATGTTCACTGGAGTAGCACTTTTAATTTCCTTCAAGAGCTTTCACTTTGCATTCACAACTTGGATAACCTATGGGTGCAAGAGGCCTAGTTTTCGGCCTATCTCAGCTTTCAACGTCTTCCTCACTAAGCTTAATCATCTCTAACTTCTGATTTGAAGTAAGATGCAATTTTCCTTTCACTTAAACACTTTGAGCCCATTGTAAGGTTATTATTAATAATCGGTCTTATTTCAATATTGTTGTATCTCTGGGATTAGGGAGGCCCAAGGGTGGGGACAGAGATGTGGTGATGGGCGGTCACTGGAGCAGTTGGAACACACACATTTATCAAGTACGTTCACAATCTTATTTGGGCACGGTTTTTGGTACTGCAAACAATTGCAACAGTAACCTCAAAGATCACTGATCACAGGTCACCATAACAGATATAATAATAATGAAAAAGTTAAATATTGTGAAAATTACCAAAATGTTGGCCAGGCGCAGTGACTCACGCCTGTAATCCCAGCACTTTGGGAGGCCGAGGCGGGTGGATCACAAGGTCAGGAGATCGAGACCATCCCGGCCAACACAGTGAAACCCTGTCTCTACTAAAAATACAAAAAATTAGCCGGGCGTGGTGGCGCATGCCTGTAGTCCCAGCTACTTGGGAGGCTGAGGCAGGAGAATGACATGAACCCGGGAGGCGGAGCTTGCAGTAAGCTGAGATCGCGCCACTGCACTCTAGCCTGGGCAATAGAGTAAGACTCCGTTTAAAAAAAAAAAGAAAAGAAAAGAAAAGAAAAGAAAAGAAAAGAAAAGAAAATTACCAAAATGTAACAGAGACACACAAATGAGCACAGGCTGCTGGAGAAATGGCACTGATGGGGTGGCTCAGGGCAGGGTTGCCACAAACCTTCAATCTGTAAAAATTACAATATCTGCCAAGTGCGATACAATAGACGGCAATAAAACCAGGTGTGCCTGGACAATTTTTATAGTGATTGCTGTGAGTAGGTGTGGGAGGATGTGGGGTAAGGACAGGGAGGAGCTGGTGGAAACAAACCTTTTAAAGTAGCTCAGGCTCTGGGAAAGGCCTCAGTTTGTTTTCTCTCTAGAGCTGGCTCTGGCTGAAGAGGATGGATGGGGTGATGAGGAAAGCTTAATTTAAATAGAGTCCCACCTGGACTGGGATCACTGCTGGCCTGAGTTCTCTATTAGCTGGTGACTCAAGCATAATTAGTGAGGGGCCCACATGATGAGCCTCGATTTTGATCCAGGTCTGAACCATGCATTATCTTAGTATCTGGACAAGGAATACATGTTTTTTTCATCAGTCTTTATTTTATTTGGATCTGTTCTATATTGCGAGTTGATTTTGTCTTTCCAACTGAGATTGGAAACCCTTAGAATTAACTGTTTTTTACCTTAATGTGGTATTATCATTTTTTCTGTAAAACATGTAGAAAGGGCCAGATAGTAAATACTTTAGCATGTGAGGTCCATATATTCCCTTCTGCAACTACTCAACTTCATGCTGTTGTGACAACATTTTATTTATAGGCACTGGAAATTGAATTTCATATAATTTTCATGTATCAGAAAATATTATTCTTTAAACAAAGAATTGCAACCTTGTAAAAATGTAAAATACATTCTTAGCTCATGCCCTGTACAACAGCAGACTGCTGGCCACATTTAGTCAGAGGGCCTCAGTGTGCTGACCTCCCATCTTGTTTTATTCTAAATTATGGAAAAGCAGATATATAAAAACATGAAAAGATGATGATGAAAATAGAAAAAAAAGGTGGTAATGATGATGTCTGTTTAGATTAATTACATAAGCAGATAAATGCTTGCCATAGTAAAGAGCTATTTGGCATCATAATGAGTGACACAAAGGCAAGAGAACTAGGTTTTATTCTAACTTTATCTCTCAACTATTAGTAATCATGGGAAAAATCTTTTATTTATTTATTTATTTATTTATTTATTTATTTTTGAGACAGAGTCTCACTCTGTCACCCAGGCTGGAGTGCAGCAGCACAATCTTGGCTCACTGAAACCTCCACCTCCCAGGTTCAAGCGATTCTCCTGCCTCAGCCTCCCGAGTAGCTGGGATTACAGGCATGCACCACCATGCCTGGCTAATTTTTGTATTTTTAGTAGAGACGAGGTTTCTCCATGTTGGCCATTCTGGTCTTGAACTCCTGACCTCAGGTGATCCACCAGCCTCGGCCTCCCAAAGTGCTGGGATTACAGGGGTGAGCCATTGTGCCTGGCCAAATCTTTTAATTTCTTTAATCCCAATCTTTTACTTCTAAGATAATGGAAATGGATTATAATGTTTCTAAGATCATTTTCACTATTGAGATTATTCCATCCTTGTTTACAACTGCTATCTTCTCCTGTGTATAACTAGCTACCAATTTACTATTGTTTTACGTATAGTATACACAATTATAAGAGGCAAGATCCTAAAATAAGAGGTGATTGTTACAATTGAAAATGAATACTTTGGGCCCGGCGCAGTGGCTCACACCTGTAATCCCAGCACTTTGGGAGGCCGAGGCTGGTGGATCACTCGAAGCTAGGAGTTCAAGACCAGCCTGGCTAACATGGCAAAACCCCGTCTCTACTAAAAATACAAAAAAATTAGCTGGGCATGGTGGTGCATGCTTGTAATCCCAGTTACCCAGGAGGCTGAGGCAGGAGAATCACTTAAACCCAGGAGGCAGAGGTTGCAGTGAGCTGAGATCACACCACTGCACTCCAACCCAGGTGAGAGAGTGAGACTCTGTCTCTAAAACAAAACAAAACAAACAAAAGGAAATTAATACTTTGCTCTTAATTTGTCCTTAAAGCACAGGCTGTTTGTGGAAAAGCACAATCTTTAGGCCTCTTAATGATTTGTAGCATATCATCACTAAGCAGTCATTTTGAAAAAGCTAAGAAAGATGAAATCAAAGTAGAATATAAATTATACATCAGATAAGTCCCATTATGAGGAGGGAAAAAAATGTTTGGATGCACATGGCCTATCTCTTGCTGTCATCAAAAGCACTTGTCAGGATGAGGCCCTTGCAGCAGGTACTAGAGTTCTACTGATTTAGACTTCAATGGCTGGTGTGTTGTATTTTATAGTGTAAAATAATTACAATTACTTTAAAAATTGTTATGGTCCAGCACAGGCCCTATAAATGGCATAATAAATAGTCTATAAATAATAATGTGAACCTCACTGGAACTAAACCACATTTTTCCATTTTTCTAAAGCAGAACATGCTAAGAAATAGAAATTATTAAAAATTAAAGGGGATGGCTGTGCGCGATGGCTTATGCCTGTTATCCCAGCACTTTGGGAGGCTGAGGCAGGTGGATCACCTGAGGTCAGGAGTTAAAGACCAGCCTGGCCAACATGACGAAACCCCATGTCTGCTAAAAATACAAAAATCAGTTGGGCATGGTGGCGTGCGCCTGTAATCCCAGCTACTCATGAGGCTGAGGCAGGAGAATTGCTGGAACTCAGGAGGCAGTGGCTGCAGTGAGCCAAGATCACACCACTGCACTCCAGCCTGAGCGACAGAGCAAGACTCCATCTCAAATAAAAAATAAAAATAAAATAAAATAAAAGAAAAGAAAGGCGATGGTCAACCCATACACATGCTTTTAAGAGCCCTGTGCTATGTTTTGAGCTGATAAATATGAGGCCAAGAAGAAATTAACCTCACAATGATTATATTTTTTAGTATAATGGTTTCTATTTAACTTGAGCATACTTAAAACGAATGCATCACCTAGAAGCCACATCACCCCGCTTCAACTCAGACTCTGCTGTTTCTGTCAAGAGAATCACATTTCTTCCACTCACAACACATACATGCCGTCCTTGACCCACCCTCTTCATCGTCTTAATCACCAAGCCCTGTGGATCCCTCCTTTGAAAGAGCTCTTCAGCTGTCTTCTCCCTTTTGTTTTCCTGCCAACTTATTCATTGTCTTCTTCCCAGGGCAGACCACATTTCTGGCACATACAGGAGACCCAAAATTGTCTATGAACGGGAGAAGTGAAGGTAGTCCTCAGATAGTTTATGTACCAGGACAAACTAGCTACACGTGGGAAGATAATCTACACAGGTTTAATTCAGCTGATGGGTTGATTTCAGAAGATTTCAGCCCATTTTATTATTTTATTTTTTCCTTTTTTACTTAAAAAACAAACATATATTGAGCATTTATTATGTACAAACAAAACAAAATAAAATACCAATCATCTATGTATTGAGGGTAGAGGATAGAAAAGTACGTTTTCTCCCATTCAAGTACTAACCAGGCCCGACCTTGCTTAGCTTCCAAGATCAGAGGAGATCAGGCACATTCAGGGTGGTATGGTCATAGACAGAGAAGTACGTTTCCTAATATTAAGATACTGGGCTGTTCTCAGAGTGCCTACAATTCAATTGGGAAGAAAAGTGGTACAAAGAAAATGACAAAATCAGAAGCCCCCCACAGCTCAGCACATACTCTATTACCAAATTAGAGATACGGATGTCAGGTGCTGTGGGTCATGAAGAAAAGGGGATGGCTGTGTTTCAATGTCCTTTAACTTTTCATGCACTCAGACTTGGACTAATTCAGGCCACACAGAACAAAGCTAGCTGAATCTTGCTGTCTCCCACATTCTCAAATCAAACACACCTTACATAATTATCTCATGTTCTTCTTTTTAGAATTATGTATGCCACTGTTTCCTTTTGTTGGCATGAGTCAGAGTACATTTAACACGACTTATTTACTTCTCTACTAAAAAAAAATTTTAATGTTTCATGATCAGAAGGCTATCAATATTTTATATTAATCACCGAGTAAAGATATCAGTAGAGCTATTTAAAAATCCTGCTGGCCTGTGAAGGAAAGGCAATACGAGAGAAATGATTAATTATTAACTGATAAGCATTAATTACTGACCATATATTATGTGCCAGCGACAGTGCCAACTGTTTTCATGGACCTCCTCTTCTTTAATTCTTGCCATGGACATTGGTGATAGGTAGGTCTCCTTGTTATGAGGAATGTTTTTAGAGGTAACTAGAGAACTCTGGGGAGTTAGGCTGGGAATCATGGAATAGTTCTTTTGCCTAAATGAGACATGGGGAAAAATACTGAAGAGAGATTTTCTTGGGGGATGAAATTAGAGATAGGGTAATCATCTACTCTTCAGAGTCAGAAGATAGATGCAGAAGACAGAGAAGGGGAGAGGAGAGAGGAGGAGGAGGATGAGGAGAGAGAGGGAAAATAAGAATAAGAGGGAAAATAAGATAGATACTTTGTAGCAATTTAAAAGTATAGAGATTATTTCTAGAGTTTTCAGTAAGCTATGAGTTTTCCTGGGAGCTGTTTTAATCATTTCTTTTTTGGAAAATACACCATCACAGAATGTTTCTTATTTTACATCATTAGACGTATGATGGTATCTCTTCCAGAGACATGGCCCCCAAAAGTCTGTGATAGAGAAAAACCATATGGTACTTTTGGTGCAGTCATTTAAGGAACATGAAGAAAGAGCCCTACTTTGTATTAATTTGGGGTCTACCTGGAAAGGCCCTTCAGAGAGAAACTTGTGTTACTATTGCCTCAGCCACCCTAAAGCCATGCACACACTTAGAACTCAGGGTGCAGTTTTTAGACATTATTCCAAATGAGGATGTTGCACTCTACTTTAAAAAGTATAATAAAAAGTGTTATATTTTACAATCCTAGACTCTACAAAGAATGACAGGATATTCTCAGGGATCACTTTGCAGCAGAGGGAAGTGGACCAGCCAGAGCCCTCTTCCTTGCAGTTGGACAGCACAAAGCTCCCTGTACACACATTTTAAAACATAAGTTGTACATGTGAAGGTATTTGGTGGCTGTCATATGAAGTTTAAGATGTGTGGCTATTTTTCCCTTCCATGGATATGGATAGGAAATCAAACATGGGTTTTTAGCATGTATTTCTCAGCTGGTGTAGTCTGTGTTCAGAATACTTAACATATCTGTGCTATAAAACTCCCGTGTATATTTGCATATGGGACACACCACAGGCATGAGGACGTGAACGGCTCCAGCATTCACTGACCGTCTTCTGTGTGCCAAACCTCAGTGGGGCACTTTAATAATCCTCTCATTTAATTTTCACAGAAACCTATAAAATAGGTATCTGAATCATTACATATTCAAATATTTCAGTGACTCTTCACTGAGCAGCGACTTTTGCCAGGTGTTCTTGCAGGGCTCACAGCAGACGCATTTCAGCCCTATTTAGCTTACATTCTAGTGGGAGAGAGAGAATAAATAGACAAACAAGTGCGATAAGATGCTGTGGAAGGGTAAGTGCATGAGGAACTACACAGCAGGATTGGGGACAGAGAATGTCAGTGGGAGGACGCAGCAGCTGAGTGGGGGTCCTATTTTTCAGAATAAGGTCAGGAGATGTCTCCTGCACAGATTGGAAAAGGTGAGAAGATGAGCCATAAGCCATTGAGTAACTTGACTAAAATCACCCTGAGAATGCATTTATATATTTAAACAGGGCAGCATTTAATACCTCTAGGGATTATGTAGGACACTTGTATTGCTTTATCTCTCTCAAATCTTCTCCATTGCATCAAGTATCCAATCTGTTTATAAATTTGTCTTAATTAATGCCCTCGTATCAGACATACCTCATAGCCAGCATCAGGCGCTCCTGTCCTCAACTCCATGTGGGCCCTGATCAACCCTGGCGCTTTGCCTCCTGTGCTGGGCTTTCCTGGTCACACAGAGGGCATTTACTGATACCCACAATGCTTAATCCATGGTCCCTCATATTAAAGCCATCTGCTGGGCTTAGCAGCAGCCAGCTCCATAAAGTGTCCTAGTTTCCCTGCTTCACTCCCCGGCCCTCCCGCCTCTGTCCTGGGACTACGACTGTAACGGAGTAAGAGCACCTGAGCCCTCTGCCTCAGGCTCTGCTTCCTGGAGAGCCCAGGCTCTTATATTTCAAAATCCCAGAGGAGAAGGAGACCTGTCTTCATTTTTCATCTCTCCCACTGTCACAAATAGAGTTATTCTCCTGAGGGCTAACCAGAAGTTATTCCAATTTTGGGTCCAATTGTGAACTGATGGCTGTAAGACATACAGTAATGACTTTTTTTTTTTTTCAAAAAACCTAGATGCGAGCTAGTGTGTGGCTGGTTGTCAAGCAGAAAACTGGCTGATAACAAGGGAGGGAGCTGGGAGCTTGGAACAGGGGATCGATGAAATAAATCGGCTGAAAATGCAGAATGAAATAAAGGCACGTTGTCAATGAATCTGTGCTGAGTCCCCCAAACCTCCACTCACAGCCCAGTTGCAGTCAGTGTGCGTCTCTTCCTTCGAAGCACGCGTCAGTCTCGGGGGCTCCATCTCTGGAGCCTTTCCCGGGCCTGCCTCTCCTGGTCCTTCTCTGTAGAAACGGTCTCTCCTACCCCAGACACTCATTCTCGCTCCATGTTTGGAACATGCTTACTCTGAGGTTAGATATCCTGGGGCATAAGTTATACTGCGGCGTGTTTGGAAACTACGCAAGCATGAAATATACACAGTCACGAGACAGAAGAGGCACGAAGAACCACCCCGACACCCAGCTTCTCCTGACGGGAACTAAATACAATGCGTATCGGCCTCCAGAAATTCCGAGGAATGGAAAGGAAAATCGCCGGTAGCATCCACCGCGCATCAGACACGAGTCACACTGACAGCCAGAAAAAAATGGAAATCCCCTTCCTAGAAAGAAAAGAACTATTTTATATCCCAAACTACAAAACTAAAAAAACAACAACAAAACAAGTCTGCCAGTTGAGGCGTTTGATTGTAGAAGGGAGGCCACTGTGATAAGCATTTGACTCTCGTAAAAAAAAATTCCTGTTTCCCTTGAAATCTTTGCCCTATTTCCCCTACTATTAACTTGGCCATAGTCACTTTCCTCTAAGCTTTCAAAATTTCCTAGAGGCCTTGCGATTATTTTATATATCTAAACAATATATTTAAGACTTTTAAAAGCCCTGTTTTTTGTTTATATATAAATAAAAATTATATAAAAAATATATAAATATATAAAATATATATTATATAAAATATAATATATATATAAAATATATAATATATAAAATATATATTAGATGTAAAATATAATATATAAAATATGTATTAGATGTAAAATATAATATATAAAATATGTATTAGATGTAAAATATAATATATAAAATATGTATTAGATGTAAAATATAATATATAAAATATGTATTAGATGTAAAATATAATAGATAAAATATGTATTAGATGTAAAATATATAATACGTAAAATATATATTAGATGTAAAATATATATTACGTAAAATATATATTAGATGTAAAATATATATTACGTAAAATGTTTAATATGTAAATATATATTACATATAAAATGTATAATATGTAAATATTTATTACATATAAAATGTATAATATGTAAATATATATTACATATAAAATGTATAATATGTAAATATATATTACATATAAAATGTATAATATGTAAATATATATTACATATAAAATGTATATGTAAATATATATTACATATAAAATGTATAATATGTAAATATATATTACATATGAAATGTACAATGTATAAAATATATATTACATATGAAATGTACAATGTATAAAATATATATTACATATGAAATGTACAATGTATAAAATATATATTACATATGAAATGTACAATGTATAAAATATATATTACATATGAAATGTACAATGTATAAAATATATATTACATATGAAATGTACAATGTATAAAATATATATTACATATGAAATGTACAATGTATAAAATATATAATATATGAAATGTACAATATATATAAAATATATAATATATGAAATGTACTATATATAAAATAATATAATATATAAAATGTACTATATATAAAATATAATATATAAAATGTACAATATATATAAAATATATAATATATAAAATATATAATATATATAAAATACATAATATATATAAAATATATAATATATAAATATATAATACATGAAATGTATAATATATAAAATGTATAAGATATATGAAATGTATAATATATAAAATGTATAAGATATATGAAATGTATAATATATAAAATGTATAATATATAAAATATATAATATATAAAATGTATAATATATAAAATATGTATAATATATATAAAATGTAAAATATATAATATATAATATATATTATGTTATAAAATATATTATATATATAAAATATATAATATATAAAATATGTATTATATATAAAATATAAAATATATAATATATAATATATAATATAATATATAACATATATAATATATTATATATTATATATAAAGTATATATAATATATAATATATAATATAATATATAACATATATAATATATATTATATATAATATATAAAGTATATATAATATATTATATATATTATATATAATATATTATATATAATATATTATATATAATATATTATATATAATATACTGTATATACAGTATATTATATAATATATTATATATAATATATTATATAATATACTGTATATACAGTATATTATATATAATATATTATATATAATATACCGTATATACGGTATATATAATATACCGTATATACGGTATATATAATATACCGTATATACGGTATATATACCGTATATAAAGTATATATAATATACCGTATATAAAGTATATATAATATACCGTATATAAAGTATATATAATATACCGTATATAAAGTATATATAATATACCGTATATAAAGTATATATAATATACTGTATATAAAGTATATATAATATATTGTATATAACATATATAAAAATATACAATACATATATAATATAAAATATATGTGTGTGTGTATATATATATATATTTTTTTCTGAGACAGAGTCTCACTCTGTTGCCCAGGGTAGAGTGGAGTGGCTTGATCTCTGCTGACTGCAACCTCCTCCTCCCAGGTTCAAGTTATTCTCATGCCTCAGCCTTCCAGTAGCTGGGATTACATGTGCGAGCCATCACACCTGGCTAATTTTTGTATTTTTTGTAGAGACGGGGTTTCATCATGTTGGCCAGGCTGGTCACAACTCCTGACCCCACGTGATCTGCCTGCCTCGGCCTCCCAAAGTACTGGGATTACAGGCGTGAGCCACTGTGCCTGGCCTGTTTATGAATATATTCTCATCAGCACCTGTCAACTGCTGAAACTATGGAAAATGGGCTAGGAGCTCTGCTCAACAGTGCGGCTATGGCAATAAGAGGTATCATGGCAGTCCTCACAAATCTCCCTCTTGTTGAATGGGGATCTGATGAGAGACTAACATTTAGAAGAGGCTCTGTCCGTTTTGACACAGGAGGAACTTTTAGTATTTCACGTGGGACCCCAAGGCCACAATGGCATGGAAATGACTGTCAGCATTCACCTAACTGCTCTGAGGAAATGTGCCTGTGGTGACATAATTAGTAAAGTGAGACACAGGATCTTGACCTCGAACTCATGTCCTATGATCCTCCCCCCACAGGCATCCCACTCATAAGTACTGGGGCCATGCAGGATGTTACCAGATGTTCCATGGGTGCCGTTATGTAACCCATGACTTTGACCTTCACTCAACACTGTAGGACCTGAGACTTACATTCCCAGGTAGTGAAAGACTCTCAGAAGGCAGGAGTATCGGAGGATGTGCTGAAACCTACATATCTTCAGCCATTGCTTTTCCTGTTCATTAGCTACCAAATACAAATGGTTTAATATTTTTGGGCTGAAAGACACATATCTTATGTCATTGCTTTTCCTGTCTCATTAGTTACCAAACAAATATAAATGTTTTAACATTTTTGCTTTCTTTTAAGCCATATTGATTATTACACTGCTTCTTCTGGGTACTTAAACTATATTACCGAATATCTCCCATCATCCTTGATTTTGAGATTATTGTCTTTCCATTTTTTGGTTTTTGGATGCCAATAATTTTTTACTCATTGTTACTTTTCTGTGTTTTTGACACAGAGTCTTGCTATGTTGTCCAGACTGAAGTACAGTGGCACAATCACAGCTCACTGAAGCCTCGACCTTCTGGGCTTAAGCAATCCCTTCACCCCAGCCACCCAAGTAGTTGTGACTACAGGCGCATGCCGTCACACCCAGCTAATTTTTTAAATGTTTTGTAGAGACAAAGCCTCATTATGTTGCCTAGGCTGGTCTCAAACTCCTGAGCTCAAGTGATCCTTTCTCCTTGGCATTTCAAAGTGTTAGGATTACAGACGTGAGCCACCATGCCTGGCTTTATTTTCACTTTTCTTATTAAAAAGTGTGTAGTGTCATCCAAGATTAATATATCCCTACATTAAGATCCTATTATTTTCAACATGTATGTGATTTTGAAAATATTCTTTTATTTTCTACTATGATTTTTTCTATTCTCCTATCACAGTTGGATGTTTAGAAGCCAGTATCTGTAGAATATTTTAAGTTTTATAGACCAATTGATCTCCTCAAACACTGATAAAGATCCCTCCCTCCTTCTTAAAAAATACCCACTGGAAACCATTGAAATCTTTCGTATTCAATTCAAAATGTCAAGTCTATTAAAATTTAATTCTTATTGAAATATTTGATTTGCCATTTTTCAGAAGTATTCATACTTCTTGACTAGAACTGCTCATTTGCAATCTAGAGACCTATTCTGAGCATCAGGTCCTTTTGATAAAGGATATATTGACCATCACAATGGACGCAAATGATTCAATGCCTGAATCCTATATGTAGTCCCGACCTTCCCTCTTGCACAGAGACTCTTTCAAGCCACGTAGTTGCCTGAACCTTCATTTCTGATGCAGGTGTGCACAGTGGTAGTCATAGAGGAGGAAACTGTGAAGCAGCCCAAATCCCACTGGTGTCCCCCACTCCAGCCACGGCGGCCCCATTCCTCCTGTCTGGACCCTGCTAGGTGAGGACAGCCTCAGGCTCCTGTGAAGGGCTCATGTTCCCGACCGTACCAGAGCTCTCACCACTGCCCTCCATGGCCCCTCCAGGGAAACACCTCTCCAAATTTTGCCATTTCATGGCCTACATCATGACTATTTTAAGCAAGACTAAAAGCTGATAATGCAAATATGGAAACATATTTGCATTTTTTTTTTTTTGAGACAGAGCCTCGTTGTGTCACCCAGGCTGGAGTGCAGTGGTGCGATCTCAGCTCACTGTAAGCTCAGCTTCCTGGGTTCACGCTGTTCTCCTGCCTCGGCCTCTGGAGTAACTGAGACTACAGGTGCCCACCACCAAGCCTGGCTAATTTTTTTTTTCTTTTGTATTTTTAGTAGACACAGGGTTTCACCGTGTTAGCCAGGATGGTCTTGATCTACTGACCTCATGATCTGCCCGCCTCAGCCTCCCAAAGTGCTGGGATTACAGGCGGGAGCCACCACGCCCGGCCCATATTTGCATTTTAATAAGAGCTTTAGTTAAGAGTGACCGAAGAGAGAATGTGAAGCCCCCTGGCAGTTGCTAGGATGGCATGTGGGGTGGACAGGCCTTGTAATGTCCCCTAAATTCCCCCGTGTAGACAGTGACACACTCCCATATATGCAGTATGGCACTCAATGAGGGAGCGGGTAGGCTCATTTTATGCAAAAGGGATGTGATAACAGCTAAGCCATCCCATGGCCGACACTTCAAGGTGTTCTCTTGAAGGGTGGGTCAGCCTCTTCCTCTCTGCTGGCCAGTTTCTTGTGTCAAAGAGCCATGGATTCTCTACACAGTCGGCTGGAGGGAGCTATGAAGCTAGTGGCTCGGAATGGGGAAAGAGTAAATGCTCCAAATCAAAATGAAACGTATTTGCTGATTACAACCGATGAGTTGCTCCAGTCGGGCTCGATGTCAAAAGTAGAAAGAAATAAATTTTTAAAATGTAATCTTCTATTGAAGTATAATGTATATACAGAAACGTTTGTAAACCATGTTTCCTGTTAATAAAATTTCAAAATGGAAACTCACTCATATAACCAGGAACTGAATCAAGAAATAAAATGCTTTAAGCGCCCCAGAAACATTTCTTAGTGGCCCCTCCCAATCACCATCCCCTTTCATCCCAGAGCCGACCACTGTCCTGATTTTCAACACTAAGGATTTATTTTTTCTTCCTTTTGAAATCGCACAGTACGAATTATTTTGTGTTTGATTTTTCTCATGCAACACTGAGTGAGATTTACTTTATAGTAGGATCAGCTACTAATTTGCAGGGGCCATTACAAAATGAAAATGCAAGGCCATTGCTGAAAAATCAAGAATTCCAAGATAGTGACAGCAGCACATTAAACCAAGCCCAGGGTCCTTTTAGTGCAGGGCCCTCTGCAACTCACAGGTGGCAGACCCCAAAGCCAGCCTTGTAGAGAATACCAAAGCACGACTATACTATATTTGTCCATCTTACTACTGATGAACATATTTGTGAGATTTCCATTCTTTGGTGCTCCTACAAACATTCTTGCGCCTCTTTGGTGAAGATATGGATGCATTTCTAATAGGTATATAGTTGTGAATGGAATTGAAAGGTCCTAGGCAGACAGATGTTCGGCTTTGGTAGATGCAAGCACAAATCTGTTGTATCAATTTACACTTCTACAATCAGTCTTTGAGAGTTCCAGTGGCTCCTCATCCTTACCACCATTTCATGTCTTATCTTTTTCAGCCTAGGCAGGAATTTAAAGTGCCGATTCCTACACTCTGCTCCAAACCTTCCTAACTCCATATCATTAGCATTTCTCTCCAGATTCTATATTTTCACAGCTCCCCAAGCGATTCTCCGTTAAGTTAGGAAGCACTGCTAATTAACTGAGCTACGAAGCTATGAGAACATCACATGCAATGTTCTCATTGCACCAGAGTCAAATATGGGTTGAAGGACTAAGAATATTGAGCTCACACTTTCACCCTCTAGGTAAATCAGCAAATGATTACCAAGTATATGGGAAGTGGCCAGGACAGGGACAATCTGTATGGTCATTATGACATTTCTGGTTTTTTTTTTTTTTTGAGATGGAGTCTTGCTCTGTTGCCCAAGCTGGATGGAGTACAGTGGTGCAATCTTGGCTCACTGCAACCTCCACCTTCCAGGTTCAAGCAATTCTCCTGCCTCAGTCTCCCGAGTAGCTGGGACTATAGGCGTGAGCCACCACACCAGCTAATTTTTTGTATTTTGAGTAGAGACGAGGTTTCACCGTGTTAACCAGGATGGTCTCGATCTCCTGAACTCATGATCTGCCCACCTCAGACTCCCAAAGTGCTGGGATTACATGTGTGAGCCACCGTGCCCAGCCCATTATGATATTTCTATGAAATTGAAGGGAGTAGTGTCAAAGGGTTTATAAAAGAGCATTATGGACTTTTTTAATGTTACAAACTTGATACTCTGAAAACACACTGAAACTTATCGTTATAGAGTCTTTTTCATTTTCAACCTCCTGATTTTTATTTTAGATAATCAAAGTAAAATCACACCATTTTACATAATTACAGTGTATTTTAAAGCTTTTCTTTTTTGTTTCAGATCTGTAGGACATCCACTTAGCAACAGCATGCCATTTTCTTCTATTTTCTACACTTTAGGCATATGCACATTAGAAGTAGATGAAAATGCACAGAATAAAGGAAATTCTGTCAAAATATATGGTTCCTCAGCAAAGAAGCTTGGAGTCTGATACTATGTGAAATATAAACAGTAACTTGGGGATTCAGATGTGTCATATTTATGCTCTTTTCATGTTTAATTTTAGAAAAACACATTCATGGCAATGGTATATGTAGATACTGCTATTTCTAAAATATCTTATTAAAATGATAATAGACAATGAATTTCAATATTTTATATTTTCAGAGCAAAAATCATTCACAAAACAAAAATTCCTTATGCCACATGGCATCTGTGTATGGTGCATGTGTTCCATGTTCGATAACATGTGCTGAGATATATAATAAAAATTTCTATTTCTGGCCATCCTTACATAATTATATTTTGAACATGCATATTTAGAGCGTAAATGTAAAGCTCTATGGCACTGAGAGATATGATCATATTTATCTTCATTTTAGGAAATGTAAGTATATGGGTAATTTATATAATGTCAGCTATCTACATCTCTGCATCGTTATTTTTTCCCCCACAGTATTAGGGTATTCTTCTCCGCAAGTGGGATATGAGGGCATTACCTTATACACGTCCCCGGAAAGACAGTGCGGTCACAGCCACCCTGACTGGGGAGGAGCACCGGCCCACGAGGTGGGGTGGGAGGTTTCGCTGCTCCTGGCTTGGTCTCCACCGGCCATGGGAAGCCAGCTTTTCCTACAAGGAGGCCCACTTATATTCCTCAAGCCCAGTGCATCATGAGAAGAACGCACTTCCTGGGCACTACCTCCCCTTCCCCTGCTTTTCATTTCCATTGAAGAGTCGGTGGTGACACGGGAAAAGGCAAGAAACTTAATCTGTGCTTCCAAGACAGCCGGAAAGAGCAGCGGCCCTTGTTCTGAAAAAGCACCCAAGAACCCCTTCAGATTCCGCCAGCACGTTCACGATTATAAGGATGTGGGAGATTGTTTCCCCAACACCTGATTAGTTAACTCAAACAGTACCTCCAGAAAACTAGTTATGTGGGGTTTGTTTTTTTCAGTTTCTAAGCTTTCATAGTTAAAGACATATTTTCATGTAAAAATGAAACCTTTAAACTGCACTTGTAGGACCTACAAAGGGTAGAAAGGAGGGCCTCACCAATGCCTCTGCACATCTTCAGCCCTCTACCCCACACTCAGGGTTCCCACAGAATTCGAAGACCTTGAAACAAGTTTCCCTGGAAAACAGATGTTGGCGGGACACATGTCATCCTAATGCCCCCTGTGTGGAGACGCATCAGCAGCCAGGGAACTGCTGAAAACAGATGTGGAAGTTGGAATCCAATCCGGGTTTGCCAGGGGAGTAGGAAGTTCCGCCCTGCCACCCTTTTTCTTTGCGGGAGAGGTGGTACACAGAGTGGGAATTATGTGTAAACTACAAGCATCGGAAAAATGAGAGGCTAATGCAAGAATATGGACCTGTCCGGTCAGTGCAGTGTGTTTCCTGAGTGGGGCTGAGTGGTTTAGGGCTGCGACCACCACAGTCCTCCTCACACACGACCAGATTCCATGAATCCCACTACAAATATGCATTCCCTCCTGCATTCGGTAAGGGGCCAGGACAAATGGGAAGAGCGTTGCAAATGTGTACAATCCCCAAGGGTCTGATGGTCAGCAACTCAGAGCAACGGAAATGATACTTAATCGTCTCTAAGAAAACTGGAATTCAACAATAAGGTTACATTTCACAGACTATACACCTACAGCAACTCATTAGAGCCTCCTGACACTGGGGTGGGTGGAAAGGACTACGCATGATTATCCTGCTTTACAAAAACATTGGACTCAGAAAGGGCAACTGAAAACGGACAACACAGAAGTCATGGCTCCTTTGCTCCCGATGGCAAACCCACTAGTGTCCACAGGTTCTGGAGCATCTTCTAGGCCTTTCTCTTTTCTGATGCTGATAGGGAATGCAGTGGCCAGCTAGGACAGGCACCATGGCAGAGTGGGAAACTGAAACTGCCACCACTGCCCATCCCCCCACCTGAGTTTTAAAATTTAAAACTGTTGGTGGGCAAATGATGAACCACCCGGACAGCTAGCAGATTATTTAGAATAGCTATATAGAGCTTGGTAATCACCTCAATTCTAGAATAGAAACAGCAAATATAAAATTAAACACAATATAAAATCAAAACAAAACATGTCCATTCCTGTGCTTTGGAACTTCAGCTCAACAGCTCACCTTGAATTATGTAAATAACAGCATCACCTGTTATTCCTGACTTCCTTTTTGTTTGTACTTTTTCTTCTATTTTATTATGTTGTCATTTTCCCACATGTGAAAGGGCATCGTTTCTGATGTCAAAGCAGTAAACACTTTGATCACAGCAACGGCATGGGGGCGGGGCGGGGGTGTGCGGTGCAAGAATCAGGCAGGTGGTGCGGCCCTCCAGGGAGGGGAGGCTGCGGCAGGCAGTGAGCCCCCTCCCCAGCCCAGGCGGCAGCTTCTCTCCGGGCCTTCCTGCAGGAAAGCAGCACTTCCACAATGAGCTCATCCTCTGACCATTCTAGTCAGCTTCTCATCAATTATCCCAGTTTTGGGGGCTCTGAGTTTGGGAGTTAAACTGCATAAAGATCAAACTCAGGCTTCTCAAGTTTCACTTACTGTGGGAGAGAGTACAGTCACTGGAGTCAAACATGTTTTAACTGTTTCCTCTCATTTCCATATCAAAGCAAAATGATGTGAAGATGGATGAAGAAGGTTGAATTAAGATATAACTCCACGGCTGGGCGCGGTGGCTCACACTTGTAATCCCAGCACTTTGGGAGGCCGAGGTGGGTGGATCACTTGAGGTCAGGAGTTCGAGACCAGCCTGGCCAACATGGTAAAACCCCATCTCTACTAAAAAATACAAAAATTAGCTGGGTGTGGTGGCGGGTGCTTGTAATCCTAGCTACTCAGGAGGCTGAGGCATGATAATCGCTTGAATCTGGGAGGTGGAGGTTGCAGTGAGCCAAGATCATGCCACAGCACTCCAGCCTGGGTGACAAAGTGAGACTCTGACTCAAAAAAAACAAAAAAACAAAAACAAACAAACAAACAAAACCTCCAGGTAGTATTTTTTCTTTAAAACTTACCTTTACATATAGATAACGATAAAGAAAGACAGAAATAGAGGTAAGAGAGATAATAACATTTTTGTTAGAGAATAGAATTGAATAAAATAAATTTCCTAAACTTTGGTTTAATCATGTTTTAGAAAGGAAACATCTGAGGCCAGGCATGGTGGCTCACGCCTGTCATCCTAGCACTTTGGGAGGCCAAGGTGGGCACATCACTTGAGGTCAGGAGTTTGAGACTAGCCTGGCCAACATGGTGATACCCCATCTCTACTAAAAATACAAAAAGTAGCCAGGCAAGGTGGTGTCTGTAATCCCAGCTACTCAGGAGGCAGAGGCTTGAGCCCAGGAGGCTGAGGTTGCAGCGAGCTGAGATAGCACCACTGCACTCCAGCCTGGGTGACAGAGCAAGACTCTGACAAAGGGAAGGGAAAGGAAGCGGGGGAGGGGAGGGGAGGGGAGAAACATCTGAAACACAACGCTGCAGACCCGTTACCTATATCTACCTGTGAGTAGTAACTAGAAAACATAGACACAGCATGCAGCAAATCATAAAATGATTTTTTATTTATTTTTATTTTTATTTTTTTATGGAGACAGAGTCTCACTCTGTCACCCAGGCCAGAGCGCAGTGGTGAGAGCTCAGCTCGCTGCTGAAACCTCCACCCCCTGGATTCAAGCAATTTTCCTGCCTCAGCCTCCCAAGTAGCTGGGATTACAGCCGCGCGCCACCACGCCCAGCCAATTTTTGTATTTTTGGTAGAGACGGGGTTTCACTATGTTGGCCAGGCTGGTCTCAAACTCCTGACCTCAAGTGATCCGCCCATCTTGGCCTCCCAAGGTGCTGGGATTACAGGCATGAGCCACTGCGCCCAGCCTAAAATGATTTTCTTTTTGTTACTCTTGAAAATGTATGTGATTTTCTTTTTGTTACTCTTGAAAATGAAGTGGGGTGGGTGGTAAAATATAACATTAAACATTACATGAAACTAACTGGCAATTAGAACTAACTTACTTGGTTGGTTATTTCTGGTTGTACAGCCTTCTAGGGTTTATTTACCACGTGGACACGGTGCCCCTATATATCACTAATGTATTTTAGAGTTTCATGAAAACACACTGATGAAAGAAACAGCTCATGTTTTTATGTGCATTAGTATGTTTCTAATGCAGTAAATTTTTGTGAAGATGTGTCGTGTCAACTAATTCAACCATTTAAGTAGGTCTATCAGTTTATATAGAATGAAAATGAAGTTTCAAGGCCTGTGACAATACACAGCAGACCACTGCTATGAGCTGAATTTCATTTTGCAGCTTAGTTTCATTTTAAGATTCTACTATGACATATTTAGCTAGAGAAAGATATTAAATCCAACTCTTATGTATTTAATATAATTCAACTCAAGTGCTTCAGACCTTCACCTCACTTTATGTAACCTTAAAATGATGGATATGCAACTTTTGATGTAGGGCTCTATTTTAACTGTGAGATTACAATACGAATGGTGATTCTTTTATCAAGTAATTTATTTTTAAATTGTGCTTCCTGTCATTTCTAATTTTGTTGAAATAGTAAATCCACTTAGCAGAGAGTACTCATAATTTAGCTCATAATTTGATTCAATGAAATTAGTTCTTGTACCTCTTCTGAATCTGTAGTAGTCAATGAGTCTAGACGGGTTATCCATGTGTAGATCTATATATGAAATGTACATTTATTGTCTACACAAAGGGTCAGCAAACATTTTATATGAGAATCAAATAATGAATATATTTAAATTTTGCAGGTCATGAGGTCTCCGTCACAACCACCCAACTCTACCATTGCAGCAAAGAATAGCACTAGACACACAAATGAATGGGCTGACTGTGTTCCAATAAAACTGTATTTACAAAAAAAAAAAAGCTATCTGTAGTTTATAGACCCCTGGTCTAAACTTTTGCTATTCATGAATGTAGGTCTAGACCTACTGCATCTTCATTAACTAGAAGCTTATTATAAATGCATTTAACCATAAGAAAGCTGATCTGAAAGAAGAAAAAAAAAAAAAAAGAAATGCACATTCTCAGGCTCCACCCCGGACCTACTGAATCTGAACCTGCTTCTTCAAGATGCCCAAGGCATTCAATCTGCTTCTTCACTGCCCAGGGCATCTGAGTGAACATCAACATATGGGAAGTGCTAGTTTAAACCAGAGTGACTGGCTTCTATCTGGGTTCACAGAGCAGATAAAGGAGGTTTCATTTGTCATTTTAGCTGTCTATTCAACAATAAGAATGTCTGGGCCGGGTGCGGTGGCTCAGCCTGTAATCCCAGCACTTTGGGAGGCCGAGGCGGGCAGATCACGAGGTCAGGAGATAGAGACCATCCTGGCTAACACAGTGAAACCCCGTCTCTACTAAAAACACAAAAAAATTAGCCAGGCGTGGTGGCGGGCCCCTGTAGTCCCAGCTGCTCGGGAGGCTGAGGCAAGAGAATGGCGTGAACCTAGGAGGCAGAGCTTGCAGTGAGCTGAGATCGCGCCACTGCACTCCAGCCTGGGCGACAGAGCGAGACTCTGTCTCAAAAAAAAAAAAAAAGAATGTCTGAGCCCTCCTGTAGAACAACATTCTCTGAATTAAGTCATTGGGATATCATAAGAAAAAATGAGGATAACTGTTCATATAATTTTTAAAAATTTTGAAAACATAAACTGAAGTTAAGAATTACTGATATTCACTGTGCAGGTGGACACTGGCTCCATCATTCAGACTCTATGTCCCAAGTTTGAGGAGGGGAGAAAGGAGTTTTCATCACACGAGGAGGTGGCAATGGTACCTCCACCAATGCTAACCTGTTTCCTTTCCAAATGTGGGGATATAAAATAATGGTTTGCATTTGCAAAACTGAGTGAAATGCTCTAGGTTTAACAAAATAAATCTTCTCCAAACAAGTGCTTTAAAGTATTTCCTGCAAAGAAGCTGCGAAAATAAAATGATACTAATAATATAAGCACAACTGAACAGCAAGAAAATAAGACAGCTATACTCTAATTCATGTATATTCTATTCACATATCACATTATGTAAAAAATAAGAATTAAATTTTTAACTTAAAATGATAAATGATGTGATACACAAATAGAACATGCATGAATTTGACGAAATATAGATTTACTGATAAATCTCAATCTGATAGAATTCTCTGAGATTTTTCATTAATAATTTCTTGAAACCATAATTAAAATCTAAGCATTGAAAACATGAAAACAAACTTCTCCAAAGTTTGTGATGTTGGCCTTGGTGCTTTAAAATCATCAAGAATATTTAATAGGCTGGGTGCGGTGGCTCACGCCTGTAATCCCAGCACTATAGGAGGCCGAGGCGGGCGGATCATCTGAGGTCAGGAGTTTGAGACCAGCCTGACCAACACAGAGAAACCCCGTCTCTACTAACAATACAAAATTAGCCAGGCATGGTGGCGCATGCCTGTAATCCCAGCTACTCAGGAAGGCTGAGGCAGGAGAATCGCTTGAACCCGGGAGGTGGAGGTTGCGGTGAGCCGAGATCGCGCCACTGCACTCTAGCCTGGGCAACAAGAGCGAAACTCGTTCTCAAAAATAAAATAAAATAAAATAAAAAGAATATTTAATAATAAAAATCTAGAAGTCTCTTTTGAGTTTTTCTTGTTTCATTTATTTAGTTTCTTAATCGTGAAAGAAGAAAAGCTATATACTTTAGGGAAATTTTCTCCGTATTGCAACAAAATGATTGAAATCATACAAAGAAAATACTGTGGCAATAAATTGGGATATGTTTGCTTGTCAAAAACTTCTGAAGAAAGATGTGTAGAAATTATTACTGATGAAGCAAAGAAGCAAATGTTAGAACAAATACATTCCAGGTTTGACACACATGTGTCAGCTGATGGTATTTTATATATTCTCTCCCAATAATGAAGTACCTGAAAAACTTATTTTTCATAAAGCATTAAGTTGTACTGTAAGAGATGTGGTCTCAACATAGTTTCTTGCATTAAAAACTATTATTTGATGGTTGTGTTGGATTACTGTAGCACTGATGGAGTAACTATCTTGATTTGAGAAAAAGACTCAAGCTGAATGGTTACAGAGGTAGTACTGGAAGAGTATTCACTCATTGTATGCCTTACAAAAAAGATGCCGAGCAAATAAATTAAAGCCAGAAGTAAAAAGTGCTACAAGTGTTACTGATGTAGTTAATTTGATAAAAACAAACCTTCAACAATGCAGTAGACTTTCCTCTGCTAGTTGGAATAAATAGGGAGGGACTATAAAACCTATTTGTACCACAGAATTTCACTGCTTAATTCACAGTATAAACCTTGAAAGTATTGTGAAAGAGTTACTCATTTTTCCTTTCAGCAAGTTAGTGAAACTTTTCAAAGTCGTCATGTATGATCGTATAAGAGATGCATTCAACAATGTTAGGGGTCACCACTTATATTATTCCTAATGTATTAATTCAAATATCTTTACTCTGAAAACATTTTCCAGCAGATAGCAATGTGTCTTGAAAGAAGTTTTTAAAAATTTGCATAAAAGTGCTACTTGGACTTGTGTAGAGCTTTGATATCAAATGACTGCCGGTAGAAATGCAATCTAGCAGATATTTTAGAAAAGTAACAAAAACAGTTATTTTGTCCCATTAAGGTTGATGCGATTTTTACCAGATATAGAAATATCTTTTTTATAAAAGGAAGTTGAACTCTGGAGCAAACACTTTGAAGACAGATGTTTAGAATATCTCCACTGTTTTATGAATTTGTTTTAAAAAATAATTGTGTCAGTTATGAAAATGCATATCCTCACCCTTTAAAGAGTTTGGAAATAGAAGTACATATTCTGTTTAAAAATCTTTCAAATAAAATGTCTTAGTTTTGAACATATGGTTTAAAAATGCAATAATGGCCCACCTTCTAAAATTGCTTGACATCAATGGAGAAATTTATTAAATTTCAAGAAAAATTTGACCATTTGCCTAATTATCAGATGTGATTTGAACATTAATATCATGTTCCAGTAGGCAGTAGACAATGTGTCCTTCCATTTCGGGGTATTATTTTTGCTCATTAACTCCCTCCAATATCAGCATATGACAGCTGAATGTCAGCGCTTACCTTCTACCCATTCATGTTAACAGCTTCTGCAGCCCTCCTAGCTAGCATCGAGGTCATTTTCTTACTTTCCAACACTTCTGTTGTAATGCAGTACAACCTCAATGTTCTCACAACACATTCATTCATCCAAACTGGCCTCAATCTTTTTCTCCTCACACCATACGGTCTTGCCATCCTCTCACCTTTGCCCACCTCTCCTGGGGTTGCACCATGTACCAGTAGTTTTCAATCTCTGGGAGTTGCTCTTGCATCCAAAACCAACTGAATTAGCCTTTCTAGGAGTGGGGCATGGGGAACTATATTTACATTTTTTCCAGTTGATTTTCACACATTGTGACAGTTGAGAACCACTGGTGTAGGCCTGTCATTATCAATAACTGCCCATAATCTTCATAATCCTCCAGCATCCTTTGATCATCACTTCGTACCCTCAGCTCAATCCCTTTAGTAACCCCACTTGAATAATTTTTCAACTCTACTAGAACCTTCAATCCATTAACCCTGCTAACTTTTCATTATTCATTACTCCCTCCTGTCCTTAGCTCCCTCCTTGCCCAGCTTAGACTTCATGCTTCCTCAATCCCATTGCTGGATTTCTTTTTTGTAGTACTTACTGACAAAGTCTCTCCCAAACATGGGAAAATAAAGTTCATTACCCTATTCTGTGCCTGCCTCAAGAAGCTGACTTTGGGCAGATAAAAATTTACATCCTTACTAATTTAAATGTAATTTAAACATAAGAACCTAAACTTCAAGTTTATTTCCATAAAAATTGTACTTGGATATATGATCGGCAAGAAAATAAAATTAACAGAAATAAGAGAACCATGGAAATAAAAAAGATATATTCCAAGGTAAAAAGAAGAAGAACCCAACACAGTAACCACGAAGTCAGAGACGCAGAGATGTGGGGTATCTGAGGGTCACCGAAGAAAAGTTTTAAGAGTGAAGAATGGACAAAACAACTCAATTTTGAAAACAGAGAGAAATGGAGACCGATGATCACACAAACACTGTATATGAATGTACACAGCAGCTCCAATCGCAATTGCCAAAAACGAGAGCCCAGATGTCCCTTATTGAGTAAATGCTCAAATACACTGTGGTGCCAGCCACACAACAGTCACCACTGAGCAACAGAAAGGGATGAACAACGGGTGCACGGCAAGGTGGATGCATCTCAAAGGCATTGCCCTGAATAAAGGGAGTGCCTTAAAGGTTACCTACTGCATGGTTCCATTCATCCAGCATTCTCAGACAGACAGACTGGAGGGATGGAGGCCAGGTCAGGTGGTGCTGGGAGATGACGAGACAGCCACAGCTGCAGGGATTTGCAGTGAGGGAAGAGTTTTGAATCCTGGTTATGCCGGTAGCCACAGTAATTTCTACAGGTGTTAACATTCAAGTGTACATCAAAAGGAAAGAAGTCAACCCAACTGTAAGACAATTTAAAAGTTTTAAAAAATAGTGTTGGTTGAGAGAATGCATTCAATAAATGTAAACTTCCCTCTTGAGAGTTTTGTTAAAGAAACTGCAGAACTCTTCAGAGAATATAGGGCTAATGAAAATGACCGCTTCCAATTATCTATAATTTTTTTAATGTTTTCAAAGCACTTATTATTATTTATTGCTAAGAAGCTTAAAATAAAATGTAGTAAGAATAGAAACCAAAAGAAGCCCCATACATTTAGTAATCAGTATATATTTGAAAGTACACGCATTCGAGGAGCAGCTGGGGTCTGAGGCCTCTCACTTAGACTCATGGGGTCAGAAGAGGTCTCGTATCAGCTCTCCAGCTCCCAACTTCTATTATTCTGCCGTCTCCCTTGTGTGACTAAAGCAATGAGATGATTTATTCATTCAATTCCTATGAAAATCAGTTCTTATTTTACAGTATTCTGAGAATGTTATCTTACTTCCTAGCTTTTTAAAAGGCTTTCTTCCTGAGATGCTATTTTTCAAAATCAGATTTATTTCTGAAAGAGTCCCTGTTCTCTTTGCCAACCTCCTTGTAGCTGGCAAACTTCCCTTTTTTCCTTCAGGATGAAAGAGGCCTTAATCCATCTTACACAATATTCTGTGTACGGCAGCCCTGGTCTTGGCATCGCATCACACTCAGTAAGTGACATAGAGCTTCCCAAGATTTCAGACTCTGGGGTTCCACAACGGAGATGAGAGCAAAAGGATGTGGCCATTTAATCTATGCTATGCGTTCAGAAAAGCTCACTGAGTTTGGGACTCATGGGCTGAAGACGAAGAGGAGCCATGTGGCTGTATTTAAGCCTTGGGGGATGCCGGAGAAAAGGTGGATGCTGTCTCAGATTTAATGTGGTCCTAACAGAGTTGGGAAGACTGATGTCTGTCTGTGCCATGAACATAACACTCTGTCAGGGATTTACCCTGGGAAAAGTCTGTCTTTCTCTATTCAAGGCACTGTTGATTCATTTGGGGAACAGAATTCTACATTCCAGTCAATGAATCTACAAGACAATTGGGAAAGGATCACATTAGTTTTTAAATAGAATTTATTTTCCATAGTGTTATTTCACAGCAAACTCTGTTCCATTTCCCGCGCTCTGCCTCCGGGGTCTTAGAACAATCGCTTCTTCAGAGGAGGACCTTGCCAACCAGTATACTAGATGCCAGGCGGAACTTGCCTTTACAGCAGAAAATGAAGTGGGCTACTGTGATCTATCGTCAGAATTTCTCAATCCGTTCTCATATACCCCGAGGGAGATTTCACTCTTGCTACAAAGCGGGGAAATAACAACAATAACAATCACCGCTGTAATAGAACACATTATGAGGGGGCATTCTTTTAAAAGCCTTTAAAATGCTACCAGGAGAGTTTTATGACTGCTCCAAGTCAGAACTTGGCCATGTTTAAAAGCACGGGGAGAGGGTGTTCCGGAGGCGACCCCAGGGGGGCCACAGCGCGCCCCCTTCCCCTGGGGGCTCTGCTAGTTTTTTGGCTGATAGGATCACAGCCAAGTTCATGGGCGCCCCGAGGAAACACTAGGCACAGCTTGTGCTGTTCAAAACAATCTTACCATAAAAGTGACTTTTCTTTTTAATCTAAAAAGCACTTTTTGTAATGAGAGGTTGGAACTGAGATGCCAGTGAGTTCTGCTAGTTTCTGTTTACTTCCTTCAATTTTGTATTGTTCGGTGTGTGACTGAAAATTGGGTATCAAAGGTAAGTATTAGGGTCTTCTCCTGGGTCCCTAAACATGAGGCTTCGAGGTCTTACAGGCTTGAATAATTCTTCAGAAACTACAGCAAGTTTGTTTTTAGAGTGTCTTCCAAGTACCAGCCCTTTGTCTAACATCTCTACACCCTAAACATTCCTCCCAACCTTTGAAGGACTCCAAATTGTGGCCAGACTACAGGGGATTTGTGAAGTGCATGCATATCTACAGGGGATAAGACAAATACATTTTCATTCTGACATCATCTAGGTTTTTCAGAGGTAAAAGATGTAGAGTGTCTGAGCCACCTATGGAGAAAGCAGTTAGATCTAATTATAGCTCTTGGGATAGAGGAGCTGCTGTCTCAAGAAAAGCAAATATGTAGGTTAAGAGCCCTGTTCGACCTTCAGAGATCATGCTGTTGCAAGCTTGTTAGAGTGATGCCCTTGTTTAGTCCTTACCTAGACATCTCACAAATATTCCTGTGAAGTTTTCTTGGAAGTGGATGGTTTACGAATTCCCAATACATTTCCTTTGCATCCTGATGGACTCTCTGGGTGACCTCTAACTATAACCTTTCAAGAAGCAAATTTTTTAAAGTTTGCAATCAGGCAAACAATCCTCACTCTTCTTATAAATTCTCATCTTCCCTAAGTGCTTATATTTGAATATTCTTAAAATAATGGGCTGGGTACAGGGGCTCATGCCTATAATCCCAGTGCTTTGGGAGGTTGAGGTGGGAGGATCTCTTGAACCCCAGAAGTTAGAGGTCAGTCTAGGCAACTTGGTAAAACCCTGCCTCTACAAAAAATCTTTGGACCAGCCACAGCGGTTCACACCTGGTATCCCAGCACTTAGAGAGACCAAAGCAAGAGGATCGCTTGAGGCCAGGTGTTTGAAATCAGCCTGGGCAACATAGCTAGACTCCACCTCAACCCCCCAAAAAAAAGATTAGTTGGGCATGGTGGTGTGTTTACTTCCTCCAATTCCCTTTGTTCGGTGTATGACTGAAAATTGGGTATCACAGGTAAGAACTAGGGGCATTTTGCTGGGTCCCTAAACATGAGGCTTCGAGGTCTTACAGGCTTGAATAATTCTTCAGAAACTACAGCAAGTTTGTTTTCAGAAACCAAAGAGGCTGAGGTGGGAGGATCTACTCAAGAGGCTGAGGTGGGAGGATCTCCCGAGCTCATGAGTTAGAGGATGCAGTGAGCTATGACTGTGCCACTGCACTCCAGCCTTGGTGACAGAGCAATATCCTATCTCTAAACAATAAAAAAAAAATTAAAATTTTAAGTTAAAAATTAATGGTCGTTTTGTGAAATTGGTCAGAGTTTAAGGTTTTAGAGAATGTACCTGGTGGCAGAAACCAATATTTAGTTGTTTTATGAGACGGAGTCTCACTCTATCACCCAGGCTGGAGTGCAGTGGCGCAATCTTGCCTCACTGCAACCTCTGCCGCCCAGGTTCAACCAATTCTCCTGCCTCAGCCTCCCGAGTAGCTGGGATAACAAGCACCTGCCACCACGCCCGGCTAATTTTTGTATTTTTAGTAGAGATGGGGTTTCACCATCTTGGCCAGGCTGATCTTGAACTCCTGACCTCGTGATCCACCTGCCTCAGTCTCCCAAAGTGCTGGGATTACAGGCGTGAGCCACCGCACCCAGCCCATCAATATTTTGTTTTAAAGGTGCTTAAAAAAGACATATTTATACATTCCCCTTTTATAGTTAAATCAAAAGCGGCTTTTGGTATGCTCTTTCAAGGCAAAGGTATAGATAATCCCAGCCATCAGGATTTTACTGAGTGATTGAAAGTATAGGGGTACCATAGAATACTAACATATCAGTAATTAGCTTAGCCAGTTAAAGCACAGAATTGAGGAGGGCTGGTTATCTGTTCACACGCCATGAAGTTGAGTTAGCTTTGTTCTCATCAGGAAACAAAGTATCCTATAGATGCCTAATGTTAGAAACAACAATAATATAGTTTAAATACACTGGGCTCAAACCTTAAACACTGTCTGTGCCTTCACTATGTTATCACTATGTTACTGTTGCAGGAACAGAGACAGACTAGAGGAGTGACCTTGGGCAAGTTCTTCATCTTTTCTGAGCCTCAGTTTCTACATGTAAAATATGGACCAGTCAGTAGTATCCACCTCAGAAAGTGTCTCTGAAAACTAAATAATAGTTTCTTTACACACACTGCTTGGTGCCTGGCAAATAATAACTCAACAAATATAAGATGATAACAATGATCCCATCCAGTCCCAGCCACAAAGTGAGCAAGAAATAATGATTCAGAGTTTTAAAGGAGCAGTGTCTTTCTTATTCTGTTACTCTGTGGATTCTGAGACTTGCTCAAGATGCTTCATGCCTTTCTCCTTAAACCTATCTGTGTTCTCCTCGACAGATCTGGGTAAGTCATCTCTGTACTGCCAAACATTTTAGCACACGATTTGTCACAAAGAACACAAAATTATTTTTGAATGAACAAACATATGAAGTAAAAAGCCACATTCATTATCGATCCTATTCCTATCCCCAGCTAAGTTCTATGTGCTATAAATAGTGAGTTCTGTTTGCATTAAATGGTGTGACCTTCTCCTGTGTCCTCAGATGGAAAGTTCTCACCGTTGGAGACTTTTTTGACACTACTCTCTCTTCATTAGCTCCACTACCCACCTGCCAACCCCTTCGACCTACCAACCCCACCATGAACTACTGACAATCTTTCTGTGGCCACTGCCTTCAATGACTTTCCCATGAGTTCCCTTGCTTTTCTACCGTGGTCACTGACTTCATGTGAGTCTCATTATTTCCTTCCTAGACCACTATGGTATTCTTATAACATCTCTCTTCACCCCAGTTCAGACTATAAATGACTGACATATTAACCTTCCTCAATCATAGCTGTAAAAATATTCCTACTTTTTCCAAACTTTTCAGCAGTTTTCCATTCCCTTCTAAACTACAACCAAACTCATCAGGATGGGATTCCAATCAGTCCTCACCACAGCACCTGCCTTTCCAAGCCTCATTTCCCATTTAGTGCTTTGCTTGGACCTTAATGTATCTTAAATACTTTCTGTTTTCAAATTGTGCGTTACTCATGCATTTCTCCATGTCTGGAATATGCTCCTTGCGATATACTTATCTTTGAAATTCTTCCCGTGTTTGTGTCCTAAGTGAAATTAGCCTTTCTCTATGGGAACGTTTTCACATGCCCTTCCAGGAGGTCACAGATCCTAGTGATCTCTTTTGTATGCGCTTCTAGACACATTGTTGATATCTGGCTTGCCATATTGGCAGAATTATTACTTACAAGCATTAAAATGATATGCATGTTGGACAAATGTGGTCCATCCTTTATAACTGTATTTATTTAATGAGGATATGATTTGATCCTGTTCTAAAGTCTAATTATGTGCTTATTCCACCAATGCTTAAGATGGAACATTTGAAGCACCTCCAAAATCTGAGGTGAGAATAGATGTTATTTCTTAAGATCTGACCTCCCTCTCTTATAACAATATTTTATAGACCGCTTATTTGTTGCTATTTTTAAAACTTTGTATTGACTTTCCTTACATTTTGTTGCTTTCATGACCAGTGAAAAAACTTTCAAGTTAAAATATAGCTGAGAAGAATGAAAGAGAAATGGTAATATAAAGCTTCACATTTAACTGCCACAGCAGGAAAACTCAAAATTGAATTCCAACCCTAGCTACTAAACACCCTGGTAAAGCTTTGCTCCAGCTTCACTGAGCCAGGAAATTTCTCTCTTTTCCCCTCTGACACTAGAGTCGGCAAGAGGAGACCCAAACGGATGGCATAAGAAAATAAATACCCCTTCCATGGAGGGCTCACAGAACTAGAGCCTGCTAACCGTGGCTGGACTTGCTTGCACCCTGAAGGTGCTGACAAGGTGTGCAGGTGGCCAGGAATCTAAAACACAACACTGCCTGGGTCCCCCTGGGGAGCCAAACCCCAGTGAGGCTTCTGAGATTCAGGAGCACGCCCACCCCCACCTGCTGTTATGCTCCCGAGTGAGGCTTCTGAGATTCAGGAGCACGCCCACCCCTCCTGCCGTTACGCCCCCCAGTGAGGCTTCTGAGATTCAGGAGCACACCCACCCCACCTGCCGTTACGCCCCCCAGTGAGGCTTCTGAGATTCAGGAGCACACCCACCCCACCTGCCGTTATGCCCCCCAGTGAGGCTTCTAAGATTCAGGAGCACGCCCACCCCACCTGCCATTATACCCCCCAGTGAGGCTTCTGAGATTCAGGAGCACGCCCACCCCACCTGCTGTTATGCCCCCCAGTGAGGCTTCTGAGATTCAGGAGCACGCCCACCCCACCTGCTGTTATGCCCCCCAGTGAGGCTTCTGAGATTCAGGAGCACGCCCACCCCACCTGCTGTTATGCCCCCCAGTGAGGCTTCTGAGATTCAGGAGCACGCCCACCCCTCCTGCTGTTATGCCCCCCAGTGAGGCTTCTGAGATTCAGGAGCACGCCCACCCCACCTGCTGTTATGCCCCCCAGTGAGGCTTCTGAGATTCAGGAGCATGCCCACCCCACCTGCCGTTATGCTCTTTTTCACCCGTAGTTAGCTGGGGTGCCTATGAGTGCCTCAGTAAATATCTGTTGAACAAACAATTGAATGGACACATGAATGAATGGATGAGGGCACAGTAGGGGTAAGGGGCAGGGTTGGAGGGAAGAATTCTTAGAGAAGTTGAGCAGTGAAGGAAAAATAGGAATTACCCAGACGAAGGGAGCTGGAAAGGACTGAGGGGCACAGAATCAGCTGAGCTGGTGGGAAGTGAACAAGTAAAGCTAAGGGGCTAGAGACCACCTTGTTATCAGTAGGAAGGGAAAATCCCCTCAGCAGTGTTGGAGGAGAGACTAAAGTGCGGGTGAAGCAGGGCAGGTGTGACGGGTGATGAATAAATTATGTGAGAGAAAATATAGCTGTCAGGTATGCTTATGAGACACTACATTTATGTGTAGAAAGGACTATGGAAGAATTGAAGGTGGCCATGAATTATTTTGCCCTCCTCCTATTGTAAGGTGGGGTCTCCCCTTGAACCTGGGCAGACTCTGTGACTACTTTGCTGAATAGAAGACAGTGGAAGTGCTGCTCTGTCAGTTTTGGGGTTCATGCCTAAAAATGGGCAGCTTCCATTCCCTGTCTTTTAGATCACTCTCTCTGGGTGCCCTGAGCTCCGACACTGCCCACTTAGCAGAGGCCATGGGTCTATCTCCCATCAACAACCATAGTGGAATCCATTCTTCCAGCCACACCTACCAAGATGCCTGACATGTGAGCCCCTCCACCAGCTGAGCACCACCAAGCAACCTCAGTCAACGCCATATAGAGTAGAAACATCCCCTGACCTAGCCCCGCCCAAACCCATAACCCACACAATGATAAGGCAATAGATAAGGAAAACACGGCATATAAGAACTAGTGGCGACGGGAGGAGCTGGGGGAGCAGGGGAGGTGACGTATGCTTATTTTCACAGGACCAAGCTTCATAAGTGTTTACAAGATGGTGTTGTCACTGTTGGGGGCCTTTTCCAATATTATACTCTTGCCTGTGGTTCCAGGTTCATTTCCTTTTTCCATATCTCAATTCCTGATGCTGAAATTAAATTTGGAACAATGAAAAAAAAATTCCACTGGATCTATTTTCTGGTCATGTTCTATTCCTAGATAATATAATATTCAGAGGACAGAACAAAACCTGTCACTGTTGTAGAAACGCGTGTTCAGCACGCACAGTCACGTACAGCACATTGTGGTGTAATCTCTTGGGCATGATAGAATTAGAGGAGAGGAAGAAATGATTCCAGTAACTCAATCAATGACCGATGATATAGTTTTCTGAGTATTCCTAGTATCTTCTAACTTTCTCTTCTACATGTTGGACACTATCACTGTCTCTATCCCTTGGCCCAGATAGCAGCTAAACAGCCAATAGCTGAGCCAACAGTGTTCAATACTCATATCCTCTTCTTTGTTCGAGCTCAAGTGAACACGTGGCATTCATTCGTAACTGCAGCCTCCTCAAGCCCAGAAGCCTGAATCTGTTTTTTAATTTAGCAGTGAAGAATGCAGCTACATCACATGCTATGAGAGCAGCTGGTGTTTCATACTTCTTCTCTCCTATCATCCCTCTCATTCAACTTCTCTTCTTTTTCAGATATGCGATCACCTTATTTATGTATGTGTTGAGGCTCCCTTTCAAGACTCCAAAAGGTCTAATCCAAAAAATAGCTGCTAAAGTATTATATCTTTTTTAGGCCCATTTTCCTTCTGTAAGAGAAGAATGCTTCATTGGGATTAGGGAACATAGTGGTTTGATTGATTAGACTGCTTACCAAAGCAATACAATTTTAAATGATAAATAACAGATGTGGGTACGCTATACAGCAATTGTTTAAAAATAATTTTGCTTCTATAGTACATTTTGGTTTAGAATTGTGTGCTTCTACCCTCTGTGATAATTTATGTTGTTCATGGCATATAAAATGTCTCCCAGTTGCATAGAAAAGGTTTTTCTCATCTGCTACATCTTCAATTAAATCAAGAACAAATCTCTGATTATTGAGTTTTGAGAAGGATGACTATAACAGAACTTGTAGCAAATTTTCCATAGTAAAGCAAAATCACTATAATTGATACTTGTAATTGATACTTTAAGCTGCCTTGTATTTGCCAATTTTCCAGTTAAAACGAATCTGTAAAACTAAGATATTACAAATGAATTTCAATCAGCAATCAGATCAATTTGGCACAGTGAACCCTTTGAATTACGGAAGTATTTTACTTAAAGTTTCATGAGGAGTCCTGATGCATATAAGGTAGAAGGGAAATGAGCTACAGGTTCTGGGGAATCACGAAGGTCCCACGAGCGATAATATTTATGCATTACATCTGTATATTGCTTTACACTGTTCACAATATCCTTTCATCTACATAATTTTTATGTATACTTCACAACAGTTCTCCAAACGGATATAATTATCTTCATCGTGCAGCTGAGGAAACGGAGGCACATACAATTTGTGCTCATCACAGCCATCGTTTATGGGAAAATGCTGTGGTTGAAGTGGGTCATGCAGATGATTACTAAATGGATGTTTTCAAAGCTAAAGTTGCGGGCATCTTTGCTGACAGTGGAATGTCATTTTGGTACTGGGCGAAGCTATCTGGGTAGACAGAACTTCCAGAGTGATAGGTGGCAAGTTTCACAAAATGTCTGAGTTTCTTAGCAATAGTTAAAACATGGTTTAATCAGACGATAATTTTGGTGATTCCCCCTCCCTAGGCTGCAACAGCTTTAATTTTAAGAGAACTGAGGTAGTGGTCTAATTCCTATTGCAAATGTATGCTTGTGGCTTCTTCGTAATTTGCAGTGAAGAATCTAGAAAAGTGATGGGGAATAATGTCTAAAAGGCCCGGAACGCTTATAACTCAGCATAAAGCAGCCTATCACAGCTCAATGGCAAATCATCGGTTGAAGTCAAGGGCAAAAGGGCAGGGAATCCAAGGGCTCCTCTGCCCAAAGCATCGCTTACTTGAGGTTGGCAGCTGGCTGCACAGCAGCCCTTGGCTGCCTTCAAGGACCGGCCAGAGTCAGCATCCTCCACCCCGCAGCTATGTCAGCGTGGCCCAGACAGTGACTGTGGAGTGGGGAGGCCCTGGCCAGCCAGGCACACATTTCACAGATGAGGCTGAAATGAGAAACTTCAGGGAGATATTTGCATAAATATATTTCCCATTGTCCAAAAATAAGGCCAGACGGAAACATCTTTCAGTATGTTCCGATGAGAATTACAAAATGTTATACAAATCAATTTTTTACAAAGGTTATTATGAGGTTTATTCTGACAGAGGACAAAGCCTTTCCCCCCTTATTAAAACTGTTGCTGATATCACTCTGAGGGAAGTCTTGGGAAAAACCAAAAATAATATGTAGGTTTTATAAGGGAATATTTTGCGATTTTATCAAATATTTACCAAAGGCTCAGATAAAAGATATCCAGCCACAGGTGAAGGGTATTTGTCACTGGGAAGTGGGGTTGAGGGGAATGTTTATTTTCTCACTCATATTTTTCCATTTGCTACGGTAGCACATCCTACCTTTATAAACAAAGATATTTCCCACGGCCTGGCTCTTCTCTTCAGCTTATCGATGATATCACCTGCTTATCTTTGAATGGGTCAGAATCAACAACTGCTTACGAAACATACACTGTCCTTTTTTCTAACCAGTTATTTTTCTCCAGTCATCTATAAATAGGTCTTCAAGGCGTATTCCCATACATTGTACTATGTGTGTATTGTGGGATTGAGTACAGCAGGGAAGTCATATATTTTAAAATATGGACAACCGGGCCGGGCCAGGCGGCTCTTGCCTGTAATCCCAGCACTTTGGGAGGCCGAGGTGGGCAGATCACTTGAGGTTAAAGTTCAAGACCAGCCTGGCCAACATGATCAAACCCTGTCTCTACTAGAAACACAAAAATTAGCTGGGCGTCTGTAATCCCAGCTACTCGGGAGGCTGAGGCAGGGAGATTTGCTTGGACCTGGGAGGCAGAGGTTGCAGTGAGCTGAGATCATGCCACTTCACTCCAGCCTAGGTGACAGAGTGAGACTGTGACTCAAAAATAATAAAATAAAATAAAATAAAATAAAAATAGATAATCGGAAAATTTTAGGTGAATTCAGAGGAAGCAGAATAAATTTAAAGCTGAAATTATCGAGAAGGTCTTTCTGGAACTGATAGCATGTAAATTGGACTATGCACCGTGCAGGTGAGATGTGAACGTGTTGAAATGGAAGTGAGAGGGAGTCCACTGAGAAGCAGCAGCAGCAGCACCAAGAAACAAGACATGGGGCTCTGGGTGACGCCAATAACACATGAGCCTGGATGCTGCTGCCACTGAGTGTGGGATCAAATTAGAGAAAATTAGAGAAAAATAATATATATTTGTATATATATATAAATTATACATAATTTACTATGTAATATATAATATAAATTATATATTATAATATATATTATATATACAACATATATTTTATATATAATATACATATTTTATATATGTTGTATATTATGTAATATATTATATATTAATATATTATATATTAATATACTGTAGTATATACTATAATATACTATATATTATATATTATATATAACATATATAATTATATATGTTATATGTAATATATTATATATTATAGTAATATATCACATAATATAATATATAATACATTATGTATAACATATATTTATATATTAAATATAAATATATACAACATACATAATTATATATAAAATATAAATATATAATAAAATATTATGTAATATATATAATGTATTGTATATTATATAATTACATATATTATATAATATACAATACATTATATATATTATATATAACATATGTTAAATTATATATATATATATATTTTTTTTTTTAGATGGAGTTTCGCTCTGTCACCCAGGCTGTAGTGCAGTGGTATGAGCTTGGCTCACTGCAACCTCTACCTCCCAGGTTCAAGCAACTCTCCTGTCTCAGCCTCCTGAGTAGCTGGCACTACAGGCACATGCCAGGACGCCCGGCTAATTTTTTTGTATTTTTAGTAGAGATGGGGTTTTGCCATGTTAGCCAGGCTGGTCTCAAACCCCTGACTCAGGTGATCCTTCTGACCTCAGGTGATCCACCGGCCTTGGCCTCCCAAAGTGCTGGGATTACAGGTGTGAGCCACCGCGTCCAGCCAATAAACAATAAATTTAATAAGAAAAGTAAAAAAGCAGTTTGGATCGATGGCCCAAGGAAGAGACGTAGTGTACTGAGTGCGAGGAAAAGCATGTCTCCAGTATGTAGTTAAACTGCAGGATAAATCAGTCCTGCCTGGGGGAGAGAAAAAGTAGGGCAGAGGATGGGCAGGCCAGTCTCCTTCACCCCTGTGCCTGGAGTGAGTAAATTCGTCTCATTTTCCTCATGTCCAAATACTCACATCATGAGATATTACAAAGCTGCCAAGACAACACACCTCAGATTTTCTGAAATGGTCTAAATTTCAAATATTCCACTCCACTCTGCCCGTAAGTGTTCTAATGTGGAATTTTTGGTCTGGTATACAGAAACAATGGCATTCAGACAACGGATTACAAACAATGGAGCGGGTCTGATTTAAACAGGGAGGAGTACATAAAAATGTAGATATTTGCCTTAAAACAAATATTAACAAGAACAGGTTTTGTTTGTTACATTTTGTAAATTCATCATGGCTGCAGGAAAGACTCAGTGATTTATGCATTTGAACAGAGAGAGGTATGATGGCAAAAGGACGGTGATTTTGTCCAGGAGGTAACTGGAGATTCTCAGAAAGGGTCCTCTGACCCTGCCGCTGCAGCTGCGAGTGCTTCAGCCTGGACTGCGAGGTGCAGGTTCCCCTGGAGAGAGTGGGATGCCGAGTCATGGAGCCAGCAGCCAAACCCGGCCTGCACATTAAGTGATGAATCACAGCGTGTGATGCTGACACACGGGGCTTTGCTTCCGAATGGTACTTTCTTCCCAAACGAAAGGCAAATTCCTCTACCTCCATTTCACTGCAATGTTATCAATAGCAGACTCTTCCTTTGACTTGGGAAAAATAGGAGAACAGGGGTTTCTAAGTTAACATTTCCCTAAAGACCCTGGCTGGGCTTATGCTGCCTCTTTCCAGCAATGCGTCAGGGCACTCCCCTGGCCGGCCCTGTCCTTGCACCCTCTGTGAGCATGGTCTGCTTCATCCTACTTGCAAGATGTCAAAACGTCACCAGGCTGCAGAGGCTCAGAAGAGACTGGCTTCTGAACTGGACTTTTGATTAAATCACGAGAGAAGACTGCTGTGTAGTCTTTTCAAACTGTGTGTTGTGATTCAATAAGAAGTCTAACCTAAATGGGTTAAGACGGTCTAAATATTTCATATGGTTTTGCTTATTCATTCAAAATAATTATATTTTTAGGCAGAGAGTGGTTTAGAGTCACTGGTGTGTGTGTGTAGATGTAATAGACATCCATCCATCTATCTATCTATGTATCTATCTATCTATCTATCTATTTATCTTTTTTTTTTTTTTTTTTTTTTTTTTGCGACAGAGTCTTGCTCTGTTCCCCAGGCTGGAGTGCAGTGGCACCATCTCAGTTCACTGCAACCCTCCGCCTCTTGGGTTCAAGTGACTCTCCTGCCTTAGCCTCCCAAGTAGCTGGGATTACAGGAGCCTGCCACCACGCCTAATTTTTGTAATTTGAGTAGAGACTGAGTTTCGCCATGTTGGCCAGGCTGGTCTCGAACTCCTGTCCTCAAGTGATCTGCCCACCTCGGCCTCCCAAAGTTCTGGGATTACACCTTGCCCGGCTCATCTATGTATTTCTTATGTAGGACAAAAGCACTAAGGCACAGCGTTAGGGAAACTCCTCATGCTGCCTGTATAAGCCCCTGCTCTCAGAAAGTTGTGTGCTGCAAGATGGGCAAGCCAGTGTACTGTGCTGGAATACTGGTTTCTGGCTGGTTCTCTACTTAACAAGTAAGGCAGTGAGTCATCTGATCCTCACCTTCAGGGGAACTGTTCATCGCTATTGTCTTTAAAGGCAGATATCAGAAGTTGCCCAGCACCCAGTGTCTAGATCTAGTGAGAGGGATTTAGGGGAGTCTTTCCAAAGGAGACAGGACGGAAGCAGCGTTGTGCTGGAGGCGGCTGCACCGGCTCTAGAGCCAACTGTGTCTTTCCTTCCCAAGTCTGTACTCAGTGAGGACACACTGGTAGCTTGAAGCTGGCCCAGATGGGTGTATTTACACCACAGAAATTGGCAGCAACTGCAAAGTGGGCTCTTTTGTTTACCTCGGAGATCTGCTTGCTAAACTTTCACCAATTGTTGGATGAAAGCTAGTTCTGAGTCAAAAGGATGAATATGTCTTGACCAAGGAGACAGAAGTCAAACTTCGCGAAGGCAAAGAAAAGAGGGTGGGACCTTCGTTTCTGAGCTGACAGCCGCCATCTACCTCCATGCAGCCTCTGATGGGAGGAAAATTGTTGTTTTTAGGGTGAATGAACATCAAATATTATTTGTTGGGTTGCCAACCAATTTAGAGTCAGAAATACAGGGAAAGACAGAGGACATGAGCTCATATTTTATTCCTAACAAAACCTATAAAACACAGTGCTTTGGATTTGTGGTCAAAAGGGCTGATGAATATTTTGCCTCAGAATGAAACAGATACACCCACTTAAGTATGAGCAAAGAGATGAAGAAAATGTGCAGGCAGGAGCCTGGGAACACAGAGAACTTTCTTTTTTCCTTTTCCTTTTTTTTTTTTTTTTTTTAATGGTCCCTTTTATTGTATGTATGCGCAACGCTGGCCTGGCTTTGCAATGCAAGTCCTCAGTTAAGATATAGTCAAATAACTATGGCTGCAGTTTCATCTGCAGGATCCACAATTCAGATACAAACAGGGAGCTGGGGTGGGCAGGAGAAACAGGAGGGAAGCAGAGTGCAGACTGTCCCCAGCACTGGCTTCTTCACACAGGGTTGGCCCAGGCAGACACACCCCATGGAATCATGAGGAAATGACAACATGGTCCCTTCCCACAGTAAGCCTGGGGCTGCTAGGAAACTGCCCTTCAGAACCTTTGTGCCCAGGTTGTCTTGGAGCCCCACAACTTTTCATTTGGATTAATTAAAAAATAATAAGTTAAAATTAAGCAACAGCTGGGTCCTGAGGATGCTGAGCCAGCACGCCCACAGTTTGGGGGGAAAAAAATAGCCAGGCCTTTTTTGAGGGGGCAAGGTGCATTGGCTTGTTTTCGAATTTGTGGGTTTTTTTTTTTTTTTTTTTTTTTGAGACAGAGTCTGGCTCTGTTGCCCAGGCTGGAGTGCAGTGGCACGATCTCAGCTCACTGCAACCTCCACCTCCTGGGTTCATGCCATTCTCCTGCCTCAGCCTCCCGAGTAGCTGGGACCACAGGCGCCTGCCACCACGCCAGGCTAATTTTTTGTATTTTTAGTAGAGACAGGGTTTCACTGTGTCAGCCAGGATGGTCTCGATCTCCTGACCTCATGATCTGCCTGCCTCGGCCTCCCAAAGTACTGAGATTACAGGCATAAGCCACTGCACCCGACCTCAAATTTGTTTTTAAAAACACATTCCCTGTGAGGTAAGACCGCAGGTGGTGGGACTCTATGAGAGCCTGAACCTGGGATGTGCCAAGTCGCAGATTCAGCCAACAGCATCTCTGTATCCTCTTGGGAAACAGGGACTGGGGATGGGGGTGTGGGTCAAGAAGAGCGTGTGGCCAGCAAGATGGGGTTGTGCAGAGGCCGAGCTGCAGAGACAGACCTTGAGATGCAGAGGACAAAAGGCAAGGGAATGGGAGGTCTGATGTGGGGGGAGTCAGGATAGGACTGCAGCCGTGGAGGTCAAGGTGTGGATGGCTCTGCTACTGCATTCTTCCCCTCCCAATTTCTGGTTGACATTCTAATTTTTAACTCTTACACGGACTTAAATTTTGTTTCATGCTTAGCTACATCTCCATCTGAGAAGTTTGGTCCCCACCTTGAATATCCACCACGTAAAATAAAGAAACAGGAGAGGAGCCTGGGCGGCATTTTCACCTCGTCTCCCTCTACTTCTCAGCTTTTTTTCAACTATACCATTATTATTACATTTTCAAGATTTGTAACATTTACGTTTTATTCTGTTAACAACCATGATTACATGCCTTGCCTCTGAGTGGATGCTGGAAGTGAAATAGACACACTCGTGACACTAACTAACTACGTTTGCTGGCTGGAGCCTGAAGGTACAGGCTCATTCTTGTGTTCCTAAACCTGGGTCACCCCAGGAGGAATTTTCTGAAATTCAGATCAAATGAATAATTATTCCTTACACTAACTTTGAAAAATCTTTTTGCTGTATGTCTACGGACAGGTTTCCGGTGTAGACTTTTGCTTTTCCTGAGTGTCAAGCTGCCTTTCCTTCTTCTTGTTGACAGAAGCAACACAGGGCTTCCCCACGGCAGTGCTCAGCTCTCCCAGCTCATTCAGTGTCTCGTTAACTGACTGTTCTAAGTTGACTCCTTCCTTTTCAGATCCGCTTCCAAGCTGTCTTTCTGGAATTTTCTTACTGAATCCCCTGCCTTCCTTTATCTTGGGTTTTATTTATATATATTTTTTAAAGTACATTTTTGGCCGGGTGCGGTGTCTCACACCTGTAATCTCAGCACTTGGAGAGGCCGAGGTGGGCGGATCACTTGAGGTTAGGCATTCAAGACCAGCCTGGCCAACATGGTGAAACCCTGTCTCTACCAAAAATATGAAAATTAGCCTGGCATGGTGGAAACAGCTGTAATCCCAGCTACTTGGGAGGCTGAGGCAGGAGAATCACTTGAACCCGAGAGGTGGAGGTTGCAGTAAGCCAAGATCACACCACTGCATCTAAAAAAAAAAAAAAAAAAGGACATTTTCAGGTATTTTTTTCCTCCTCTGGGAATTCTTTTTAAAATTTAATTTAATTTTAAAAGAGAGACAGGGTCTCACTATGTTGCCCAGACTGGTCTATAACTCTAGTCTTTCAGCAGTCCTCTCACTTGGGGCCTCCCAAAATGTTGGGACTACAGGTGTGGGCCAGTATGCTCAGCCTGGGAATTCTTTTTATTCATTCTGAATTGCATGTGTCTTCCACATTGTTGAGTTTCCTTGTCCTTTACTGCAGTCCATATCATATAATAATATCATGGTATATTTTTTGAAAAGTTGCATGGAAGATAACAATTTCTGGATGCTCCATGTCTGAATGTGTCTTAACTTGTTTACACATTTGATAAGAACTGGAATAGGTACAGGAATCCATGTTGAAAGAAACTTCTTCTCAGAACCTTGCTGACATTTGCCCAGCTTCCACCATTAGCATCAGAGGGCTGACAGCAAGCTCTGTGCCTGGCACAGGACGTGGCTTCTCATTGCTGTAGCTTAAGGGACCTCTCTGGCCAGGGAGAAGCCACTCGACTCTGGGACTCCATCTAGCTTTCTCTTGGTCAGATGATTTCCAGTAGCTTCTTTTGCTATTAATTTTGTGAGTATTTTTACAACCTTCTAGGGATCAAGGTGAGTTATACCCAAGTGTATTAGTCAGGGTTCTCAAGAGGGACAGAACTAATAGAACATATATATATATATATATATATATATATATATATATATATATGAGTTTATTTAGTAGTATTGACTCACAAGATCACAAGATAAGGAGCAAGGAAGCCAGTCCTAGTCACAAAACCTCAAAAGTAGGGAAGCGACAGTCTAGCCTTCAGTCTGTGGTTGAAGGTCCAAAAGCCCCAAAGCTGAAGAACTTGGAGTCTGATGTTCGATGCCAGAAAGTTTCCAGCACGGGAGAAAGATGAAGGCCGGAAGACTCAGCCAGTCTAGTCCGTCCACGCTCTTCTGCCTGCTTTTATTCTGGCTACACTGGCAGCTGATTAGATGGTGCCCACCCAGATTGAGGGTGGGTCTGCCTCTCCCAGTCCACTGACTCAAATGTTTATCTCCTTTGGCAACACCCTCACAGACACACCAGGAATGATACTTTGCCTCCTTCAGTCCAATCAAGTTGACACTCAATGTTAACCATCACACCAGATCTTCCTCTGAGATGTGAAATTTTCAGTACTATTCCTATGGCTTTGTTCTTTTCTCTGCCCTCATGGATAAAGGATACACTTCTGTATTTCATTCTGGAGAACATTATTTCATGCTGGTTCTAGACGAATTTCACTGGTTTACAAGAAACTTCACTGTTCTTTGAATAAAAATAAGGCAAAATCGTCAAGGGTTTTGAGACTATTTGGAAAAAAAAAGCTCGAAAAGAATGGGATGCACAAACTAGTTATTGTTGAGGCAATCAGCATCTCAACTCCTACTACACCTTAAAAATTATTTCCGCAACATAACCACACTTGCAAATCTCTTCATTTTTACACATATACACACATATTCTATATTAGTACTGAATTTTGCTAACAGCTCACATTTGCCAAGTTATTCTAACTTGTCTTATTTATGTTCATGTTTTCATCTTTCCCCTACTGCTTGAAATAAAACTTTGTGTCATTGATTTATTTTTGTGAATGTGCACTGGGGACATAAGAGAGGAAAATAGCAGGAGAGGTGTAAACAATGGCATGAAAGTGACGTAAGATGTGAGCCAGGATGGTCTGTAGAGTTCGGACTGTATTTGCTGAGATCGAAAGGACCACAACAGTGCTCTCAGCAAAGGTGCAAATTTAAGAAGGCTGCAATTATTAGAACATAAAGAATTTCGGGCAAGGCGCAGGGGCTTATGCCTATAATCCCAGCACTTTGGGAGGCCAAGGCGGGCAGATCACCTGAGGTCAGGAGTTCAAAACCAGCCTGGCCAACATGGTGAAACCCTGTCTCTACTAAATACACAAAAATTAGCCGGGTGTGGGGGCGGGTGCCTGTAATCCCAGCTACTCAGGAGGCTCAGGCAAGAGAATGGCTTGAACCCAAGAGGCGAAGGTTGCTGTGAGTCAAGATCAAGCCACTGCACTCCAGCCTGGGTGACAAAGCAAGACTCCATCTCAAACTAACAACAACAACAACAACAACAAAGAACATAAGGAATTTTCTAGGAAAGTGAAACTCAAAACTTGACATTTGTGAAATAAATGTGAACAGCAGTATTCAATCAATTTAGCTCGGAACCGTCAATGACCTGTGGAGCACGTGAGAGTCAGTGGGGCAGATTTCTGGTACATGGACGATACCTAGAGAGGTCCTAGTCTGAAAGAATCTTCCAGATGGAAACGGGGCATCTTGTTTATACAAGCCCAGGTCTCTCACAGCAAATTCATCTGTATGTTCCTTCTCCTCTCCTGCCAGATTGCCAGTTACTTTGAGGGGAGGAATATCTTCCAAATTTTCTGAAACACCTCCTGGAATTTGACATATCAACTGTATTCTGGATATTTAATGAATTCTGTTTGATGACACAGGTAGACTAAAATGGTCTTAAATCATTTTGACAGAGGTAAAAAACATTTTACTCCACACTTGACTTATTCTTTTTCTGTCTGAAGTGAATACAAGAAAAAAAAACGAATAGTTTAATTTAAAATCCAGATTGGTATGTAATTATCACAAAATCAGTGAAGTTCTTTTCAATGAAAAAAAACACCAGTTCTATAATTTGGACAGACAAAATTTAGCAATAACAAAATTAAAGGTACAACCCTTAATCTATTAATTATTTAAAAATGCATCTCGAACTATTTTTCTTTTTATTTATCCCTTGTATCAATAGTCATTTAATTGGCAAACAAGAACATGGAAAAATATAAACTGTAACTCACTGTAATAAACTCTAAATCAATACAAAGAAAGTCTAAAATGTGTTTTGATGTCCAAATGTAGCTACAGCCACTGTGTCCTGTGTTCTATAACACAGAGAAATAATACAAAATGATAAAAAAAAAATAAAATAGATTGAAGAGAGGAGGCCTGTAATGTAAGGGGCGCTGTGTCACTCTCAGGCAGCAACCTGAGCCAGTGAGTCAATGCACGAGGCTCTCCTGTTTGTTGGTACTTCCTGTTCTTTCTTTATAAAATACATGGAGAACTAAATCCGCAGGATGCTCACACAAATGATTCATAGAGAAAGCTTAAAAGAATCTCACGTTGTTAATGAGCATCACAATAGGCTCTGCTCATGAGAAGGCATTTTGTTTCCGCAGAAATGTTTTTTCTTACTCTGTCCTGATTTTGATTTCTGTTTAAATTCAGTAAACACATTACCAAAATTTAAAGAAGGTGACTTGTTTTCCCCAACTCTCAGTTCACCAAAGGTATTTCATCTATTTGTTCTGAAAATGCAGCTGCTCTCTAGATGTATGTGTGCCCTGATAAGAAATGTTTTGTGTGAAAATAAAAATCATTTCTTTTGATTAAAAAAAAAGAATCTCCAGTCGTTTACACTGGAAAACGAGAGAGAGAGCGCTTGCATACTTTCTTCACATATATTAATGGTGGGAAGAAAATGGATGTAGAGTAATAGGGCCTGAGGAACTCATAGAAGGAACCGGACATGTATGAAAAGATGATGACTGCCAGGTGGCACTGACGCAGCCTCCAGCCCCTCTATCTTAGGCTTTCGGGACATGTGCTCTCTTGCTTCTGCTGGACAGTGTCTCAATACTTTCCTCCCTAAAAGCAGGTTTTACCCTGGTCAGAGGTGCTCTTGAGGCCCAAAGAAGAGATTTCCACAAATAGTCTATAAGAGCATGTACATACTATAACTGCTTGATAAGTGAATGAATGGATGACTAAATGGAGTCAATGCTTTCATGACCTAACGTTGTGGTTATGGGTGTCACTATTCTCTTGGCAATAGTGAAATAGTAAAATAGTCTAGATGTCATTAAGAACCTTCATGGAAAAGATGCCGGTGGGGGAAGGAAAACAACATTCATGATTCATGGGAGGAGATAAAATAGCAACATGAAGGGGAATTTGGAAGACGCTGACGCCAGCCCTCATGGGTGATTTTGAGGGGTTCAAGACTTCAGTGGAGGAAGTAACTGGAACTAGAATTAGAAGTGGGGCCTGAAGATGTGACTGAATTGTGGCAATCTCATGATAAATCTTGAACAGTTTGCTTCTTATGGATGAACAAAGAAAGTAGTTTCTTGAGATGGCGTCTACTTCTGGGGAAGATGCTGTGAACATTGTTGGAATGACAACAGAGGATTTTTTTTTTTTTTTTTTTTTTGATACAGAGTTTCCCTCTGTTGCCCAGGATGGAGTGCAGTGGCACAATCTCGACTCACCACAACCTCCACCTCCTGGGTTCAAGTGATTCTCCTGCCTCAGCCTCTCGAGTAGCTGGGATTACAGGCACCTGCTACCACACCCGGCTAATTATTGTATTTTTAGTAGAGACGGGGTTTCACTGTGTTGGCCAGGCTGGTCTCAAACTCCCAACCTCAGGTGATCCACCCAGCTCAGCCTCCCAAAGTGCTGGGATTACAGGCATGAGCCACTGCACCCAGCTGAAAGAATCTGAATATTACTTGTAGTTAGTTGATAAAGCAGTGGCTTTGACAGGGTTTGAGAGGAATGACTCCAATTTTGAAGGAAGTTCTACTATAGATAAAATGCCATCAAACAGCATCATGTTATAGAGAAATCTTCTTTGACACGTGAAAGGAAGACTCAATTGATGTGGCACATTTCATTGTTGTCTTATTTTAACAAGTTTCCACAGCTGCCCAAACAATTTGGCAGTCAACACCCTGCCTGATCAGACAGCAGCCATCAACATCAAGGCAAAACCCTCTACCAGCAAAAAGATTATGACTTGCTGAAGGCTCAGATGATTGTTAGCATGTTTTAGCAATAAAGTATTTTTAAATTGAAGTATGTACTTTCTTAAAGAAATAATGGTAATAACACTTAATAGACTACAACATAGTTAGTTTTAGAAGCACTGGGACACCAAAATAACTGTGGACTTGCTTTACTGTGATGTTTGCTTCGTGAGGGTGGTCTGTAACTGAAACTGCATTTTCTCCAAGGTATACTCATATTTAAATAGAAAATGGACTTTCTTTTACTAAGGAGAATGGTATTTTCATTTGTCTCATTTTTGGAGGGAAACTCTAGAGAAGAAGCCAAGACATGCCCACTGTCCCTCTCCCATCCTATGGAGGCTGCCCAGTGCCAAAGAGGAAGTGGTCACTCTGGTCACTCATATACACACAGCTGGCACAATTGTCACAGTCGCTCCCCTTTGTGACAGGCTGGTGGAATGACTTACAGTTGAGCCCACCAAATATAATACAGATGAATTTAGTCATTCAGCCTCATGAGGTCACACTTTTACTGTTTTCAACAAAGCTTAAACCCCCTTCCCACATTCTGTAGAAAAAAAAGTGATGACTTCCGGGGTTGTTTTCTAGGCCATTTCTATCAGAACTCCTGCAACTCGCCAGATATTTCAACTCTTTGGAAAGCCACCTTGTGTCCATTTTATGTCCCCCAACCCTGGATAATGTCTCTATCTTCCATGTACCTAAAAACATTGCAAAAAAATCTGCTATTCAACATATCTTGGTGTTATTGTCACTGGAGGAAAATGGAAGGAGAAAAGCAAACAGAGAGTATGGAAATAAATGCCCGTCAGTATGGAAATGTAGTATATCATAAAAATGGCACTTCAAACCAGTGGGAAGCAATGGATCATTCCGTAATACAGTACTGGAACAGGTTAATAAAAAATTACAAAGTTTAATTTAGATCTGTATTGTATTCCTTAAAAACAAAGTAAATCCCAATAAAATAAAAATTCAAGTGCGAAAAATCAAAGAAAGCATCAAAAGTATAAGAAACGATGGGCCAGGCATGGTAGTTCATGCCTGTAATCCCAGCACTTTGGGAGGCCGAGGCAGACAGATCACCTGAGGTCAGGAGTTCGTGACCAGCCTGGTCAACATGGTGAAACACCGTCTGTACTAAAAATACAAAAATTACCCAGGTGTGATGGCGGGCACCTGTAATCCCAACTACTTGGGAGGCTGAGGCAGGAGAATTGCTTGAACCCAGGAGGCAGCAGTTGCAGTGAGTGGAGATCACACCACTGCACTCCAGCCTGGATGACAGAGGAGAATCTGTCCTAAAAAAAAAAAAAAAGAAACGTTGGATGATGAAAAATTTTCTAAGATTGCACTGGTGATATCTTCCTTGAGCGGACGTTAAAACCAGAAGCCATAAAGTAGTAGGTGCAAACCTCTGACTACCAATAAAATGTTTAAACTATTTCTATGGCAACGTAACAAAAGCAGAAATAACCTTCTTGTAGTCTGCTCTACTGATGGTCACCAGTAAACCATTCTTGGCAAAAGGCATGCCCCTGTACCCCCCCCTCGTGAATCTGAGCTGGGCCTGTGACTGGCCTTCACCAAGAGAATGTGACGGACATTTCAGAGCTTGGCCTCAGGAGTGCCGGTAGGTCCTGCATTTGCATTCCTGGACACCCCTGAGCTAAGAAGTACAGCTGCAAGAAGAACACAGCACGTGGAGAGGTGGTATGGAGGGGCCACGTGGAGATAGAGAGCCCTGGAGGCTACATGGAGAAGAGCACAGAACCCAGCTGACCCAAGAACTGAGGCCCCAGGACTACAGCCCCAGTCAAGCCATTCCAGTTGGCTGCCAGCCATCCTCACCTCCTAGCTGAGCTCCAGACACCTAAGCAGACGAGGTCTCTGAGACACCACATCTCCAGCAGAACTCATACAGGAAGAGCACCACACTGTCCTCATGGGGCCCTTTCCAAATTCATAACCCTCAGAATTTTAAAAAGTAATATGTTATTTTGTTTTAAAGACATGGGATAGGCCGGGTGCGGTGGCTCATGCCTATAATCCCAGCAGTTTGGGTGGACGAGGCGGGTGGATCACCTGAACTCAGGACTTTGAGACCAGCCTGGCCAACATGGTGAAACCCCATCTCTATTAAAAATACAAAAAATTAGCCTGGCATGGTAGCAGGCACCTGTAATCCTCCCAGGGAGGCTGAGGCAGGAGAATTGCCCAGAGGTGGAGGCTGCAGTGAGCTGAGATCACACCACTGCACTCCAGCCTGGGCAACAAGAGCAAAACTCCATCTCAGAAAAAAAAAAAAAAAAAAAAAAGACATGGGATAATGTATAATGTGGCAATAGATAGCTGGAACACCCAATAGTCAAACTCAAAAGAAAATCAGCAAACTGGGAAAAGACTAAGCAATACATATGCCAAGAGACTAACGTCTTAAATATGAAAAAAGAGCTTATGTGTAAATAAGAAAAAAGTCAACTCAATACAATAGGACTCAAAACTTACTTCAAAGAACAAAAACATAAGTGGTCAAAAATCATTTGAAATATGTTCAAGCTCACTCAATCTTATTGAAAAACTAAGTAATATTCTTTTACTTGCCTATTGGATTGGAAGATATTTAAAAGTTTAACAACGAATAAAATTAAATTAAGTGAAATAAAATAAAATAAAAAGCAATAACCAGAATGGAGGTGATGTGAGGCTCATGAACCACTTGTTGAGAGCAAACATTAAAAACCTACTATGTCTATTTATTCAATGACCCAGCAATATAATTTCTAACAATATATCTTATAAACATGATATACTCAAGGATACAGAGATACACGAACTCTTATGGACTGAATGCTTGTGTCTCCCCCAAATTCATATGTTGAAACCATTACCTCCAATGTCATGGTATTTGTAGGTGGAGCGTCTAGGAGGTAATTAGATCTATATGAGGTCATGAAAGCAGAGAACCCTTATGGGATTTGTGTCCTTATGAGAAGAGGAGAAACCAGAGCTCACTCTCTGTCATGTAAGGACAGCAAGAAGGCAGCTGTCAATAAACCACGAAGAGAGCCCTCACCAGGTTTCCAATCTGCTGGAGCCTTCGACTTGGACTTCATACCCTCCAGAATTGTGAAAAATAAATTTCTATTGTTCAAGCCACTCGGTCTATGGTATTTTGTTAAGGCAGCCAAAGCAGACTAAGGCTAGAACAAAGATGCTCATGAAGCATCATTTGTAATATCTTAAATGTTGGAAAATTCTACATGTCTACCCTTAACAACCTCATTCAATAATTTGCAACACAGCTATACAACATAACACTGTAAAGCTTTTTATCAGAATAAGGTAGTATTATACATACTGATCTCTGAGGATGTCTAGATATTGGTAAAGTGAAAAAAAGAATAAGCTGTAAAATAGAATTTACTGTAGGATTCTATTTGTGACCTTTTATGAAAAAGATATAGGCACATGTATATCACACACTTGTAGGCATGCATACTTCTATATTATATTTCTAAGTACACATTGGGAGCTATTCATGGTGATTACCTCTGAGGATAGGGAGTATTAGAATGGCCAACTTGGTATGAATAGGGAATAAAGAAGACTTACTTTTTATACTACACCCATCTGCACTGTTTTTTTTAACGTGAAACATGTAACTTTTATTAAAAAGAAAAAAAAATTGTGAAATGCTTCATAGTCCTTTGTGTCAAGAGCTCTGCCATAACCCAAAGCACAAAACCTAGGAGGTCTGTTGATCTTAATCTACACTTTGGCCTCATACATGGATATAGCATGTTGGTTGGCACCATGCAAACACTGTTCCTCCTTTCTGGGTTGGAGAGGAATCAGGAGTGTTTGGAGAAAAAGAAAAGCACATCCCCCGAACTGGCAAGCGATACTCATGACCATCAGCAGCCACAGGCTCCATTAACAAGCAGGAGAGGGATGTTTCCCTGGTCTCACCAGCAATAAATGTGTCTATGGGGAAGCAAAGTTTCTAAGAAGTGCTTAAGGAACTCTAGGCATTCCTAGACAGCCCAGGCTCTGAATTTAGATGGGAGAAAAGTAGGCAGATATCACTGACAATCATGTTGTTTTAAAATGTTCTTTTTTGCGTTGGGTGCGGTGGCTCATGCCTGTAATCCCAGCACTTTGGGAGGCTGAGACAGGTGGATCACTTGAGGTCAGGAGTTCGAGACCAGCCTGGCCAACATGGTGAAACCCCGTCTCTACTAAAAATACAAAAAATTAGCTGGGCCTGGTGGTGTATGCCTTTAGTCCCAGCTACTTGGGAGGCTGAGGCACCAGAATTGTTTGAACCCAGGAGGTGGAGGTTGCAGTGAGCCGAGGTTGTGCCCTGCACTCCAGCCTCGGTGACAGAGTGAGACTCTGTTTAAAAATAAAATAAAATAAGATGTTCTTTTCACGTTTATTGATTAATTTTCATGAACCTGAAAGGTGTTTGTGAAAGAACACCCTATTCTTATTATTCTATGTACAAACAGAATCATATTCACTCTTAACCCTCACATCAAGACACTTACTTTGATACATTTTTAAAAGCTTGAAAACCAAAATAGAGTTTTAATTTTCTTATCAAAAAATTTCAAGCCTTTATATCAAGGTGGTAGGATTGTTCATCTCTTTTGGGTCAACCCTGTAAATGTGAGAACTGAAATTGATCTCTGCTATGCGTGAGTGACATGGCAGACCCTGAATATGTTGTAGAACCAGAACATTTTCATTACCTACATCATGCTGTGTGTCAAACAGGCATGCCAATCAGTTTGTGGATCTCAGCAAGCCACTGCACATGCAAACGTGTATGATAGGTACGACAGTTTAACTTAGCATTCTCATTTGGAAAACATTCTGGAACATGTGAATAAGTAACTGGAAAATTCCCAAATAGACATAGCATTGCGGTTCAGAAACATGAATATTTACCATTGACAGAGAGCAAGAGAGAAAACATGCACACAAAAGAGGGTCCCCATCAAACTGAACAATGTATGAGCAAGAATCCACAGTACAAATGGGAAGGATGATCATGGCTGCGAGGCTACAGTTATGACTAAACAACCATTGATAAATTTATTCTCGACTATATCAAATGATAAAGAAAATAGCTATGAATTTACTGAAAAAAAAGCATTATCCCTAATTAATAAGAAAAAAGAAAAAGAAAGGAACATCCAGCTCAAACACTTATCAACCAAATAGCACAACAGATATTGAGAACACTAATATTTGGTTATAAAGGACAAGAAATTGTTAAGAAGAAAAGTAATTTCCACTTTGGTATTTCTGGCCTTATGAAGACATAAGATACATTGGGAGGATTATGGAAACATAAGTGATTGAGAGAAAATCTCATGAGAAAATTAAGAAGATGGGACTGTTTATGAAATAGGAATACCACCCATAATTGGACAAAGACAATAAAAAATTTTTCTAATTACAGTATCATTCCATAAGTATAAAATGTGTATTATCAGTAGGTGAATATCATAAGCCAAATGAAAAGCAAACAAGTAAGTAAAAATATTAAGTAGAAAAATATTCTCATGAGTGATTGATATGATTACATTTGAATTTTAGAAGATGTCATTAGTGGAGATGTGAACAGAGTCAGAAGGATTTAGGATGAAGTCTGAGAAAGCTGTTATGAGGCTACTGCAATGGTCTGGGCTCTTTTGGCATTTCCTCTTTAAGCTAAAATTGGCCCTTCACTTACTATTTATTCTCTTTTCCCTGATATTTGCTCTTCTTGTTTTTAAAAAATCCTTCAATTTAATTTTAAATTTTATGACTTTCCTCTTCTTCTACCCAGTTCCGTTCCTTACTCTGCATTGCCAAATTACACAGATAGTATAAACATAGACCACGTTAGTCTTTGCTTTTAATTTTTCTTTTTCTTTTTCTTTTTTTTGAGGCGGAGTCGCGCTCTGTCACCCAGGCTGGAATGCAGTGGCGCGACCTCGGCTCACTGCAGGCTCCGCCTCCCGGGTTCACGCCATTCTCCTCCTGCCCCAGCCTCCCGAGTAGCTGGGACTACAGGCGCCTGCCACCATGCCCGGCTAAATGTTTTGTATTTTTAGTAGAGAGAGGGTTTCACCGTGTTAGGCAGGATGGTCTCGATCTCCTGACCATCGTGATCCGTCTGCCTCCGCCTCCCAAAGTGCTGGGATTACAGGCCTGAGCCACCGCATCCAGCCTAATTTTTCTTTTTCTTTTTTTGAGATAGAGTCTCACTCTGCTGCTCAGGCTGGAGTGCAATGACACGATCTCGGCTTACTGCAACCTGCAGCTCCAGGGCTCAAGTAATTCTCCTGCCTCAGCCTCCCGAGTAGCTGGGACTACAGGTGCGTGCCACCATGCCTGGCTAATTTTTGAATTTTTAGTAGAGACAGGGTTTTGCCATATTGGCCAGGCTGGTCTCAAACTCCTGACCTCAGGTGATCCACCTGCCTCGTCATCCCAAAGTGTTGGGATTACAGGCGTGAGCACTGCACCCCGCCGATTTTTTCATTTTCATTTCAAATTTCTGCCATATATTTTGGATTCTCTCTTTAAAAAAAATCTGTAACATTTTAAAAGCAATTTTGGCATTCATATTTGTGGTAGTAATAAGGTTTTACATGATGGTTTAGGATATGATGACAATACAATTCTTAAGGTTAACACAGCCAGGAGAATTATATGGCCAAGTGAATAGATCTTTAGACCTCTGGCTTTGGAAGCTTCTTAGGAAATCCTAAGAGATTTATAGACAACAAATGTTTACAACATTTAGGTACACAACAGCATAATACTAGACACAAATACTAAGCAATATTCAGAGTCCAAATACAGCCATACTCATTTTGCTTGTAAAAGTTTAGTTTTTCAATTTGCCTCCTGCTGCACAGAAGTAATATAGCAGGTGATTCATTTCCACGTTTGAACTGCTGTTAACCACAATGGGTGAAGGAGAGCGAGATGCAGGCTTTGCCGATCATGTCACCCTTGGAAGAAAGGGGAATAAAATTATAGGGCAGAATGACCTATCAAATTTCCTTGACAGGTGCTAATTCACTTTGATCTATCCTTCACCATAATTTCATTGGTGGGGAGGACATACATATTTATAAGTGTGGAAACAGGCGACTGTTGTTCTGTTTGCAATTTACAACAACAAAGAATTCATTTCCATTTTCATATTAGAAGTCCCAAGGTGACCCGGGAGTAGATACCAGCCCCCTGCTGTGCGGGATTTCTAACATAATAAGGAATAAAGCACAACAACAGTACATTGTGACCTGGGCTCATGGGTAATCAATTCACATATTTACCATGGAAACAACAGTACCACGCAGAACATCGTCATTGCTTCAATTTGCTGATGAAAGCCCTCGAGAACCCAGGAAGAGTGTGCGTGGAAGCTGGCTGATTAATCTGACTTACTTATGCTTTGTTAAAGAGTTATTGTCTTAATCATAATTAACACTAAATAGTTACTCATGGAAAAGCTGCAAGAGAGATTCAGCTCTACCTCTTATGAGGCTTATGGTCTGTGATTTTCAAACCATGAGTCATCGACAAATATATACAATGAAACAGAGATTGGGCCAAATGGGAGGACACCAGGGTTTTGATTTCAGAAGTCGGATTTAGAATTTCATTTTCTATGCAAAATACTGCATGGTATACAAACACCTCTCAGGTTATATAATCATGGTGCATTATCTTTGTACCCACAAAATGCTTAACGAACTCAGTGGGGTGAGTTCTTTTTCTTCTAAGGAAGGAAAACAAAACTTCTATGCACAGGAAAACAAGCCAGTGCACGGCATGACTAACACAATGCCATGTAATTAGGCAAAAGGTTTGAATAGACATTTCACTTAACGAGATATACGACTGGGTTAATAAGCACATGGATAAGATGTTTAATATGACTAGTAATTAGAGAACGTCTATAATGAACAAGTTGACAAAATCTAGTGTCGGTGAGGAAGTAGAGAAACTAGAAACCAACACCCCCGCTCCCCACCACCACCTTTTGCTGGTGGGAATGCAAAATATTGCAGCCACTTGAAAACATTCGAGCAATTTCTGAAACTGTTAAGCACACGACTGTAAGAGCCAGCAATTCCTCTCCTAGGTATCCAACTGAGGAGAAATGAAAGTGCAGATCCACATGAAGAGTTTTACGCTATGTTCACGGTATAACTCACAACAACAACGCAAATGTCCATCTACTGGTGAATGGATAAACAAAAGGTATCATATCCTTACAATGGAGTTTTGCTCATCAAGAAGAGTTTCACGTACAATAACTTTGAGAAAAATCTCAAAATTACGCTGAAGGAAATAAGACTGACAAAAGATTACATAGCATTTGATTCCATTTATCTAACATTTCTAGAAAAAAAGACAAAACTCTAAAGCAGACAGTTGATCAGTGTTTGCCTAGGGCTGAAGGTGGGAGTGAGGATGGCTCAAATATGCATCGAAAAACTTTTTAGGGTTTATTTTTCTGAAACTGGATTGTGATAACTGGTTGCCCAATTGTAAATGTGTATTAGAAATGATCGAACTGGACATATACCTGGAGGATTTGCATGCTGTGTAAATTATACCCCAATAAAGTTATTGGAATTCAGTAAGAACATAGCTTGCTCTAGATGGTTAAAGGTTTCAGGTGTTCCTGTTATAGGATCTCACCATTACGAACTGTCATTTTCCCAAACCAGGGAAGTCTTAGCAAGTGCTGGAAATACAAATAGGTTTACAATTTAAAGGGGCAGCTGGAGCCTCAGTACTCCATCAGTAATATGTATTAAGACATGCCACAGAGCAAATGCTCACAGTGAAAAGTGCTGGGGAGACTGTACAGGGGTCTACCACATGTGATTAAAGAACTGTGTCAGATGGCATTTCAACAGCTTTGTAAGTGATGACAGGGACACAGGTAAAGTTGAAAAATCACATTCCTATCCTCCTTAGGACAGATAGTAAGCATACGTTTTTAATTACTGTCATGAGTCGCTTAACCACATGGATACATTCTGAGAAACAGGTCTTTGTGTGGACATCACAGAGCATACTTACACAAACCTAGATGGTATCACCTGCTACACACCTAGACTGGATGGTAGAGCCTTTTGCTGCTGGGTTAAAAACCTGTACAGCATGTTACTGGACTGAATACTGTTGGAAACCGTAACACCGGCCGGGCGTGCTGGTTCACGCCTGTAATCCCAGCACTTTGGGGGGCTAAGGCAGGTGGATCACTTAAGGTCAGGAGTTTGAGACTAGCCTGGCCAACATGGTGAAACTCTGTCTCTACTCAAGGTACAAAAATTAGCTGGGTGTGGTTGTGCACACCTGTAATCCCACCTACTTGGGAGGCTGAGGCATGAGACGTGCTTGAACCTAGGAGGTGGAGGTTGCAGTGAGCCAAGATTGTGCCACTGCACTCCAGCCTGGGCCACAGAGCAAGACTCTACCAGAAAAAATAAAAAAGGAAACCATAAAACAATGGTAAGTAGCTGCACAATGTCTATCTAAACATATGTGAACATGGAAAAGGTACAGTGAAAATACAGTATAAAAGATAAAAAACATGGTACCCCTGGGCCGGGCGTGGTGGCTCACGCCGGTAATCCCAGCACTTTGGGAGGCCGAAGTGGATCACGAAGTCAAGAGATTGAGACCATCCTGGCCAACATGGTGAAACCCCGTCTCTACTAAAAATACAAAAATTAGCTGGGTGTGGTGGTGTGCGCCTGTAGTCCCAGCTACTCCGGAGGCTGAGGCAGGAGAATCGCTTGAACCCAGGAGGCGGAGGTTGCAGTGAGCCAAGATAGCGCCACTGCACTCCAGCCTGGCAACAGAGTGAGACTGTCTAAAAAAAAAAAAAAAGAAAGGTACCCCTGAATAGGACACTTACTGTGAATGGAGCTTACAGTACTCCAAGTTGCTCTCCTGAGTCAGTGAGTGAGTGAATGTGAAGGCCTAGGACATTATTGTATGCCACTGTAGACATTATGAACACTGTACATCTAGGTTACACTAAATGTATACAACAAAGTTCCTCAATAATAAACTGACCTTGGCTTACTGTAACTTTCTGACTTTATACACTTCTTAATTTTTAAAACTCTGACACTTGTAATAACACTTAGCTTAAAACACAAACACATTGTAGAGCCATATAAATATATTTTCTTCCTTTATATCTGTATTCTATATGCTTTTTTTCTGTTTCTAAATTTGTAAAACTTTTTAAACTTTTTGTTGAAAACTAAGACACTGACACACACATTGGCCTAACAGGGTCAGGATCATCCATATCACCATCTTCCACCCCCATATATTGTCCCACTGGAAGGTCTTCAGGGGCAATGACATGCATGGACCTGTCATTTCCTATAACAATGCCTTCTTCTGGAAATCCTCCTGAAGAGCCTGCCTGAGACTGCTTTACCGTTAACTTATTTATAAGTAGGAGTATACTCTAAAATAGCAATAAAAAGTATACAATATACATAAGCCAGTAACATAATTATTCATGACCATTATCAAGTATTATGTACTGTACTTCATATGTGCTATACTTTTATATGACTGGCAGCACAGTTTTGTTTACACCAGCACCACCACAAACATGAATAATGCCTTGAGCTACTACATTGCAACAGCTACAGTGTCACTAGGCGATAGGAATTTTTCAGCTCCACTATAATTTTATGGGACCACCATCCTGTGTCTGTCATGGACTGAAGTGTCATTGTCATTATACAACACCTTACTGCACTCAAATGACCTCCTGCTTCACCCGTAAAGGAAAATCATCATCAGTGTAGCCTGTAGCTATAGGATGGTGAAGTTCACTGACTTGCCAGCCAGTCACTATGTTGAAATTTGGTAGAACGTCATCCTCTGAGCCACTCCTAAATCTTAGTGGGAACACAAGTAGCACAGGATAGGCTGACAACTGAAGTGAAAGCAGATAGAAGGAACTTTTCAACCTCTCTTGTAGAACAACATTTCAATTACCAGAGAAAGTGGATTCTCTGGGATGCTACAAGGCAGATGTCAGCCTCAATTGGTTAAATCTGAGAAACATTGACTGAATTTCTCAAAAACAACAGGGAATCCTGCATCTAATTCCAATTCATGTTTAAAAAGCCCAGAAAATTAAGTTACATACAATAAGGCAAGTAATACATTATTACCATTTTGTTGCCACTCAGGATTCAAACAAAAGAGACTCCAATAAACCCCCCTGTTGTCAAATGCAGAAGATGAAATTGGCAGAGTGTCAACTTCTACAGAAGGCCTCACTTCTCTTCCTTGTTCTAGCTATTTCCTGCTTGTCTTTTAAAATTCCTATTAAGTCTTATGGTTTTGAAAAATATTTTCCTGACCCCTCAGTGTGTTCCCACTTTCAGCCACCTTACTTACAGTCTGATTTAGAGGTTCCATTGTTTTGCCCTGGTATGCAAAATGGATGTCTATCATTTCTCACATTGCATGCAAACAAATATTAGTTTACTTTTTTCTCTCATATTAGAAATCTGTTAAGGGAAGGGGGAAATATATATGTGTGTGTATATATACTTATATTTGTACACGTGCACATACATATAAGTAAATTTGCTTAATTTCCTAGGTGCTGAACCAGAATTTCATAAATTATTTGTGGGGATATAATATAAGTACATGAGGTAATTCCTACATGAAATGGAGTAACTAACATAGGTCAGCATTAAGTTGCCATTAAAAAGTTCCAAAGTATGCATTACTCATGTTTGGATACCATGTAACCTGTAATGAGATCTGAATTCTGGAAATACAGGCAATGATTACAGGAGTCTAAGAATAAAGAAGCCAGCATAAGCCTAAAAAATAAAGAGAAGGTTTTGGAGAAGTTGGAGTTTTGTTTTTAATTTTCACACATCTTGGATTTTATAGCAAACGAGACTCAATTAACTAATAAAAAATGCATGTTCTTATGCTGTGATCATATTTCACAATTGCAGTTTAAACAAAACCATGACTCACTATGCTGATGTTATTTCCTGTTGCTGCCACCTATGGACACCAGGTCACAGCTCCCTCCAGGCTGGCAGGCATCTTGCAGCATGGCTGGAGGATCCTCCCATGTGGCCTCCCTGTTCCTGATCTCAGCAGCTTGTTTCCCACACCTTCAAGTGTACATTTCCTCAGGTCACTCCATAGCATACAATCCTCCACTGAGTGGATCCCCATCATACATATAAAGTAGATTCTGCAGCTGGGGGCCAGTGCCGGGGCTCATGCCTATAATCCCAGCACTTTGGGAGGCTAAGGGGGGCAGATCACCTGAGGTCAGGAGTTTGAGACCAGCCTGGCCAACACAGTGAAACCCTGTCTCTACTAAAAATACAAAAATTAACTGGGCATGGTGGCACACGCCTGTAGTCCCAGCTACCAGGGAGGCTGAGGTGGAAAAATTGCTTGAACCCGGGAGGTGGAGGCTGCAGTGAGCTCTGATCACACCCTGCCTCAATAAATAAATAAATAAAATAAAGTAGATTCCTCCTCCTCTTCTTTTTATTTGCAAAATATTGCAAACTCATAAAAAGTTATTAAAATTGTACAAAAAACTGTTCTTCACCTAGGTTAACCACTTGTTATCAATTTCGTGAGATTTCCTCTTTCTGTCTCTACTTACATATAATGAATATAACATAGTTATTACTGTATGTATAACTGTATTGTTATTGTTGCTATGTAGTGTCTGAGTTCTTAGAGAGTAATTTGCAAACATCACGATCCTTTACCCCCTAATTGTTTAGTGCCTCCTAAGGAGGAGGACACTGTTAGGTAACTGCAGTACAATCATGAAGTTCAGCTGGTGCAGATTCTGAATGGAACTTGTGAGACCCTTCAGAACCTGGCCCACCTGGCTTCCTCTTTCCCTGTCTGCCTGGTACTCTTTGTACTTTGCCTAGGAAAGAAACAGCCATTCCTTGCTATCCTCCATTGCTTTGTACACACAGCCCCTGCCTTTCAAGCATTTTTCCCATTCTCTTTCCTCAGCTGAGTTCACTATTGCGTCTGTGTCTGGACTTGAATCCAGGCTCTGGCGCTTCGTAGTTATGGGACAATGGGGAAGTTACTTAACCTCTCTGGGGCTCAGATTCCTCATCTGTGAAATGGGATTAGAAAAAGAAACTGTCTCCTGGGATTTATTGTGGTGTTAAAGTCAGATATTTTAGGTCAAGAGCTAAAGAATACCTAGGAAAAAGTAAGCATTCAAAATCTACTTACTGCCCCTATCACACTACCATCATCACCAATCATTTCTCAGGCCTCATCTTTAACCTCACACACTCCAGGAAGGCCTCACTGATCCTCAAATATGAATCCAATGGCCCAGACTGTGTGCTTAGGTACCCTGCATTAAAACCACTTACTATAATTTACTGGAAGTATTTTCTATTTGTTTCCTCCTAGTTTGCGTTTAACGTCTTTTCCACAGTGACTAAGTCTGACTTGGTCAATTTTGAAAGGCTAGTATTCAGCATAGTGCCTGACACACAGCAAGATTTTAATAACTACTCACTGAATCTATAAATGAATTTCAGTAATTCAGAATTCAGAATGAATTTCAGAGTCTAATGGCCGAAATACTTTTCCCAAACTCGGCTGACAGTTGATTTTTCAGGGGAAGTCCAGATAGGTTGAGAGCAGAAAAGGTGACTCATTCTTCAGGGGCTCAACACCCATTCCCCACTGCCCAGGGAAAAGTGTTTGCATGCCATGTGAAACTTGAAGCAAGCTAGTTTTTAAGCTGTTAAAAAAAAAAGAGGGAATTAATTGTTCTGAGCAGTTTCTCACCATCTCCGCAGCATTAAATTCAACATTCGATTTGCTTTTCAAACACAGTTAACAGGCAGGAAGATGAGATAATCTATTTCAGTGAAAATGTAAACTGTGGAAGTACCCTGTGAGTAAACTAGGGGAGAGAGTCCCTCCACAAACAAGAACCACGGCTGCCCGTGGGGAGGCTGGGAACATGCCCAGAATTCACCTGGCATCACTGTTGAGGTCAAATGTTAAGACTTGCTGGGAAAAAAATATTGTTGTTGTTGTTTTTTGGTGAATCCAGAGGAAGGAAACATATTAAAATTCTAATGAATGACTAAAGTGAAAATGCTTTACAGGCTTATGAATGAAAATTTTCCCAAATTTTTCCTTATATAAAGATTACACATACAAATTTAAATACCACAAAATCGAAATATAAAACAATTTATGATGGGCTAATATAAAATTACACTTTTTCAATATGATAGAATTGCATCTTTGACTTTATAGAAATGTTGTTTAAAAATGTCTTTAGAGGTCAGGTGCGGTGGTTCAGGTGTGTAATCCCAGCACTTTGGGAGGCAGAGGCAGGTGGATCACGAGGTCAGGAGATGGAGACCATCCTGGCTAACACGGTGAAATCCCGTCTCTACTAAAAATACAAAAGATTAGCCGGGTGTGGTGGCGGGCGCCTGTGGTCCCAGCTACTCAGGAGGCTGAGGCAAGAGAATCGCTTGAGCCCGGGAGGTGGAGGTTGCAGCGAGCTGAGATCGTGCCACTGCACTCCACACTGGGCGATACAGTGAGACTCCATCTCAAAAGAAAAAAAATGTCTTTAGAAACTCCTATTTATACACAAACTGATATCTAAAGGAAGATCCATTTTATACCTCATTAGTGTAACTTTCAGTTACATGGAGTTGTAACTAAGTGCATTAAAGATACAATTGAACTTATTCCCAGATGTCAAGTGTCCCTGCCAAGATTTAAATCCAATCACAATATGAATGATGTTTAGGAGACTCAATTGGGATAAAACAAACAAACAAACAACATGGAAGACATCCTCCTTCTTTGCTAGTTGATGATGAAGAAAATAAGGGCAGCTACTCTACTTTACTAGGCACTTACCACATGCCAGACACTGCGCTGAACTCTTTATATGTCTCGTCTCCTCCCCACGAGACTCATTTAAGGTTTGTATTTATTATTCCCAATTTAAAATTAAGAACATTGGAGCTGAGAGAGGTCAAATAGCTTTCGCTAAATCACTCAGCTAGTAAACGGTGCAGTAGAAGCTGAAGTAAGTTCTGTAATCTATTTTAGGAACTTTTCAAAACGAACTGTTCTGTTTGAAAGTTACGGAGAGTCAACCTCTAAGTAAATGGGAGTGGTGAACACTTAGAATGACAAGGAACTGCCACTTCGTTCTTGACCTGTAGAAAGGCAGTCGGTGAGGGAGACATGCTATGATCTATTCGGTAGTCCTAAAAGAGACTCATACTTATATACCTAAATACGCAGGTCAAGACCTGGGCGAATTTCCCTATTATATATTCCTGTAGCTGAGTGATGTTTCCTTTGCAGCGGGAGTCGCAGATTCAGTTTCGTCTGTCTGTTGTGGTTATTAGACTGAGGTCATCTCCCTCACTTGACTTACCCTCCAAGAAAACAGGGAACTTATCTGGCTTGGCACACACTGTCTCTCCAGCCCTGGAGCACTTTGTAAAGATGAAGTACTGAATAAATATTTCAGAATGAATGCATAAGGGAAATGTGTGTTCAGAGGGCTGCAGCAGTTGAGTTCTTAATACATCGACCCTTTCAACACATTCCTGGGGCCCGGTGACCTCTACCAAGGCTACCTTCATGTTCGTCTTATCTCTGTTGCAGCAATTTGCAAATTGAGGAATATATAATCTAGTGAGTTTTAGGTCTGGTTGCACTCTAGTTGCAGTCCAAGAAACAGGTGAAAGAGCATATTTTAAAATGAAAACATAGGAGAGTTCTTTGAAACTGAATCTAAGTCCAACAAGCCTACGAGAGATATAACTGTCTTTCTCTGTAAGACATTCAAATGAGCTCTGAAGTGGTACAACAAGGGCAAGTAGTGGCAAACCCTGGGAATCTTCTAGCAGAGGCAAATAAATTCAGCCTTTAGAGAAAATCCCTCTAAACTTTTGCTTCTCCTTTTTAAAAGACAATAAGTTACATTTTGACAAACAAGGCTCAGATAAATGAGAACATTTAATTCTAAAGGATACCTGTTCTAAAATGACTGGTGGGCAGAAAATTACAGTTTTAGATACTTCGTGTGTGGGGGAGAAGATACTATACACTAAAATGAAAAAAAAATACACATACACATGGGAGTTGTTTTATAGTTTGCCAATGATAGTTTGTTAACCAGTATTTTCCTTCCTTAGTAATCTTTTTATAAGTGAATTTGTGGATTCTCCAAACCCACTTGCATGTACATGCTTTTACTCATATATTTTGAAGAGGATTGCAAAGTGTCTGAAGAACTACGAAGGAGCTTAATCAAAACCGTGAATACATCACTACGTCTTACATACAGGAAAATTAGGCCTCCATATTTTTAAGCTGAAAAAATGCTGAAGAATAAATAAGGGGTAAAGAGGAATACAAACACTACATTAACTTACAGGGTAAAATAACTTACACTTATAACTAGAATAGAAGAAAATCAAAAGTCATGTTAACAAAAAGCAAAGATGATAATAGAGTCCACTTTAATTATATTTGAATTAGAAAATGGCTAAGGGAAATGTTATTAGTTTTAAAACAGAAAAGACATTTTTACGACTGAAATTTAAAAGAAACATATTTTAGGAAATCAATCTAAACAATAATTTCATCTTTAATGGAAATGAGAGTAGTTAGAATTTTTTAAGTGGTTACTAAAAAATTACTTTGCTTGAACTTGGGAGGCGGAAGTTGCAGTGAGCCAAGACCCTGCCACTGCACTCCAGCCTGGGCAACAAAGTGAAACTCTGTTTAAAAAAAAAAAAACTTTACAAAATAAACAGTACCATAGTAAATGTCTCAATGAAATTATTTTAGAGTGAAGAACTTTAGATAAAGTTACTGAAGAAGCATAAAAAATATTAGAACAATCTGTATATCATTGTTAAGGAAAAGAGTGAACAAGGATAACATTTATGTTTGCTTACCGTTGTAGACCAAATATTTGTTCCTTCCCCAAATTCATATTTGGAAATACACCTACTATGATGGTACCCCTGGGAGACGGGGCCTTTGGAAGGTGATTAGGTCATGAGGATAGAACCTTCATGATTGGGATTAGTGTCTTTATGAAAGTTGCCTTCTGCTATGTAAAGGCATAAGGAGAAAGTGGTCTGCAACCCAGAAGAGAGCTCTCACCAGAGCCTGACCTTGCTGGCACCCTGATCTTGGACTTCCAGCCTCCAAAACTGTCAGAAATAAATATCTGTTGTTTATAAGCCATTTAATTGTGATATTTTGTTATGGCAGCCTGAATGGATAATGACACTTATTATTAATATTTGGGAAGATAGGGAAAAATAATTTATGATGGTTAAAAATACAGATTTGTAGGAGGAAATAAAGCACAGCTTTGAAAGACAAATCATACTCGATCAGGTAAATTCCCTTTATGACTCACTGTGTAGATTAGAAGAGGCAGGAGATTTAATATTTCTTAGCTTCATAAAGTCCTTGGTTTTATTCCACAGGATTTGGTCATAAATAATTGAATATGTATTTCAGCCCTACAAGAAGTTAAGTGGTTCCGTATGGACTGGGGTGGGAGGTGAGATAAGATAGAAAATATAACAATCATCAGAATATATAACATATAACAAGATATTATTTGCCAGACGCCATAGTATAGTATCTTACACATTATTTCCTGGAATTACAACAGCTGACCTAGTGAGGTAGGTGTTTTTATTTTAACTTTCACCTAGGAATAAACTGAGGGTCAGAGTGTAGTTAAGAAATTTGATCAAGGTCACATAAGTCCCAAGTGGCAGGGCTGAAATCTGTTGATTTTTCAAAGCATCTTTCTGCCCCTAAGCCTTTGGAGTTAACATGGGGACTCATGAGAGCATTTCTTAAAAACTTGTCTTGGATCTAATTGGAATAGGCTCAAGCGCCTCAAAAAGTTAAACACACAGTTACCAAATAATCCATTAAGTCCACTCCCATGTATATACCCCAAAAAAGTACAAATGAGGACTCAAACCCACACTTGTATAGATATATTCACAGCAGTATTCACGATACCCAGAAGGTGGAGGTACTCCAAACGCCAATCAACAGGTGAATGGATAAACAAAACGTGGCATATATATATAAATGGAATATTATTTGGCCATAAAAAGTAATAAAGGATTTCTATATATGACAACCTGGATGAACCTTATAAACATTATGCTAAATGAAAAAAACACAAAATCACAAGTATTATATAATACGATTCCTTTTACATGAAATGTCCAGAATAGACACAACTATAGAGATGGAAAATAGCTTAGTGATTGCCAGAGACTGAGAGATAGAAAGTAGCTTATTGATTGCAAGAGGCTGGGAAGACAGGGAAATGGACTAACTGCTTAATGGGTATGGAGCATTATTTTGGGGTGATGAAAATATTTTGAAACTAGATAGAAGTGGTGCTTGCACAGCACGGGAAAGGTACTTAATGCTACTGGATTGTTAATTCTAAAATGTTTAGTTTTATGTGAATTTCACCTCTTTTTTTTTTTTTTTTTTTTTTTTTTGAGACGGAGTCTTACTCTGTTGCCCAGGCTGGAGTGCAGTGGCATGATCTCAGCTTACTGCAACCTCTGCCTACCAGGTTCAAGTGATTCTCTTGCCTCAGCCTCCCAAGTAGCTGGGATTACAGGCACACACCACCACACCTGGCTAATTTTTTAGTAGAAACGGGGTTTTGCCATGTTGGCCAGGCTGGTCTCGAACTGACCGCAAATGATCTACCTGCCTCACCTTCCCAAAGTGCTGGGACATAGGCATGAGCCACCATGCCTGGTCTCACGTCAATTTTTTTAAAAGGCTCAAAACACTTCCTAAAATTATGAAGCCCATGAATAATGTCTGCAACCCATGAATGCATAAGGCAAAGGAAATAATGGGATTCCTTGTTTTCATAATTGAATAAACAAGGAAGGTGTTCCCTTTGCCTTGCACAGACTGCATTTTCAGTAAAATGGAAAATTGCTGGCAATGCCACTGAATTTACCTGTTGGCAATGCCACTGAATTTACCTGAAGCCAGCATTCTCTCTTGGACAGAAATAAAACAATGAGCCATACTGGGGTTCAGACGGCCTGGGTTCCAGTCCCAGCTCAAGGAAGAACTAGGTGAACTAAGGAGTTCACAACCTGACCTCTTGGTGTCTGTTTATTTATCCATAGATGTGAGTGAAATCAGGCCAGATGGATGAATGATTGCTACATTATCTTCTAAAAAAAATTATAAGTTAATATTTTATGAAATGAAACAAATTGTGATTTCATCTTGTATATAATAGATATAATAATAAATAGTGTCCAGAAAGCACTGGGAGCAATACATTAGGAGTGATGTATGATGTACAGACAAAAATGAGAAGATTGTTCTTCAAACATTGTCTGGGGAAGAAACAAGTCATAATGGATCACAGGTTTACACAATTTAGTAATCTACTTAAATGCAACAGTTCTCAGTAGAATATAGCATTTCACTCTTTACCTACATGGCTGAGTACCTCGTTGTAATACTAAATGTTCCTGCCCATTGTAGAAACTCGTATGTATTGCTGAATAATCCTGACACTGAATCATTGTGGTATAGGCAGAATAATGGCTCCCAATGATGTCTATGTCCAAATTCAAAAACCCTGCAAATAGGAATATGTTACTTTACATGGCAAGGGGAAATCAAAGTTGTAGATAATAATCAGCTGATCTTCAGATATGATGAGGATCCTGAATCACTTAGGTAGTAGCAATATAATCACAGGATCCTTAAAGGGTAGAAGGGGAAGGCAGGATAGTCAGTGTCAGAGTGACACAAGAAAGAGTCCATCGGCTACTGTTGGCCATGAGGATGAAAGGGGCCATGGGCCCAGGAATGGCGGCACCTCCAGAACCTGGAAAGCACAAGGAAATGGACTCTCCCTGAGAGCTTCCAGAAGGAACGTAACTCTGCCAACACCTTGATTTTTAGGACTCCTGACCTACAAAACTCGAAGATAATATACATGTGTTATTTTTAGCCACTACCTTTGTGGTAATTGGTTACAGCAGCTGAAAAAATATATATAATAGGTTGTTTTTGAATGAACGAATGAATGAACTCATGGATGTGGGAGGTCAAAGTAGACACGGCGGCTGGGCGTGGTGGCTCCCGCCTGTAATCCCAGCACTTTGGGAGGCTGAGGTGGATGGATCGTTTGAGGCCAGCCTAGTCAACATGGCGAAACCCTGTCTCTACTAAAAATACAAAAAAATTAGCTGGGCATGGTGGTATGTGCCTGTAGTCCCAGCTACTTGGGAGGCTGAGGCAAGAGAATTGCTTGAACCTGGGAGGTAGAGGTTGCAGTGAGCAGAGATCACACCACTGCACTCCAGCCTCCAGTCCAGTAGACATGGCACCCAGCACCCCCAGAGGCATTGTGTGAAGTTCCAAGAAGGTACTGGAAGGTGAATTTGCATCTATATCTATCCCTTGATATTGAACTTCCCAGCCTCCAAAATTGTAAAAAGTAGATTTCTTTATCAATTACCCAGTCTGCGGTATTCTGTTATAGTGACAAAAAATGGGCTGAGGCACTGACCAACAAAAATTGGCCTGAGAAAGACAGGGGCACCTATGTTAATAATGGCATGAGAACAAACACCATTCTGAAAGAAAGCAAAGGGTTCCTCTGAGTTTTAAAGGCACACAAAATATTTAATAATAGATTATAAGTATTGATGATGAAGACTACTTATGGATTATTTGTACTTTCCCCTATGGAAAGCAGAAAGATTTTAACTATGGTTATCAAAATATATTACGATAAAATACTGGAGGAGAATTTAGCACAAAACTGTGATTTCAAGAGAATAAAATGATTTAATTTCTTACCGATTAGGAGATTTTAGAGGAGAAGAAAATAATTCATCCATCGAAGGCAATGCTATCATGGAGTTTAGCAGGAACTTAAGTGAATGCTTTAGTGAAAATCATCAACCATATGTGACTCCTTTAAAAAGCCTAAAAATGTTTTTTAATGCTAAAGTTCACAGAAAATAAACTTCTAATCCTTTAAATATGTTAGATTAAAATATTTTTTATTATAAAAAATTCAGAAATATTTTAAAAATCTCAGTTAACATAATTAAGATTAATCTTGGCAATGTGAAAAAAAGTTGTCTTTTCTCTGATGTATCATGTTAATTAAAAAGCAAACATACATATTGTTTTATGTTGGGTTATGTTTCCGAAACAGTTCAGATATGCTTCCTCCCACATAATGTTTAAGATCATAAAAAATATAAATTTTTGTTCATTGAATCATTATTTATATTTTTATATCAACTATAATTATGTTTTCCAGAATATCACCTTCAAAATGCTTTCCAAGATCTTTAGGCAAGTTAAAACCTTGAAGTAATATTAAATTAATTGAAAATCATTTGATACTCAGAAAATTTCAAAGTAAGATAAAAAGAATACTGAAACATTAACTACTAAGCATAATTTTAAGTTTGTATACTTTTATTTTTATTTTTACATGCTCGAGGGAAGCCAAATCTTTAGCTTATGTTAATGACCATTTTCATTTTTGCCACTTTGCAAAGTGAAAAAAGGATGTGTGTAGCTATAAAAAAATTATGTTTTATGTGTCTCTGACTTCTGCTAGTCAGCTAGAATGCTTATGTACAACACACAATCTCAATTATCTGTCAAGTATCTTGCTGAAACAGCAATTATATTTATATAGATGGTTACAACTATACTAGCAGAAAGAGTGAGAGAAAAAGAAAAACATATTTATGCTTTTTTTTTTCCAAGAACAAAGACTAGTTTTTGAATAAAGCAGCAGTTCTCAACATTTTTTCTCTCCATCCAGTAGATTCTTAAAAATTACTCATGAATCTAAAGATGTTTCATTTCTGTAGTTTATAATGTGGGTTATAAGTATCAATATTTGATGTTTTAAATCACTAAAACCAGCCGGGTGTGATGGCTCACGCCTGTAATCCCGTCACTTTGGGAGGCGGAGGCAGGTGGATCACCTGATGTCAGGAGTTCGAGACCAGCCTGGCTAACATGGTGAAAGCCCATCTCTACTAAAAATACAAAAATTAGCTAGGTGTGGTGATGCACATCTGTAATCCCAGCTATTTGGAAGGCTGAGGCAGGAGAATTGCTTGAACCTGGGAGGCAGAGGCAGCAATAAGCTGAGATCAGCCACTGCACTCCAGCCTGGGTGACAGAGTGAGACTCCATTTCAAAACAAAAACAAAAACAAAACTGAGAAAATAAAAAATATATATATTTATTAATGTATTGGGAAATAACAATGTTGACTCCATTAGATAATAATGTAAATAACATTTTCTTAAAGAAAATTTGTATGAGAAAAATGACAACCTTGAACATTTTTACAAAAATATCCTGAATGTTTGGCTTAATAGACAACTGATGGGTTTTCAAGTCTACTTCTCCATTTAACCTCTTTTGGTCATATAGCCTCTGAAAAACTCCATAGCTTATTATTGTTATGAAAATAACTTTGGCGTCACAGTTCCCCTGCAAACATTTCAGGGAACCCCAGAAGTCTTCAGACCACACTTTGTCCTAAAGTGTCTGTCTGTCCTACAATGTAAATGAAGCTCACAGTTCCCCTGCAGACATTTCAGGGAACCCCAGAAGTCTTCAGACCACACTTTGTCCTAAAGTGTCTGTCTGTCCTACAATGTAAATGAAGCTCACAGTTCCCCTGCAGACATTTCAGGGAACCCCAGAAGTCTTCAGACCACACTTTGTCCTAAAGTGTCTGTCTGTCCTACAATGTAAATGAAGCTCACAGTTCCCCTGAAAACATTTCAGGGAACCCCAGAAGTCTTCAGACCACACTTTGTCCTAAAGTGTCTGTCTGTCCTACAGTGCAAATGAAGTACACCACTTAGAGAGTGAATTGGACTTGCATTGGTTTATAATGCTGATATGGTTAGGCTTTGTGTCCCTGCCCAAATCTCACCTTGAATTGTAATCCCTGTAATCCCCCTAATCCCCAGGTAACGAGAGAGACCAGGAAGAGGTAATTGAATCACGGGGGCGCTTCACCAGGAAGTTCTCATGATAATGAGCCAGTTTTCAAGAGATCTGATGGTTTTATAAGAGGCTCTTCCCCTTTCCCTCAGCACTTCTCTCTCCTGTCGCTTTGTGAAGAAGATGCCTGCCTCCCTTTTGCCTTCCATCATGATTGTCATTTTCTTGAGGCATCCCCAGACATGTGGAACTGTGAGTCAATTAAACCTCTTTCTTTTATGAATTACCCAGTCTTAGGTAGTATTTTTATAGCAGTGTGAGAATGGATTAATACAAATGCCTACATATATCTAAAAAGAAACTACAAAGATACATCAAAATTTTAGCAAAAATTACTTAACTTCAATGGGTTTGCTTCATTGGTTTACTGATTAGGCCTTGACCCACAATATGAAAAAATGTCCAGTGAAAGCAAACTCCTCTGCCTTCTGTCTAATCTGCCTACAGAGCAGAGATTCTGTGTCTCATCAGAATAGTTTTCTGTGATTTTAGATGACTTTATTATGCCCTTGATTATTTAAGGGCAAAAAATGTTGCATCACTTAAGGAAGAGCTAAGATTCTTTATAATTGTCTTTATCCTCTACGTTTTATGTTTGTATTTTAAATATATGTTGTTACCTTGAGAGACAGGTTTTTTCCCCTCACTTATTCACGATCCTGTATTAATCTAGTAACACGATCTCTTCTGACAATTATTAATTTTACCGTCCCAACATTGAACCCCAAATTTAGATAAAAAATAGAAGTCTCAGGATGTTTTTTTCTACCTAAAACTAACTTTGAGATCTCCCAAATGGCCCTGGAAAATCACCAAAGCTTGTTCTTTCAACTTATAAATAGATGCTAGAAATAATTAGGTCTGTCTAATGTGTTATTTTAAGAGTTGCACAGGAAGAATTTTCAGATCTCAAGAAACACTAGCCTCCTCTAGGTTAAGTTTGCAAAATCTTATTACTATAAACATTTCAGAAATTGTATGCTTTATGGAAAGTCTCTGGAGATTTCACAGTGCCCTTTCTGCCCACCATATGAGGAAACTTCAAAAGTTCACAGAAAATGCATATTATAGAAAAACTATGCATGGATTCCAATTTTTGTGCCAAAATAAATCATACTAATTTGTTACAATGTGTCTGAGTAGGATCCAGTTTGAGGCACTAAGGAGGATAAGACGGTCAGGTGTGGTTGCTCACACCTGTAATCCCAACACTTTGGAGGCCAAGGAGGGTGAATTGCTTCAGCCCAGGAGTTTGAGATCAGCCTTGGCAACATGGTGAAACCCCATCTCTACCAAAAATACAAAAAATTACCCGGGTGTGGTGGTATGTACCTGTAATCCCAGCTACTAGGGAGGCTGAGGTGGGAGGATTGCTTAAGCCAGGGAAGTTGAGGCTGCAGTGAGCTGAGATCATGCTACCACACTGCAGCTTGGGCAACAGAGCAAGACCTTGTTTCCAAAAAAAAAAAAAAAAAAAAGAAGAAGAAGGATAAGACGTCAGTTTGAAAAGAGTCCCTATCAGAGCAACATGAATTCTGCTAAAATCCAAGCAACTTACAGTGAAACTTAGGTGAAAAAATAGTGAAATCACTGATGTTTTTTGAAAATTTTATAAGGACAATGCCCCAAAGAAATGAGCCATTTACAAATTGATAACTCCTGTTTAGAAGGGATGAGATGATGTTGAAGAGGAAGCCTGCAGCAATAGACCATCCACATAGATTCACAGGTGAAAAATTCATCCTGTTTGTACCCTAACTGAAGAGGACCAATGACTAACAGCACAAACAATAGCCAATGCCATAGACTTCTCAGTTGGTGTAATTTACACAATTCTGAGTGAAAAATTAAAGTTGAGCAAGCTTTCCTCTTGAGGGGTAACAAAACTCTTGTGCCTAGATTAGTGACAAAAGTGGAGCTTTCAATGGAAATTTTAAACAAATGAGATCAACATCCTGAAGCACTTCTTTGAAGAATTATAACAGGAGATGAAACACAGCTTTACCAGTACAATCCTGAAGACAAAGCACAACCAAAGCAATGGCTACCAAAAGGTGGAAGTGGTCGTCAGGCAAAGGCAGACTGATGAAGAACAAAGGTCATGGCAACATTTTTTTTTTTTTTTTTGAGACAGAGTCTCGCTCTGTCACCCAGGCTGGAGTGCAGTGGTGTGATCTCGGCTCATTGCACCACCACCTCCTGGGTTCAAGCGATTCTTCTGCCTCAGTCTCCCAAGCAGCTGGGGACTACAGGTGCATGCCACAACACCCGGCTACTTTTTTGTATTTTTAGTAGAGACAGGGTTTCATTGTGTTAGCCAGGATGGTCTCCATCTCCTGACCTCGTGATCCGCCTGCCTTTGCCTCCCAAAGTGCTGGGATTACAGGCGTGAGTCACCATGCCCGGCTGGTAACAGTTTTTGGGAGGCTCAAGGCATTTTTGCCTGTTGACTTTATGGAGGGCCAAATAAAGAAAACGTCTGCTTATTATGAGAGTGTTTTTGTTTTTGTTTTTTTTTTTTGTTTTGTTTTGTTTTTTTTTTGAGACGGAGTCTGGCCCTGTCGCCCAGGCTGGAGTGCAGTGGCGCGATCTCGGCTCACTACAAGCTCCGCCTCCCGGGTTCACGCCATTCTCCTGCCTCAGCCTCCCGAGTAGCTGGGACTACAGGCGCCCGCTACCACGCCCGGCTAATTTTTTGTATTTTTAGTAGAGACGGGGTTTCACCGTGTTAGCCAGGATGGTCTCGATCTCCTGACCTCGTGATCCGCCCGCCTCGGCCTCCCAAAGTGCTGGGATTACAGGCGTGAGCCACCGCGCCCGGCCTATGAGAGTGTTTTGAGAAAGCCAAAGCTTTAGCAGAAACATGCCCAGGAAAGCTCCACCAGAGACTCCTGCACCACGAGAAAGCTCTGATAACTCTTCTCATTGAGGAAGGGCAAATATGCAAGTTTCAATGAGAAATTATTAGGCATCCACTTTACAATCCTAATTTGGCTCCTTCTGACTCATTTTTGTTTCATACTTTTTTATTTTATTTTATTTTATTTTGAGACGGAGTCTTGCTCTGTCACCCAGGCTGAAGTGCAGTGGCGTGATCTGGGCTCACTGAAACCTCCACCTCCCGGGTGCAACTGATTATCCTGCCTCAGCCTCCCGAGTAGCTGGGATTACGGGCGCTCACCATCATGCCCAGCTAATTTTTGTATTTTTAGTAGAGACAGGGTTTCACCATGCTGGCCAGGTTGGTCACGAACTCCTGACCTCAAGTAATCTGCGTGCCTTGGCCTCCCAAAGTGCTGGGATTACAGGCATGAGCCACCACACCCAGCTGTCCTAAATTTAAAAAGTGTGTAAAGGGTCCCCATTTCTCTTCAGTCAATACTGTAAAAAAGACTGTACTGATGTGGTTAAATGCCAGCAGCCTCAGTTCCTTGGGGATGGACTAAACAGCTGCTATCATCACTTACAAAAGTGTCTGGATCTTGACAGAGATTATGTTGAGAAATAAAGTTACATTTTTTATCTTTTAATTCCATTTTTTTCCACAAACATTTTGAAGTATGCTTACATGTTCTTACTATCAGGAGAAACACTGATATCAACTCATATACAACAGAAAATTTTATTCTCCAAACTGAAAGTATTGGTCGCAGCAGTAATTTAACAACAGCTTTTAAGTCTTTGTCATCTATAGTCACTTGTTTCACTCTGATGCTTTTCTAAGGCTTTGCTTTAAGGTACAGACCACAGCTTGTGTCTTCAACAAAATACAGTTTCAGAGATTTTTGGAAAAGCGCTCTGAACTACTGACATTTCAAACAGTTATCTCCTGGGCATGGGTTTCTGAGCTGAGAATGCTTAGACAACTTTCAGATATATCAGTGGACTATGTTACGATTTCTAGAACTCTTTTTAGTGAAATCAGATTATTAATCTAAGATCCAGCAGGAGAAGAATTAATTATTTAGGACTGAATGAGCTGATGAGGAAAATTCTGTTTTGTTTGTTTGTTTGCATGATGTTGTTATAATATTCCATTTTCTAGATATATGACAAAGCCTTTTGTCTTTCTTCTTAAACTTTCTATCATGCACAAGAATCTAGTAGACTCCACTTTTCTACAATCAAACGAAACATTTCTAAATGATCCCTGATTTTTACTGACACTCCAGATTTCATACATTCTTCCTAAATTTCATTACTTTTCATGGCAATGTAATAGTCTGCACAGAAATCAGTAAAAATCTGTCCTACTTTTTACCAGAAAAATAATTGGACAACCTAGGTCAATATAAAATAAATTGGGCAACCTAGGTCAATATAAAGCATCATATTTGAGAATGGTTCTTATTTCATCAGATCTGACATTCTGCTCTTAAGGAACAACTGTTGATTTTGCATGGGTCCACAGAACACTCTCAGGGAAACTGGCTTACCAGGCTCCAGCGATACAGATGGGAAGACAGGTAAAATCCTGGCATGTTAGAAGCATTAATACCTTTTCAGGACTTCAAGAGAGTTTACCCAAATTTACATGTTATACAAGTATAACCTAGTAAAGACAGCCTTGAGCTTAGTTTTATAGTCACAGAATAATAAATAAGAGCAATTTTAAAACACAATTTGAAATTCCTTATAAAAACATTTGTGGTTTTAGTAGTTACATTGTATGGTTCTAGATGGAAGAAGTCAAGTCAAGGAGGCCTATATAGTAAATTAACAGTCCTACCACCACCATATAACTAATTAGGCCCAAACAAATGAGTCCAATATTTTTCGTGATTATTAAATTTTGAGATTATGATGATCATAAATTGGGATAGAAAGTAAGAAGAAATTTTGAAGGACGTTGAAACAAAAGAAACAAGATGAGTGGGTGTGTTATGAAATGCCAATCCTGTCATCTGATTTATGGGTATGTGCCACTTACAGTGTTTGAGCCACTGTATAACTTTAAAATTAATGCAAATTATTTGTGTCTGTAGAGATACAAACAGATTTTGTCTACGTTTTAGAAATGTGAGTGATTCTTTCCTCCTCAACAAAAACCACTTTGCATTTATTGTCAGATACGTTTCAGCATTTGTGATTGCCTAGAGATGACTTCCCTTTGCAATTCCTTTGAACTGGTTTTTAACATCTGACTAGTTTCCTCAAAATTTAAATAAAATCTTTGATGTGTTCATTTATATTTGCATGAGAGTCATGACTTTGTTTTAAAAAATTATACTTTTAACAATTTAAAGAAATCAATATTAGGGGATTGTTCTTGATTTTGAAAAGGAAAAACTAAGAATATCAACCAACTTCAATCCAGGACTGCTCAGAAGCTGGATAGAAAAAATAATGAGGCCAGGCACAGTGGCTAATGCCTGTAATCCCAGCATTTTGGGAGGCTGAGGCGGGAGGATCACCTGAGGCCAGTAATTCCAGACCAGCATGGCCAACATGGTGAAACCCTGTCTCTACTAAAAGTACAAAAAATGGCCGGATGTGGTGGTGCATGCCCATAATCTCAGCTACTATGGAGACTGAGGCAGGAGAATCACTTGAGCCTGGGCGGTGGAGGTTGCAGTGAGCTGAGATCGTTCCACTGCACTCCAGGCCTGGGTGACAGAGCGAGACTCTGTCTCAAAAAAAAAAAAAAAAAAAAAAAAATACCGTCGTCGGGCATGGTGGCTCACACTTGTAATCCCAGCACTTTGGGAGGCCGAGGCAGGCAGATCACTTAAGGTCGGGAGTTCAAGACCAGCCTGGCCAATATGGTGAAACTCCATCTCTACCAAAAATACAAAAATTAGTCGGGTGTGGTGGTGGGTTCCTGTAATCCCAGCTACTCGGGAGGCTGAGGCAGGAGAATCATTTGAACTCAGGAGGCGGAGGTTGCAACGAGATGAGATCGTGTCATTGCACTCCAGCCTGGGTGACAGGAGCAAAACCTCATCTCAGAAAAAAATAAAAGAAAAAAAGGCAGATGTTAAAAACAATTTCAAAAGAAATGGGAAATTTTAACATGGTTTATATTTTAGATAAAATTACTAAGTAATTTTTTTATTTTAAAAAATTAATAAATAGTTTTCTTAGGGGTAAAATTGGTACTAAATAATGGAGTTATTCTCTTTTTTTTTTTGAGACAGAGTTTCGCTCTTGTTGCCCAGGCTGGAGTGCGATGGCGCCATCTCGGCTCACCGCAACCTCTGTCACCCGGGTTCAAACAATTCTCTGCCACCATCTCCCAAGTAGCTGAGATTACAGGCATGTGCCACCATGCCCGGCTAATTTTGCATTTTTAGTAGAGACGGGGTTTCTCCATGTTGGTCAGGCTGGTCTCAAACTCCTGACTTCAGGTGATCCACCCACCTTGGCATCCCAAAGTGCTGGGATTATAGGCGTGAGCCACCACACCTGGCCAATGGAGTTATTCTTAGGCCATGCTTGCTGAAGTATTGAGGTGTCTAGTATCACAAAATTTGCAAATCATGTTCAAAAAATATAGCAAAAAAAAAAAAGAAAAGAAAAGAAAAAGAAAAAAGAAAGTGTGTCTTTGTGTATGAGCACAAAGGAAAAGAAAGAGGACAGAGCCATTGAGACCACCTGTTAATGGCTGGTGCCAGCAAGGTGGTGCCTCCATGGCTGCTCAACGTTGATATCATGTTGATGTCTCTCAACTTCTCTTGAAGTTGAAAATTTTCAAAATAAAAATGGGGCAAAATACCAGAGAGAAAATTTGCATTTATTTAAAAAACACTGAGCATTGGTTGAGAGTTTTAGAACCAGAGGACATAAAGGTTCTTGATAACATATGTATTTTTCATTCCTCAGATCCCTAGCCAGTCTATACTCCTTTGTTCCAGACACACTGATAAAAGAATACTCCAACTTAGTTCATGACCATAAGTTAATAATTATTTCAGATCCTGAAAAAGAAGAGCCGGAAAGTGACTGTTCAGAAATCAGAATGTCTATGTGGCATGTGGCAAGGGAAGAAGGTACATTCAGGCTCCCTGCAGGCGCACAATCTACAATGCAGGACCACCCATTTCCAGTCTCTGTGATGCTGACCACAGCCTCTTAGAGCTGGAACTAATAGCAAACCTCACTTGGTGTTTGTGATCTCCCCGCACACACCATGAAATTCATCAGTACTAATTGCTTTGGACACAGAATATTATTACTGACAGGACAGAATTGAAAGAGGCCATACTGATAGGGAAGTGCTGGGAAGGGAATGGCATGGTCGCTTTAACCAATATGGAAGGTGGGGAAGGGAAGTGCTGGGTAGAAGAGGGCATGGTCCCTGCCTAGGGCTCCACTCTTGGGCCTGTGCCCAGGGACCTAGGTGTGGACAAGTATTTTCATTTTCCTGCCCCAATGTTGCATTTCCCAAGACCACCCTCGCCTTCCACATCCCCATCCTGTGCCTATGAAAACCCCGAGAGCCTAGCAGGCAGACACAGGCGGCTGGACGTCGAGAGGAGCACATCAGCAGAGGAACACACCGGGGGCTGGATGTCTACAGGAACACACCAACAGCCACCAGCATGTTGGCCACTGACTGGCAGAACGATGTGGAGTGTGGCTGAGGCAGCTGGAGGAGATCCCAAGCTGCTGAGTAGCCTGACTCCAGGTGAAAACTATCTCCCTTCTGGCTCCCCCAGCTGCTGAGAGCTACTCAATAAAACCTCACTCTCATTCTCCAAGGCCACTTGTGATCCGATTCTTCTGGTACACAAAGGCCAGAACCCTGGGATAGAGAAAGTCCTCTGTCTTTGTGATAAGGCAGGGGTCTAAGTGAGCTAATACAAGCTGTCTACAGATGGCTAAACTAAAAGAGCACCCTGTAACACATGCCCACCGGGGTTTCAGGAGCTGTAAACATTCACCCCTAGACACTGCTGTGGGGCTCCAACAGCCCTGTCTGTATGCTCCCCTAGAGCAGCCGGGCACTAAAGAAGTGAGCCACGCCCCCATGACACGCCCTGGGAGGGGGACAAGGAAACTTCCTGTTTCAATACCTGGTTATAAATATTGCTGGAGACCATAATAAAGAGATGGAACATAGAGGAAAGATCATGTGAAAAAAGGGTGAGTGTACAATTTTAGGGTAAAATAGAAATACGTTATTAATGAAGCAGGAGGTGGGTGTTTTAATTTTGGTCCAAGTTTTCAGTTAAAACTTTTTGCTTATGAAAATAATATCTCCCAAAAGCATAAGCGAGTTCTTGCATGAACAGAGAAGAAAACAAAGATTTACATTCCTATAAATTACAGACAACCTGAAATATGGCCCTCGAGCTACCAAATTTACTAAAGCACATTGGCAGTCATTATAATTGCAGAACATTTTACTTCAGTGGTACAACCACAGGGGCCTCTGGGGAAAGGCTGGGCATTTTACTCACCAAAACAACTCATTGGAACTAAAGGCATTTAAAATTACTCCACTCAGGCTGGGCGCGGTGGCTCACTCTCAAGCCCAGCACTTTGGGAGGCCGAGGCGGGTGGATCGCCTGAGGTCAGGAGTTTGAGACCAGCCTGGCCAACATGGTGAAACCCTGTCTTTACTAAAAATACAAAAATTAGCTGGGCGTGTTGGTGGATGCCTATAATTCCAGCTACTCGGGAGGTTGAGGCAGGAGAATCACTTGAACCCAGGAGGCAGAGGTTGCAGTGAACTGAGATCGCACCATTGTATTCCAGCTTGGGCGACAGAGCGAGACTCCATCTCAAAAAAATTAATAGATAAAATAAAATAATTCCACTCAGCAAGATTTTGTTGTTGGATACTTCCTTTTGTTCCAATTCGAATACAGTGCATGACATTGGAATTGCAAATTGCTCCCATTATACCTACCTGAAATGAAAAAACTCAAGAGATTTGACCAAGAAATATGAACACCTTTACACCAACAGAGTAAATGGGAGAAGACTGTTCATATCATTTATTTGGAAACGTTAAGGTTGGAACCACAATCTAACATTTGACAGAAAAAAATTATATCAGAGATCTGTAATAAAAAATACAGCATATACCCCTTTAAGAGTAGGCAAAAAGAGAAAATAGCTGGAGTATCCAACAGGAGATATTTTGAGGCAAAAAAATTAAAATAGACATTTGCAAAGATGACGATTAGGGAAGACAGTTTTCTTCTAAAGACACATGCAGTGAAGAAAGAAATCTTTATTCTTATCTGGGTTGCAAATGGCACTTTTTGCAAAAGAACTGCTACTTACTTCTAGAGTCAGCTAAAATGATATCAAACTTTTTTAAAGATGCCTTCTTAAGGCAGAAAGTATCTTAATTTAGTTTTAAGATATTTTAGGCTTATTAACCTCAATAGTGAACTTGAAGATTTTCCATTAAATCCACTGTCCATCAGCCTATTATAGACATATTACAATTCTCCTCCCAATATCTTGCCTTCTTTATGAAGTTGACGTGAAGCTGAAAATAATTATGTCAAATAAGACAAAAAAATTAACAAACCACAAAATTCTATTTCATGTCATTCGTCAAATGCTATCAATACACTCTGTGCCAAGCACTGGGTTAGAAGAGAACAATGATATTATTTGTCATTTATTTTAACTTTATCTAATTCATTTTTTATAAATGCACGAGTAAGTATCTTTTAGACATGAAATATATGTGGATAGTATGTATATTTTGAAGGAATATAACAGTTTAATGCTATTTTCACAAATGATTATTTTATGCTTTAAAGAAGTTTTTGGTAAGTGAATGTGGAAATCCTGAAATAAAGTCAAATGATATGATTTGCATTTTCCCAGCAGCCTCTGAGGAAGCAGCCTGAGGGATCAGCCTGAGGAAATACCCTGAGGGATCAGCCTGAGGGATCAGCCTGAGGAAATACCCTGAGGGATCAACCTGAGGAAGCAGCCTGAGGGATCAGCCTGAGGGATCAGCCTAAGGAAACACCCTGAGGGATCAGCCTTGAGGAAGCAGCCTGAGGGATCAGCCTAAGGAAACACCCTGAGGGATCAGCCTTGAGGAAGCAGCCTGAGGAAGCAGCCTGAGGAATCAGCCTGAGGAATTAGCCTGAGGGACCAGCCTGAGGAAGCAGCCTGAGGGATCAGCCTGAGGGACCAGCCTGAGGAAGCAGCCTGAGGGATCAGCCTGAGGGATCAGCCTGAGGAAGCAGCCTGAGGAAGCAGCCTGAGGAATCAGCCTGAAGGATCAGCCTGAGGGATCAGCCTGAGGAAGCAGCCTGAGGGATCAGCCTGAGGGATCAGCCTGAGGAAGCAGCCTGAGGAAGCAGCCTGAGGGATTGGCCTGAGGACGCAGCCTGAGTGATCAGCCTTGAGGAAGCAGCCTGAGGAAGCAGCCTGAGGAAGGAGCCTGAGGAAGCAGCCTGAAGGATCAGCCTGAGGGATCAGCCTGAGGATGCAGCCTTAGGGATCAGCCTGAGGGACCAGCCTGAGGAAGCAGCCTGAGGGACCAGCCTGAGGAAGCAGCCTGAGGAATCAGCCTGAGGGACCAGCCTGAGGGACCAGCCTGAGGAATCAGCCTGAGGGACCAGCCTGAGGAAGCAGCCTGAGGGATCAGCCTGAGGGACCAGCCTGAGGAATCAGCCTGAGGGACCAGCCTGAGGGATCAGCCTGAGGGACCAGCCTGAGGAAGCAGCCTGAGGGACCAGCCTGAGGAATCAGCCTGAGGAAGCAGCCTGAGGAATCAGCCTGAGGAATCTGGCTGCAGGGAAAATAGAAGTCCTATCATTGGACTTTATCTCACCTTCTCTCACCATGTTCTGTATTGCCCATAATCTGTTTTTTGATATAATTTCAAGATACTGTCCCTGAAACTCTGCAATGGGAGGCTTAAGGAATGTGATAGCTTGACCAAGGGTTGGAGGAGGGTTTCCAGGATACCCTGTAGTGCTCTTTCAACTCCAGGTCTTAAACAGGGCCACATTCCCTGCAAGGCCTGGCACAGACCCCATGCTGAATACATAGAAGCTGCTTATTGCCTTGTTGCCCCATCACCATTTTTTTTCTGTTCTGCCTCCTTCTTGGGGCCATTGAAGATTCCTCAGCACTGGGCTCCAAATCCCTTCTCTGTCCTTCCCACCCACTTCTGTGCTAAGTCCCAGAACCTGGTATTGTCCTTTCCCCTAGATGATGAGTCTCTGAGCCTGCAGACTGTCTGGATCACTTTCTGGGGGCCAAGCACAGTGTCTGCTAAGAAGGCGATCCCTGAGACTTTTATTTTATTATCCAAATAAAAGGTGAAAGAGTCTGTCCAAAATAGTTGCTTTAGGAATTGTACTCCTTATAAAGCAAAGAACACACTGTCACAGAATTGATTTTATCACAGTCATGAAATCGATGTTAGAAGAAAACAGCCCTTTTTCTCAGCCAGGCAGAGACTTTGAAGAGTTAACTTTTACTGCATCACAGTGGCCTATTTAATGCTATACAAGAACACAGAATACATGCTGTATTTACAAACTTCAAAGGAAACTAGCTATTTGCATTTTTATCTGTAGGAGAGGAGAGAAACATGTTTCCTTTTTGACCTTTTATCCTCAAGTTATATATGAGGAAGATTAAATTTGTCAGTATTGTCAGTGTAATCTATTTAGGGTTTTAAACCATAACAGTGGAAAATATCAAGATTGACTTTAAAGCCTACTGAATATAACTTTTTTAAAAAAAACTGGATGAGACGCTGAAATGGAGAGAAAGCCTCAGTTATGGGAGGCCGGATTGGAAGTTTTTCAAAATAAGCATCTGAAATAATGGGCCCCCTATTGCTCGCATGCAGACATTAATCTTTTGTTTGTCCTGTCAAGGTGAGAAAAAAAATTGGGTTACCATCATAGCCAGGTAATACGGCCCGCTCATTTGTAAATCACATGGCTTTAGTAAGCAAAGATGCTGCCTGGATTTAATGAACGTGGTATCAGAATGTTTTCTTTGAATGAGTACAGTGGTCTTCTATCCGGTTTTCTTCCTTCCATATATCTGTCTCTTTGAATGACACCAAGTGGATTAATCTTCCTAAAGCCCCAGTTGGGAAAATTATCATTCTGCCTTCTCCCAAGCTTTCAACCATTCCCACTATATGCCAAATAAGCTCGTTATGTTGCATTCAAAGCCTTCTAGGACTTAACAGTAACCTATCTTTCTTTTTATCTCAAATTTCTCTCCCAGGTACACCAAGTTGCAGCTAAACCAAACTGTGGTTTGTTGCCTGTTTCTGGATCTTTGCTCATTCTTCACCATCACTGATAATGTTCTCTCTACCCCCTACCTTTCAAAATCCCACCTGCACTTCGAGATTCAGTTCAGCTCACAGATCCATCTTGAAGCTAGACATGACAGTTTCCCTCTTTTGCAGTAGCAGAGAAATATGTTTGTACTCACAATATTTGTCACACCCTAGATTTTAAGCTCCCGAAATGGATGAGCCTTCTTTTACTATTTTTATATCTCCCACTGTCCTGCCAAGTACGAAGAAATATTTTTTATATTTCTATATATTATTCCTACTATAAATTCCTTAGGGTGATGAGAACTTCCTTAGGGTAAACACCTAGTTTTTGGTATTATACTTATCCCTTACAGTATTTAGAATTTATTTAGTAAATGCTTAATAAATATTTTTTAACTAAATGAGTAGAAACCGTAGAATGAGTAGAAAATTTTTTCCTAAAACTACAAGTAGGAATTTTGTCTATCTCAGAGACAGCAGAATATGCTTAGTATTTCAATAAAGGACAGTTTTTTAGAATAAATAGCGTACTTTGGAAGCCTGAAATAGCTGGAAAAGATGAAGTTTCTTATTTATTATGCCTCTGGATGTGTTTTTAATTTATTTCCCTAGAAGAGCTCTTAGGCAAAGTGATAACTTGGCTTAGAATCTTTAGGAGAAATAAAGATGAAAATAAATACGGTTCTTTACCAAATTGCATGCACATCACACACACACACACACACACACACACTCTCTCTCTCTCTTAATACAAAAGAGACAGCGCTAACCCTGTCTTGAATCCATAGAATCCTCAAATGCATGCATTTCAGAGTATTGATGGTGACACTGATAAAACATTCAGAAAATGACTTATTCTGAGTCTGCTGAAGGGGTGCCCTCACAGTGAATGCCTTCCTTTCCTTCTGAGATCCACCAAAAAACATACTAGTCTGTTCAGAGTGATCTTAGAATTCAGTTATTTTTATGGCTTGGAAAATCTACTCCTGGAAATCTGTTCTTTAGAAATACTGGCAAGGCTGTAAAGATACATGTACACTGCTGTTAATCCCAACATTTGGAGAAGGAAAAAAAGTAAGCGATCTCAATGTCTACTAATAGAGCAAAGCTAAATAAATTACAGTACAATGGAATGTATGCTCTGCAGCCGTTGTGATAAATCAAGTATGTCCATAGGGGTCCTTGGTTAAAAGGCTGTCCATGATGTTTTATTAAACGTAAAAAGCGCGTTGCAAAAGATGGGGAAATACCCAAATTGCTGAACACTTCTGTAGATCTCATTTTTCTAAGAGTAATATTCTATGTATCTATGCACTTATATTTATAGACAGGCATACATATGTATAAATTTGAGTACATATGTTGATGTCTGCAAGTGCTTATACATCTGTTTATGTGTAGATGTATGTATAAATGTTTATACATGTTATATGTAAAATATATAAGCTATATATATATATGCATGTACATACCTTTATAGATATTTTTACAGCCATAGATAAAAAGATGTAGAAAGATTCAGAACAATTTAGAATAATTATCTCTTTTATTGGCTTAAAGGGGGGGAAAGTGAACTTTTATTCATTTAATAGAAAAAAAGAAAAAAGTAGCAGAAGTTCAAAACTGTGGTGTTTAATTTGGGGGCCTGTCCTGATTCATGAATCAGATTTGAAATATACTTGAAGCCTTTTCTTAAAAATGGTCATTCTTCTGACTTGATCTGCAGACTTTATTGATTCCAAATGGTTCACAATGAGGCTGTGTTCTGTCATCTTTTACAGCAATTGTTCCTACTTTCATGTATCTGCCTGTGACTGCAGGAGGCAGCGGCTTCCCCAGACCACTCACCTCCCTCCTTCACACCTGCCTGGCCCGAGTCCCACAGTGATACCTGTCATGGAACTACATCTTGTATTCATGTGTTAAACAGAGCTCTGTAGTTGATTCGCAAGAAAGAAAGTTCCTTTCAGTGAAACAGAGTTGTAGCGTAATTGTTGTTTTAAAACGGTATTTTTCACGTCAAAAGATGATTTAATGTAGAATTATTTTTTAAATGAGCTGCCTTCATAGATTTAAAATATACTTTAACAAATATTTGACTTACTCTCACATACTTGACATTACCTAATATGTACCTTGTACACCTTTTTCATGGATTAGAGTTTGAAACCAAACCAGAGGCACCTTCTCTTATGCCATCCTCTGAAAGCATATTTCAGGCTGAGAATATCTATTTTGCATTTTCTTATTATATATCTTGAGATGCAATTTCTTTCTTTTCTTCTTTTTTTTTTTTTTTTGAGACAGAGTCTTGCTCTGTTGCCCAGGCTGGAGTGCAATGGTGTGATCTCGGCTCACTGCAAACTCCACCTCCCAGGTTCAAGCGCTTCTCCTGCCTCAGCCTCCCAAGTAGCTGGGATTACAGGCACGTGCCATCATGCCTGACTAATTTCTGTATTTTTTAGTAGAGAGGGGATTTCACCATGTTGGCCAGGCTGGTCTTGAACTCCTGACCTCAGGTGATCCGCCCACCTCAGCCTCCCAAAGTGCTGGGATTACAGGCATGAGCCACCGCGCCCGGTTGAGATGCAATTTCTATAACAGCCCTCACCAACTATTTTAGGTCTTCCTGCTGGACTCATTTGCTCATTTATTCAGCAGATAGTTACTGAATACCTACCTGCTTCCTGCCACTCACTTTTGTTAAGTGCTGGGGATACAGATGTGAATACAGTGAACATAGTTCAAGTCTACTGAGGCAGGCGACAAACTTTCATCCTACAGTCTCCTAAATAAAGGTAGACTAGCACATTGCATTATGACACATGAAAGAAGAGTAAAGAAGGAGGTGAGAGTTGCCGCAGGCTGCAAGAATCAGGACAAGGAACCCTTCTCTGTGGAAAATCAGATAAACAGAGACCTGAGACCTGGACAGGAGTCAGCTGCATGAAGAAATGCAGACAATTTCTCTGGCCATGAGACATGCGAAGGCCTTGAGATACAGAAAGATTTGGAACTTGCTTAGGAATGGGAATAAGGCCCATGTGTTTGGAGGGCAAGAGGGGACCCAGACACAGAGCCGTGTCAGTAAGGGCACATCTGAGTAAGGCTTTCAAGAAGCTGGCATTTCAACACAGATCCTTCTGGCAGTCAGTTTGCATTTACCAAATGGGCCTGCCATTATCCGTACATGTTCTCATGTAGTATAAAAAGTCGCAGGAAGCTTTTTGGGAACTTGCCCCAGTATTTCCACAAAAGCAGAGCTCTCTGATTTCTACGGGGAGGCAGAGAGGCTGGAGGGAAGTGGACCAGTGAGAAGTGGACTGCAGGGCTGCAGGGAAGCCTGATCAACACGTGGGCTCCAGGCTGCTGGATGAACAGAGCCTGGGGTGGACTTCAGCGGGGTAGTTCCATGCAGGACATGATCCACACAACGCTATGAAGTCCTGTTCCCTGCCCAGAGCCACCAGAAGTATCTTCCTAAAGCATAAACTGGTCACTCTGTTCTCCTGACTTAAAAACTCCAGGCTGGGAGTGGTGGCTCATGCCAGTAATCCCAGCACTTTGGGAGGCCGAGGCGGGTGGATCACCTGAGGTCAGAGTTCGAGACCAGCCTGGCCAACATGGTGAAACCCCATCTCTACTAAAAATACAAAAATTAGCCGGGCATTGTGGCAGGCGCCTGTAGTCCCAGCTACTCAGGAGGCTGTGGCAGGAGAATCGCTTGAACCCAGGAGGTGGAGGTTGCGGTGAGCCGAGTTCGCGCCACTGCACTCCAGCCTGGGCAACAGAGCAAGACTCTGTCTTAAAAACAAACAAACAAACAAACAAACAAACACACAAACAAACACTCCAATGACTCCCTGATGACTAAGTGATAGAGTTATAACTCCTTGAAGGACACACGAGGCCCTCTGCAAGTGGATCCCCCAAATTCTTTGTCTACTTTTACTTCGCTGAGATATAACTACAGCTTACTTCCTACCCCATATGGGCCAAGACAGAGCACTCTCTGTGATTCAGCACATGGGATTCCTCTTCCAGGGATGACTAACCAACTCCTCTGCATGGTAACCTACTGCTGATACCACAAGACAGCCTGCTGCCTCCGTCCTCCTGATTCCACAGCTTTTGGAGGGCAGCACACGGCACTGGGGAGAACAGAGGGCATGCCCCTGGCTGTCCAGGTCAGCTCAATTTAACTGGTGGTCAGTGGCTTACAGATATTGGTACCAGCTATCCCTAACAGCTAAACTCTTTGCAAAGCATCTCCTCATGGGACAAAGTAAAAGGAAGGTGGGAGATTGGGAAACAGTTACAGGTAACTAAAACAGCATGTGCCAAGGTCCTGTGCTGTTTTGCTCAATGAACTGGAGAAAGACCAGTGTCTGGAATGCAGTGTGAAGTAAGAAGAAGCCAACAGTGGCAGGCTCTGATTAAGGTTTTAAGAAGTGCAACTATCTTTTGCTTTTACAAAATATTAGTGGAATGGTGACTGATGGACATCCACGTGAAATGGCAGCATACAACATAGAAAACATGAATGGACCCAACCATATGTTAAATTGGTTCTATCTTTGGCCGGGTGTGGTGGCTTATGCCTGTAATCCCAGCACTTTGGGAGGCCGAGGTGGGCAGATCTCCTGAGGTCAGGAGTTCAAGACCAGCCTGGCCAATAAGACGAAATCCTGTCTCTACAAAAAATACAAAAATTAGCCAGGCGTGGTGGTAAGCACCTGTATCCCAGCTACTTGGGAGGCTGAGGCAGGAGACTCACTTGAACCTGGGAGGCAGATGTTTAAGTGAAGCCAAGATTGCGCCACTGCACTCCAGCCTGGGTGGCAGAGCGAGACTCAGTCTCAAAAAGAGTGGTTCTCTCTTTACAATAGCAAAGAGAAAGAAAACAAATGGTTACAAAACCAAAATACAGTAGGGGACACTGATAAAATTCAATTTAGCAAATTCTTCCTGGCCTGTGAACTTGCTAAGGGTATGGCGTTGTAGGGACTGTGAAAGATGAATGGGACCTACAGACTGGTTTATCAGGTATGAGGGAAACATTTAAATATTTACACAAAATGCAATGGGGTTTCAATATAAAAGAAGGTTCAGAAGGCATCACAGAACACGTGAAAATTGTACTGCCTCTTCAAGAGTTGTAAAAACCTCAGGCGAAGGGCTAGAAGAGGGAGTTTCAGGAGAAGGAAGGGCAGCAGAGTGAAGACACTGAAATAAGAACCGGAATGGCTGCCCTATTCCAGGGGCATTGAGCCATGTCCCTAGAGCAAAACATGTCTTTTTAGAAAGAAAGAAAATCATCAATAAATTATAATTTGTTTTACATGTCAAAGAGGAAAGGTACGAGTGTTAAGTAATCAGCCTAAAAAAAGTTTTGGGGCGATTTCAATATTTGTTCATAAGAATTCATGAGTAGGATTTTTATGTTACTATTACTTTAAGTTGCTGTAGGCAGAATTTAGCTTGAAGGAAATTTAAGATTTCTTGATAATTAAAATACGAAACAGTATGGCAAGACAGGCTGGGGAACTCCAAGTCTGCCTTAATTAGATGCTAAAAATAGATGTTTCTAAAAGTCCCGTTTCCTTTCTAGGCCATCCAACATTCTGGAGAAGTGCTTTTAATCTCAGCAATGTGCTAATTGTTTCTAATGGCCTGTAAACAAGCTCCCTGAACTATTAACCTTCTTCTCTCTGTAGCCAGAGATTCAGGAAATTAGTCTTTGAAAGAAGAGTCCAGCAGGTTGCCCAGGAGGGCGTCCCAAAGTACAGACACTGTCACTGGTTTGGAGGAAAATCAAGGTCAGATCTGAGCAGCAAGCTTGTAATGTGGAATAGACAAGCTCAAAACCTTAAAAAGAAAGATCACTCCACTCCTCTCTGGTTCTCTGGTTTAGTTTGGCTGTGTTCCTATCTGGAAGGAGAAATATAAATGTTAGGCTGGGCACAGTGGCTTACGCCTGTTATCCCAGCACTTCGGGAGGCCGAGGCGGGCAGATCATTTGAGGTCAGGAGTTGGAGACCAGCCTGGCCAATGTGGTAAAACCCCGCCTCTACTAAAAATACAAAAAGTTACCTTAGCTAGGCATGGTGACGGGCCCCTGTAATCCCAGCTGCTCGGGAGGCTGAGGCAGGAGAATTGCTTGAACCCAGAAGGCGGAGGTTACAGTGAGCCAAGATCGAGCCACTGCCAGCCTGGGCAACAAAGCAAGACTCCATCTTAAAAAAAAAAAAAAAAGAAAGGAAGAAGGAAATGTAAATGTTAGCACCTCTCCAATGGCTTCCAAACACAAACACAAGCCCATAATCCCAGGATTTTTAAAAAACATTAAAACAATATCCTTCAATTGACAAGAATGTTGAAAATTTGATTGTGCTAAGTTAAAATTGATGCCATATTGAAAATGGCGTTCAATTTAATCTCAGAAAGGCAATGCCTACCTGAACCCTTGGAAAGGAGCTGGGGCATGGAGGGTGCCACCCTCTGTTCTGCTTGTCCTTTTCAGAACATGACAAAATTAACTTAATTTGTCATGAAAGATGAATGATCACAGAGTAGCCAAAAAATGTTGTGAAAAAGATGGTCAGTGAAGAGAGGCTTTATCAAACATATTTCAAACTTTATTTAAAATTACAATAGTCGGCCAGGCGACCTGGCTCATGCCTGTAATCCCAGCACTTTGGGAAGCCAAGGTGGGCAGATCATTTGAGCTCAGGAGCTCGAGACCAGCCTGGCCAACATGGCAAAACCCCATCTCTACCAAAAATACAAAAAATTAGCTGGGGATGGTGGCGCACATCTGTGGTTTCAGCCAGTCGGGAGGCTGAGGCAGGAGGATCACCTGCACCCAGGAGGCAGAGGCTGCAGTGAGCTGAGATTGCATCATTATACTCAAGACTGGGTGACAGTGAGACTCCATCTCAAAAAATAAATACATACATAACATAAATAAAATTACAGTAGTAAAACTATGTGCCTGGCACAGAATGAGCAATGGAACAGAAGTGGAAGCCTGGAGGGGAGAACCCAAGAGAGACAGATATTTATGTGTGATCTCAGCTTATAAAACCTTTCCAATTAGTGAGGTATTAGATGATTTGCTAAATGGTATTAGAATAATTAACATAATAAATAATAATAAAAGTTGGATCTTTTTAGCATTCCTCAATTGAGGTAATCAGGAGGATCAAAGAATCACATGTATAAAACAATGAAAGGGTAAAAGTAGGATGACAACGTGAGTCAATCAATAGCCCAGGAGGGGCCAAGACACTGAGCAGAGAAACCAAAATCCACTGATCATTGACTACACACAAATGTAATAATTGATATGGAAAGACACTCTAAACAGAGTAAACATAGGGAAAAGTGCTAGCATTCCTGACATCTGAAGAAATCTCCCGAATTTATTTATTTATTTATTTAGATGGAGTCTTGCTCTGTTGCCCAGGCTGGAGTGCAGTGGTATGATCTCAGCTCACTGCAACCTCCACCTCCCGGGTTCAAGTGATTTTCCTGCCTCGGCCTGCCAAGTAGCTAGGACTACAGGTGTGTGCCACCATGCCCAGCTAATTTTTTAATTTTAATAAAGACGGGGTTTCACCATGATGGCCAGGCTGATTTTGAACTCCTGACCTGGGGTGATCCACCTGTCTCGGCCTCCCAAAATGCTGGGATTACAGGCGTGAGCCACCGTGCCTGGCCCAAATTTATTTATTTATTTTTTAAGACAAATATCCAATAGGAAATTTAGGGTGGGGGGATGGCAGGTCAAAAGAAGTAATTCACAAAAGGATAAATACAAACAGCCAGGTTTACCGGGAAATCACACTCAGTGTCAGGGGAGCAGCTAGCCAGCAAATGGCCCAACAGCTAGCAGCACAGCCACGTCCCTGAACACCTGCCGGATGCCAGCCCTGCGGGTACTGCTGCAAAGAGGTGCCCAGATAGGATAGGTAGAAACAAGTGACACACACAAGTCAGAGGGCAGCATGTGTGACAGGGTCTCATCACTACAGCATTCTACACACACGTGTACATTCCGAACACATCAGCAGGAAGACTGGGCATCAGAGTTACAAGACAGGTGTGAGCTAGCACGACACACCCTGAATTTCAGATCCATGAATAAGCCCCTTCCTACTTATAATCAGTGGTACTGAGGCAGAATGGGGCGCACCTAGGAATACACACTTTAGTACAAAACCTGGGCTTGAGACCCTATTGTAACTTATTGACTATGTGACACTGAATTACATTCCAAGCCTCTTCCCACATAAGTCTTGGTGACTTATGTGAGGACTGGGACACTAATAGTATCTACCTCCCAATGTTATTCTGAGCATTTAAGGAGGCCCTGCATGTAAACACACTTAGCACGCACTATCAGTGAAAGTTTGGGCAGGAAGAGATTTTTCACAGTTGGGTAAGGCTTCCAGCAGATGCGACTTGGCTGATAAGAATCTCAGCCGTGTAGCTGAAACGTGGCTTCTGTAATACATCGAAGTGAAGCACTTAGAGGCATATGGCTTCTGTAAATGTGCTGCAGCCCTGAGCAGTATCTTCTTCATCAGTTCCACTAAAGACTGGAAACTCATTATAATCCTGGCAAGACTGAGGTTTAGCCGAGAATGTTCTAATACCACAGAAGCTCTGTATGCCACATCACTGATGCCGCCACAGTGAGACAGAATTCGAAGTACAGCCAGATGCTTTTAGTAAGGTTCTCTTTGGCCTGACCTTTTTTCCACTCCATTCGCCTTGCTTTCTGTGGGAATAATTCTCTCAACTTAAAATTACCAAATAGCATTAAAAATTCTGCAATATTTCTGAAATCATATTGACACATAATGGAGGATTTTTCAGAATAAAATTAGATGGCTCTTGTAATTGTTTTATTAAGGAACTGCAAACTTGTTTCCATTCTTCCTGAAATTAAGGATTCATTTCCACTGTAAGGCAAGAAAAACCAGCTAACATTTATACAGTCAAAGGGTGACACCTATTAAACCTGATCGAGGTTTTTGGAATTTATTTAAAATACAGAACTAAATTACAGTTTGTTGGTTCTGGAAAATGACTTTCAGAATTGCTTTATCTCTGTACAACCAGACTCAGCCTCTCCTTCACGGTGCAGGCCTCCTAATCACTGCCTGTTTACCATGAAGCATGTTTTCCAGTATTGGCTCAGCCAGTTTTTCTTCCCTCCTTTATCAAAATCCAATGGAAAAGAGCCAGCCCCATGGCTCAATGTGAAGGGCCAGGAGTTCACATGCACAATCTTAAATTTGGAACTAAATGTATTTCTCTTCAGACCATGAAACGATGGAGAGGAACAGGAGAGTTTGGAATGTACATGGTTTAAGCAGTCTCGGAGGAAGTGATCTTCCTGTCTCACAAAATCATTCCTGGGTCAGCCCCACCTCTTCTTCCACCTGGAGCAGGCTTTCCCGACCTCAGCATCATTGAAAGTTGGGCAAGATAACCCTTTGCTGTGGGGCTGACTCGTGCTTTGTAAGATGCTCAACAGCAGCCCCGGCATCAACACAACGGATGCCAGGAGCACCACCCTTCATTGGTGACAAATAAAATGTCTCCAGACATTGCCAAAGGTCCCCATTGGGAAAAAACCACCCCGGATGAAAGCCACTAACTTACAGCTATTTAAGGGTATTATTATATCTAGATTCTTGCCTCATGCCATATTATCAAAAAAGAAACAGAGTTACAGAGAATATTTACTAAATTTTACATTATCATAATTATATTCATAAAAATTACATAATTGGCCTTAAAAACATTATTGTTTTCATAGGAAAAAAAATTTCAATTCAACTCGCTAAAGAAGGGTTGTATTAAAATTTCCTTGGAGGCCGGGCGCAGTGGCTCATGCCTGTGATCCCTGCACTTTGGGAGACCGAGGTGGGCGGATCACCTGAGGTCAGGAGTTTGAGACCAGCCTGATGAATATGGTGAAACCCTGTCTCTACTAAAAATACAAAATTAGCCAGGCATGGTGGCGCATGCCTGTAATCCCAGCTACTTGGGAGGCTGAGGCAGGAGAATCGCTTGAACTGGAGAGGTGGAGGTTGCAGTGAGCCAAGATCACACCATTGCACTCCAGCCTGGGCAAAAAGAGCTAAACTCTATCTCAAAAAATAAAAATAAATAAATAAAATTTCCTTGGACAGATGATATCTGGGATTTGAAAGCATGCGTGCCAGTCACAGTAAAGATTATATACTCTTTCGTTATGCTTCATAGAACCATGGCTGTGGTAAGTTTGGAGAACAAAGTACAGATAAGTCAAGACCTGTTGGTTCAAGTAAAGACTTACCTACAATATCCCCCTTTCAGTTAGCAAGTCAGGGCCAAAATCTTGGCTAATATTTACTGTCCATATGTGATCAGCACTGTTCAAGTTTTATCTCTTGTAATTTTCACAACCTTTTGAAGAAGTTGAGAGAGACTGGGGAACTTGCCCAGGAAACAAGACAATTAGAGGTAGAACTGGGTTTTGAACCCAACATTCTTTCTCCAGGGCCTGTGCTCTTGATTCCAGCCTGTTCCATGGAAAATGTTCACCAAAGGCTAACTCAGTGGGTGTCCTTGAGCACCACTGAGCCATTCAAGGGCAAATCAATCTATGTTCAGAAACAAATGGAAATGAAGACTGGAAAACAAGAAAATCAGATATGGTGAGAAACTGGGGGAGGAGAGAAAAGTCTGTGCCTTCTGCCAGTCTCAGTGCAAAATCAGTATGGCATAAAATAGCACAAATGGACAAGAAGCAAGTGAGAGAGTACAGTGCTCTCTCAGGAAAGCATTCCACTGTATTTATGGAAAAATAAACTCTCTCAATTAAGCCAAATTGTCAAGATAAATAAAAGGATAGTTCCATCCATCTATAATTCAGTAAGGGATACAACAATAAATGTTCTGAAATTTATTTTTTAATTTCCTGAATTAAAATCTCTCTCCATATGGACTAGGAGTTGCAAAAACATATACATATATATGCAATTATATATATAATTCCAGAAAACCAGATTAGAGTTGAACAGTGACACCTATGTAAAAACCAATGTGTGTGATGGAGTCATCTTATTTCGTGCATTTTAGCATTTTCCTAGGATACTGTTCTATATAAATTCTGTAATAGAGTTACATATAATATAATTACTGTAGCTATTAGTGATTTGAAAGGCCACTTTCTTGGAAAATTTCAACTTAGTGTTGTCACCGGCATTCCTGGTCATTTTCTTTGTGCATCCTGTACACGTGTGCAGGTGTACTGGACTCTGTGGTCATGGGAACCTCCGAGTCTTCAGACACCCGCTGGAAGACCAGCCATCATCACTCAAGTCTGCAGCCAGCTGCCCAATACAGAATGGAGTGAGATGGCACCTTCCTTACTGTCATACGTGTAAAGTCTTGCAGTAGGAGAGGATCTGAGAGGGAGCAGCAATTCCAGGGGAAACTGTTCATTGATAACATCTGAATAACATTTGACAGTTTCCTAAGCACTGTCACGTGAATGTTGTTTCTGAACTATCACCACAACCTTGATATTCCTTTTAAGTAGGTACCATCAACATCATATGACAGAGAGGTAGCTGAGGGTAAGGGTAAATGACTAGTTCAAGTTTATATGGCAAGCAATCAACTGCAGATGCAAATCCATGTCTGTTTTTGTTTTTTTGTTGTTCTTGTTGTTGTTTTGTTTTTGTTTTTGTTTTTGTTTTTTTGAGCCAGAGTCTCACTCTGTCATCAGGCTGAAGTGCAGTGGCATAATGTTGGCTAACTGCAACCTCCACCTCTTGGGTTCAAGCGATCCTCCTGCCTCAGCCTCCCAAGTAGCTGGGATTACAAGTGCGCGCCACCACGCTCAGCTAATTTCTGTATTTTTAGTAGAGACGAGGTTTCACCATGTTGGCCAAGATGGTCTCAATCTCCTGACCTTGTGATCCACCCGCCTCGGACTCCCAAAGTGCTGGGATTACAGGCGTGAGCCACCGCGCCCAGCCCACGTCTTCTCTTGATTTTGTTTGCTTTCTGTTCCACCATGCCATGTTTCTGACAGTATCGCTAGACACCACTCCAGACCACCAGCAAAGAAGGCAGAGGGCTTGCGCTCAGGGGGAAGGTCCTGAGGAGTCTCCTGAAGTCCTCCCGTGCCGGTCAAGGCTTTCATTAACTGCGCGGATCAATTTAACCATCTCTCTTGTAGAGGAGTACTTTAAAACCTAGTCAATGAGTGCTAATCACAGAAATCATTTGAGATTAATCTTAGAAATAATCATTAAATAAATGTAATACCCTTTAAAAAGGGGCATAAAAACAGATTCAAGTTAAGAAAGTCTAGTTGACAACAAAATGCAATTCCACATCCCAGAAACTTACTGAATTGCATTAAGCTTAGGATGCTAATATTGGATGTCATGTCTCTGTATGGTTAAAATGCACAAAGAGATAAAGACGCTTGCATTTATTTTAAAAACTTATTATAATACTTGGGTAATTTATCAGTGACGTTGTTTATTTGTATGTGGTTAAATTTTTAGCGCAATAATTGTATTTCTTAAAAGACACGCTAAATTGTTCCTCTCTTCTTATGCCTGGGAAACCATATGAAGATTCAGTAGGAAACTAAATTTTGAAGTTTATTCCCTAACTTTTCTTTAAGATACATTTTGACTATTTGAATGTTTTATGTTGTTGCTATTTTTAAGGGAATCATTTATATCAGATATAATGAGAGAAATTTAAAGTAATTTCTACATCAAATCAATATTATGGTATTTGTAAAAAATAATAATAATAATTAAAACTCTGTTTTTTCTTTGCAGTTGTTTTCATTGTAATATGATACCTGAATTTTATGTAAGAATGTGAGAGTGGGCCGGGTGCAGTGGCTCACACCTGTAATCTCAGCAATTTGGGAGGCCAAGACAGGTGGATCACCTGAGGTCAGGAGTTTCAGACCAGCCTGGCCAACATGGCAAAACCCCATCTCTACTAAAAATACAAAAAATTAGCTGGGCGTGGTGGTGGGTATCTGTAATCCCAGCTACTTGGGAGGCTGAGGCAGGAGAATTGCTTGCACCCAGGAGGTGGAGGCTGCAGTGAGCTGAGATCATGTCATTGACCTCTGAACTGGGCAACAAGAGTGAAACTCCATCTCAAAAAAAAAAAAAAGAGAAAAAAGAAAAGAATGTGAGAGTGGTTAGTTAATAACATGGTTAACATAGTTGAATCTGACTGTTTTTTGCTTTCAAAACATGTATTATTCCACTAAGTGGTATCAGTTCCTTTTGCATTACAGCAGTCACTGGAATAAGTTAAATATTGTTATTTTTGTTATTTCTTGTCCAAAAAATACACACTGTACACTTTCTCTTCTAATACTGTCCTAAACAACTTTTCGCAGGATTCACTGGTTATTCTCCTGCCTGTTGCCCAAGGGCTGTAGAAGATACAGAGAAGTACCACCCAGATCCTGTTTCAAATAAGTATTTGCTGCTCAGATGTGAGGCGTGTGGCCAGGGATGGCCTCTGCTGTCAGCATCGGCACCTGTCCCTGGCAGCCACACCAAGAGGCTGAGCGAGCTGGGGATCTAGCGGTTTTCCCTTTGCAGGCCTTGGCTCCGACGGATAAGATACACTCACACCAACTTCTGCCTCAATTTCTGCCTCTGGAGAAGTCTGCCCATAACAGTCTCCTGCCACAGCCTCTGCAGCAGCCACATATAAGAGGTTAAACTCTACTAACATTTCCAAAGCAATCCTTTTAGAGAAGTCTTATCTTTCCCAAATACTTTTCTGTCACCAATGCCCAATTTCTTCCAAAACTACTTCTTATACAATTACGTGTCCACACTATTCCTCCCATTAATATTAAAATATATTTGCTTGTAGCAACATGGTCCCTCCTAACTCAAAATATTTCCTCTGAGGTGATACTTAGGGTTAGATACTCCCATATGAATAAAAACCTCGTTTCTAAAAATAACTATTTATGACATATATTTCCCAAGAACAGGATTATTAATAATCATAAGTGATTTAGATTTGTGTACAGATCTAAAATTTTCAAAGTATGTTCACAGAAATTAACTTATTTGATCCTACCACCACCTCAGGAATTAACCAAATTTAGGAAATTAAAGTCACAGTGATTGATTTGCCCCAAGTCAGACAACGAAATCGGTGGTGGGTTCAGGAGGAAACGCTGTTCTTATGACCTCCATCCTGGAGTCACCTGCTTTCTGTGTTACAACCTGCACACCTACAGACCTTCTGCAAAGTAGAATGCGCTCCCTGGGGGATTGGGGTATATGATCCTAAACTCCAGGGCTTCAGAATCTGTAACTTGGATGTTGCCATTTGAAGCTGAAATGGAAAGGGAGGGCTGTGCTAACTTGGCTCCCCGCTTTGGTGCCACCACACTGGAAAAAAAACATGGTTCCAAGTGCTTACTGCATGGACTCACTTCATCCTTACAATAACTGCAAGAACAAGAAGATGCTCTTATTATCTAGAAGGACAGAGGCAAAAGATGGCAGAGCCAGGTTCTGTACACACAGTCTGGCTTCAAAGGCAGGGCTCTGAACCACTGTGCTTCATGTGTATCTTGGGAATTGGAAAGACGGTTGGAGGCAAACGCAAAAGACATCCAAATCTTAGCAGTGAGTAAAGAATGAAAATGAAAGGGAAGGCAGAAGCAGAAATTTCTTTAGCTGTTGGGGATAAATCACACGATAGGAATTTAAGAATTCAGGGGATGATTTAAGATCACCTACATAGTCACACATGTCTATAAATAACTCTTGGATTAATGGTCTATGTATACTTCCATATTTCTAAGAATAATGCATATCAGAAGAGCCTTCACCAGAAGAGGCCATTTGAAAGAGATGGGTTTTAAGCAAACTGGGAAGGTGATGTGGAGTGACGATTAGTTACCATTAGCAAAAGAGTCAGTGCTGCAATGATGTAGGACTGCAGCTTGCTGGGGACAGAAAGTCAATCCGTCTTGCTTTGTTAGAACAAGAAATGAAAGTCAGTCTGTGTATTTAAGAACAGCAATACCAACTCCTCACCTACATGGTAGACAGCTTGCTTTTCCAATTGCAGTTTAAGAACAAAGGGAAGGAGAATTCACTTTGTCACAGAATTTTCACTAATGAATATAGACACCAATGCAGGAATATGTGTTATATTTGTGTGTAACCCTAATCACTATTACCTATGCTACCTCTCACTGTACAGCCATTGTACAGTGGCTGTGGCACTGTACAATGGGTATAAATAACATTCGAAATGTTAAGATCAACATAAATGCAAAATATCGAACAAATGGTAAGAACAACTTGTTAGCAATAGTTGGACCATCTCCAGCCTTGTGGAATATATACTGATGTCACATTATCCTGACGTACACATGTGTCTGCACTGAGCGCACAAGAAAACAGTCCTGTGCAGTCTGGAACACCACAAAGTCACTTTTGTTCCGGCTCAGAGAAGGAATCTAATGTGGAGACCTGCAATGATAGCAACAGGTGTTCAAGTTTGACTTTGTGGTCACGGTCTGGTCATTTCCAGGGTAATATGCAAGGAGGAGGTACTTCAGCAGAAACGGAAGCTACGTGGGATGGCTTGGGGTTAGGCAGGTAATGTACGTATCTAGCCGGTTGGGTGTAAAGGAAAAGGGAGTGGGAAAACTGGTGCGTGCTCTGCTCAAACACATAGCAAATGATTCTATGTATTTCTTCAAAGTTCTGTCTTGGCCAAGTATTATAAAAGAATCTTGGGGAAAACTTAGCCTAAAGAAATAAAGTTTGGGTCCCTGTTCTATCACGATACACTGAAAATGAACAAGAGGTGTTCACACCTTCTGCCTTGCTTGAACTAGCCCGGTTCCATCACACCTTCACCTGCTAGAGAGTGTCCCCGTCGACGGCTTTCCCTGCCATCGACAGAAATGCATCAGGCTTGATCAGAAACGCGAGGTTTTATCTCAGCTTGAAGCACCTGGAATAGTTTCTTGAGCCACAGATAAACTCAGTAAATATCTGTCGACTGAACAGACTAATCTCCTTTTACCTTATCTTTGATGGTAGAAGAGGTATTAAATATCTCAAATGCCTGCATGAGACTGCGTTGCCTGTGATACTGATGTAATAGAATGCTGGTATATCTGTGTAGCCCAGTACCTCTCAGTGTTGTGAAAATCCACATCGAGATCTAGAAACTCTTGAAATTCCACTTCCGGTGCACAGAAGATACAGCACATGAGGTCATGTTTCCTGTGACGCAGAATGTGTCAAATTCACAAGGAACAGAATGAACACACCATGGCCCTTGCTTTGATAAATAAATTTGCACTCCGGGTTTCTGAAACTATTGCTTATTTTGTCACAAATAGCTCTACAGGCTTTGAAAGCTACAAAGGACAACTTTGCAAATACTTAATTCTAAATGTCATGAGAAAATATAGCTACATAAAGGATGTTTATAGAGGGCAAGGTAGATCATATTAGTGCTAATCACTAAAAAGTGTCCCAGCAGTTTAAAATTTCTATCTGAAGATATGAACTGGCACAAACATTATTTGCAATGAAAAGTAACTTCTTCCCCTCACCTAGTTTATAAAAAATTGCTAATTTTAAGGATAAAATTGCCATTAGAAATAAATGCACAAGTAATGCAATAGTTTTCTTTAAAAAAAAAGTTATTTAAACACTGTGGGTATTTCTTTCAGATGAAAATGGACCTTAAAAACAAAGCTTAACTGTTAACAAAGTTCTAGCAAGGGTCTCTTAGATGCTTCAGGAATGTAGCACCTTTTTTTTTTTTTTTTTTTGAGACAGAGTCTCGCTCTGTCATCTAGGCTGGCAGTGGCACAATCTCGGCTTACTGCAACCTCCACCTCCCGGGTTCAAGTGATTCTCCTAACTCAGCCTCCTGAGTAGCTGGGATTACCGGTGCACACCACCATGCCTGGATAATTTTTGTATTTTTAGTAGAGACGGGGGTTTGCCATGTTTGTCAGGCTGGTCTTGAACTCCTGACCTCTTGATCCACCTGCTTCGGCCTCCCAAAGTGCTGGGATTACAGGCATGAGCCACCTCACCTGGCCGCTCCATCTTTCTTAATATCCACCAACAGGCCAGGCATGGTGGCTCACACCTGTAATCCCAGCAATTTGGGAGGCCGAGGCCGGTGGATCACCTGAGGCCAGGAGTTCGAGACAAGCCTGGCCAACATGGCGAAACCCCGTCTCTACTAAAAATATAAACTTAGTGGGCATGGTGGCATATGCCTTTAATCCCAGCTACTCAGGAGGCTGAGGCAGGAGAATCGCTTGAACCCAGGAGGCGGAAGTTGCAGTGAGCCAAGATTGAGCCATTGCACCCCAGCCTGGGTGACAAGAGCGAAATTCCAAACTCTGTCTCAAAACAAAAACAAACAAACAAACAAACAAAAAACACCCACCAACAGAAAATGAAGTGCTTAAAATCCAGACAGTTACAACATGCAAGGTTGACCCTAACGGATACAAAATTGGTCCAGGATTTGCAATATTGCCCTGCTCTTCCCAGCGGGGGTTGCTGCGCACCTGCGGTGACAGTTAAATGAAAAGGTAAGGCATAAGAATTTCATGCACAAGCACCTGTGACATCTCTAGGAAGCTCTGCTGACGCAGCTGCTCACATCTGAAGCCCACAGGTTCACCACGGGAGAAATGAAGGTCGCTGACTGACATTAAAACTGACATGGTTCACATTTCAAAGTATCAGTGGGGATAAAATATTTCTTCTATGCTTTTGTAAGTAACTGACCCCAAATAATATGGCAGCATAATCTATATCCTGTGACTTGGACTTCAAAATTGGACATTTTCCCTTATTTCTAATACCTCCTTAAAAATCTCCACTGATTTCTGACTAATTCATTGTTTTATCTGAGTTAAATAATTAACTCAATTAGTCTATTAAATTCAGAAGGGATTTTTAAAAGGAGATTGTTTCATGTGAAAATAGTTTGCTTTCTGTTTGTTGCACTGCATGAAACAGATTTTCCTTTAAGTCAGCATTTATTTAAACCTCTTTGATGCAAAGTCTTGTGCTGGCCACTGTGGGGAGGACCAGTCACACTGGCATGTCAGTCAATTTGGCTCTTGCCCTGCAAGCAGCCTGCAATTTTGCAGAGCAGCAGACTTGGAGGCAGCTCTGTATTTTTCCACTCTTACTGGTTTTTAAAGACAGACACACAGGACAACAGCCAGTTCAACTTTTTCTTTTCTCTGAATCTCACTTTACTGCTACATTCTCCTTTTCACATGCAAATCCACCTTCCGGCCTCACCAGATAGCCTTGCTTTTTGCTGTACAGAGAAAGCCAGGACCATGCAGGTTGGAGGGTAAGGTGCAATGAAAGAATAGCAATGCAAGCCATGTAGACTTTGGTTTGTAGATTGGTTTAACCACTTCCTTGTGGTGTGATCAGATGTAATTTTTTTAATGTGATAGATTCAATTTCTTCATTTATAAGATGGAAGCCCTAATTATTTTAAATCAATGTAGCTAAAAAATTACAGGTCATTAAGCACTGCATCTGAATCTCAAAGGGAGCATGGTGATCACCTGTTATTGGAGGCTTTATGCAAAGATTCTTTCTGGAAGGGTTTACAGCAGCTCTCCCTCAAGACTGGATTAGATGAGGGTGTGTCACACTTTTCAGAAAAGAATCACTCCTGGCATAAGGAGACAGAATTTACTCCTACGGGGCCTGGGGCACAGTGTGAAGTAGCCTGCTTCAAGCTAGAAGATCTGTCTTTGAAGTTTTCTCTTTCATCTTAAAAAGTTGTAAGATTTTCCATTCGACTCTAGAACATACCCTTATTTATTATAATATAAACATATTTGGGTCTACTGGGAGAAATATATAGCTCTGTGTGCACAAACACTGGTGCTACAACACATAAAAATCTTCCAACAATTTCCATGACAGAAAGAAAACCACTTACTGTGAAAGGCTATGTTAAAGATTCCAGTTTAACTTTTTGTACGTATACCTGAGTTTCTCACCGTGCTCCTCAGAGTCTGATGACTGGATAAACTATCAGGTCCCATCTGATCCCTACATTTTAAGAAAATCTTAAGTTGATGGAAAGTAGCTATTGGTAATGTCAAAAATCAGACTGACGAAGAACTTACACAGTAATTCTAAGTCACAACAGAATGCCAACTATAGCCAGAATTAATATGTGAATTGACAAAAGAAGCTTAAGACACAACAAATGCATTCAAAGGGAATTGTAACTAAGATCTCCATTCCCTATCTCTCTTTGTTGAATGAATGAATGAATGCATACCAAAATCCAGTCAAACTATCTTTAAGTCATTCTCCCCCAGGAACACCTGGAGAAAGTACAAATGGACTTTGAGATAAATCTTTGCTAATCCCCAGGCCCAAGTAAATCTTTTAAGTCTGCAATCCATTGTGGCATTGCTTCAATAAGCCGAATGAATTTTATTTTAGGACAAATTTGAAGGCAATTATGAAACCATTTATATCAAACAACAATGACACCAAAAACGTAAGTCTTTATTGGAAGGGTTGACGGAAATAACATGGTAGAACAGATTTTTAGATTTAATGCCCAACAGGGACCTGGCTTTTCAAACATGTGTCTCGAAGGTTAATTTCCGACTAAGCAAATCTGGCTATTTTTTGGTCTGCTTCAGCTTTGGAAACTAAGGAATAACGATTAAAGGTGAGATAAAATACAGAGATTCACTAGGTGCCTTCTATCGATGAAAAGAGTCAAACTCTGTAAAATATTTAAAGAGATTTATTTTGAACCAAATATGAGTGACAATGGTCCATGACACAGCCCTCAGGAGGTCCTGAGAACACACCCAAGGTGGCTGGGGCACAGCTTGGTTTTATAAATGTTAAGGAGGCATGAGACATCAATCAAACACATTTAAGAAATACATTAGTTTGGTCCAGAAAGATGGGACAACTCAAAGCTGGGGGCTTCCTGGCTATAGGTAAATTTAAACACTTCCTGGTTGACATTTGGTTGAGTTTGTCTAAAGACCTGGGAGGGACAGAAAGGGAATGTTCAAGTTAAGACAAAAGACTGTGGAGACCAAGGTTCTTCTGAGGTCTTATAATGGCTACCCTTAGAGACAATAGATGACAAATGTCTCCTATTCAGATCCTTAAAAAGTGCTAGATTTTTAGTTAATCTCTTTAGGATTGGGAGGGCCTGGAAGAAAAATATCTAGCTATGTTATCTAGATAGAAAAATATCTAGCTAGCTATAAACAGATGCAAATTTTCCCCCACAAAGGACAGCTTTGTAGGGCCATTTCAAGATACAGCAAAGAAACATGTTTTGGGCTAAAATATTTTGTTTTTCTTCCTTGTCTCATAATGTTATCCCAAAGTCAGTTTGGAAAGTAGTCACAATAAATAGGGTTAAATAAAACCTATCTGATGAGAATATACGAATTGTAGGGCATGACTCCCCAGACTCCTTAGACAGAAATTTGGGTATGATAAAAAAAATCAGAGTTTAGTCCTCAATATCATGATAAGGATTTTTCTATTTTGTATGTTTTCAAATTTTACCCTTTAAAAAATTTAGAAAACTGGCACTGTAAAGGGAGATTGAAGGAGCAGAAATATGAATTTCGTTTGGGAGACACTGACAAAGGGTGAGCCCCAAGACACACATGCTGGCTAGGGAAAGAATTCCGGTATCCCTTTGGCTTACCTGTGCCATTTTTATATGACTTAGGCACCCAAAAAAGTCCTGAACCTTCTGTTGTAACTTCTATTGGAAAGACTAAACAAGGCAGCTATTTTGCCTTCAAGTGCTAGACTTACTGTGCTTAATCCAGTTCTTGCTTTTTGTTCAGCTTGTTATGCTTATATTCATAAACCTCAAACTATCAACTGACAACCCTGAAGGGTGAAGATCAAGTCACTACTGTTGGTAAGGAGAGGAGAAGACAAGGCTTGATGCCAGAAGGGAACCTGCGGCTTCACAAAAAACCTCAGGACATTCTGGTTCCCAGATAGTTCACTTTTTCCCTTAAGAAAGAGTAAAATATTTTGTTCGTTTGTTTGTTTGTTTTGAGACGGAGTCTCGCTTTGTTGCCCAGGCTGGAGCGCAGTGGCACGATCTTGGCTCACCACAACCTCTGTCTCCTGGATTCAAGCGATTCTCCTGCCTCAGCCTCCCAAGTAGGTGGGACTACAGGTACATGCCACCACTCCCAGCTAATTTTTGTATTTTTAGTAGAGATGGGGTTTCACTATGTTGGCCAGGCTGGTCTCGAACTCCTGACCTCGTGATCTGCCCACCTCAGCCTCCCAAGGTGCTGGGATTATAGGCGTGAGCCACCGCGCCCGGCCTAAGAAAGAGTAAAATATTTTATGTCAAATGTAAACTCAAAGGACACAAATCATGTACCTGAATTAAACTGTAAACCTAAAATCTGGCCATGAGTCACACATGTCTCTTATACATCGGCCTACATGTTACAACATATATGTGATTTGGTAGGCATCATCATTGCAGACTTCATCTTTGATTTCTGCATTTGTCAACAGACAAGACTAAATACAAGTATTTTTGCAACTGTCTCAATCAATTTATAAGCTACGAAGAATTCTTATTCCTCCCTCCTGCAGTCCTTAGAACCAGTCAGAGCCTTGGAGATGACCTACTTAAAATCCTGGATTTTACACAGAAACCAAAGGCCAAAGAAATTGTGGTATTCTGTTAAGGTCAAAAAGTTAGCTTTGTGGCATTAGAGCATTTGAATTATTATTAAAAAGGTAAATGAAAGAGTTATCAGTCTCTTACTATATAGAAGTATATTTGTAAAGCACAAAAACATAAAATTCTTACTTTCATTAGTACTGACAACCGAAATGAGTGACTGAGGCAGAAGCCTCCGTCATCAAGGTCTATTATTCCAGCTTGAGAGCATGCCTGGGAAAAACCCAAGTCACAGCTACCTCTGTGGCTGCTTTTTCCCTAAGAGGTTCTCAGGAGATTTAGCATTTATGCATTTTCCTTAAAAGGGGGAGGCAATGAGACATACTTGTGATGATTATATACTTGTGAGCCTTCAGATAGTGCCCAGTAAACCTACATTTTACATAAGATAAGGTGAACATTTAAAGAAAATCAGAATAGAGGAAACAGCTGTCTCAGGGAGGGTGAAGGACTGATTTATCTTATCTTGCCTTTATTCTGTACCTGGGAAGATATAAGCCAGTGATGGACATTATCAGTGTGGGGCCTTTTTTCTCTTTTGAGACACAGTTTCACTCTGTCACCCAGGCTGGAGTGCAGTGGTGTGATCACGCCTCAGTGCAACTTCCGCCTCCCGGGTTCAAACGATTATCCTGCCTCAGCCTCCCAAGTAGCTGGGATTACAGGCGCGCACCACCATGCCTGGCTAATTTTTTTTTTTTCTTTGTATTATTAGTAGAGATGGGATTTCCACATGTTGGCCATGGCTGCTCTCAAACTCCTGGCCTCAAGTGATCTGCGCACCTCAGCCTCCCAAAGTGCTGGGATTACAGGCGTGACTCACCACGCCCAGCCTCAGTGTAGAGTCTTTTCGAAGGCCTGGTTTCTGTTTAGCCCTTAGGGAAGGAAGCCTAGAGGTGGTTAGTGAGGGTGGGGACATAACAGGCCTGTCTGACCTCCCACCCCATCATGGCTGGAACTCAGCTTCCAAGGTGTCTCCACGGTCCCCTTGACAAGGAGGGATTCTGTTCAGTCAGTTGGAGGCTTACAATTTTATTTTTATTTCCCAGTATAAGGAGTACACAGAAACTATATTTACAGATAAATTAATACTATCCTCTGATTTTCATCTATTATGTGGTTAATTATGTCTAATTTGATTAATGATGTATGATTAATACATATATATACACATAAGTAAAACAATTATAAGAATAAAAAATAGATTTAAAACACCCTTTTATTTTTAAGTCTGTAATTATGAATTTGATTTATCTCCAGGAAAATATAATATTTTAAAATAAAGACCAAAGCAACATATTTAAACATAAATTCAAAAGACAGTAAACTGTATATTTATAAAGGACACCGTGATACTATGAATAGTGAATGAGAAAGCAATTGCTGAAACCAGATCTGTTTTGTAGACTTTTTGTATAGCTTTCGTACGGAGAAAGTTTCGCATTGTTCTCTCACAATAAAAAATGCAAATAAGCGAGTGAGAAATTCTTGAATTCATAAATAACAAAACAATAATAATAAAAAATCTCCTTTATCAAATAGGCAAAGACAAAAATTATGAGCATATGCAATGCTGAAAGAGAGGCAGGAGGGAGCCCTCTCAAACATGGGAAGCCAGATCAGAACTAGAGCAGTGTTTCTGGAAAGGAAGGTGACAATATGGATCAAGAACCTCAAAAATGTCCATTACCGTGGACCTGCAATCACTGTTATGACCGTATTCTTAGAGCCAAGGCATGCAGTCAATGATGTCTGTAAAATAATATGGTTTTCAGTCTTATTTGTTTTTTTTTTTTTTTTAACTGTAAGTAAATGCTCAAAAGTGGGGAAATGGTTAAATAGAACTGAGATAGCCAAGGTACCCAAGGGGGTACCCGGAGAAAGTGACCAGCCTGCGCACTGGGAGAAAGGGATGGAGCCTTGGGAAGTTCATGCTGTTTGCGGCAGGGAGGAGCCTGGCCTCTCCTGATCCAGGTAGTGCCTGGGATTTCAGCTGGTGAGGTGGGAAAACCTGCCTGGTTTCTGTTTAGCCCTTAGGAAAGGAAGCCTAGAGGTGGTTAGTGAGGGCGCTGGCATAACAGGCCTGTCTGACCTCCCACCCCACCATGGCTGGAACTCAGCTTCCAAGGTGTCTCCACGGTCCCCCTGACCAGGAGGGAGTCTGTTCAGTCAGTTGGAGGCTTAATATTTTACTTTTATTTCCCAGTATGATAAGGAGTTCACAGAAACTATATTTACAGATGAATTAATACTATACTCTGATTTTCATCTATTATTTTAATCCATATTCATTTTGCCTTATAGATTTTCATCTATATTCATCCTGCTTTGCTGAGAGTCCCTGTTACCCTTTTTCTTTTCCTTTTTGCCCAATAAATTCCATTTCTCTCACCCTTCAAAGAGTCTGCGGGCCTAATTTTTCATGGTTGTGTGACAAGGACCCGGTTTTTAGCTGAACTAAGGAGAAAGTCCTACAACAGCATATCCCCAAATAACGGAATTTTAGGTACCTATTTTTAAAAAACTGTGTTCATGGCAGAGAAAATTTATTATTATTTTCATTTTTTATTTTTTTGAGACAGGGTCTCACTTTGTCACCCAGGCTGGAGTGCAGTGGCACAAACAGCTCAATGCAGCCTTGACTTCCCAGGCTCAAGCCGTTCTCCTGCCTCAGCCTCCCACGTAGTTGGGACTACAGGTGCATGCCATCACGCCTGGCTAATTTTTATATTTTTTGTAGGGACAGGGTCTTGCCATGTTGCCCAGGCTGGTCTTGAACTCCTGAGCTCAAGCAATCTGCCTGCCTGGCCTCCCAAAGTTCTGGGATTACAGGCATGAGCTGCCACGTGCATGCCTGGCACAGAGAAAATTTATCATAATGTCATGCTAAATGGAAAAAGCACGATACGTAACTATATATATACACACACACACACACACACACACACACACAATATAATTATACAGCACATGCACTGCAAATAGGCATAATCAAGATATTGCAAAAAAATTAACCAGAAATTTTACTAAGCATGAGGGTAAAAATAACTTCTAACACTTTTTTTTTTTTTCTTGAGACGGAGTTTCACTGTTGTCACCCCGGCTGGAGCGCAGTGGTGCAATCTTGGCTCACTGCAACCTCCACCTCCCGGATTCGAGTGATTCTTTTGCCTCAGCCTCCCGAGTAGCTGGGACTACAGGCATGCGCCACTACGCCTGGCTAATGTTTCTATTTTTAGTAGAAACAGGGTTTCACCATGTTGGCCAGGCTGGTCTCGAACTTCTGACCTCAGGTGATCCACCTGCCTCGGCCTCCCAAAGTGCTGGGATTACAGGCGTGAGCCACCGTGCCTGGCCACTTCTAATGCTTTTTATAGTTTATCGTGAATGATTTCTAAATTTAAAAAGAAAGCATTATCAGGAAAAACCCCACAATGATCACCAAACTGCACGGAGTGTCCGTGCAGGTGCTCATAATGCCCTTACACATGGATCCCTCGAAGTCAGAAGAAAGAGTTCTTCTCTCTTTCTTACATATGGGGCACTTGGCTGCCTTACACGAGAAGGGACCTTATTCAATCAAGTGGTTGGTTATATACACACACCCTTAAGATGCATCTGGATATAGTCGTTTCTATTTATAAATTCTCCCAAAAGTAATCATGTGAACAAAATTGATGTGACAATATTATTTTTCCAGCAATTATCACCCTGTGTATCTGGGAAGTGGCTCATTCTCTTCGAAAGATGTTGCCAGTTATTAATACGAAAGTGACAGCATAACAGCAGGAAACAGGGAGGGCAACGCTCTTAGTAAGATAATACCATCATCACCACATATTTTAATGTCATGTTTACCAACCTTAATGGAAAGTTTAAAATACTGGCTGATGAGCTGTTTTCTGACTTAAAGAAGAGTATTTTGAATTTTTCCTTTGAAAAACTGAACAGTGACTTAAATTACCTACTGCTATCAGTGCAGTCAAGCCCTCGCTTTTAGCACTTTTCAATCCCTTTCCTGAAACACCAGAATCCCCACCTTAGCTGTTTTTCTTGCATGTTGAAAGCGTTAGCCATACACAGTCATTCACCTTGCCAAGAGAGGCTGAAGCGCTGCATTTTAAAGGCAATATTGTGGTGCTTCCTGCCACAGCAGTGACTAAACATGCAGCAAAGAGAAAATCACGTCTCATTTTTATTCCTTCTTGGAAACAGGTTTGTTCAACAGATGCTGTTAAGGTTTTTGGGCTTCTATTAATCAACATTTTAATTTTAATTTATTAGAGAATATAAATAGCCTGATAGGAGTGTGAATATTTGCTTATCATGAAATCACAGAGTTTAAAGCAACTTTAAAAGACCATCTCATATAGTTCCAAAAGCCAAAGAGGGACAACACTTAAAATGATCAGGGTATACGACTATTTTTGCTTAAAAGTCTGAAACAATAGATTCTTTGACTTTATTCATTAATTCATTTTGGCATTTCATTAAAAAGTTCTTTCTGGGCTGGGTGCGGCGGCTCACGCCTGTAATCCCAGCACTTGGCGGGGCTAAGGCGGGCGGATCACCTGAGGTCAGGAGTTCGAGACCAGCCTGACCAACATGAAGAAACCCCCATCTCTACTAAAAATACAAAATTAGCCTGGCGTGGTGGCGCATGCCTGTAATCCCAGCTACTCGGGAGGCTGAGGCAGGAGAATCCCTTGAACCCGGGAGGCGGAGGTTGCAGTGAGCCGAGATCCCGCCATTGCACTCCAGCCTGAGCAACAAGAGCGAAACTCCTTCTCAAAAAAAAAAAAAAAAGGTCTTCCTGATATGAGGGCTAAGTTCTCACTATTGCAATTTGAGCTTCTTAGCCAACTTCAAAGAACATGTAACGAAGCTAATTTCTTTTCTCTGTCCATTCGGAAAGTGTAGAGTAAGGAATTGTACTCTGAATTGCCTACTCTGCAGAGCAAACAGACTCAGTTTCTTCCACTTTGTCCTTGGCTCCTACACCGCAATTCGTATTGAGTTGTTTTCCCTTTTTTTACTAACAGGCCATCTCCACATTTGCTTGCTTTTCTTGTGTTCACTGGGATTAGAAATAACAAGGTCCCAAACTAGCTACAAGCTTTCATTTTGAGTGTATGAATGTGTGCGAAGCCTCAGCATAAATATAGGCAAATATGGAGAACTGAAATGTATGGAAAAGACATTTTAAAAATAAAATGTATGGGCTACATGTTGTGGTGTTCATAAATTGTTTTTCCATTCCTGGCCGGGTGCAGTGGCTCATGCCTGTAATCCCAGCACTTTGGGAGGCTGAGGTGGGCAGATCACCTGAGGTCAGGAGTTCAAGACCAGCCTGGCCAACATGGGGAAACCCTGTCTCTACTATAAATACAAAAAATTAGCTGGGTGTGGTGGCACATGCCTAATGTTAACATTTTTAATGTTAGCACCATATTTTAATTTTATTTTGGAACTTAATGGATGAGTTTACATTTTATACTCAAATATGTGAGCTTATATTTTAATATCAACTAAGATTACATACACTATTTTAGATATGCCATCTCCCATCTTAGGACCCTATTTACCTACTTAAACTAAGTCACTGGCATTTTAAATTGTTTCCTCACATTAAAATATACCCAAATTGGGCAGACGCATCAAAATAAAGCAGACACTCCCCAGGAAAGAGAGTTCACTGAGGAAGGCTCATGTGGCAGAACAATACTGGGAAAGTAAGGAGGGGGGAGTGATGCTATTTTTAGATCCTTACCTGACGTCCGTGGAGGGAAGTGACACTATTTTTAGATCCTTACCTGACGTCTGTGCACGTAATGCAAGTGATGTTCCGACTATTTGTTGCGATCAGGTGCAAAGCTACTGATGTTTCCTTGTCAGAGGTGGGGTGTGCTCCACATTTAAAGAAAAATTCCTGAAAGAAAGATAAATATGATCACACACATGGATCCCGGCTGCTCATTTTTCCTCTAAATGTTTCGACAGTAAACCATCTCTTTGGACAAGAGAAGAAATCTGTTACGAGGTGTGAGATGGAAATAAATCAGCATCAAACCTTTCCCAGGAACGGATGACCTTGTGCCAAAGTGGTCAACAATTCTGTTTTAGAAGGGCCCTGAGTCTCTGCTATTCTTTTGCTCTTTAAGCGAGGGAGCTGGAGAAATACGCTGTGACCTTCTTTAAGCCATGCCCCTCGACGATAATAAGTGAGTCTAGAAGAATCACACGACGTGGAGGTGGGAGGAAGCCTCTCACTAATGAGGAAAGGGAGACGTGAAGCCATGAAATGAGGTGCCCACGGGTCAAACAGTAAGAGGTGAAGCCAAGAAGTAACTCAAGCTCCCCGTAGGGAAATCCAGTGCTTTTTCTCCAGTATCACTACGTGGTTAGTCATTTAGCGGAGTCAGGAATTGAGAGAGCCCTACTGTAAATAGCCACACAAGTACACATGGACCCCTGGTAGACACAGAAGTGCAGCAGAGGCCGGGCGCGTTGGCTCGCGCCTGTAATCCCAGCACTTCGAGAGGTTGAGGCAGGCGGATCACCTGAGATCAGGAGTTCGAGACCAGCCTGGCCAACGTGGTGAAACCCCATCTCTACTAAAAATACAAAAATTAGCCGGGCATGGCGGCACATGACTGTAATCCTAGCTACTCGAGAGGCTGAGGCAGGAAATCGCTTGAGCCCGGCTGAGGCAGGAGAATCACTTGAGGTTGCAATGAGCCGAGATCACCCCACTAAATTCCAGCCGAGAGTGCAGCAGAGCATGGCTCTCCCAGCTCCATCTGGAGTCTGCCCCTTTTCTGCCTGGCATCAACACCCCAGCATTCCTGCGAAGACTCTGCCGCCCACCCTCTGTGCCAGGCAACTGGAATGCTCCAATCCAGTATCTTGCTGCTTCTTAGTTCCTTTCCCCAGCCAGGTCCTGCCACATACTCCCTCATTTTAGCTTTTCACATAAGGTCACGTTCTTTTGATTGATAATATTCTCCCTCCTCAACCACGTTTTTTCTTCACTTTTTTCTGTTCTAACTTCTGTATTTGTTCTCACTCTCCTTATGTTCACTCACACACCAAGGCGTTTGGCCAGCAATTGCTCTGCTTCTTGTCCCGCAGTCTGTATGCCTTCCATGATACTAACATCTGTGAAGCTAAATTTTTTGCTACTGAAAAAAAAAATACATATATTTTACTGGATGACAGAATAACACCTGCATACCACACTTACTCCTAATTCCACTTGTGTTTAACTACCTGAAATGTGGGAAGGATTTTCCCTTAAAACACTTGATCTGGTATTGACAAACTTTGATGTAAAGTGCCAGATATTAAGTATTAAGTGCTTTTGGTTTTGTAGGGTATATGGTCTTTGTCACACTTCTCAACTTGGCCTTGTAGCTAAAAACAGCCATAAGCAGTATGCAAATGAATGGGTGTGGCTGTGTCCTAACAAAACCTTATTTACAAAATATGTGGCAAGTTGGATTTTTCCCTGCAGGCCACGATGAGACATTTGTAGAATGCTTTATTCATATTTGTATTCTAACAGTGACTGACATTAGGATAGGCATGACATATACTTCTTTTTTTTTTTTTTTTTTTTTTTTTTTGAGACGGAGTCTCTGCCGTCCAGGCTGGAGTGCAGTGGCGCGATCTCAGCTCACTGCAAACTCTGCCTCCTGGGCTCACGCCACTCTCCTGCCTCAGCCTCCCGAGTAGCTGGGACTACAGGTGCCCGCCACCACACCTGGCTAATTTTTTGTATTAGTAGAGACGGGGTTTCAACATTTTAGTCAGGATGGTCTTGATCTCCTGACCTCGTGATCTGCCTGCCTTGGCCTCCCAAAGTGCTGGGATTACAGGTGTGAGCCTGTAATATGCCCAGCCTGACATATACTTCTTAAATGAAAAACAATAGATTAATCAACGCTATTTAATCAATGTTATTTATTATTTATTTAATAAATGCTATATGTTATCCCCTTATACGTTTGACAGCAACATTTAATTTCTTCTTTTCCTATTTATAATTTACTAACCTCATCCTCCTCTGACATGTGATACCATGAGCAACACCCCTTGGTCTGAAGCTGTAGTGTGCATCAGAATCACTTGGGTGGGAGAGGGCACGGGCTTGTTAAACCAGAGATCGCTGAACCCACCCTGGGATTTTTTGTAATTTCTGGGATGGCATCAAGATTCGCATTTCTAACAACTTGCCAGGTGATGTTGTTCCTACCGCTCAGGGGCCCACACTTGGGAAACCTGAGCTCCACCAATGTCAGAGGCAAAGTGAGTAAACTCTAGTTACTCTCTCGCAAGACCGCTGCTGTAGCAGGTCGCTTACCGTGTCTGAAAATAATGCTACATCTTACATAAAATATGTGACTCTCAAAAATCTGCAGTGTGCCATTTTACTTTTTTTTTGAGACAGAGTCTCTATCGCCTAGGCTGGAATGCATTAGCGCGGTCTTGGCTCACTGCAACCTCCGCCTCCCAGGTTCAAGTGATTCTCCCTCCTTGGCTTCCCGAGTAGCTGGGATTACAGGCACCCGCCATCATGCCAGGCTAATTTTTGTATTTTTGTAGAGATGGGGTTTCACCGTGTTGGCCAGGCTAGTCTTGAACTCCTGACCTCAAGTGATCCACCTGCCTCGGCCTCCCAAAGTGCTGGGATTACAGGTGTGAGCCACTGCGCCTGGCTGAGTGTGCCATTTTGAAGAGAAGTATCCCAAAGCCAGGGATTTGGAACCCAGGCTATTCTTCACTACAAGTCTCACCAATCCCAGGTGGTATAATTTAGTTAACTAAACCTATCCTATCTGGGGCAGTGGAATATCAGCCGGTCCTCACACCTGCAGTCCTCAGCCCATGGAGGCGTGTGTGTGGAGTCTTGCTGGAGTGGACAGGATGTCCAGTGTGTGTGATGGGCCCAGGCTCAGGCATGCCTGTGGAGTCCTGCCCATGAGTCCAGGACCTTCCCCACAGCAGCATGGAAATCATGCTGATGTTTTTGTTTGGTTATGTTTTGTTTTCCTGAACATAGGATCCCATTCCTTTTACTCAATCTTTTGAAATGTGACAAATCCTTCAAAGGCCAGCTCAAGGGTATTGAGAAAGAGATTTAAAACAATGTCTGAACACCAAAACGAAAAGTCTGAAGGACATGACTGACCCTTATGAAATACACTGAGCTAGCTACGACTGGTTTTTGCAGACATGAAAAAAATCCTCATTCAAAACATAAAGTAATTCCTCCAAAACAGCTGAGTTGGCAGGACTATTGAAAAAGTATTTCATATACAGATAAATAGATAGAAAGCACTTACGTTTTTTCTTAGCTTACAGAAAGCTGCAGTGGACATTCAGCTAACAAATCACAAATTGTTCTAACACCAGATAAAATTCAGCCAGATAAAAGCCTTTTTATTGGGGGTAGGTGTTTATAGATAATGGTATAAGAAATTACAGATAGTTGAAAAATTCTAGTAACACATATAGTGTTGATAAAACTAAAACTCACATTGCCAACCCTATTTTAAATATGTATGCCTCAACAGTAAATTTCAGTGCTTTCTCCACCAATTTTTATGAAAGAATGTTTTTGTTGTAGTACTAGAATAACTGGCAAGAACTGTGAAGAATGTGAGATTTTACCCAGCTTGCAAGTTAGCAAGTTAGTTTGCTGCAGTATCATAAAAGCTGACAGAAGACAAGAGACTCCTGGATCAGAGACAAAGGACTGCAGAACTCAGAGCACAGGGAGAAAGAAGCATGAGCATCATATTACACCAGTTCCCCTCCACACGTTTCTCTCAGGGTTGAAGCAGATAGGCTAAGCCAGATTCTACAGGTGCAGTGGTTTTGCATCACAGCTGAGAACTCTGAGCTTAGGAAACTCAAGTCTTCTTTAAGTAGTTCTAAGCAAGTCATCTTTTCATCCTGAAGGGAAACATTGTCTTTATTATACTGCATAATAAGCAAATCTGCCTTTTGTTCTGGAGAGAAACATTATCCTCTCTACTTTCTGTTTTTTTGTTTTGTTTTGTTTTGTTTTTTAAGACAGAGTCTTTTCTGTCGCCCAGGCTGGAGCGCAGTGGCACGATCTTGGCTCACTGCAAGCTCCACCTCCCGGGTTCACGCCATTCTCCTGCCTCAGCCTCCCAAGTAGCTGGGACCACAAGGCGCCCGCCACCACGCCCGGCTAATTTTTTGTATTTTTAGTAGAGACGGGGTTTCACCATGTTAGCCAGGATGGTCTCGATCTCCTGACCTCGTGATCTGCCCACCTTGGCCTCCCACACACTTTGGGATTGTACAGGCGTGAGCCACCACGCCCGGCCCTATCTTCTCTACTTTCAAGGTCATTTGCTCTAAAACTTCCTTGAAAAGATGGGTCAGAACAAGTTGGTGCCTCCCTCAGAGATGAGGGGACAAATGACAGACCCATGGAGAATTGCTTCTCAATAATAACACCTTTTCTTGCAGGCTAATTCGCAGTTATTTTATTTTATTTTATTTTTTTGAGATGGGAGTTTTGCTCTTTCTGCCCAAGTTGGAGTGCAATGGTGCGATCTTGGCTCACTGCAACCTCTGCCTCCCAGGTTCAAGTAATTCTCCTGCCTCAGCCTCCCGAGTAGCTGGGATTACAGGCATGTGCCACCATGCCCAACCAATTTTTTGTATTTTTAGTAGAGATGGGGTTTCACCATGTTAGTCAGCTGGTGTCAAACTCCAGACCTCAGGTGATCCACCCGCCTCGGCCTCCCAAAGTGCTGGGATTACAGGTGTGAGCCACTGTGCCCGGCCGATCTGGTCATTTCTGCTCCTGTACAATCAGTGGGCTGGATTGTTGAAGTCTTTTCTGACATTTCCAATCTGTATTCAAAACCAGCAGACAATAAAGGAACACACAATAGAAGTGAGAAGGGCCTTTTTCCAAAATTCCACCTTGGGTGTCTGAGATGGCTTGCTCACACATGGGTGTCATCTCACAGACAGTGGCATGATTCTTTGGGATTAACTGCCTCTGAATTCTGTTTTGTTTCTCTTAATTACTCAGTTTAAAAAATTAAAAAAGTCAAAGACAGGAAAGCTTTCTAGCTGGAGTCCAAGAAGGCTGGTCAGAGGGCTGGCACCACTGCACCACTGTGAGGTCACTGGGGCATGGCAGGGCCCAAGCCAAGTGGCCAAGAAACATCTCCAGCTGTGCTGAGCGACAGTGGTTATGACTGAGGCAAGGCTGCTTAAGGTGGCATTGTTTGAGTTCTAGCGTGTGCAGGGGTTGGCCGGGGAAGTTGCTTCTTGGTCACTAGGGAAGCAGAGTATTCTGGGGGAGCAGCCGGGCAGTGTCCTCTTCATCAGGAAGCCCAGCTGTCAATTCTAGTGTGGCTGGAACAGAATCCTTTACGGTGGGTAAACTGAGTCTCAGAGCGGCCCACCCCACCTCTTACAAATGGTAGTTCACAGATAAATCAGCTACAAAAAGATTCCCCCACCTAACCAGGAGCTGTAATTCCCAGGGGCTTACTCACATCATTTGTATACCAATAGTCACTTCCGGGAAACCTTAATTAGCGAGAGAGCTAAAATCTATAACAGCAAATGGCCAGTTGTTTTTTTTTTTTTTTTTCAAATGATAGCCTAAATGATTTTATACTTGAAAAAAATAAGGCTTTAGAAAATGTGCTTGGCTTTATATTGTGACACTGTTAAATGCCATAAGCGCTTTCAACTTTATTTATTTTTTTGAGACACGGTCTCCCCCTGTAACCCAGGCTGGAATGCAGTGGCACGATCTTGGCTTACTGCAACCTACGCCTCCCAGGTTCAAGCAAATCTCATGTCTCAGCCTCCTGAATAGCTGGGATCATAGGTGTGTGCCACCATGCCTGGCTAATTTTTTGTATTTTTAGTAGAGATGAGGTTTTACCATGTTGGCCAGGCTGGTCTCGAATTCCTGACCTCAAGTGATCCACCCACCTCAGCCTTTCAAAGTGCTGGGAAAACAGGCAAGAGCCACTGCACCCAGACCGTTTTCCACTTCATTAGTATTAAATGGAAAACCCAACAAAGTTGTATGCCTCAAGTTCTTAGAAAGGCTACTCATGCTTTTACCATTTCTCTGGACAAGGCTCTGATCCCTTCCTTCCATTCTTCTCTTTCATCATAACTCACTTGCCCTCTCCTCCTCACTGTCGAAGCCTGACCCTCCAAATCACATCAGACCCATACAAATCAAAGGGGGACCAGGGGAGAAGAGCAGGAAGATGTCAACTGGACTGTGGTATTCCTGGAAGCCACTCCTGCTCACTTATGTCCCTTCACCCATGACTCATAAGCAGTGCCACTCACAAAGAGGAAAACTAGAGCAACAAGAATGGAATAAATAGCCCAGCAAAATCTGAAAATTAGATTGACACCAAGAATGCAACTGTATAAACACATTTATGATCAGAAGCTAATTAGCCAAACCCAAATACAATTTGATAGATTTCAAATTACTATAAAGACGGATGACAACTGGCTTGAAAGCCCTGTTTATCACAGTCCTAATATGGTCAAATCTGAAAAATTCATTAGCAGTAAGACCTGACTTATTTACCCATGATCCTTCTAATAGCTTTTATTGAACATCCTAAATTTTATGTTTATAGATATTGTTTAACAATTATGTTTTCCAAACGAAATATTGTATCTATCTTCGTAAAGAGTTAAATTCCATTCTTGTCTCCAAATCCTTCTTAGTTAATATTCCCCAAAAGAAAAAAAACTATCCTTCCCTTGATAAAGTAATGGGGACACACACTTTTCACTAACAAGGTTGCAAAGGGTATAGGGTTTGTACTTAACACGTAACTGCATAGCTATTTGCATGGCTCAGGGTATAGTTAGGAAAACAGGGCCCACACCAGGTAGTTCAACTGACGGAATTGAATGAGATTAGTTATAGAGGAGTGGAAGCACAGAAGAACTAAACAGAGAAAGGAAGCCACTTGAGATTAGCGTCATTATTGCACAGCTGCCATCTGGGGCTAGAGGACAATGGGAGAAGGTGTTGGAGTCACCACAGCTCTGCAGCTGGGCTATCTGGTTGGGAGTCTGACAATGAATGGGATGAAGCCACTGCCAGAGATGTCCCCTAGAGAGAGAGGGAGAAACGCCCCTGGCTTCTGCCTTCTCTTGGCCCTCCCATCTCCAGAAACAGCCCCAACTTACAGAGCAGAGAGGGGGAAAAGGTGGCTTGGGTCTGAAAGCCACCAGCAGATGACTGCTGCACCGCCACGAGGTGGACCCTGTGTGAGATCAAAATTCTCCAAGTGTCACCCTTTGTTAGTGGCGACACATTCTAATCAGCCTCCACTAAAAACAAAAATATACATTCAGATATTGTTGTGAAATATGTATTGAAGATACAGAAATACTCACACAAATATACATTGTGTATTGAGATTAAACTCAACTATACCCGTCAAAAGACTATCCATCCAAATTTTCCGATGATATTAACAGGATACAGGGCTGTGGTTACTGCTTATGAGATGAACTCGTAATAAGTATCTTACATCTGTATCAGAAAGATTCTCACAGTTACCAAGTTAAGACAGACAGCCTGTCACTTCAAATCAATCTAAATGCCTCTCACAAACCTAAAATCCTGTTTGTAGCTAACAGCAACAGATATTCCCCAGTTACTCTCTCCTCAGAAACTGTCCAGGCTAGAATAGTTCCTCGTTAGTGAGACACAGATTCTTTTCTAAGACACAACTACTAGTTTTAAGTCTTCCTATCCATGCAGAGGTTTCATTATTAATCTTAATAATAAAGTTTTAATTTTCTTTAAGTTAAAACATGTGAGCTGGGTAGGGTGGAACGCACCCGTTGTCCCGGCTATTTGGGAGGCTGAGGCAGGAGGATCGCTTGAGCCCAGGAATTTGAGACCAGCAAGGGCAACATAGCAAGACCCTGTCTTTAAAAACAAACAGAAACTCCACAAAAACAAACCAAAAAATGCCAGATAAAACATAACCACAACATTCTCTACCTAATACATAAAAAAAGCCTTTAAAATAGCCATGGCAAAGCCTGTTTATCTTGTGACTTCTTTATTGTGTCTTAGCCTTCATACTGAAGTGTTCGACTTACTGGGTATTACATAAACCCAGTAACTGAATTTATCAGTTCTGATACAAAGTAACTATGCAAACTGGAGGACTGTATAATAAATGAACACTTTGTTAAATTAACAATGCCAGTTTTACAATTAAGTTACACCAAGTCAAACAGATCAGACCTAAAAAGTTAATGAGTCTATCATCATGTTCAATTACAAGTTTGTTTTCTCTCAAGATGTTAATAAAGCCTCTAGATGATGTGCAAAGTTTATCAGGAGAAAGAAAATCAATATACTCCACACAAAGCAAAACCATGTCAAAACTTTGCTGAAAAGGAGGCTGTCAGTTTATGGTACATGTCTTCAAGAAGTCTAACTTAAAACAAAAGTTGGCTAATATAACAACCCACATCCGCCCCTTCTCTGCCTGATTGTAAGTTCTTCAACGTGCCTCGAAGTTTATTCCAGGTGTAATGCCACTCAGCCATAATTTGATGTTTATAACTTTAAGAGAAAAAGGGAGATTGTTAAAGAAGATGTTAAAAGTGATTCCTGAAAAGTAAAAGAAAAGGTTTGCAGTCATTACTGACCCTTATAAAATGCGTGAAAACTAGGAAAACTAATATTCTCTTTCCAGCTCAAGGTACTTTCTCCAACAAGCTCAGATGGCTGTACCTCCTTTTCCCTCCCCAGCCCAGGGGTGAACAGGCAGCTCTGGCCTCAGTGGTCAGAGTAAAACAGCCTCATACATGTGACCACAATGAGATACCTGTCTGAGAACCAAGCCAGTGCTCAGAAGGAAAAAGTGATGAGAGAAAGACAGTCTCCAAGAGAGAGATCACTTGTACCCTGGATCCAGCTATGCCTGATGTTTCCCCAGTTACTTATTAATTTTTATTTATTTATTTATTTTGAGATGGAATCTCATTCTGTTGCCCAGACTGGAGTGCAGAGGCGTGACCTTGGCTCACTGCAACCTCCGTCCCCTGGGTTCAAGCAATTCTCCTGCCTCAGCCTCCCGAGTAGCTGGGATTACAGGCATGTGCTACCATGCTGGGTTAAATTTTGTATTTTTAGTAGAGATGGGGTTTTGCCATGTTGGCCAGGATGTTCTCCAACTCCTGACCTCAGGTGATCCACCTGCCTCTCAAAGTGCTGGGACTACAGGTGTGAGCCACCCTAATCCCTGGCTGTTTTTTTCATTCTTTAATTTAGCAGTGCCCATAGGCACTTCCAAGACTGATTTCCATATTATCTGTCAGACTGCAAAACAAGGATTTTCCTTTATTATCTTTATTATCTTGGAGAAAGCTTTGACCTTAGGCGTTGTCCCCTAGATAATCTATCACTGGGGAATTTTTCAGAGCAAATGCTTCCACTATGTCTGTTGCTATTTCTTTACTTGTGCATATGATCTTGCTGTTAGCATCCATGAAGGGTCCCTGACTCCAAAGGCTCTAGAACTAAGGGACAGTTGGCGAAGTTCCACGCCGCACAGCCTCCCTGAGAGTGAGCAGGAGGACCCTGCTGGCCAGATGAGGCAGCCCTCCCTGACCTCTGACTCATTCCTGGGCAGGAATGGCCATCTCAGGGGAATCTGGATCGGGATTACACACAACACAGCAACCATGTTTTTTCTTTCCTTAGGTTTTGGACTAGTGGCTCTGGTGTGGTACCAGCTTCCCCTGAATTTCTCTCCCAATTCCAACAAACGTTTGGAGATTGTAACTTGTCTCACCTCAACATAATCGCAGTGACTTATGCGATGTCATCTGCTCAGTTTATAAATCGAGCATATCTCTTCCCTTTCAATTTTGTAGCCTAGCCCGACAATAAAAGAACATTTATTATTCTAGCTGTTCTTTCTCTCCTTTAGAAGCTAAAGGTTTCACATGCTCTCATAATATGTCAGCTTCAAGAACATAACGGCACCCAAAACATTTGCTAGTTGCATGTTTAGGCCAAGCTTTCCAGCTTTTGTGCTCAGATAAATAAGATGTTAAAATATCTGGTTGTTAACATGGAATATTTCATTTTGTAATCTCCCACCACCGAGTGTTCGATTCCATGATTTGACCTCCAGGAGAGGACATACAAACGAACATGTGTTAGCTGGTAATTATTTACGAGAAACTGAGGAGACAGGTCACAATTTTGAAAATTCATTATGACTCACCATCCCTAGATGAGTTACTATATTCCTAACATTTTCTAGGGAGTCTCTAGAAGACAGTATTATTTTACATTTATTTCTAAATGTGCAAAACACTTATTCTAATTAACAATGGCAAACAATGTAGACGAGCTATGTAATCATTTCACTGTCTGGGTTAATGATCTTCCAGGCCAAGCACACTGGCCGAGCAAGGCCTTGTAGACTTTCTAACCTCCTTGCCTCACTGCCTCCCACCTCACCTGCCCACCTCTCCCTTGGCCTGCCATGGAGACCCTTTGAGGAGGGGCTGGACTTCCCCCCTTCACTCTGGCCCCTTGCTTGTGGTTTGAGCTCAGCAGGATCTGTCTTCTTCCTCTGCTTTGTCCACTCATTTTGCCTTTCAAATCCCTAGATGTCTTTCAGGCCTCAGTGTATTTATCTTCAACCCTGGAGGCCTTCCTTGATCCTGTCCCTGTTTTAGCTAGTCCTCAATTATGTCCGGTGCCTAAGCTCTCCATAAGATACATCCACCAGTGTGTCATGTCAGTTTACCATTGCCATGGCAACATCCAGGAGTTACCAGCCCTTTCCATGGCAATGACCCAATGACCCAGAAGTTACTACTCTTTTCCTAGAAATCTCTGCATAAACTGCCCCTTAATCTGCATGTAATTACAAGTAGGTATATATATGACTGTAGAACTGCCCTGAGCTGCTACTCTCTGCCTACAGGGTAGCCCTGCTCTGCAGAAGCAGTCACAGAGCTGTAACACCACCGGAGCTATAACACTGCTGCTTCAATAAAGTGGTTTTCCTCTACTGTCAGCTTGTTCTTGAATTCTTTCCTAGGTGAAGCTAAAAACCCTCTTGAGCTAAGCCCCAATTTAGGTCTTGCCTCCCCAACATCACTATTCTTGGGAATTAAGTAATTCACTCTGTTCTCTCCCTGCTCTTTGGTTAGTCTGCAGTGTCCTTTTTTTTTTTTTTTTTTTAAGACTTTGATATTCCATCTTTTGAGTTACAATTGGGACAACTGAGAGGGGGGAAGAGCTGGAGTGGGGTGAGAACTAGAAGGGCTCAACAGCTGGAGGTGCAGTTCACTTAGTTTTTGTACTGGAAGGGTTCATCACTGGTTTCATTGAGAAGTCAGGTGCGACGAGAGCTTCTGTCACCTACATATTCCTCCTAACATTTACTGCTGCTGTTGAATCCATTGTGCTGTTTATTTGGAAAATCACCCCCACTCCCTGGACCAAGTGAGAGCGGAACAGCCAGAGCCTGAGAAATGCAGCCACAGCAACTTCACAGTGTCTAGTCTAGGCAGGGAAAGTGCAAGAGAAACATACCTTTTGATAGCAATACTTCACAAAATGATAATATAACTGGTTTGTTGGCTATGAGCAAAAAGAAATATTGAGCAATAAAAAAACAGCCTCGCTTTAAAACATTTTAAATGACTTTAGACTTGGAATCTAAACTTTTTTCTTTCAAAAGTCCTTGTTTCTTTAGCAAGTAGAATTTAAAGCTTCTTTTTATTCGTGTCTTCTTTATTGCAGGCAGCACAAGCCATCATAAACATTCCACTCAAGACAAACTGGGCAAAGGCAAATGCTTAATACAATTTAATACTTTCTCACATTCTATATATTTACTTTATTTCCTCATTTGGAAAAGAAGAAAATAAAATGTAATTTGTAAATTTACCTATAAACCATATACCGGAAAACTAAGATGAATAAAACTGGAAAATAAATGTTACACTGAGTTTTTTTTTTAACATGCCAGTACAAGTGATAACCAATGGAAGAATTAAAAACTCAACCAGCCATCCTACTTATGCAAAATATATATCGATGGGTATAGGCATGTGTGCTTTATATATATGATCATCCCTCAGTATCCAGGAGGGACTGGTTCCAGAAACACCCCCTCCCAGATAGCAAAATCTGCAGATGCTCAAGTCCCTGATATAACATGGTGTAGTATTTGCATATAACCTAAGCACATCCTCCTGTGTACTCTAAATCATCTCCAGATCATGTAGAATACCTAATACAATGTAAATGCTGAGTATATAGTTGTTACACTGCATTACTTTTTAAATTTATATTGTTTTTAATTATTGTGTTATTTTTTGTTTTTATTTTTTATATTTTCAGCTGATGATTGAATCCAAACATGCAGAAGCTGTGGATATCAAGGGCTGATGTTACATAGATTGACTGAAAAATTTCAGAGTCCAATTAATACTGCATCTAAAATAAGTTAAATAACATCAAACCTTTTGTGTCATAAGGACACCATTGAAGTTATTTATTTGTTCATCTCTCCTCTGTTTTTTGAGAAATGTATGCTGTGTTGGAGAGGCAAAGAAGGAGGATGGCAAATAGTGCAGCATCATGCGGTTGCTAAGAGGCATATGTAAAAACAAAGAAACATCCCACAAGGCAAGAAGAGGAACTGTTAGAGTGAACGATGCTCCCTCTTAGCCCAGGCTTATCATTATAGAACAATTCTCAGGCGATGGCATCTATGGGCACAGTTTGTGTGTGAGGGCAAAAGACTCCTGTACAGCTCATGCCCCCACCAGGAGAGAAAAGCTGGTGGCCCCTGCCTTCCATCACTGTTGGGGAAAAGTCAGGAAGAGTCAGTTCTTCCAATGGGAAAAAAATTTTTTTTTTTTAATCTAAAGAAAATTCTTCAGGGCTGGGCATGGTGGCTTATGCCAGCACTTTGGGAGGCCGAGGCAGGCGGATCACCTGAGATCAGGAATTTGAGACCAGCCTGGCCAACGTGGTGAAAACCCGTCTCTACTAAAAATACAAAAAATTAGCTGGGTGTAGTGGGGCGCGCATGTAATCACAGCCGCTAAGGAGGCTGAGGCAGGAGAATCGCTTGAGCCCAGGAGGCAGGGGTTGCAGTGAGGTGAGATCCCGCACTGCACTCCAGCCTGAGCAACACGGCGAGACTCCGCCTCAAAAAAATAAAATAAAATAAAATCAATAAATAAAAAGAAAAAATTTCAGGAAACATAACTAGGACACAATAAAGTGTTGCAATCAGGTTTAAACATAACTTGAGAATATAAGAATTTTAAAATTTAATTAAAAGCTAAAAAAGAAGAGTAAAAACAGAGAAAACCTATTAATAAAATGGAAATCATGAGTGAAAGCTCAGAGCCATGAACACGACAGTGAGGACATCAATATATAAATCATAAACACAGAGAAGCGGAACCAAAAAAAAAATTGCAGAAACGATCTTCTGTGGGTTAAAGCTACCCAATGGATAATGCCAGTACTACAGAGCATTTTCATTGACTGCCTGATTATTATAACATGTTTGGTAAGTTACTTAATCAAATTTATGGTAGCTGTCTTTATCATGTTTAATTTAGCTGATTTTTAAAAAAATATTTACAATGAACTTTATTTTTTTTTATACTTAAAGTTTTAGGGTACATGCGCACAACGTGCAGCTTAGTTACATATGTATACATGTGCCATGTTGGTGTGCTGCACCCAGTAACTCATCATTTAACATTAGGTACAGCATTAGGAGACATACAATGAGCTTTAGTACAAATAGCTTCTAAGTTTGATCAAGTGATTTGGATTCACTATGGACATAATCACATATATCTCTTTTAAGCTTTAGATAGCATGAATTAAATTGATGGATATGTGAAGATTATGATATCCTGACACTTTGAAATAAACACTTACTCCTTCCTTACTTTCATAGTGCCTGGAAATATATATATACCATCCAGGGCCTGGGGATCCAACAGCCTTACCCGTTACAGCTGGTGCCCATGCACATCAGGGGGCCTGAGGACAGCTCTGCCTTCCTGCTGCTGTTCCCACCAGTGCATGGATATACCATCAACTGGGAGCCTGGGGATCAGCCTACCATACCTGTTGCCACTGGCAACTGTGTATGACTGCAGGGCCTGTCAACAGGTCTGCCCTGTCCTTGATGCCTGTGCATACCATCTGGGGCTTGAGGATAGGTCAGTTACGCCCCCCACCACCTCTGCTGGCACCCAAGCATGCTGTATGGGGACCTGGGGACCAATGTGTCCCAGCGGCCACAGCCTGCACCCACACACACTATTGGGGACCTGAGGACAGGACTGCCCCACCTGATGCTACCACTGACAGTCCCTGCATGCTTCATCTGGAGACCTGGGGATTGATCTGCCCCACATGCTGCTATTAATGGCTATGAGCACCTTCCAGGGCCCTGACGATGGGCCTGCTCAGCCTGCCGGTGCCCACATACTTTGTCTGTGGGACTGGGGAACGACCCTCCCTGTCTGCTACCACCAGGGCTCACACACAACTCCCAGAGGACTGAGGATGGGCCCACTCAGCCGGCTGCCATCACCACTGCTGGCCATCTACCCATATGCATCACCTGGAGGCCTGAGCACTGGCTTGCTTACCCTGCCACCACCACCACTGGTGCCTGCATATGCTGACTAGGAACCAGAGATGTGGCTTGCCACTACTATTGCCATGAATGATGCCACACACCACCCAGGAGCCCAAGGACCAGCCTGCCCTCCCAGCCCACTGCCACCACTGCCAGCACACAAGCAGACTCTGGAGGCCCAAGGTTTGGCATACCCAAACCACTGGTGCCACCACTGTGCCCGAAGACCAGCCCACTTGGTGTCCCTGTCCCCACAAAAGCTTCACTGCAATCTCTACTAGCAAGTGCTGCCCGAGCCACTGAAGAGATCACAGACACAACTGATGCTGATTACAGCTGAAGAAATCATTGAGACATTACACTGCTGTGCCCAGCTAGAATCAAAGCCAAAGTGACCTACCAAAGCAACATTATAAATACATCTGTAGAAAAAAGTAGTCTTTTTCTAAAAAAGCCAATCCATAAAATTGGAAGAAGCAACTGCTACATCAGAGGCACTGTAAAAAGCTCAATGAGATATGATAGAACACAAATAAAAGTTACAAAATATCAGAAAAACAATTCATGATCTGAATGAGAAACTAAACAAAGAGAAAGATATTTTTTAAAATGTCTAAACAAAAATCCTGGATCTGGAGAATTCAATGAATGAAATAAAAATACAATTGAGGGCTTCAAAAAAAGATGAGATCAGGGAGAGGAAAAAAGAATTCTGAACTTGAAAAGAGATCATTTGAAATAACCCAGTTAAAAATTTTTAAAAAATTATTAAAAAATAAAGTAAGCCTATGGGATATATGGGACACCACAAAGCAAACAAATGGAATTTGGGGTGTTCCAGATGGTGAAGTGATGATCAAAGACATGGAAAGCCTATTTAACAAAATAATATCTGAAAACTTCTCAAGTCTTGCAAGAGACTTAGACATCCAGATACAAGAAGCTCCAAGAATCCCAAATAAATTCGACTCAAAAATGTCTTTTTCAAGGAACATTAGAGTCGGACTGTTAAAAGTTAAAGACAAACAGAATTCTAAAAACAGTAAGAGAAAAGTGTCATGTCATATATAAAGGTATCCCCATCAGACAAACAGCAGATTTCACAGCAGAAACCTTACAGGAAAGAGAGAATGGGATGATATACAGTGCTGAATGAAAAAACATGCTAGCAAAGAATATTCTACCAACAAAGCTATCCTTCAAAAAGAAAGGAGAAATTAAGTCTTTCCCAGACACAAACAGAAGGAATTCATCACCACTAGACAAGTCTTATGAGAAATGCTCAAGGAAATTCTACATCTGGAAGGAAAAGGACAATATGTACCATCATGAAAACACACAAAAGTACAAAACTCAATGGTAGAGCAGACACACAAAGGAGAAATGAAGGACTCAAATGCTACTATTACAGAAAGCCACCAAACCACAATGATAAACAATGAAAGGGAAAGAAGGAACAAACCATATGCGAAACAACCAGAAACAACTAATAAAATGATGGAAATAAGTCTTTACTCATTAATAATAACTTTAAATGTAAATGGATTAATTTCCCCCATAAAAGATAATAAATGGCTAAATGAATTTTAAAAAATGACCCAACTGGCCAGGCGTGGTGGCTCATGCCTGTAATCCCAGCACTTTGGGAGGCCGAGGCGGGCGGGTCACCTGAGGTCACGAGTTTGAAAGCCCATCTCTACTAAACATACAAAAAATTAGCCAGGAGTGGTGGTGGGTACCTGTGATCCCAGCTACTCAGGAGGCTGAGGCAGGAGAATTGCTTGAACCCAGGAGGTGGAGCTTGCAGTGAGCCAAGAGCACACCACTGCACTCAGCCTGGGTGACGAGAGTGAAACTCCATCTCAAAAACAAAACAAAGCAACAACAAAAAAATGGCCCAACTATATGATGCCTACAAGAAAAACACTTCACCTATAAAAACACATAAAGATGAAAGGATAGAAAAAGTCATTCCATACAAACAAAAACCAAAAGTGGACAATAGTAGCTATACTTACATCAGATAAAACAGATTACAAGTCAAAAAATCTAAAAAGAGACAAAGAAGACTGGGCACGGTAGCTCACGCCTGTAATCCCAGCACTTGGGAGGCCAAGGAGGGCAGAAGTCTTGAGGTCAAGAGTTCGAGACCAACCTGGCCAACATGGTGAAACCCCATCTCTACTAAAAATACAAAAATTAGCTGAGTGGGGTGGTGGCACAACTGTAATCCCAGCTACTAGGGGGGCTGAGGCATGGGAACTGCTTGAACCTGGGAAGCAGAGGTTTAAGTGAACTGAGATCGAGCCACAGCACTCCAGCCTGGGCAAAAGAGTGAGATTCTGTCTTTAAAAAAGAGAGAGAGAGAGAGACAAAGATCATCATATAATGAAACATGTATCAATTCAGCAAAAAGATGTAACAATTCTAAATATATGTGCACCCAATAGCAGAGCACCCAGATATATTTAAAAAAAATTATAGATTGAAAGGGAGAGATAGACCCTGATACAATAGTTGGGGGCTCCAATGCCCCTATTTCAGCACTGGATAGATCTATGAGATAGAAAATAAAGAAACACTGGATTTAAATTGCACTTATGAGCAAATGGAATTAACAGACTTCTACAGAACATATTATTAAGCTGCAGAATACACTTTCTTCTCATCGGCACATGGAACACTCTCTAGAATAGATCATATATTAGGACATAAAACAAGTCTCAAGAAATTTGTTAAAATCAAAAATCATATCAGATATTAATATCTTTTCAGACCACAACAGAATAAAACTAGAAATGATAACAAGAAAAACTTTGGAAACTGTACAAATACATGGAAATTTAACAACATGCTCCTGAATGACCATTAGGTCAAGGAAGAAATTAAGAAGAAAACCAAAAAATTTCTTGAGAGAATTAAAAATGGAAACGTAATATATTAAAACCCGTGAAATACAGCAAAAGTACTGCTAAGAGAAAAGTTTATAGCAATAAACGCCTACATCAAAAAAGTAGAAAGACTTCAAATTAACAACCTAACAATGTACCTCAAAGAACTAGAAAAGAAAGGACAAAAGAAACCCAAAGTTAGTAGAAGGAAAGAAATAATAAAGATCAGAGTGGAACTAAATGAGATAGAGGCAAGAAAAATGTAGAAAGGATGAAAACAATAACGACTTGGTTTTTGGAAAAGATAAAAATGACAAACTACTAGTTAGAATAACCAATAAAAAAAGATAGAAGACTCAAATAAAAAAAGTATACACGAATAGGAGACATTACCACTGGCACCACAGAAATACAAAGGATCATTAGAGACTATTATAAACAACTACATGCTAACAAATCGGAAAATCTAGAGGAAATATATAAACCTTGGACACATACAACCTACCAAGAATGAAGCAGGAAGAAAGAAAACCTAAGCAGACCCATAATGAGTAGTGAGATTAAAGCAGTAATAAAAAGTCCCCCAACAAAGAAAGGTCCAGGACAAGATGGATTAACTGCAGAATTCTACCAAATTTATACAGAAAAGCTAAAAGCAATTCTTAAACTATTTCAAAAAGGTGAAGAGGAAGGGATTCTTCCTAATGCATTCTACATGGCCAGCATTATACCGATACCAAAACCAGATAAGGACACAAGAACAAAAGAAAGCAACAGGCCAAGATCACTGTCTTCGTCGATTTGTCTTGCTATAATGGAATACCTGAGACTGGATAATTTATAAAGAACAGGGGTTTATTTGACTTACAGTTCTGTAGGCTGTAAAAGAAGCACTGAGCCAGCACCTGCTTCTGGTGAAGGGCTCAGGCTGCTTCCAACCACAGCAGAAGGCAAAGGAGAAAGAGCATGTGCAGAGATCATGTGACATGACAGAAGGCAAGAGAGCAGGTGAAGGTGCCAGGCTCTTTTTTAAACAACCAGCTTTCATGAGAACTAATACAGCCCCTTACCTGAGACAGGGCATTAATCTATTCATGAGGGACTGCTCCCATGACCCAAACACCTCCCACTAGGCCCTACCTCTAACATTGGTGATGAAATTTCAACATAAGATTTGGGTGGTCAAATATCCAAACTATAGCAACCCGTTATGAACATCAATGCAAAAATCCTCAACAAAATAGCATATCATGATCAAGTGAGATTTTTCTCAGGGATGTAAGAATGGTTGAACATAAACAGATCAATAAATGTGATACATCACATCAAGATAATGAAGGACATACAGAAGCATGGTGTGCAGAAAAGAAAAAAGAAAGTGGAGGACAAAAACCATATAATCATCTGAATAGATGTAGAAAAAGCTTTCGACAAAATTCAGCATTCCTTCATGATAAAACATCAACAAACTAGGCATAGAAGGAACATACCTAATGGGGAAAAGGTGAACGTCTATCCTCTAAAGGACTGAAACATGACTAGGATGCCCACTCTCACTACTCCAATTCAACATAGTACTGAAAGTACTAGCCAAGTCAATCAGGTACAAGAAAGAAAAGTCATCCAAACTGGAAAAAAGAAAGTCAAGTTGTCCCTCTTTGCAGACAACATGATCTTATATACAGAAAAACCTAGACTCCACCAAAAACTCTCAGAACTAATAAATACAGTAAAGTTGGAGGACACAAAATCAACATACAAAAATCAATAGTGTTTCTATACACCAATAACAAACTAATTGAAAAAAAAATAAAGAAAGCAATCCCATTTACAATAGCTACCAAAAAATCTACTTAGGAATAAATTTAACCAAGGAGGTAGAAGACCTTTGCAAGGAAAACTACAAAACACCGATGAAAGAAATTGAAGATGACACAAACCAATGGAAAGACATGCCCTGCTCATTGACTGAATTAATATTGTTAAAATGACTGCTCAATGCAATCCCTATCAAAATAACAATATCATTCTTCACAGAAATAGAAAAAAAAAAACAGTCCTAAAATATGTATGGAACCACAAAAGACCCTGAGTAGCTAAAGCAATCCTAAGCAAAAGAACAAAGCTGGAGGCATCACACTACCTGACTTCAAAATATTCTGCAAAGCTATAGTAACCAAAACAGTAGGGTACTGGTATAAAAACAGACACATAGAGCAATGGAACAAAATAGTGAACCCAGAAATCAATTAGTGTATTTACAGCCAACCATCTTCAACAAAGGTAACAACTACACACATTGGAGAAAGGACACTACAATAAAAAGTGCTGGGCAAGATGTATACAAGAAGAATGAAACTAGACCCTTATCTCTCACTATATGCAAAAATCAAGGCAGAATGACTTAAACATAAAGCCCCAAAGTATAGAACTACTAGAAGAAAACAAGGAAAACATTCAGGACATTGGTATAGGCAAAGATTTTTATGGCCATGAGCTCAAAAGCACAGGCAATAAAAAGTACATAAATGGGACTATATTAAGCAAAAATGCTTCTGTGCAGCAAAGGAAACAATCAACAGAAACAACCTGTAGAATGGGAGAAAATATCTCCAAACTATTCATTCAACAAGGGACTAATACCCAGAATATACAAGGAACTCAAAAAACTCAAAAGCAAAAATACAAATAAACCCATCAAAAAGTGAGCAAAAGGTTAGAATGGACACTTCTCAAAAGAAGACATACAAATGGCCAACAGGTATATGAAAAAAAATTAAATATTACTAATCATCAAGGAAATGCAAGTCCAAACAGCAATAAGATATCATCTTACCTCAGTATGGCTATTATCAAAAAGACACAAAATAACAAATGTTGGTAAGAATGTGGAGAAAAGGCAACTCTTATACACTGTTGTAACCTGTAAATTAGTACAGCCATTCTGGAAAACAGTATGCAGGCATCTCCAAAAACTAAAAGCACAAGGTGGCTTACGCCTGTAATCCCAGCACTTTGGGAGGCTGAGGTGGGAAGACTGCTTGAGTCCAGGAGTTTGAAACAAGTCTGGGCAACATACCAAGACCCCATTTTCACAAAAAATTAAAAAAACCCCAAAATTAGAGCTACCATATGATCCAATAATCCCATGACTAGGTATTTATCCAAAGGAAGGAAATCAGCATATCAAAGGGATACCTGTACCCCCATGTTTATTGTAGCACAATAGGTCAAGATATGGAGTCAACCTGTGTAAATCCAACAGATAAATGGATAAAGAAAACGTGGCGTGTACACACACACACACACACACACACACACACACGAGTACTAATCAGCCACAAAAAGGGTGAAATCCTATGCTTACAGAAACCTGGATGAACTAGAAGTCATTATGTTAAGCAAAATAAGCCAGGCACTGGACAAATACCTTTCCAAAGTCAAAGGTGAACATTAATCCCATTCTGGTTACTGGACCTTTATTGAACTGACCCAAATAAAAGGTTCCTATATGTTTCTTCAAGCCAGCAGTATCTACATACTTTACTTTAAACCCCGCTTATTTTCTTTTTGGCTGATTTGCCAAAATGTGGTTGACTGATCCATCAAAAATAATACTGTAATCTCTAATGGTATTCCAAATTTACTGAAATTAATTTGCGTCTTTATTTTCCCCAATTTTTAGCTCCTCTTAATCAAATTTACATGTAACTGGTATAAGTAATTTCAGCTAATTAAATGAAGAATAGCAGACTATTTGTTATAAATTTAATAGTTACATTAACATGTATTGCTATTTCAATACTTTTATATTTACATAGATAACAACACTATTCAGCATTAGTTAGTATATGGGAAGGGAACAGTATAAGTATGAAAAACAGCCTACCCCCAAAATATATTTTTAGATACAGGAGAAGTTTATGATTAAGTTGTACAATTTTCTAGGGGAAAAACGTTTTATTTTTATTTTTAATTAACATGGAGAAAGCACCTAAATCATCATGCTTCAAAAGGAAATCACGTTGAAAACAACCCAATCACTTACATGTGCCCCTTGACATTGGACTCATATCAGCGGGTAGCTAGCTCACAACTGAAATGACCCATAAATCTTGCAAACCTAGTCTACCTCTATACATACAAAAGAGCAAGCTTCAATTGCGTTCTCGAATGACAATAAGTATGTACAATGAAATACGTAATAAACTGAGATCTAGGTGGCTAGCACATTCGACGCAACGTGCTCTATTCCATAGACAATTCCATTCTACTTCTTGGTGCATTAAATGAAGTTATTTTCCTTATATACATAGATCTGTATACTCATTAAATATAGTGACTTCTGCGAAAAAATTTATTTCTACCCTGCAGTGGAAGCCTAGGAAAACATTAATTTTATGTTACTCAGAGGTACAAACTACAACCTTCTCCTTAGAACAGGAGGTATAAAAATCAGCCTCCTGGGGTTCTGTTGCTAATTCCTCTGGACGGCTGGGAACTTGATCTAAGCCATTCCACATAACTGGACATCATTTACAACTTGTGGGTTTTGTGCAGTGTCTCTGTGCCTTCCTACATGGGGACTCAATCACATAAGCAAGAAATTTCTTTTCCCCAATCACCTAACTCAATACCAGCCAGCTAGATGGCATCTCTCAAGGCACTGTGGTAGAGGCATGGTGGCTGTTACTCATATTACACTTTTCCAATCAGTTGGGTCAATCTGTCTACTCAGAACATACTAAGTGATATCAGGCACCTGCTATTCTGTGGTGACTGTGAAATACTCTTCCTCACTCTACATGTACAAATCTAGTTTCTTTTCAGAAAACCAGCAGTTAGTGATAGAAACACCATTCCCAAACCAAAATACATGAGGGTAAACTCAAGTTGGACAGAGTTGTCCATATTTTTTAGCTGCAAACATTCCTTTCATCACCAACACCTGGTGCTCAATGAATGTATCATTACTTGGCTGGTTATATATAAGCCCATCTGTGCAAAAATGGCCAAAAGCCCGCTCGTAGTTGGCTGGACCTGTGTCCTAAAATACAGGAGCCAGGTAATGACGAGCTTTGATGACCTTCATAACCATGGGAAAGACAGCTGACAGAAATGGTTTATATGGCAATAATGTGGAAATAAAGAACCACATATACTGCAAAATATATTAAAAAACATAAAACATATATTATATGGTTATTATATACCCCTTTTAAATACAATATTCATCTTTTCTTTACAGGGATTTTTGGGAAGTATGAGTTTTCCCATCTAAGATTTAGTGAGGAAGCAATAACTATATCACTTCTGGATAGTCTACGAATATGAGAATAATGAGTTGACTATTTTCAGCCCATTTATCAGCCTCAACTCCTCAAACACACAAAGTAGATACACTGTCATAAATCTTGATTTGTGCTATGATGGTTGCCAAGAAACGCTTCATTTCTCAATAAATCATAGTTGGCATGAAGTCATGTGTTGCTAAATATTTTATAACCTCCTCTTATGAACCTGGAAACAATCTATTAACTACACATATGAAAACCCCCATATATTTGCATATAAATAAATATTTATTTGTTTTGTCCAATTTCCATCTTTATCTGACAAAGATAAAATGAGTGTAACCTCAGCAAGCAATTCACATGTGGCCAGGGCTCCATCCAGTTATCCTAGTTACAGCTTTCTACTCTGGTAGCAGGTAGCTACTGTTTCATTAGCTACAGTTTGTATATCAGGCTTAGACTGCCGTTCCTAAAAAACAACAACATGTATTTACACTTTCAATAAGAGGAAGTTTCAGTGAATTGCCTGGGCTCCAGGAAAGTCTTGAGAGAATAAAAGATAGTGTAAGAGAAATCCAATCCCGTTATACATACTTGCAGTGTAAATTTGTCATCGGGTCAATTTCCAGTATATTTCCTAACCCCCAAAATGCCTCAATATAAATGGGATCTTCAGGGAAATCATACTGTGGAAATAAGTAATTTATGGTGTCAGTTTGTTTCCAAAGATGAGTAGTGTGAACTGAGTATGTGTGTTTAGGTAGTTTTCCTCACAATCCCATAATCATTTTCTAGTCTTTTGAGAATGAAAAACATTCTACTTTATTTTGTCCTCTTAACACACAAAAGCATTTGATAGAAAGATAAGTAGATTCTCAGTAGATTTAGGAAAGGGTGAAGAAGGATTTCTGACAACCGCAACACAGAATTATACACAGCTTGCCTCCACCACAAGCGATTCTCCTATAAACCCCTCTTCACACCTCTCAGAATCATTGCCACAGTGAGCTATCAAGTCTCAGCAATAACAACGAACAAAATCAGTGTCAACTGCTTAGAGAAGAGGCAGTCTGGATAAATGTAAAATTGACAACCTGCTTGGGGTGGGGCGGAGGAGATGCCACTGCAATTGATTTCAGGAAGTGAACTCCTCTTGTGCCCATCTGGACACTGGACTTTACTGGTTACTGTTGCTGTAACGGCATCATGAAAAAGAGTGACTGTCCCTACCTCGGAATTGCTCCACAATTCCTGAAAAATAAAAACGTGTCTTGTAGTGAAAAGGTGAAAGCACAAGCAGTGAATCCCCATCTATGCACGAGCAAATATTTCATGGCACGTCCATTTATGCAATGGCATTCATTTTGCATTTTCTATGTGCTAAGCAATGTGCGAGGTCCAAGATTCACACGAAATAAAGCACAATGCCCGAGCCAAGAAGGTGGCGAGAGGTGAGGAGTGATTGCACTATGGTGATTGTTGGCTGCAGTGGTAGGCACAGATAGGAATGATGAAATGGAACTACTTTTGTTACCAAGACTAATGCACCAAAACATGTATGTGGGAAAACAGGACACTTTGTTCAGCTAATTTCCGCAAACAAGCTTTAGAGGACTTTTTTACTTGATGCATATGGATGCCAGATTTTAGATTCCACAGACCAAAATAATAATAGCAGTAACAATAATAATAAATGATGAACTGAGTTACTGGCAACTTGAAAAATAGTGATAATTATATTTCAAAGAAATACTAATAGTAACAAGATGCTTATATTAATGGTAAAATTAACTATGCGTGAATTCTTTAGAACAAAATTTTGTTTTAAAGACTTACATTTAAAGACTTGTTATATTTTTCCATCCATCTACTGAAGGACATCTTGGCTGCTTCCAAGTTTTGGCAATTATGAATAAAGTCGCTATAAATATCCATGTGCAGTCTTTTGTGTGGACATAAACTTTTAATTCATTTGGGTAAACAGCAAGCAGTTAAATTGCTGGATCGTATGGTAAGACTATGTTTAGTTTTGTAAAAAACTGCCAGACTGTCTTCCAAAGTGATGAGACCATATTGCGTTCCCATCAGTAATGAATAAGAGTTTCTCTTGATTCCCATACTCCCCAGCATTTGGTGGTGTCAGTGTCCTGGATTTTGGCCATTGTAATAGATGTGTACTGGTATCTCATTGTTAGGTTTTTTTTTTTAATTTTAATTTCCCTAACATGGTAAGACGTTGAGCATCTTCTTATATGCTTATTTGCCATGTTTATATCTTCCTTGAGAAGTATCTGTTCAGGTCTTTTGCCCATTTTTAATCAGGTTGTCTGTTTTTGTATTGTTGAGTTTTTAAAGTTCTTTGTATATTTTGGATGGTAGTTTTTCATTAGAGATGTCTATTTAAATATTTTCTCCCAGTCTATGGCTTGTTTCGTTCTCTTGACAGCTGCTTTTCAAAGAGCTGAGGTTTTGTACTGTAATAAAATCCAGCTTATCAATTATTTCTTTCATGGATTATGCACTTGGTACTGTATCTAAAAAGTTATTACTATACCTAAGGTCATCTATGTTTTTTCCAGTGTTACTTTCTCGAAGTCTTATAGTTCTGCACTTTAACAGTGAGGACTATGAAAGTTTTAATTTTGTAAGGAGTACAAGATCTGTTTCCAGATTTTTTTTTTTTGCATGTTTGCATCCAGTTGTTCCAATACCATTTGCTGAAAGACTACACTTTCTCCATTGTATATTCTTTGCTTCTTTGTTAAAGATCATTTGACTATGTATGGGTCTACTTTTAGGCTGTCTATTGTGTTCCATTGATCGATTTATCTATTCTTTTACTATTACCACACTGTTTTGATTACTGTAGTTTTGTATAGTTAAGCCTTAAAATTGGATAGTGTCAGTCCTCTGACTTTATACTTCTATTTCAATACTGCAATGGCTAGTCTGGGTCTTTTGCCTCTTCATATAAACTTTTGAATCAGTTTGTTGATATTCACAAGTTAACGTGCTGGACTTTTTATTGTGATTGCATTGACTCTATAGATAAAATTGGGAAGAATTAACATTCTGACAATATTGACTCCTCCTATCCATGAACATGGGCTATTTCTCCATTTATTTAGTTAATTTCTTTCATCACAGTTTTGTAATTTTCCTCATACAGATCTTGGACAGTTTTGTTAGTTTACCTAAATATTTCATTTTTAGAGGAGCTAATAACATTTTTAGAGGAGCTAATATGTTATTGTGTTCTTAATCCGAAATTCCACTTGTACATTGCTGGTACAGAGGGAAGCAATTGATGTTTGCACATTAAACCTGTATCCTGCAACCTTGCTATAATTACTAACTAGTTCCAGTGTTTGGGGGATTTTTTTGGTCAATTCTTTTGTATTCTCCACATATATAATGATGTCATCTGCTACCAATGATAGTAAGTTTTGTTCCATTTTCTTTTGTTCTTGCATTAGTTAGGCCTTCCAGTAAAATGCTGAAAAGGAGTGGTAAGAAATGACATTCTTGCATTGTTCTTGATCTTAATGGCAAAGATTCTAGCTTCTCACCATTAAGTATGATGCCCACTGTAGGTTTTTTGTAGATATTCCTTATCAAGTTTAGAAAGTTCCCCTGTATCTCTAGTTTGCAAATAGCTTTTTTTTTTTTTTTTAATCATGAATGGGTGTTTGATTTTGTCGAATGCTTTTTCTGCATCTACTGATATGGTCATTTGATCTTTCTTCTTTAGCCTGCTGATATGATGGATTATATTCATTGATTTTCAAATGTTGAACACCCTTGTAGATCTGTCATAGATCTCAGTTGGCTGCATGTTATAATTTTTCAATACACTGATTTGCTCATATTTTATTGAGGAATTTTGCATCTATATGCATGCAAGATCTTGGTCTGTAGTTTTCTTTTCTTGTAATATCTTTCTCTGTTGTTTGTAGTAGGGTAATGCTGGCTTCATAGAGGGAATTAGAAAGAATTTCTGCAGTTTCATCCTTCTGAAAGAGATTGTATAGAACTGGTAAAATTTCTTCCTTAAATGTTTGGTGGAATTCACTAGTGAACCTAACTGGAGCTGGTGCTTTCTCTTTGGAAGGTTATTAATTCCTGATTCAATTTTTAAGATAGGTACCATTCTTTTCAGATTGTCTATTTCTTCTACTGTGAATTTTACTAGCTGTGCCTTTCAGGGAATTTCAGCTACATTATCAGATTGTAAATATAGATTTGTTCAAATATTCCTTTATAAGCCTTTCATTGTTCATGAGATCTATTGTGATGTTCTTTTATTTCCAATGTTAGTAATTTGTGTTTCCTTTCTTACTTAACGTGGATACAGTCTTATTGATTTTTTAATCTTTTCAAATAACCATTTTTTTTTGCTTCATTCATTTTTCTCTGTTGATTTCCTATTTTGAATTTCATTGATTTTTTGCTCTAAATTTAATACTTCTCTTCCACCTTTGGATTTAATTTGCTCTTCTTTTTCTACTTTTCTAACATAGAAACTGAGATGATTGATTTTAGGTCTTTTTCTCTTCTAATATATTCAGTCAATGCTGTAGATTTCTCAAAACACTGCTTTCACTGTATCCACACATTTTAATAAGTTATATTTTCATTTTCATCTGGTTTCAAATACTCTTGTGATTTATTATTTGACTCATGTGTTACTGAGAAGTTTGTGTTTAATTTCCACGTATTTTGGGATTTTCCATCTGTCTTTCTGTCATTAATTTATAGTGTAATTCCACTGTAGTTGAGAGCAAATATTATATGATTTCTATTCTTTTAAATTTGTAAAGGTGGCTGTTTTATGGCCCAGAATGTTCTGTGTCCTGGTGAATGTTTCATGATAGCTTGAGAAGAATATGTATTCTGTTGTTGGTGGTGGTGGAAGTGGTCTACAGAGGTCAATTATATCCAGTTGATCAAAGGCTGTAATGAGAAAAACCCAGAATCATACAGAAAAACCTTCCCCCAAATTGGGAGGTTGTTGACAAAAAAAAAAAAAAAAAAAATTTGGACATGTCCAGCTTGGCGAGTAGATGGGTTATAAGGACGTATATATGAGGACCTCCTGGATGGCAGCAGGACAGCTTTAGAGCTCCACACCACCTCCTGTTCTTAAACTACTTTTAAGCGAACTTTCTGAATTTTTGTATATTGTGTTTAAGTGCTGAGACTATTTTTCTTGCTAGGTTCTCAGACACTTTCTAGGATGCTTAGGTTCTCAGGAACACCTGCTACTTGGCTGAGCCCCATAGCCTTGGCTCACTGCCTGGTCTTCAAGGTTTAGGTGGTGGACATATACCATGGGCTAATGGGTGGGAGACTCATCATGCTACAACGGTGCTGCTGAGTTCAACTATGTCCTTACTGATTATTTACATGCTGAAACTGTCCATTTCTGAAAGAGGGTATTCATTCATTTTTATTGCAGTTTACTATATCACTGTGTAAATATACCATAACTTGTTTATGCATTGACCTGTTAATGATCAATTGGACTACCCCACAATATAGCCTACCATGGTAAATATGCCTGGTGTACTTGTAAAGAATATGTATTCTGCTGTTTTGCACAATATTTTATAAAAGTCAATTAGGTCCTCTTGATTGGTAATACAGTTTAAATCTTCCATATCCTTAATGATTTTCTACCTATGTGTTCTATTATTGAAAGAGATGTATTGGAATCTGAAACTTGAATTATGGATTTGTCTTTTTATCTTGCAACTTCGAAGTATTCTCACTGCAGCAACTTGTTTCTAGGCCTGAAACACTTAAAGCCTTGGTCTTGTCACACAGATAAATTAGGAGTTGATCTGATAAAGCTGGGATTTGGTTTGGATCTGTATCCCCACCCAAATCTCTTATTGAATTGTAATCCCCAGTGTTGGAGGTGGGGCCTGGTGGGAGGTCACTGGATCATGTGGTTGAATTTATCATGAATGACTTAGCACTAACCCACTTGGTACTATCCTAGTGAATAGAAAGTGAGTGAGTTCTCACAAGCTCTGGTTGTTTAAAAGTTTGTAGCACCAGCTGCTTCACCCGCTCTTGCTCCTGCTCCTGCTGTGTGAGACAACTCACTTTCCCTTTGTCTTCTGCCATGATTAGAACTTCTTGAGGCCTTCCCCAAAGCAGAAGTCACTATGCTTCCTGTACAGCCTGCAGAACCATGAGCCAATTAAACCTCTTTTCTTATAAATCCAATTAAATCTCTTTTCTATATTTCTTTATAGCAGAGCAAGAATGCACTAATACAGGCCGCCATAGACCTCTACTGACCAGCAGTTCATATTTGGTGCTTATGCTTAATTATTTGCTTGAAGATAATGAGCATTTATTGTTGCAGTAGCAATTAGCAAACTCCTCAACATCAGTGTAGGTAATATAAACATAATGATAGCACTGAAAGTTTTCTGAAGATGTCTGTTGCAAAACTGTAGCTTCAAAAAGAAACTAATGAACTCATAGAACTGGGAGCACTTGGAATCCACATGGAAACTCATTTACCACACTGCAGATGGTATGTCTCCCCTGTGATGAGCAACAGCTTTTGCAAACTGGCTGTTGATCAGGTTCACTTCCTAAGTGGCTCCTCAGGCTCACGTATGATTACGAATGGAAAGAAAATTTCAAGGAAATAGTGTTGATGTTGGGCTCAGTGGGATAAATTATATTTAAGAAAAATGTTGAAGATAATGCTCTATTTGAATTGGCATTATTTTGCAAAATACTAAACATATACATTTTTCTTTCCATAGGAAAATATTAATTAATTGTCTGTAGGGACACAAAGGAAGACTTGCCTGTAAAGGCACTTAAATTAAAATGAAATGAATCTCAGAGTAATAGCTTTTGAAATCAGAAGATATGCCTGAAAAAGAAAGCTAATATAAAAATCGAGCTAACGTTTAATATTAAATAAGTTAGTACAATTAAGTTAGAAAAAGAGAAATGACAACATATTTCAAGCATGTGCTTCTTCCAGGATAAAGTCTCAAACTTTGGGGACTTTTAGTTTGGTCTGCATTTGACTCTTTATTGGTAATAAAAGAAATAAAGTATAGGACAATATAGAATACCAGGAAAGTTGTTCAAATTGGGAATTTTGTAAGAAATATGTCCAAAAATAAAAACAAAGACTGTTGACTCATAATATATGCTATATGGTAAGACATTTTATCATATCACTAAAAATTAAGTCGACCTCTTCACTTTGATTAAGCAGGAGAAATGCTGTAGTGGAAAAGATTCAACACAACTCTCAAGCCACCTCTGACTCTTGCACATGCTTGCTCTCTCTCTCTCTCTTTCTCTGCAGGAGTATTAAATTCGCAGGAAAAAAAAAAAGGAATGAAACTCTTGAGCCCTTACTTGTGTTCTTGCTTGAGTGTTGACAGCCTGAACCTATTGCCCTGCCGAGAATGCCTCGGGCTAGAGAGAAAAAAGCCTTCATTCATGATAAAAGCTCCTTAGGCTCAGTTTACTTTTCCAAGTTAGCTTTAAAGTAGTTGAGATACAGAACTGTAGGGTCTTTGCTAATAAATCAAATCTAACCTTTTTTGGGGGGAAAAAAGTTAACTTTAGAAAACTGGTGCTAGATGTCAGGGTTGGAAGATGGTAAGGAGAAAGGTTGTGTATTATTTCTATTATCTAAATCTATTTAATCCTATAATCTGAGTCCAACACTTGTAGAATTTTATAGCCATTTGTGAATTTAATATAAAAGGATACTGTATATATATATATATATATCTACTCACATTTTATGATGATGGTGACATTGCTAAATTTTAAAAAAGCATACTAAAAATTGCTATCTTATTTGAACAATATTAAGTAAACCTGCATTTCTTAGAATTACTATAAAGTACATGAGAGCTTTGAAACATTTAAAATGAAGTTATATATGTGTGTGATTTTATTTTGTCTAATGACTTTTTTGTTCCATCTTTGTTTCCCATCACTCAGCACTGTTCCTAGCACCCAGCAGTTGCTTGGCGTTTGTTGATTAAACCACTGACAATTACTGGGACTTTAAAAGAGTTCCAATTCAATTTCCATTCAATTTAAACACTGAATGGAAAAATTCTTACACAACTAATTGATGCTTTTGCCCCATATTTTTCCCACAGCAAGATGAGTCTTTCAACAATGTCAACCAGATTCCACATTCAACATTGTGCACTCAATTTAACATTCCACATTGTAAACCAGATTCCACATTCAACACTGTAAACCAGATCATATTCTTCCCCTACTGACTATCCTCTAGTGTTCCATTCCACTTGGAAAACACAATCCAGATTTCTTGCCATGGTCTACAAGACCAACGTGAGTTGGCCCAGTTTGCACTCCACTCCTGTCTGCCCTCTTCAAAGCACTGTCCTCCTTTCAGCTCTTCAGATAGGCCAAGCTCTTTCTCTGCTTACGATGCCTTGCACTAGCTGTCTCATTAGCCGAGAGAGCTCTGCCCCCTGGTCCTTTGCACACCTGGCTCAATCTTGCCATTTGGGGCTGAGTTCAGCGTCCTAAAGCAGCCTCCCACCCTTCTCTTATTGTTTGCATGATGACATCCCATACTGATCTCCATCATGGCACTTATTGGTACCTAGTATTAACTAAGAAATTTATTTCTCTTAACATACTGCCCCCAATGAACCCCAGAATATAAGCTCCATAAGTCCAGTGGCCCCCTCCTTTTTACTACTGTACTCTAGAACTTAGAAGAGCGCCAGGCACATTGTATGGCTTCATTATCTATATATACAGTTTAAAAATTATATATACAAGTAAACAAATGAACCATGAATAACTGAATGGATAAATGAATGGGAAATATACTATCAGCCAATATCCAAAAATTATACATATTTAGAAGAACAATGGAAAATGAGCATTTA